>NW_028263378.1:13425500-14025750 GCF_051168715.1 Poecilia mexicana | reverse complement strand
ACAAACATGCTGACGGACATGACTCCCGTTTAGGGACAGGATAGAAGCCGCTACAGATGAGGAGTTGAACATGTAAACACATCTGACTGCTGTTGGTTTTAGAGCACAAAAACTCACATGCTTGCACACAAACATGGTGGCATAAATAACCATGTACCAGCTTCTGCTCCTGACATCCCTGCACGGAAAACCAACCTCTCAGTTTACAGGGATCGTGTCTCATAACATTTCCAACCAATCCATTAGCTGCTGAGAGGAGATCAAAGGTCGAGTCTTCCATATAATCTCGCTTTTTTTTTCTTTCTTCCTTCACATTTAGCTGCTGTCACCTTCCTTTTCAGCCACTTCAGGGCTTTTCAGAGATTGTTCAGGATGTCGCATATGAGCAACGCTTCCAAACTGAAAAATTAGGTTTGAGACAAGTTGTGAGACAAGTTTCTTTACTTTAGCAGAAGGTTCAGGAGGTGAAAGACACACTGAAAGAAAGTATCAAAAAGTTGGAAAGTATTTCACTTATTGCTATAGGTACATTTTATTCATAGGAGTAGATTGGAATTGAATAGAAATATCCTTTATTATCCCTTAGCACTAGGGATATTTTTGTTTGTGTGAGTGGATGTGTTTTCATGATACAAAATGCTGCTTTATTTTTATAATTACAGATGCTTGCACTCCTTTCGGAAGGTGAATCTCTGCCCAAGTCCCAGATCTTTTGGTCCCATTAAATCTGACTCGCCTCTTTGTTCCCAATTTCTGCTTTTTTTTCTGGTTACTCATCTATATAAGCCGGTTGTGTGGACTGTACCACAGATTCTTCCACCAGAGATATTGACCTCTGCACCTCATCCAGTCTTAAAATGGCTGTCTTTGTCGCGCTCTTTGGGTATTTGTGGTTTGGTTCTCATTTGAGTTTGGTTAGGTCTTTTTAGATTTACCTTTTTTTTGTATTAGTTATTTTCCCATGCGGTTCTCTTGGGTGTATTTTTCTGTGTTCATTATTCTTAACCTTTCCCTGTTAATTTGTATATAGATTTCTTATGTGTTTTCTCTGATAATAAGTCTGCCTTCAGTCCTCTGCATAGATTCTCCTCCCATTGCACTCTGTTGAACGTACTCACCTGGTCTCCATGCCACAATCACATCACCTTGATCTCATTCACTCCCTGCTGAATTCTTGCATTTTTCTGAAACGCCCATGATCTGACTCCTGCGTGTTTTCCCTTCGTGCTCTGTAACTTCTTTCATCATTTATGTGATTTTTTTTGTGTGTGTGTGTGTGTGTGTGTGTGTGTTGAATATTGCCATGACAATAATCATTAATATTAACTACCATTATCTTCACTACTTGCTGTCTTTTCCATCATCACACCAATTTCTCTTCTGGAACCTTTTGATCTTTAAAGACTTTAAAGACTAACTGTGTAGCAGCTGTTGGCATGAAGTACAATTAAAGTCCTTCCAAATTACCAAGTATTTTATTGGTGCACAAAGATTTGTTGCACGGCTCCTGAAGTATTACATCATATTGCATCCGAGAAGTAATTTACAAATGCAATTATGCAGACACTAAAAGTTCACTTTGCACAATCCCCTAAAATATATTGAGATGCGTAGCTTTAACATTATCGTAAAAGATTTCGGGATGTGAAGATTTTTGCACAGCTTGTATGTGACAAAAGCCATGCAGCCACCTGTCCATTTTATGTCAAGTGTTAACTAAATAAACTGACAGGTGAGCTGTGAGGTTCTGTAATAGCTGGATTTTTGCCACTGCACCAGAAGTCAAAAAATAACATTCCTGCTCAGGAGAAATAATTATATTTTCGTTTACAGTTGCTTTATTACGTTGCCATTTTGGCGCACGTACTCGTCTGACTTGCATTCTCCTAGCTTTGTTACCTCCTGTTTGCCTTGTTTGTTATAGCGACCAGCAGAAAGTCCATCAGATCGTGTCTTTCGTCAATTTAAGCGAGTCTCTTGGAGGAGGATGAGACAGGAAATTGTAACACTCTTCATTAAGGAGAGCAGTTACTATTTATGTGGCGACGACAACTCTGCCTCTGTGCCCATGGGAGAGACCATCCCCAATATCTGCACTCAATAATGGATACAGGTTGCTATTTATACAGCAGTCCCTCCACACACTTCTATTTTCTCTCTGACTGTCACTTTGCCAGCTCTCATAATAATTATAGCTGTTGGCCATTATGAAAAAGCTGTTACAGAAGAAGTCAAGGACTCTGCAGAATGCATAAGCTGTTACTGAAGAGACCGAGGTGTGTAGGCGGCTCCAACCACGGAGCTGTGTCAAGATGCACTCTGAAGCTTCTGAGTTAGAGATAGAGAGTGATAAAAAAAAATTTTTTCCAAAGAGAACACA
This sequence comes from Poecilia mexicana, assembly GCF_051168715.1. Lineage (NCBI taxonomy): Eukaryota > Metazoa > Chordata > Actinopteri > Cyprinodontiformes > Poeciliidae > Poecilia > Poecilia mexicana. Next base: position 14,023,370 of record NW_028263378.1, on the reverse strand, counting down.
GTCAAACTGCAGCAAAAATCTTTTAGTTACAGACAATAGGAACCCATTTCATTGAGCAAATCAGATAAAAGACCTATCTCATTTGTTGATTTCAAGACATCTTGGTTCAGTTCAGAGTGACTGCAAGAAAAGTCGAGATGATAAAACAGACCAATGCAAGGTTAGGATTAAAAAGTAACCATTGCTACTTAAGAAGCAGAGTTCTGCATAAAAATTGACTGAGGTTTTCTGAATGCAGTGATTCTTTCGTATTCAAATTACAACAAATAAATCAATACTCTTGTTAGCTGATCAAACTGTTTTGCCCATTTTTTCATTTCCATAAAAAATAACATTTACAGCAGAAGCATGGCATGTTGGAGAGCTGATTTAAGCTTTAGATTAAATCACATAAAGCAACTCGTCAGATCTTTTGTCAAAAATATTTTTATGCAAGTCACCTTCACAAGCGAACAGAATTATAAAATTTGTTTTGTAGGTCAATAGAAAAATAATTGGTAGAATGGCACTCTCTGGAAGCCTGTGTGTTTTCAACATACCTTGATTATGTTTATATTTTTAAAATAATTTTAAAATCGGGTAAAAAATAAAAGAAACAAAGAAAATATTGTTTAAAATGCTTCTGTGAAATGCACTAAGCTTGCTGATTCTGGTGAGGAATAAATAAAGCCACTAAAATGTTTAGAATCACACACTTTCTGAGCATTTAAAAAAATGTTTACCCTATTCATACTCCAGACATTTAGTTTATTGTGCCCTGGACTCTTGTAATAAGATCCAAAGAGCTTAAAGGTCTCAAAATAGTTTAAAATCTGCCACTTCATTGTCTATAATTGGGGAAAATTCAAAGCAATGGTCAAAGCACCCAGCTCTCGTCATCCAAATAGGTTCACCCTGAAAGTAAACAGTGAGATGCTAAAATAATTCTCCAAAAACCCTTAAAAATGACATTGTGGGGCCTGCAGGAGGCTTTTGCTGTGGTTGAAATGAAATGTCTGAAACATCGAAAAAAGACTACATGACCTCTCCATACAACTCTCACTAGGAAGACAGATTTGTCCTTAAGAAAAACATGTTCAGAGTGAAGTTTGTCAGAAACAACGTGGACAAAAACAAGGACTTTTGAAACAATGTTTGTTATTTCAGATAGGTCTAAAACTGAATTATATGGACACCAAAACAGAAGAGATGTTTGACATAAATCTACAGTGACGCAGCATTAAAGGGAAATAACCTCATATCAACAAAAAGATAGAGCTGGAGGTGTCATGTTTTGGTGGAGCAGTAAGACCTGACCACTGCACACAATGAATCTCCTTGAGGAAGATATGAGACCCATCTGTTAAAAAAATTAAAGCTGAAGCAGAACTGCACTTTATAACTTGACCATAGTCCAAACATACCAGTAAATCCACCAGAGTGGCTGAAAACTATGAAGTGAACCTGGGCTGAGTTCAAACCACAGTTATCATTCTGAGAGCAGCGGGTTGACTTTATATGCAAGAAACGCCCAAAAATGAAAGTGAAGAGTGATTCTTGTGTCAACACTGTCGACAATACAATTACATAAATGTTGACAATTTCTCTTATATTCAAATATTCAGAGCAGGAGAAAGATGTTGACGGCACACAGCGTCCTCTGCTGGTTAAAGCTAGAAACAACAGGAATGCGCTATCTGACAACAGGTTTTTTTTCAATAAAGTTTGCTTTGTTTACTTTCACAATCAAACATGGCCGCCTTAGCAACCGCTCTATTCGATGATGAACTGTTCACGGCAGATTTTATCGAGGTACATTTCTTATTTTCTTTAAAGCACAGACAGTGTTGCTTAGTAGATATCGACAAAGTTGCTAAACTGTCAGTGAGTGAGTAAGAAAAGGTATGAATAGCACGATAGATACTGTAGTTTGTGGGGAAAAAAATGCATTTGTAGCCGTTCGTCATTATTTAATAAAGTATTTTGGGCAAACTGCATGACGTTTAGGATAGTAAAATTTACTACGTTCACTGTAATAGTCGTACTCTCATTTGTTTTTGTTGTTTTAAAATGAATTTAGGATGAGCAAGAGTCTTATGCCCCCACTTCCACTGCGTCTTACACGGTAAGAAAGCAGAAAAGGTTGAACAGGGAGGAAGTCGGTCGCTTTCTGCTGGAGGCAGAGAGGAACAGGAGGTTGTGAGTGAAATTTGCTTTAACTTTTGTAATACAATGAAGGATAAATCAAATCACTTAACGCCTAACAGAAGTGCCACTCAAAAACTGTTTATTTCATCCACCCAAAACTATTTAGTTCATCACATATATAAATATTTTCTATATAAATTATACTGATTTAACTAGACTCAATATTGGATGGATGGATACATACGACTTCAGCTAGGTCCATAATCTAGACTGCTGTCTGTCATTTGGGAGCCTGTGTTCTTAAAGGGCTATAGATTCATACCCTGTGATTTAGAAACACATTTAATAAGGAGTTGAAACAAGAAAAATCTCTATCTCTGCCCTAAAAATGTAACCACTGACTTAAAAATCTGTTGTTTGCCTTTTGCCTGACAGGATTGAAAAATTCGAGAAAGAGAGAGCCATGACTGTTCTGTGCAGAAAGACTGCCTGGACGGATGTCATTGACGAACTTGAGGAATATGAAAAAATACTACAGAAAGATAGGTTTGCTCAAAGTAAGTCATTTATAGCTGATTTTCTTTCTTCTTTTTTTTTTTTTTTTTTTTTTACATTAATAGGCATCTGTTTCACACTAGGATGTGCAGTCAATGTGAAAAAGAATGGATTGGTCTTGTAAAGAAATAGATTTAACACTAAAATATTGCCTTTAATTTGCTGTTTTTTCTAACACAGTCCTTTTTAACAATTGCAGAAATTCAAAATCTTGCATCTTCGTATTTTTTAAATCATACCGTATGTCATTTTGTAATGAAGGTTTAAAATCCATACTGTATCCTCTATGAGCTCCTTCGTCATGGTAAAGAGTCTGTGTACAAGCGGTTAGAAGTAGATTGGTAAAACCGTTCATCAGTAATAGTTCTGAGTCTGAAGCTGCAATTTGTGTAGACCATGAATTTAAATGTTGACGTTCGTAAAGTATCTTCAATGTGCCTGAAACTTGCAGAAACCCAGTAAAGAAACCAGACTGTTTCAATATGTTATTGTACAGCTTTAACAGAAATATAATATTATGCCTTTTCTTCAGAGAGGATCCTTCAGAAGCAGCTAGTGAAGATCAATAATGGTGTGAAGAAATTTCAGAAACACCTAACTGATGTCAAGCCGTCTCCTGAATGTGAGATTTTTGTTTCTTGATGTTAAAGAACCTGCAACTCGGTTGTTGTTGTCCATTACCTAGAAAAACTTATAGACATGATTTTTTTGGTCATTATTAATATCAATATTTGAGCTACTTTCTGGGTTGATATGTGAAATAATAGTGCAAGTTAAATAATTGAAACTCAGAATAAAATACGCAGTGTCAGTGATGTGAAAATTAGAGTCTTTTGGGACAGTTTGTTGATATTGTTTCTGCAATTTTGTTTTTATTTCCAGTGATTGGAAGACTTCAAGAAATAATGTTAGATGTGGAAGTGTCGATAAATGCTCTGAAGGAGGAGCAGTGTTTACGGTAAAAAGATTTGCTAAACATTCATCTTTACACCACTTTAGCCTGGAAAATGGGGGGAAAAAAACAAACATATTACCTTTTATGAATGATGTTATGTAACTTTCTTTGGTAAATTAGTATGAAAGCCACAACATTCACTCGGTATACACAAAAGAAAAGTGTGCATCTTATGAGAAACAAGTTTAAGAGTATAAAAGAATGTTGGGTAGAAAAGAAGTAGAAAAAATAGAAATAATAAAAAAAAAGCAGAATTTATAGACTGAGATTATTTGTAGTGAAATGAAATTATTATAAGGAATCAAACCTTATGTTTCTTGCTTTCTCTCAGCTTTGAGAAATATTCAAAGGAGGAGCGGACGTGCAAGAAGGAAGTTATTGCTTATGAGAAGAAGTTTGAAAACTGGAGTCTCCTTGTCAAGTCAAACCCTAAATTACCTGCGCTGAAGGTTACCAGTTTACACCATTATGTTTTTTTTTTCTTTGTTGTGTGACACTTGCTTAAATAAGAAAAAAGGGTGACGGGCTGTTTTTTTCTTCTGTTTTCCTTTAAGATCAACCCCTTCCACAAAGATCTCCCTGCCGAGGTCAAAGCTCTGGAGGATTTCCTGCAGAAGACTGGAGGTTCTCATGGAGGCTGGGACCAGTTTGATCACCAAGCATTCTTAAGAGTAAGGAATGCAAAGTCGCTTTGTTAATTACTTATTTATTATTTTTGACAGTTTTAGTGGAGCGACTTTTTTGGTTCTAACAATGACAGGTCTGGATGAAGCACGGCGGGCGGTCGTCGTACAGGAAAGAGGCCAGACTCTACCTGCCGAGTAAAACAGAGGAGGAGGTCCAGCAACACGAGGACTGGCATCAGGAGCTGCTTCGCCTGCAGGACAAAAAGAGAGAGGTGGAGAAGAAATGTGGCAAAGCGTGACGCTAGAGTTTAGCGGAAGTGACACTTAAGCACTGCTTTGCAATTAATTAATTTCAACGACCTTCTGTTTTGTCAGGGTTTGGCATGTGTCATGCACGAGTCTTTGCGTTACATGTGTTTTGTCCAGTTTTAACAGTTTTCTTCCGTCCCACCCAGGCTATTCAACGCTGGAAAACCAGTAAAGAAAAAGAACGTCAGACGAGGATCCAAACTCAGGAGGAAATGGAGGAGGCACAAAGAAAAGAGAGGAAGGCCAAGAACTTGGCTGAGCAACAGCAGTGAGTATCAATAACTGAATAAATTCAGATCAGAAACTTTTCAAATTTGACTCACGCAAACTGTTTGACTGATGTTAAGTCGTTTATGTTTCAGGACTGAGGAGGAGAGGACGGAGGTGGCACGGCGCCTGGAGGAATGGAAGAAAAAGAAAAAACAAAAAGAGGAAGAAGAAGGAGAGCAGAAACTGGCTGAGGAGATTCACAGGAGAAGACAAGAAAAGGTTCATATTTTGCCATCAAAACTTTTATGTTTTTTCTAACGACAGCACTGCTTTTCGTAATCAAAATCACATAATATGAGGTTGCTTTACTGGGCAGATGCCTATTTTTAACAAAATGATCTCTGTTGATCAGGAGGAGCGCCGCCGGCAGCTGGAATTAAAGATGGCCCTTGAGGAGCGTCTGCGATTGAAGCGCGAGAAAGAGGAGGAACAGGAGAAGAGAAAAAGAGAGAAGGAACAGAGGGAAAGGGAGGAGAAGCGAAAAGAGGCAACGAAAGTCGTCAAAAGCTTCAGTGAAAGGGTACCAAGTTCTAAAGTCTTAGAAATACATGAAAACAAAAGATAAGGTGTAAGTTTGTGCTCTCAAATTCAGACTTTCTCATTAAATAACTTGCAATACACAGCAGGTTCCTTTGAACTCAGCGAGAAGAAGGTATGAGATCAACTTTACTTTGCAAAATACATAGTTTGATTGCACCTTTGCAGGATCTTCACAAGGTGGAGGCAAAGCTTCATGAGAGGCAACTGAGGGAAAAGGAGGAAGAGGAACGACAGAAGAGAATCATAGCTAAGCTGAAGGAAAAGGTGCAGTGACCAGTCTGGAAGATTTCAAACTAGATTTCAAAGATTTCAGTCATTAGTCTCAGAGAAGTAATTAGTTTTTCTTCTTCAGATGGATGGTCATGTGAACAGAGACCCCTTCAGGCTGATTCGCCCCACTAAAGGATGGGAGGAAAGGATGAAACACAGTGAACCTTCAGGACAAGGACCCACGCTGCAGATGTTTCACAGGTCTGGACCTGTAGACTTGACTTTACGTTCTGATAAGTAACATTTAGGTAATTCCATATTTTACTATTTTTATTCCAGAGCCATCCCCTCTTGGAGACAAGGGCTATGATGTCACCATGAGCCGAGTCCTGCAGTTTTCCACAGTTTCCAGAGTTTGACTTAAATTTGTTTTGTTGTTTTGACACTTTTGTTGTTATGGTAAAGTATTTACAAAGAAAATATTTACAAATAAAACAAATAAATACGTAAATATCAAAGTGTTGAATGAGAAGCACACAACAGATTAACTTAGATAAGAAAAGAAAGGCATTGTAATGAGGCAGACAAAAAAAAGCTCTAGGAAAAATAAACATCCTAGATCCCAGAATGTAATGTTTAATTTTCTTTTCACTCCCACTAACAAATTATCACAGAAATATGACCTGCTCTGGGTTGATGTATGACAAAAAATACACTGAAATAGATTCAAGATTAAAGTCCAAGCAGAGAACAACAACAACAAAAAATTCGTTAACCCACCTACACTCGTATCACAAATACTGTCCCCATAACTTCAACCCCTAGAAGAGGCTTTTATTTTGAAAAGCAAACGCGCCGGAAAAGATTCCCCATAGGTGCGGAAACAAAGATGGCGGAAGAAGAGAACCAATTTGAAGAATTTGAGCAGATAGACTTTTTGAAAGACCGACATGTCCGATTCTTCCAGAGGACCTTGCAGGTGTTACCTGAGCGGTACGCGTCGCTGGAAACAACCCGGTGAGTTCGCCAGAGGGCTCATGGGAGCTCTGGTTACTGTGGTTTGTTGGGGAACTGAACAGCAGAGGAGCTAGCTGTGATTCAGTAGCCCTCAGTTAATTAAAGAAAACTCATCTTAGCCTTTATTTAACCATTCAGGTTTTCTGGGTATGACATTGTAGCAGCTTTTATGGCTGATGGAACGAGCTTGTTCCCAGCTATGTCTATGTTAAGGTCTATCATTCAGTTAACCCTCATTTTCAGCTTGGTTTCCATCTATATTGTTTTTTTTTTATTATTATTAAGGTTAAGCTATAAAACAGGTTCACACATTATATGGCACTTTATAAACGAGTACATTGTAAGATCAACTGCTTTCATTCCAGGTTATCTATTTTATTCTTTGCCCTGTCTGGTCTGGATGTATTGGATGCCCTGGAGGTGGTGGATAGTAAAGTGATGATTGAGTGGATTTACTCACAACAAGTCCTGCCCACCCAGGATAGTAAGTGTTATATCTATTTTTATGTTGTTGTATGAAAATGTTATTTTTCATTTAATTGCAATGACTTGAGATGAAATGAGTTGCAAAGTGGGTTTATGAAAAATAAATTTCTGCCAGAAAACTTGCTTAGCTCAGTGACAGGGTGCTGAGGCAGTCATTCATCCAGTGGCTCGTTGTGTTTTTTGAGTTAAAATATGTTTAAAGTTGACAGTAAATTTTAAAATACCACTTGATGAGTATGTGCTACTGAAAGATTGGAAGATTAACACCTGAACACCAACTATTAAAGTCTTAAAAAAAAGTTAAACATAAAAAAAAAAATTAAATAAGGAATACTTAGCCTGGTGGGGCACAAGTAAAGCCTGGTGGCCCGCCAGGCTTTTTATACTCTGGGGGAAACACTGCAAATGTATAGAGTGTATTATTATTTTTTGTCATAGCTTAGTAACAGCATTGATAATGTGGATGCTTTGCTATTCCATACTTTGCTGAAAATGACTTTCAGAATAAAGGAGGCTTGCTCACACGCCTACAGATTTGTTGCGTTTCCTCAAAAATAATAATTTGGATAGATTAAAATGTGCTATTGGGAAAAATCCATATTGTATTTAATTAATCAGTGATGGCAGGAGAGAGGTGGGTAGACTGATTAGGGCATCTTCTGCGGTAATTGCAGAAGCTGCACCAAAAGTAAAATCTCTTGATTTTTCTTGCTGACCCTCACTTTTAGTGATGAGATGTTGACCTTGACTGGAAGAACAGGATCCTAGAAGCATGCTGTGTAAACGAGCTTCATCCCAGATGTTTCCAGGTGCAGTTTTTGATCACAGAGTATAAAAGAATGATTAAATATCAAAGTGTTGTCACTGAATAAGAGGCCAAGTAAGGAATTTCTGACATAGGGCTGCCTAGCTCCGTCATCTCAGTTTGGACTGCAGCCTCTGCTCCTCCACATTGATGGGAGGCAAATGATGTGATTCTGGCACTCTATACTTTTTTGTAACCCATTTGGAGGTTTTTCTGGGCGTGTCCAGAAACACGGCACATTGAGAACTAGCTGGATCTAGACTCAGCCTGTAGTTTCCTTCTGACTTAAGAACCAGTTGGGTTTCCTCACTGTGAGTTGGAGAATGCCTCTGGGGAGCGACATGTCTTCCCTTCAACACCTGTCACCTCATCGGCCGAACACTGATTTCACATTTTCTTTGTGCTCTGGCTGAATCAGTTAAGGTTTTCTTTCTTTATATAAAAAAATAAAAGGGGGGAAAAGAATTTCTGCTGATTATTTGATCAAGGTAATAGGCTTTTGAAGGAATTAGAAAATTAGGCAATTAAATTTCTGTAATTTAAAATTCCTCCAACTTTTATCAGATTCTTGATGAAGGTAAAAAAAAAAAAAAGTGCATTAAACAGCAGCCTGTTGGTTGATGCGTTTAATGTCCAAAAATAGTGCAAGTTTTTAGTAAGGGATAATTTTTTTTTTTTTTTCAAATGCTGATTCTACTTTAAGTTATTGTAAGTTAGTTTGTTTCACACTTTCACACTGAGGTAGTCGTCTTTGCATCCTCCGACTCATCAAACTTTAAAGTCTGTCATGTGTTTCTTTTCCCGCTCTGCAGATTTCAAGGCAGCTATTGGCCCTCAGTTGTCTGTAGATAACCCAGTGCATCCTTACAGCTGTTCATCAAAGAAAAGTTTGACTCTCAGGCTTTTAATGACTTGTTTTGGGACTGATATGTTATTTATTTATATATTTTTGCCTCCGACAAGCCACTCCATGCCATCTGTTGAGATGCGCATTTCATTAATTATTGAAGACATCAATGGAGATGATGGAGGGATAGTCGTGCTTGATGGATTTCTGCTGCAGCCATATGCTGGGAGGCTGGCAGGCTTCTTCTCGTTAGATCTGAGGGAAAAAAAACAAGTTGAGAGACAAATGTGATTTACTAATGATTCATTAGTATGATAATCCCCTATTTAGCAAACTATTAAGACTTACAGAAAGCATTTTGCTTAGGTGGGATGTTAGTCTCCAGTAAAATGCAGGTGTTTGACTGAATTCATCTGTGTATACATGCAGGGGATCGACATCAAGGTTTCTGTATATGTTGGTGGAAGATAAAATATTTACTTTTCTTTCAGTACAGAGGTTTGATGCCATTGTTTTACAGAGTCTTGCATAAAGTCGGGTAGCAGGATGAGCTGTTGTAAGGCTGATATGTGATGCATGAATATATTGGTCCATTTGTTGTTCAGTCACCGCATAAAAAATGTTAAAGCTTCTGTTATGTTGTTGTCATTTTGATGTGGCTTGGTGTTTCTGTCATGGCCAGAAGGTGGCAGCAGAGCACTCCTCTTTTCCTATTGTATTGAGAACATTTTCTGCAGGTCATAAGATGAACAGAAGGGCTTTAAAACGTAAATCAGTAAATTACGTAAATGTAATTTTTTATTATTTTTTTCCTGTCTCTTGTGCTGAATATTTCCATCATTTCTGTCTGACCCGTTACAGAATCCAACCTGAACCGTGGGGGGTTTCGTGGATCAGCACATATTGGGATTCCTTACAGCACGAAGGTACTACCAGAATTGTTTTTCAGTTTGAGTGCTGTGGCTTTTTCTTCTTTTTTAATCTCTCAGTAAATCCACTTTTATCTATCATCAGTATCAGTTTCTTGATCATTTATTGCTTCAGTAGAATGATGCAAATGCCATACTATAGTGTAGCAGCTTGGAAAGCAACAGTGACCATTGTCATGATGGGTATTATTAGAAATTTTAAAAAGAGATGGAGATTTGCTTTTTTTTTTTTTTTTCTCTCAAAAATTAAACTAAACAGAGAAGAGTCTACTCTTCTACGCCTATGGTGAATATTATCTCCAAAATATTCTGTGTGTGTCCGCAGCCATCAGCTGCATTTCTGATTTCCCTCTCGGTTGTTGTCCTCAGGGTCCAGGTGTGCTCCATCCGTACGACAGTGGCCATGTTGCCATGACCTACACCGGCCTGTGCTCCCTGTTGATCCTCGGAGACGACCTGAGTCGGGTGAACAAAGAGGCCGTTCTGGCCGGTCTCAAAGTGCTGCAGATCGAGGACGGCAGGTTGGCGCACACTTTCGCTCACTTTTGCACCCAAATCCTTATTTACTGTGGCATTTTCACTCTGACTCAAAAGCACCCGCAGCCATCTGATCGCAGATTTAACACGGTCTGACTGCAACTTGCATTTGGATGTTCCGTAGTTCAAAAGCAACTAAATATGTGATTTTGAGACACAATCTCCTGTCCTCCAGTAGCTGGAGCAGCTGCATGCTTTACCGTGCAGATCTTCATGACTTTTCTCCTAAATCTTGGCTGAGATCTTCTTCTCAGAAACTCACTGATTATGTTGAAGATCAGCTGGTGATAAAATGTGCCAACATGGCAACTAAGGATGTGTGTAGACTAAAGGAAATGAACCGTTTCTTCTCCTCTGTTCTGACCTGAATGTTTTTACGCCTCACTTCGTGATGTTGCTCAAGTTCCAGCACAACTTTTTGTGTAACTCAGTGGCCTGATGCACCGCGCTGCCATAAAAACTTTGTTCGAAAACCAAAACAAAGCAAAAGAAGTCCTGCGAGACGAATAAACGGAAATGACCGTTTATACCCTGCGGTTCAACGCTGTAATGAAGAGAGAAGCAATTAGCAGCATTGCATTGTGGCATTTGAATTAAAACTTCATTAACTTTAAATAAAAACATTGCTCTTAATGCTGCTGTAATGATCCCAAACGTCCAGTGCTGGCAGAGCGCGGCCGTTGTTGAGCTGGCGCTCTGGGATCGATCCCATCATCATTCCTTACAGCAGGTCTGTCCCAAAATGCCTGGCAGTGATTTTCCAGTCCAGAGGCTTTGTTTATAACCTCTATTATGGTAATCGAATTGTACCAGCATCCCTGAGGTAGACCCAGATAGTTACCCCAGAAACAGCCTGTCGTATCCTTGTCCTTTCTCTCCTTCTCTATTTTTTCTTTTCTTTTTTTCATAATGAATTGCTTATTAACATGGTGTTGTCTTAAAAACCACACCATTATTCCACTCACGTGGAATAAGGCCGTCTCTTAATACTCGGGCTGTTAAAAAAAAACACACAATCTCTCAATTAGAGCTATGTGGGTTGGGTTTCATTTTGTTTAATACATTTAAGCAACTTGTGGCTAATTATTTCAGATGTTTGTGTTTCACACCTGAATTATTCGTCATTTACACCAAATAAAGTAGTTTCCAAACAGTCAGAACCTAAATCTGAAAGCATAAAACCAGAACCCAGACAGTTTTTTTTTTCTTTTTTTATGTAATTCTGCCTTTTTTTTTTTTTTTGTTTGTTTGTTTGTCTGGCTTTCAGTTTCTATGCCGTGCCAGAAGGAAGTGAGAATGACATCCGGTTTATCTACTGTGCAGCTAGTATCTGTTACATGCTGGATGACTGGTCAGGCATGGACACCCAGAAAGCCATCGAGTACATCCGTGGAAGTCTGGTGAGTGAGTGTTGGCAGGTTAAAAAAAGTGTGAAGCTTCTGATCCTCCTTCAGTGGACAAAAATAACAAGATGATTCTGATGTGAACGCTCCCACAGTGGACACTAACCTTCCTTTTCTGCAACATAAGAAGTTAAATTAAAATACAACACAGCCCACGAACTGTTACAAGGTGTCGGTTCATTTGCAGACAGTTCATTTATAACAATTAGAGAAGATAGAGTAAAGTATCATCGTCTTAAGGCTGCAGCGAAGGTTTTTTTCTGCATCAGTTAAAAAGAATAAAAACTAATTTTCCCAACTTTGTTCGCTTTGTTTGCATTTCTGGGCGTTAGACACATCAAAGCGCAGTGTTTTCTCTTTCTCCCGAGCTGCACACGTCACCTGGGAAACCTCAGCGTCTATCGAGTTTAACATTTCAGAGTCTGTGTTGTTTTGTGGCTGTGTTCGTATCATGCTTATTCGTATCTATTTGTGAATAGATACACACCGAAAGTCAGAAAATAAGTTTAGTTTAGTTTAGAAAAGTCATTTAAATTGTGATCTTAAGGTTTATTTTGGTAAAGCAGAAACTGCCTTACATGTAGAGATGGATGCATGCAGTAGCCATTTTTGCTTTAGTGTCATCAGAGCAGGAACAGGCTGGGAGTTGTTTGTTCTTCCCGGTCGATTACCACCTCTAACTTAGCTTGTATGTTTTGTCTGAAAGCGTGCAAAATAAACGCAGACGGTTTGCGTTTCTTCTGTTATTGTTTGTGTCCTGTTTTAACAAAAAGCTGGTTTAAACAGATGACACTCATGCATTGTCAATGCGGTAACATTCCTCATTTAATAAAAGACAGTGAAAGGCGTCCCAGATTGCAAGTAGATTGTGCGAAATGAATATTTCTAGAGATGAAGCTAAAAATGGGTCATCAGTTTCTCAGAGATGGCATTGTCTAATTTTTGTTCAAACAAAAATAAATGTCAGGATGAGGAAGTGGCTGTATGTGATGCGTCTTGTGACAAGTGCAATGTGTGGGAATCTTTGCCAACCACATCTATTACTTTGTTTTGTTTGGGGATTTTTGTCTTGCTTATTTTTTGAGAAGTAAGGTATGAAATGAAGAAAACGGTGTAATGTTGTGTATTACAGGCTCAAGTGTTAATCTCTGCAGCTCTCTCTCTGATGACATTTCTCATTTTAGTTAGAGATGCAACAATCGCCTGGCTAGAAAAGAAAATCTACCATTTCTTTCCTTCTTTGAACTGAGGATCAAATTCTGCAGCATCTGAATGTTCTTCCTGTTAATTAAATAGATCAAAACTTAGAAGTTCAATCAACAGTCAACAATATTTGATCCTCTTTCAAAGTCGGATAATTCATTAGTCAGATAAAGTTCAAGGTTTTTGAATCAAGTAGAAAATTACTATATTTATCTAGGAATGTATTACGGTTAAAATGATCCTAATCAGAGTCGATCAAAATTGCAGTCAGCATGTCGGAGTTCAGAGAAACCAAAAATCTGCATCTGACCTGTGCATCTTTAAGAACAAGACATCACTTTTTTATTTGTAGTAATTTTAAAAATATATATTATTTTGTTCTGGTGTGGAGTCTAACATGTATGCTGTGTTGTTGTTCTTCTTCAGAATCTCTGGTTTGTGTTCACATCAATTATTATTGATTCAAATATAATTTCTAAATTTATTTCTCCATAGTCGTATGACAATGCATTTGGCCAAGGAGCTGGGAGAGAATCTCACGGTGAGTGCAAATATGTTAGATGTTGTAAATGTAAAGTCCTATTAAGTTTAAATAAGTAGAAGAAAGGAAACGCACTGTTGCAACAACAAATAAATTCTGAATAAGTTTGATAATTTAAATACATTTTTGGTTTAATTTCATTGGGTATTTTTTTACTTCAAATTATCCAGAACACATTATAACCAATATGTTGGGGGTTATACTAGAAAAAGGCATGAAAAAAAAAAACAGCTTATAAAGGATTAACGCTACAGATCCGTTGCTATAGATACAGCACATTGTTTTCAATCATTCGTCCCCCACTCCAATTAGACCTTGCTTTTCTTTTACGAAAGCTTTCACGCGACACAACAAAAGCAATACTTAGCAACATATCTGCATGACCTGGGTTGTACAGAGATGAAATCCCTGCCAGCTCTGATGTGCTCTTTAAAACATACATTTCTTAAAAATTGCAACTGCTCCAAGGGGCAAATTTTATTGGATCTATGTGATTTTCTTCTCGCTTTGAATTCGAGTTCTGTGATTAAAGGCTTCGGTGAGGCTGTGCTGAGCCTACCAACTCTCCAAAGGGCTGATTACAAATCAGCAGAGATGCTTAGTCGCGGCCCATTACCGGTCTACCCTTGAGGTGTGTGTGCTCGTTCAGTGCCAGGACCTCCCAGCATTGCTTTGAATGTGCACAAGCACATTTTTCTGGGATGTTATGTCTGTGCAGTTATGTAGGTGAAACATGAAATTATAGAACCTCATGGGTCTGGGCATGAGACTGGATTTATGTATCCGATTTCAGTCCTTAGTCTATATTTACTACTTTTTTTTTGTTGTTGTTTTATCCGACTTCACTGATCCCAACACTGGTATCCATGGACGATGTTTCTTCCTGCCTAAAGGAAACTGATTTTAGAAAAACAAATTGTCTGAAGCCACCAGGTGTTTACCCCTCACCTTAAGCTTCTAGTAGAAACAATCCTTCAAATGGATGTACAGTTTATTGCGAAGACATGTCTCCACATCTTTCTACATTCTTATTAAATATTGTTGTAACTTTCATGTAAGGGTGAGGCTAAGACCTCAGGATTAAATTAAAATAAAAAAAGGTTCACTTACACTCATCGTGAACAAGAATGTATAATGTAGTAAAAGCAGAAGAAGTAGGAACGCTTATGTTGAGTTGAAGTAAAAATTATTTGTTTGACCGACCATTAACCAGAAAATCGGAAAAGTCTGAGAAATCATTAGAGATTTAAATGTGTAAAGCTGCACTTTCAACCTCATCTGTAGATTTGCACAAGTTGGAAAAAGTTATCAGGAGTCACTTGTTGGAAAAACTGCTGATTTCCAAGAGCAAAGTTACTGGAATGTGTCATCGGCTTGGGTACATCCTGGAAAATGGTCCAAACTGAATTGGTTTGGTAGGTTTGGGACCAACCCAGGAACAAGGTAACACTCAAGTTTCCATGAACTCAAAACTGCCAGAATGTCGTTTCCAAGTAAAGCAAGTTTTACTTCCCCTTGGAGACAGAGCTTTGTAGCCTGATGTGCCAATCATCGAGCTATTACGCCACAATGACAAGAAGTATGTTTGACGATTGAAAGTGGGACGTTAAAATCTACTAACCCTGTACCATGCTGTACCATCCGGTGCCATCCTGTACCATGCTGTACCATCCGGTGCCATCCTGTACCATGCTGCCATTGCTGCCATTGCTGCATCAGGTTGTGGCAACAATTAATAACAAACTTTGACACTGGGTGCATCAACAGCACAATAAATCCCACACACACGCATCTAAATTGGCCTTTGAAGAGATGAGAAATGCAAATCTTAACTACCTAAAAAGTTTCCATCCCGAAAGCAGCATCCCAAGCTTTTATGGAAATTAATAGAGAATGATTCAAAGACGGTTGTGTTCCAGGAAACAAACTGATTTAAATGAGTTTTGCCTTGAGGATTGATCAAAATTTCCAGCCTGAATTACACCAGAAGCTTGTTGATGACAAGTGGAAAAAAATGGTGATTATATGAATTGGGGGTTTTGTGTAGAGTTTTGACTTGATTTAGATGAAAGAAACTAATCCCTAAATTTGAATTTTCTGCTCCCAACTCTTGTTTTTAGAACGCCTTAAAGTTGCATTTGTATTTTTATTGTAATTGTTAAAGACTGAGATATTCATACCCATAGTGAGCAGATGTGCACCCCAGACTGCAGTTTCATGTGATAACTCGGTGACCCGTGTGCCAGGTGGCTGGACGTACTGTGCCATAGCCTCGCTGTGCCTGATGGGCCGACTGGACGAGGCTCTGAGTCCGCGGGAGCTGAACAGGATCCGGCGCTGGTGCATCATGAGGCAGCAGAGCGGTTTCCACGGACGTCCCAACAAACCCGTGGATACGTGCTACTCCTTCTGGGTGGGAGCTACGCTGGAGGTAGCAAACACTGAAATGTCTTCCTACTTCGTCACATAATAAATCAGTGCCTGCTGTGTCTTAAACTCTAAATTTACAGAAACAAGTTTGAGGTTTAAGGCTGCTTTGGAGATTTGTTGAAACTAAAAGCTTCTGCTGTCATCAGTCTATAAATCCTTTTATGTTTGATGTCCTTTTGGAGATGATCTTTTAATTTACTGATGGATTCAAAACTACATCTATGAAAGATGTCTGAGAAAAATATGAAAGATTGTGGAAATCGGTATCAGTCAAGAAAAGCCTGATTGGTACATCTGTAGCTCTTAAAATGTTTTCATTTGATGGTTTTTGTATTTTTCTCCAGCTCCTGGATGTGTTCCAGTTCACACACTTTGAGAAAAACAGGAGCTTCATTCTGTCCACGCAGGATCGTTTGGTCGGCGGCTTCGCCAAGTGGCCCGACAGCCATCCAGGTAAATGATGCCACTTGACTTCTACTGCCTCCAGTAGAAACGCCAGGCTGCAGTTTTTTGTTTTTTGTGGTTGTTGCATCCATAAAACACAAATGCCCGGTGTTTTTATAGTGCAGTAACAACCACAGGAGCAAAACAGGCGCTGAATGGCGTGTTTAATGACTGTGTAGCGCTTCCTTGTCATTCTCCTGTAGCTTCAAAGATCTCACGTTAGGGACAAAACCGTTGTGGATCTAAGCAGTTTCAGTTCATTTATTTTCCTCTCTTTGAGCAGAGCAGTTTGCGCCTCATCTTCCACAGGTGCAGTGAAACAGGGTGGAGCTGTGGTGGCCAGTTTTACTTCAGATCAGTGGGAAAAGAATCTCCTGTAACCCTAGACTTCAGCAGTCGTGTTCTTGCCTGCCCTCATGCTGGGTAATTGATGAGGCGATTGTTTAAAGGTAGCCTGAGGAAACGGCAGACGGAGCTCCTCGTGTTACCACAGACAGACAGATAGGAGGACGGCGGTCAGGAGGGACAGACAGGACTGAGGCTTGTGAATGTAAATGAATAAAAGAGTTTTATGGGAGAAGGAAACAATAGCGAACAAATGTTTCCTTTACAGTGGGAACTGGGTTGGTTACTTGGATGTGGGACAATAGATGCAGACCTGCATTAAAATGATTCCAGATTGTTTTTTTGCATGTGTTTTGTTGCTAGAAGATTCTTTATTCTGTGTTAAAATGTAGAATAAGAGGCTAGAAAGCAAAACATAGCAGAAGGTTTTATTTAAAGCTCTTAAATTGCAATCAGAGAGACTGGTGTAGATTCTCAGTCGTCCAAGACGTCACAGAAAGCAGCCAGACTTCTTCTCTTGTTTCTTGATTTGCCTCGCATCTAAAGTTTCTGTAGCATCTTGAAGACAAGGAGTGTGGAACAAAGAAAATTCACGTAATATTTGAATGTCTAGCTTTTACTCCTCAAGCTAAATTAATTTATCAAGACATACTTTTGTTTGTTTTGCCTTTCCAAAACTTATTTTCCCTCATTGAACGTTTTTGTTTTTAAGTTACTGACAAGAAACTGTGACCAGGTCTCGTCAGGATTGATAGATAAGGGGAAAATACATTATTTGCAATGTGTTAAGATATAAAAGCATAAGAGACAAGTGTAGAAGCTGGAGAGTTTTAACAACAAAGTAGATTTTTGAACAAGATGGTACCTGTCTGATACGTCGTTATATCTGAAGGAAAATAACAAATAGTCAGAGGTGAGACGGTGGATAAATGTTTTGCTTTGCTCTTGTGTGGCTGGCTGCAAAGATGCCACGGAGGAGAGGAGCATCAAAACAGACTAAACATCCTTTTACTGACACAACTCATTAATATCCAGTTTTTTTAAAACTTGGTGTTTATATATGATTGTTGGCAGTGATGACTTCAATTTAGTCTTAAGTAATTGGTTTGTTAAAGCAACACCAAAGTTTGGCTAAAAGCCTATTTGACAGCTGATGCTATTTATAGACTCGACTGGTTTTTTTTAAAAAAAAGGTCAGATTAATGAAAGCCAGACACTTACAGGCCAGGACTTCATCACATCCGTGTTGAAGTTCCCCCCTTTGCTGTTATGTCTGTGGCTGCTGAGGATGTTAAACTCAAGTTTTAGGCTGCAAGTTTGCAAGTAGGTGTGAAGTGGAGGGTGGCGCAAGCCGGCCTTCATCCTCTCCGAGCACTCTGCAGCCACTTGATTGTTTCACATTACTTGCTTCTCCTGCGTCAGTCGTTTACTGCAGGATGTGGCTGGCTCACTGCATGTCTCTAAAAAGCATCTCAATGTTAATCTTGGATTGAAAGTCGCTGTAATATTGAGTGAGGCCTTTTGAAACCACGTTCTCATTGGTGTAACTTTGAGTCCGAGTCCTGATGGGTGAAGCTAATGGTTCTGTGATTGATTCTAACGTCTCTGTCCAATCATCTGTCGTTTCATTGTAATTCAATTACTGCTCCATTTAGTAGCCTGTGGAGCTTTTATCCTCGTCCCGAGGGAGAGAGACGCTCCTAGGGGCGAAGCAGCGTGCATTATTCACGTGTCCTTAAAGGTTCATTACGACAAACTTACAAACCTTGGGACAGCTGAAGGGTCCAATGAGTTTATAGATTGAATCAGTCAGTACACATCCATTCTAAGTACCAGCTCTGTCACGTTCAGGTGCTTCTGCAGGGACTCCCGCTATCAGCTCTGACCCGGTTTCTCCCTTTTTGTCCGTGGTTTCGTCTCTCCAGACCCTCTTCATGCCTACTTGGGGCTGTGTGGCCTGTCTCTGATCGGAGAGCCTGACCTAAGGAAGGTCCACCCAGCTCTTAACATCACCCAGAGAGCCTTTCAGCACCTCCAGCAGCTGCAGCAGACGTGGAGGGACAACGCCGGCAGCTGCGTCGGACGGCAGTGAAAGCAGGACGATTTACAGCGCTAACTCTGGAGCGGACGCCGTCTGCTGTCGGTCAGCGGCCGAAGGCGGCTGGACTTCTGCCAGGTCTCAGAGATACTTGGCTGCTCAAGAAGTTTGAATTGTTTGGAATTGCGAGGATTTAAACACTTGAGGACCTCATTTAAAGTCCATCTAAAGCAACTTATTTGTTGAGCAATATATGCCACACCTCTTTGCTGCCTTTAAAAAAAAAAAAAAAAGAAAACAAAAAATAAGTAATTGTTAATAAAGTTATGCGGTGCGGTTTGTGAAAATACAATATAATAATGTGCCAGAAAGTGTAATTCACTGGAGACTTGAACAAACGTCAGATGCCTCCATCTTTATTTTATGGCCTTTTTTTTTTTTTTTTTTAAATTATGACACTTTTCTTCAAAGATGTATTGCTTTACTTCCTTTTCTCTGCTTTGCTAACCTGCCTGGCGCTTCCATCCGCACGTAGCTGCTGAATGTTTTGAACCTCCCATGATGCATCAGGTCTTAGTGGGTCATGACCTCTGGCTCCTCAGTTTGAAATCCGATACCCTCCCTACAGGTTTACTCCCTTCAGCTTCTCGCCGCAACGTTCTCTGGTTTCACCACTGCAAGCTCTAATTTTCAACGATCAGGAGATTAAAATAAAAATGGAACTGCTCGGGTGACATTTGAAATGGGGCTAAATGTACCTCAGCTGCTGATTAGTTGTGTATTTTAAGAAGATTATGGAATAGGATTCACTTGAAACCTTTTTTAGGGATTTTATTTGACAGACCACGCCCTGCGTGGCTCGTAATTATGCAATGGAAGGAAAATTGTACAATGTTTTCAATATTTTTTCAAAAATCTAAAGCACAGAGCATTTCTCTATGTTCTGTTTTCAAAGTTCCTCTTTGAAAAATGAGTTAATCTCCCTTATATTTGATGAAGAGCAACTACAAACATTGGATTCTCCATTGGATGCAGTTCTGGACTTTGACTGGGCCATTTTAACAGATCAAAGCTCTTTGTTCTAATCTAACACATTTCATTGTACCTCTCGCTGTGTGTCGGCTTTCCTCCTCCTCTCCCCAAGTGTAAAGGGTTTTGCTGCCAGTAAGAGGCTTCCATCAACCCTGACTAGTTTTATCATCCTTAGTGAAGTGTTGGGGTTTTAGGTTTGGGTTTCCATCACATGTCGCCTTTTCCTTGCGAGTTCAGTTCAGTTTTGGTCTCATCCGACCAGAGCCTTTTCTTCCTCATGTTTGCTCTGTGTCAGACTCCGAACATGGCTTCTTCTGTGAGGATCACATACGTGTGGAGGAAAAGCTCATACAGATTGTTCCACCTGAGCAGTGGGTCCCTGCAGCTCCTCCAGGGTCACCCTGGGCCTCTTGGTTGCTGCCACAGTCTCCTGTCAGTGATTTTTTTAATTTTTTTTTTTATTTGGTTACTTTTGAAGGTGATTGGTAGTAGTATATTTTATTTAGAGGTGTCATAATTCAGATTTGTAAAAGAATAATTTTGAAAACCGTGTAATTTTCCTTCCACTCCATTAATGTTTGGTTGTATTGCAAAAATTGGAAATGGGGAAAAAAAAAAAAACAGAATTAAGGAGTATGAATACTTTTGTCCAGCGCTGTAAATCTCACCTCCTGAATTAAAACCAAATCTCCTCTTATAAGCAGCAGTGTGTCAGGGAGGCTCCCCATGACCTCTGACCTGAACTCATTCACCTGCTTCCTCCTCCCCCGTGAGGTCGCATCCAGCTGGAAATCGACGGGGAGATTGGACAATGGCATCACAACCAGAGGAAAACGGTTCTTTGAACTGTTTGTTCGTGACTCCAGAAAGGATGCAGGATGAAATAAAAGAACAATGGCCACGACTGCACCTCCACATGTCAGGAAGCAGAAACGACTTCACACAATCCCTTCTTCACTGAAGGGATCGGCCATCAGAACCGACTGTAAGAAGAACTTCTGGCTTTACTTTCAGTTCATTCAGATGTCTATGCCTTTGTTTGAGCTGAGGTCCAAAATGGCGTTCACGACCTGGCAAAGAGAGGCTTTCCACCTTTTTGCCTTTAAATCAGTCGTCTGTCTTGCAGCAAGGAAAACATTTCCAGCTTTCACACATCGCTGCTCTGGAGCGACACCTTTTCTTTTTTTTTTTAATGAGGCCACAGTGTGAGGTAACACCTGCTCCCCCCGAGTTGACACGTGACGAGATGCTTTGAAAGCGTGTCAGAAACACAGCTGCCCGTCTGCTGCCTGTTTACCTGCAGCTCTTCTCCGTGTGCAGACGCGCCTGTGACTGCATTTAGGAAGACACACTGAGGCTGGCTCTGCTATCAGGGGAAAAAAAAAGGGGAGAAGATGTGAGGAGAGCTGAATGAATAAATAACGAGAGCCATCTATTATTAAAAGTAAGCTGTCAGAGGCTGGATTCGGCTCTGTGAGTCCAGACAGAATCCTCGGCTCTGGTGTGAAAACAATAGGATTCCTAACTAATGTGCAGCATTATTGTTTATTTTGCACTGATCTGAAGCAATTTCTCTTTCTCAAATAATGCTACCGTTTTCTTATTATGTATACATAATACGTAGAAACCATTACCACAAAACGCTTTGGCATTTTTAAAAATGTTGCTGAAATGCGTGGATTTTTTCTATTTTAACCCTCTCTCTCTAACAGTGTGTCTTCTTTACCTATATGCTACAAGCCTGTTCTCTTTAGTTGAATATAAAGCTGACTGGAGCACTGTAAGTAATCTGTTTGCTTCTTGGTTTCTTACCAAAATGATCCAGTTTGGCTTTTATTTGTCTGTGTACATAGATGGAGTCACATGGTGAAGCCACTTTCTCCAGCTTGCCTCCTTATTGTGCCTAATGGATTGTTTTCCGTCGCTGCTCTCTGAATGCTTTGCTTTCGTTCACTTCTCTTATTGCCTAATTCAGATTTTTGCTTGGATCCTTCTGCGAAAAATGACTGAATATCAAGTTAACCTACAAAGGAAGAGGGAAGTGTAGCCTGGATATTTGTTTAGATTCTACGGGACGATATGTGTTGTTTACATGCGTGACTATCAGATATAAGTAGGCTACTCTCTGTTTGGTCCAGAAATATGTTGGGATTTATTTTGACAGGACACTTGGTGGCAAATGATTATTTTGGCTCCTGTTACACAGCAGACGAGGCCCTCAGTCCCAGCAGCATGAAATAAAGACAGCACTGCTTTGTGCTTCCAAAAGCTGTGAAAAGATTGTCCAAGAGATGCAGCCAAAACACCACATGCCGTTTTACGAAGCACTGCTATACATATTGTAACGATAAATCGTGTAACAAAAAAGGAAAAAAAAACATATAATGGAGTTTATTTTTTCTATGCTTTATAGAAATGTTGGTGTAGATAGATGTAAATGTCTATAAAGATGTGACTTCTGCTGGGGGGAAGTGACCAGAAAGTCTTTACATCAGAAGAACTGGACCTGCAGGTGTCGGTGTGTGACGCGTTCTTAAAGTGCAGCTTTTCGAGTTTGGACTAATGCTGATTCTCGCTTGGCACGGAAATTGTATTTATGGTAAATAAAACGTGTACTAACTTTGACATTTGTGTGCATTTTGTGTTACCAAAGGGTGCCTTGGAAAAGTAAAACCCTCGTGATGCGACCGCAAACCTCAAGAGTTTTATCGGAATATTTAGTGATGGATATAAATTGATTTCAGAATGATCCCCGCGTCATGATGCTGCCACTGCTGTGTTTCACTATGAGGATGGTGTAACCGCAGCACCTTCCTCTGCATGGTTTATGGCAAACACACCATTTGACATTTCTGGCTTTTTTTGTTGTTGTTTTAACAATTACTTCTTTAATGTCTCTCTCCCATAAACACCAAAATGTGTGGAGATCAAAATTATTACTTTAGTTTCCCCATGTTTGATTTTTGGCTTCAAAATTTAATGTAGTAGCATTTGATATAATAGTTTAATTTTAGTTACAATAGTCACTTGTAGGGCTGCATAGTGGCACAGTTGGTAGAGCTGCTGCCTTGCAGCAAGAAGTTTTTGGGTTCAATTCCCAGCCCTGGACTTTCTGCATGGAGTTTGCATGTTCTCCCTGTACATGCATGGGTTTTCTCCAGGTACTCTGGTTTCCTCCCACAGTCCAAAAACATGACTGTCAGGTTAAATGGTCTGTCTAAATTGTCCCTAGGTGTGAGAAGCAGCCATGATCACCATGGCAACTCTGTAGGTGGGAGAATCTGTTGACAAGACCAGTGTTAATTTTATTAACCAAAATTTTTGTAACAGTTTTCATCAACCAGTAAAAACGAAATAGAATCTCATATGAGTATGTTAAGATTATGCTACTTTTTTTTAGAAACCGAACAGAATTTTTTTTTTTTCCCCCCTTTTTGTCATTTGGAAAGATGAGTTGTGAAAGAGCAAACATCATAATTATGGTTTTTGAAACTAAAAAAAAAATGAAGAAGAAGCTAATCTAAGAAAACGACACAAGAACGTTAAAACTCTGTCTTTTGGTTCCAGTCCTGGGTAAATATTTCAGATAGGTGTAAAGAAATTATTAGGAATCCTCCACAACTTGCCAAAAGGCCAACTATATTTGGCTGACTAAAAAGTAGATTGAATGTGTTTGATTTAAACAAAACAACTACAAGTGACTATCCATCCATTTTCTTGTCCCTAGTGGGGTTGGGAGGGCCTATCTCCAGCTAGGAGGAGCTCAGTGGGTGTGAATACTTTTGCAAAGCTCTGTATTTGTCTTGATTCCTCTTGTAGGGTGTAACCATTCAAAGCACAAAGATGTGCAACCAAATCTACCTTTTTGTTTGCCATAACAAAAGCTCAGGAGCTCTTCACATACCAGCTCAGTCCAGGTACATAGTGCTCCTATTCAAGCTAACCTATGCAACAAAAAGGGAAAAGAAGTGGGGGTGGGGGGTGATACAGCCCTGATGATTTTGCTGATCCTCATTTTCTAAGTTTATTTCATAAAGTCAGCTCTGCTTTATCCTAACATCCACCAACACAAAAATAACAAGGACTTTCCCTGTAAAATGCTCAGAGGTCAAACAGATAAAAGAAATGCTTTGGAAACTTGGGGATCCACATGGGAGGAAAATTTTTAACATTTCCTGAAGAAGACAAAAAAAAAACATGTTAATCTCAGCTCATCAGGGGTGGGCAACTCCAGGCCTCCTGCAACTTTTAGATGTGTCTCTACTTCAGCACACCTGAGTCAAATAATGAGGTCGTTAGCAGGACTGGAGAACCTGACTGCACTTAGGAGTTGATTCAGCTCTTGGATTCAAGTGTGTTGGACCAGGGAGACATCTAAGAGTTGCAGGACACCTGCCCTCGAGGACCAGGATTGCCCACTCCTGAATGCATGAAGAAGCTTTCCTAAAGACAAATGCTGCACACTGAAATGTTGTTGGTCACATGCTTTGAATGTTTTTTTTTTTCCTATGATGAGGCAATTAAACAAAACTTTGAAAAAAAAACAAAACATAAAATAATTTTTTTAGGTTAGGAAATGGGCATAAAATATTTAAAGAATATGAAATGGCAATCATCATGTCGCCTTTTTTGAATAGCCAGTGTTAATTCTGAAATTGCATAAATAGCAAAACAAAGTAGAAATGTATCCATCTTTCTACAGCCAGCACACAGATCTGTCTCCACTCTTTTTGTAAAGAGAGACGGAGCTCGGTGACATTTAGGGAAAGGAAAAAAAACTAAAACATATGAGTCGATGGGATCAATCTGTTCTGTTGCTGAAAGTAGGATATTTCATGAATAAAATTTATTTAAAAAATGGCATTATTAAACATCCTGTATGAATCAAGAGCTCAGCATCTAAATCTGATGATACTCCAAAGAGTACACAGGATAAACTTTGACTTCTCTAGATTTTAAAACGGCTGCATGAAGCCCGGTGACCCGACTATTTTTCTATTTTTAAACCTTGAGATGAAAACTGGTTTGCATTTTTCCCGATCTGCTTCATTTGCCTCTCATTTTCCTGCCATGTGGAGCGTTGTGGTCTTTCTTCTTTACTAGGTCAGTGAGTAAGACCTAATTAAAATCTGTGAAGGGGGGCAAAGGGGGCTTCGCTGGATCTCACATGCTGAGGCTCATCCCACCTGGGAGCCGAACTGAACAGACTCTGACTCCAGTGCTGCCGCTGACACAGTAATGTGAGACAAAAGTGGCACTGAGACCCAATCTAGAAACCACAATCTGCTGCAGAATGACTTAAGTATTATCCAATTACAGCTTTAATCTACCTGACGGGAGCGTGTGTATGATCATTATCTTAGGTAGTCGTTTACCGTAGTCATTTTGTGCTGAAAGATATGCTGCCAATCAATGCAAAGTATTAATTATTCAGCCAGGCAGAGAGCTCACTGGTTTATGTGGCTTTTTATGGGGCAGTTAAGTGTCGTCTCCGGCATGTTAAAGCACATCATGACCTGCCATAAAATTTGTAACGTGAATAATGTGTTGCACACATTTAAACATGAGTAATGGCTTTAGCATGGAGCTAGTAGACTGTCCTTGTTCCTAGAAATGGTTCCTAAAGTCCAAACTAACTCGTCTTTATTTCTTGTGGAGCCGGAATGGAGGAAATCTGAAACTCCAAACGCCAAACACGAATGATTTCCCTCCTACATTTTTAATAGGGGGATATTCAGAGTTCAATAAATCCTTGTTCCTTTTGCTGAACAATGCACAATTACATACGGCCAGCAGCTCACAGCTTGGTTTCCCAGCAGAGGCCTCGAAGATAAATGGCTGAATAACGACTCGGCCTCTTTCACACCGAATGAGGAGACTGCTTCTAGAGAAATGAAAAGAACTAGAGTTTTTCTTGTTCGTTTGCAGAGATAATCACATACTTCAGCCTTGCCGGTTTTCAGTTATGATGTCATTTAGCAGTGATGGCAGCTTTTGAGTTATGTATGTAGTCATACCCCTGCTGCTTTTTGTCAGGGCGGTCTCTGGCGTCCCCCTCCTCATGCCAACCGGGGTGGAGGGGAGTTTGTCAGCGTGACGCCATGAGGCCATCTGCTGATGCGGAACAAGTGGCATTGCCAGAAAAATGGAAAACACGAACCTAATCCTGGCTTCTCGCTGTTGCCGTTGGCCACGGCTGCTGGCCAACGTTAAGCTTCTTGACCGAGCCGCATCGAGATGCACCCCCTGCCAAATCCGGGGGTCAACAGTTTACCGATTGTCAGGACATGTGACCGCTCGTCTTATAACGGCTGGTAACCGGTTTCAGCTTTCAAACATTTGGTTTTTGATTTAAGGTGAAGTCAAAGAAAATGACTTCTTCATTATTCTTCTCTTTCAATGATTCATCAGTACAACTGTCAGCTAAGCAGACCCCAAGCATGACGCCACCACCACCATGCTTGATAGTTGGGAAACTGTTCTCAGGTTTAAAAGCGTCACATAGACTCTTCCAAACATTTTTCTTGTCATTTCACTTGCAAATAACTCAATATTTGTGCCATCAGACTTTTCTACAGGCAGCCCCATGTTGATCCTGTTTTTCACCAACTTGTGTCAGGAAGCATACACTGCTTCGCTGCGCTGACTTGAGTAAGATTTCTGGCTACTGCAAACCACTGCTGGTAACTTTACTGAAAGAAGAACAATCATGTTTTAACCAAAAATGCAGCAGAGACAGGCACAACCCTCAGCTTATGATAAAGTGAAGCGTTTTTGTACAAAAGCTTTGTTGTTTTAATGTAATTTTCTATCTGCTGAACACGATGCACCACGTGTAGACCAAGATACAGAAAGCACTATTTATTGTCACTAGAAATACTTTACCTATTTCATAGTAGTTGTTTTTTTTTTCAATTTTAGCTTTAAAAATACCAGAATTTGCACAAACCTTACATTTTGACTGATGACATCAGATATGATTCAATATTAATCAGTCAATTGCTCAGTACAATAATTTTCTGAATATAAAAATACAAAGAGAGGTGCTCATATTTGAGTCATTTAGACATAAAGACACCTCCAGCCACGTCTAAAAACTTATACGTGATGTCACCAACAGAGGTACGATTCTTCCTCTGAACCTCTTTCCCCATAATCTGATCTCTCCAAGAATGGGATTATTTATAGCGACTGGCGGATAAAACAAGAGTCAGTGATGGTGGATGTTGGAAGGGGGGCGGGTACAAAGAGCTCTGTGGGGTCGAGACATCGCCGCCGAGGGATGAAGAGGATGAGGAAGGAGGAGGAGGAGGAGATGGTACAGTAGAGACGAGGGCGGGGTTTCTTTCTCTCTTTTTTTTTCTCTCCTCAGAAAAGAAGCCAGCTACCACCAAGCAGCAGCAGCCGGCGCATGTCCTGTAGACTCTCCTGACAAAACATGAGCTTGCACACAGAGAGAGGAAGGAGGGAGGAGAGAGGATGGTGATGAGAGGGAGCCGCTCCTGCCTCATGATGCCATCTCACCTTCCCCTGTGCAGGCTGTCGATCCTCCTCTTCTAAGACTCTGCAGCCCATTTCTCCCCCCCCCTCCCCCATCCCCATATCCCGCTCCCCCCCCCAGTTATTACTGCGCTTTACTGAGCGGTCTGAAGCGGCGAGCTTGCTCTGGATCCATCCCCGTCTGCAGCCATGTCAGACTCCGAGGACATGACGGAGTTCGCCAGCATCGTGGAGCGGATCGAGCGGGGAGAGGTGAGACTCAACCCCGATGATTTATGGCTCTTCTGACAGCAGCGGTCTGCCTGTCAGCGCCGGGGGCCGGCCTGCAGGCTGTCAGAGGCGGGAAGCCATGCTCACTCACACCCATCTATTCTATTCTATTCTATTCTATTCTATTCTATTCTATTCTATTCTATTCTATTCTATTCTATTCTATTCCGATATGAGCTATAATTAGCCTATTCTATTTGCTTAAAGTGGATAAAGGCTTAGCTCCTATTATTTCTTACAATACACATCTGCCTTTCTGTTCTCTTTAAATGTGCAGAATGAATTATCATACTCTGAATTTATAACCGTTTGCAACCAATTTATGTAGATTTATAATCTGTACTAATTTGATCCAAGGGAAGCATTTTGGCTTTGATCTGCATCTCTGTTGGGTGGGTTTGCAGTCTGACAGATCATTGACTTCCGCCAATATGTGGGAGCAGTTCTCTTTCAGACAGAGGTGTTTGCTGGTGGAGCTGCTGTCTTTGCCCACCTCAGACTGGCAGAATGAGCGCCAATGTGTGTTTCTAGTCAGCTTTGAGGTTTATTCACGCGTGCATAGAGCCGTGGCAGGAAAAAAAGAGAGCAGGCTGTATGGACCTGAAACACCACCACAGTTTCTGTGATGCAGAATAATTTATTACGTTTTGCGTAAGCTCTCTAACAACATCCCATATTTTTCATCTTAGCAACTTTACATGCAATTTATTAGACATGTTTCTGCTTAAACAGAGCTAATTGAAGCACTTAAGTTATTCACACAACTCTGGTGCATGATGTGGAGGTCACTCAGGCATTTGATTAAATATGTTGGAGCATGCACACCAGTCCTAGACGCACAAAGTTTGAGACCTTTGTCTATAGTCTGTTTTTTATGTATTGTGCATGAATGAGGATTTATTTTACTGCACATATTACTGTTAACATTTTATATATTTAGCACATTAGGTGTTTTGGAGGGCTTTTCTTATTGTAGCTATGCATTTTAAGGAGAAAAATACAACAGTATTTTCCCTACATTTGCTTGAAAAGTAGCGTCATACATACCCAAAATACTAACACGTGTTAAACTACGTATTGTAGTGTTTGCTGGCATAAATCATTTTTGTGGAATATAATTAACCTTTGCTATTTTTCATACTTTTTAAAAATAACTAACTGCAATTTAGACAATATATCAAAAGACTTCAAACAAGGCATCGGAGAATAATTCCCTTTACCCGACTCTTCAGAAACATGAGGACGGAGACAAAGGGATAAAATATGAAAAATTGGATTCTGGTGCAGCTCAATGTGACCAAACCACACACTCCTCTCACACATTTACATTTGTGATGGTAGAGCAGAAAAGACCTTTTCTGGCACGCTTCCTGAACAACCAGATGGGATACAAATATCATCTAATGGTCGCCATGGAGACTTGGCGCCCCACACCCCCCACACCCTTTCCCAAAAAGCCAGTGCCACTCCTTGCTGCAGCAGTTTGAGAAACGTTTCCCTTTTCTGAAGTAAAATAACTAATCTGTATTGTTGAACCCAAATGAAATAGAAAAACTTTAGGTATTTTTCCTTGACAATAATATATTATTTGAGCTTCTACTATGCTTTATACATTTACAGTACAAGTTATTGTATTGTAGTTATTGTAACTTGCCTAATCCAGATCTAACATTGATCTTTGCCTCAAAAAAACATTTCTCCCTTTGGTTGTGAGTTTTGCTGTAGATTGTCCATAGTTTTTTTTATTTTTTTTTTGTTGTTGCAACATTTAAGAAACAGATTTTTATTCTCTTAATGTCAGACATATGTATTCAGTAAACCTAGCGACCATTGGCCTGATTATTTCAACAGTTTTGAAGGAGCTTGGAGTAATCGGTGTAATCAGGATGTCCCACTGTGAGGCAAAACTGGAGCACAGGTAAAGGTAGAGCAGGGGGACTTTACTCAGCCAGCTGGCAGATCTCAATACAAAACCTCTTTTGTGATGCAGAGAAAAGAGATACTGTCTGCAGTATTAAAGAACCACTGACCTACTAACACATTTCTGCTTGCTACGGACAAAGAAAGTTATTCCACTAATGCTACAGATACTTTCATTGCCCTTTGTGACTTTATAAGTAATAATTTTACTCCGCCCTTAAAAGAGACTCAACATTTTTTAGGTTGTCTAACCAGAACTCTGTCACTTTAAAAATGCTTCATGTAAAAGTGAGATCTACATAGATGTGATAAATTATTCACATGATCTGAAACAATGGCAGTATAATCAGTGTAACTCTCTGACCCACAACAAATATTGGGAAAATTTGATCAGTCTATTTTGTTTAATGCTAATATAATTTGGATTTGATCAATGGAATCCCAGCTTGGTGAACAATTTCTTTTCAATTTTGCTAAGTGACACTTCTACTTTTCCTCTTGTGCTATGCATGAAACCTTTACTCTATAAATAAATATATATTCAACAAAACAGTTTTCTCTATCCAGAGTGTATGATAACCTTTGGATTTTTTTCTATTCTTTTGGTGCTTTTCTGTTTTATTTAAATTAACTGAATCTGCATAACCAAAAGCCAATTTTTTATTATTATCTTTTATCATTACTGTGTAAAATCTGTAAAACAGTAAAAAAAATGTTAAAAAATTATTCTTTGGGCTAATTTTCTCTTAAAAAGATATTCCTTTCTGTACTGAAATTGAAATAAAAAATTGGCTTGTTTTTTTTTAAATTCTAGCTAAATGCTCTTGTTTATCAGAAATAACCTTTTGAAATCGTTAACTTTTAACTTTTTAGAAAATATGCAGTTTTTTGGAGACTATCTCAATCATTTTATGACTGAGACGGTTCAGTTCTTATTCAGCAGGGTTAACTCAGGTTATGTGAATGGAGTCATTTGCATATCCCCTGTTTTGCAACTTCATACAGGAAAGTAATTCAATGCTATACTAATGTATTTAAATTATTTTACACAACCAGAAGGAATGGCCAGGGACCTTTACAGAGCATGATTCATAAAACATGAGTTCATACAAAGGTAGAACACGAATTTGTCATTTCCCACTTCTGTTTTGGTGTTCAGAAATAAAACAGTATCCATGCTGATTAAGTTTTAGATTAGCTCGTTTTATTTTTTCTCAGTTCAATTTAATAGATGAGGGTTGCAAACGATGTGAAGAGTTTTTGTTTGGAAAAATGTCAGGAAAATTGATGTAGCTCTCTGGATTTTTTAAAAAAGGAGTGTCACTGAGGTGGAAACTTGTATTGTAGAAATTCATCAAAGCAACAAAGAGGGCGTTTAATCGGGTTTTTCCTGAAGTCAATAAAAGCAGCAGCAGTAGTCTCACTTCCCAGATCCACCCCCCTCCCTCCTGCCTCTCATACCCTCCCCCCGGGCTGCACTCGCTGCTGCAGCGGAGTAGCTGCTGATTCACCCCCGGACAACCGGCGTAGCGTGGCGTAGCGCGGCGCGGCGTGGCGTATCGCACCGTCACTCTTTATATTCACGCTACCCTGACTACTTGGCATTTTCCCCTGCTCCCCGTCAGGAAAGTTTGCTGCGGTTTGTTCTGGACTAATTGATCGAACAAAGCGTTTTATTTTTTTAAACCCACAGAAAGAGAAACAAAGTAGAAAAGAAAAACCAAGTTTATTTTATTTATTTATTTATTTTTGCCTCATCATGACCGCGGAGATGCGGCGAAGCAGCGGTGCATTTTCGGTAAGAAGATCATGTTTGTTTCACTCATTCAGCCTGTGGCTCTTCTGCCTGCTGCAGTTGCAGACAGACGGAGAGCAGGCAGAGTTGTCCATTCATTGCTGATTCGAGTCTTTGTTTCCGTCTTTATTGGGCTTTTCTTCCGCTTGTGGGCAGCTTTGTTTGTCTCTCTGTCATTAAACTTCCTTTATCTTCTGGGCATTGTTGCTTTAACACGCTGGATATGTGGCAGCTTGGCTTAGTCGCACCGTCTGAACTAAATTAACAATCAGCGGCTGGTTGTTGGACGCAGAAGTTGGCGTGCAGCTTTTAGAATGACTTTCTTATCCTCACCTTATGTTAAAATGTGAGATACTGAAGCGGGTATTTGTGTTTCTCTATATTTAGCCAGGGTTAATCCCGTGTTATGTAATCTGGGTGATTCGTGTAAAATATGGATAGAATTGCTCGAAAGTCGATACAAGCATGAAACTTTGCGTAAATGTTTTTATTTTTATTTTATCCAACAATGTTGGGGGTAGAGACGAAAAAATGATTATAATTGTCTTAGCAACGGTCTCTTGGAAACCATTTTATTATGACCAACTGTTTGCACTCATTTTGTAGTAGTTAAAAAAAATTAAACTATTAGCAGAGCATAATTTATTGATGAAAATGCAACCAAACTATTTTCAAACTTAAACTTTTATTTGGTTCCAAATGAACATGGTGATGACTGTTGTAATGCTATGAGAAATGTTGGAAGAACATGGTAAATGGCTGTTATGGAGGCTTCATTGGGTCTTTGTGAGAAATTGAGATCACTGTGACAATGGTATGTCTCTGCCAGAGTTGGACCTCAAGATACTGAAATATTTGTGAGATGGTTCAAGATCAGATTTTCAAGCATTTCCACAAATACCCAATTGGATCTGACTTTGGACTCTGAATAGACCGGGGATGCCCAAGTCCAGTCCTTAAGCTCTACTGTCCTGCAGCTTTTACGTGCCTCCTTTCTAGAATCAAACGGCTCATCAGCATCTTTTTACCTCTGCAGAGGCCTGTGAGCATTCATGTGATTCTGGTTTGTAGAAGGAAGAATGCATCTCAAAGTTGCAGGATGGGACATGTTGAGGACAGGATTTCAGCTCTCCTGGCCGAGACCAGACCTGAATGTTCTCTGATGTAAACTATTACTCTGGACATGTGCTAATGGGTGTCGCCATCCTGAAGGGTGAACCTCTGCCCAATGTTTGAAGCCTTTTGGAGCCTCTAGGGTTTTATCAGTGCCCCTCAAATCTCACCATGTATGAGTAGAAATCCCCAGAATGCAACGCTACAACCACCATGTTTCACATCTGTGCTTTAGCCAAAATGTGTACATCTTGGTGTTTACCAACCATCAAACACATTCTTTCATGTTTGTTTCCCCAACTTGGCTTGACTTTCCTTATTTTCTAACCAAATGCATTTTCATGACTGTATGTTGGTGACTTGTGTTCAAGATAACATTCCCATTGGGAGTGAACCTCAAGTTTTAAGCATGTCTTATGGTGGAAACGCTGTTGGTAACGGAGTCCTCCGCTGCCAGGTCCCGATCAAGAACATCGAGCGGGAGCTGATCTGCCCCATCTGCAAGGAGCTCTTCACCCACCCGCTCATCCTGCCCTGCCAGCACAGCGTCTGCCACAAGTGCGTCAAAGAGCTGCTGATGCTGAACTATGAGGACTCGTTCGACGCTGGCTCTGAGAGCTCGGTGCCGGGCAGCCCGCGGTCCAGGGTGCCTTCCCCCTCCATGGAGAGGCTGGACAGGCTTGTCAGATCAGGTGAGTTTGGGCGGTAAGGAAAGCAAATTGATTAAATTCTCCTGTGGCTGGAGTGAATTTTTTTTCTCTTTTTTTCTTTGTATTCCAGGAATGGGATTTACAGTTGAGGTGATTAGTGTTGGGGATCCAGCACGTTTAGTTATTAATGGGAGCTGCTGTCGGGGAAACGGTGCTTCGACCTGATTAGCAGCTATTTGAGCTGATGGAAATTAATAACCAGACCTTGGGAAGAGATGGGTGTTGTGTCATGTTTATCGGCTTCCACTGAAGTCAAAATTACTTTTTCCACAGTAGTGTTGACTTCCTGTTATTCTGTTCCTCTTGCAATTTCCTTTTCACTTCAGCTTTTAACTCTGCTTTCAAATCGCACGTAGTTCAAAATCATATTTACTTTATAGAAATGTACATTATCTTCCACGCTAATGAGCAGAAATGGGCAGTGCGAGTATTTTGTGAACAATAAGCAAATTTTTAGCTAATGCAAATGACTGGTTCAGAGTGAAAAGGCTTAGTGTGAGCAGCAGGAAGTAGGACAAGTATCTGTGTGTTTAAATGTGGTGCAGACACAGCCCTCTCTCCTGCTCTTGTCCCACATAAACTGGAACAAACTTTAGAAAACTGTTAATTTCTGTCAGCACCACTTCTAATCTCATTCTTTAAAGGCACAATGGAACAGAAAAAGGAATTTGATGGGCTGCTGGGGTAAAGTGCAGAGACGAGATCTGTCTGCCTCCTGATTGTCTCTGTCGGCTGCTTTTAACGCACCTGCGGGGAAACGAATGCCTCCTGGTCATTTATTTTTTATTTTGGGAATAAAAGAGTAGCTGCAACCTTCCAATCCTTCTACAGTTGTACGAAATGTATGTTTACTCGTTTAATTTAAACTTAAAATTCAGGGTTGGTTGAAGTGAGGTCGAGACGCTGCATGCACAGATATCTTGATTGTCCAGAGTTGGGGATTAGGATGATGGGAATGAGGCCTTTTGAGATGATTGAATGAATGCACTTTATTAATCGCAGAGGAAAATTCACATCCAAATTAACATAAATCATCCAAATAAAACTGGAACAAAGCACAAAGCTGATCAGCAATTGAAAGTAGGATTAGGCTGGTGTAACTGCAAGAAATATTTTCATGTTGATGAAGGGTATACGTTTTTAACTTGACTTTTTGAATAAAATTTAAAGCTGTAGCCCTCAATTATTTTGAAGAGATGCATGTCCGATGGAAATTTAAATCTTAATCTAAACTGTATAGTTTTTATTTTTATTCTTTCAGAACTAATTCTCTGGATAATTTATCATTGTATAACTTGTTCCTTGTTTCTATAAATTTACTCAGAAATTGCTTCCAAGTAGATTCAACAATTTTTATTTTTTTGTTTTGTTTTTTGGTTTGATCGTCTCTGACCTGACATGGCGTTCGGGTCAGAGACGTGCCGGGCATAAACTCAAGAATGTGAATTCTTTCTGATCCGTGAAAGCGTCATATTCAAATGCTAAAAGTTAAACCAATCACCTTTGACTCTACGACTAAGAGTCTCATCAGATAACCCATCAGTAAGGTATTCAAAAAATAATTGCAAGAAGGATAAATTGTCAATGAAACTAGTTTAAAGAGTTTATTTTCTATGACCTGTTGAAACATGTTTACATTCCACTTGGGCTTTTTTTTTTTTCTTTGGTTACTTTTTTTAGTTTTCAACCTCTGTCAAAAATGTTCAATCAGAAAACATTGGCAGATGTATGAAGACCTGGCTTTATTTTTGGTAGCTAGATTCATCACCGATATATTTTTCTAACACTGTTTAAAACTCAAATATGTAGCCATGTTGACTCATAAAGTGTCAGTAAAGCAGTTTCAGAGTAACTGCTGTCACACCTCTGCTCGCAATAAAATAATCATTGACTTATTGCAGGAAGTTTAGAAAAAATATTTTCAATTGCTGTTAAACCTCATAGAGAAATTGGAATAATATAGAACTTCCCTCAGGAGGTCAAAGTTTTCCGAAAACAGATAAGAAACCGAACTAAAAATTCAGATCGATGAATCTGTTGTGCCTTACTTTCCAAAAATGCCCCTGACTATTTCAGATTTGACACGCTGTAGTTATGAACCCGAGATGCCACGTTGCCATAATGAACCAGAGGAACCGAAATCCCTGGAGTACAGTGAGGTGAACGGCTTTCAGTAAGTTATTCAGCCTTGGCTGAAAAAACCTCTGCATGCTTTCAGACTCTCATTCAGAGCCTGCTTCAGCAGCCTGAAAGAGCTCATTCTTCACAGACAGGACTGCGTCTGTTGTTGCAGGAAATGATCAAATCCTCCTTTTAGTAAACAAATGACACAACTTGCTGGTGCAGAAACTAACTTTGTATTTAATTGTCACTTTTTTCTTAACTTGGGCTTTTTTTTATGGGTCTTGTGGAATTCCCTCTGTGATTAGTGGTGAATTTGCTCACGTCTTAAACGCATCTAATCTGCAGATTAAGAGGCTCAGGTTCTGTGGGATTGGGGTGTTTTTTTTGCTCAACTTTAAGCACACTGCTGGCTCAAACTCACAAATGGGGAGACTTGTTGTTGTTCTGCCCCCACTCCTCGGAGATCAGATAACGTGTAGCCATAGTGATGCGACTTGCCTGTGAGGAATGAATGAGGGATTAGATGAACGGAGGGAAAAAGACTTAAGCCTATATTTGTCGGTAGCCAGCTCGGACAAGATGTACTGGGAAAGAAGTCGGTGGTCACAAAAACCTTTTCTTTTTGACTATTGTTTAATTTTGATGATGAAATGCATCAGTTAAGATAAAGTAGTTTAAATGTCATGTAGATGTTTTATACAAAAAAACTCAATTGCACAAAATTGAGAGGTCAAAACTCTTGCGTGAACAAATCCAAAAAAGAAACTAGCATTTATTGTTGACCAGTAAGAAATGTGATGAATTTATCTCCATAACTGATAAGTTTCAGGTGTGAAATAAGAATGGCTTTATCAGCTGTATATAATTGGATTAAAAAGTTAATGGTTAGGCTTTTTGTCTGTTGGGTCATATCTAAAATCTCTGTTTTGGAGGACTTTCAGTTTCAAAGACCAAAGTTTAAAGGCCTAATATAAGGTTTGCTAAACAAAGATGATGTGAAGCTTTACCTTGGTCTTTCTGGTTGAAGGACAAGAAACGGTTACAAAGATTCTGTTTGTTTTTTTTCCACAGGAACTGAGCCCCTTCATGCTACTGAAAATGTTTCTTCCAAGATGTTTTGACACTCTGATTTATTCTGTAGAGAATTGTAATGTAGGAACAGCAAGACACAAGGTTATTTGACGCCGTCTCTGCAGACAGATACTTTCACATTCTATTTCGGTTTCTATTCCTGAATGTTTATTTAATGACTTAAGAAACCAACTTTTGTAAATCAACACGATGCTCTGCATGTTAACTGGTCATTTGGCTGCAGAGACTGGCATTTAAAAGCAGCTTCATAACGGAGCTACACAAAGGATTTTGTGACAGAAATTAAATTAGTTCCAAGGAATCTCTGCCCCTGGTTGCCACTAGAACTAGACTGTAGGGAGGGGGGGAATGCAGTAAGCCTTGTAGTGCTTTAGTAGAATATTGTATTGTCTAAATATTAGCCTCTCAGATAATATTGGTTCACATTGATTTGAGGTGGATTAGTTATGACAAAATATCAAATCGGCAGTATTTTGAAAAACGGGTTGTAGGTAAAACTAGTTGTACAAGTTTTTTAATCACTGTCAGACTCTTCTGACCTGATTCTTAACATAAAACATGTTTGTGGTGCCATCATTTTCATGTTAAGCCCTTAAGCTTAAAGATAACCAATCAGAATTAAGCGTTGGTTAAATATACTTTTTATTCACAACCTGTTGTGTCACGTTTTGTTTTCTTGCCTTTTCCTTAGTTTAAGTTTGCTTATCCACTGTAATGCTTCTACCAGCTGGATTCACTCGTCACTTTCACATCATGTATCATTTAATTTTTCTTGTTGGTCTCATCTCACCTCTCTGTCCATTGCTTGCAGCCGCAGGGCGAAGGTCGTTTGGAAGTCGAGGTAGACGCGGGATCCGTGTTTTCAGTAGCTATAGTAGTGAGTACAGTGTTGCCATAGAACCCCTCTAAGACCCTAGTTTGGTTGAACCTCTGCCTCTACATTTCCAACTTTACCTCTCAACACAACCATACAAACCCCACTCTGTCAGATGGAAATTGAAAGGAATATTTATCCGTAAAGAGGCCAGCTTGATAAGAGGGTTGTTTCATGCTGATAACGGTTTTGAAAATGTTTTAAAGCAGACAGGGGCCCTCTGCCAAAAAGAACACAAAGGACCAAAATTGGTGAGGAAGTTTCCTGGGAGTTGGTCTAAAACTGGAATGTGTGTTCATTGGCTCGACTTCATAAATCCTGCTGGCGAGTAGAACAGTTTTATTAAGAAGGATTAATGTCGTTCTCAATGTGAAAAGATAACGGCATATAAAGTTGAAAGCCTTAAGTATGTTTAAGCTTTCTGTGAGTCAAGTATTTTATGAAATGTTTGCCCTCCAGCTCTTTCTCTTTAATCCCAAACCTGACGATCATACCATAGCTAGTAAAACAACTAAACGATAAAAATGTCTCGTCTACTGCTAATTATTTTATATGTTTGAGTTTTTAGATGAATCACACCGATGACTTAGAAAACAGACTCAATATCTACTTTGTTGATGCTCAGCTTTCGTTAGGATCAGGAGTAACAAACTATTCAAAAAATATATTCACCTCTTAATCCAAAAACAAGATGCCTTGGAGCATAAATAAGTTTGAAAGAAAATTGAAAATGGGCAACAAAGATGATTTTGAATTTGAAAATAAAAACCAACTTCTCACAAAATTACTTGGTCAGAGTCCGATGCCATATAATGCCAAGTATTGACTCACCCATCCATATCAATGACATGAGCATTTCCAATCACTTCCATTCACACATGTACATAAAATCAGGACCGAGGCAAGCAGACTGCCTCTACAAGCATTTGTGAAAGAATGTGTCACTATAAAGTCTTTGGTAATCTTCAACGTTGTAACATGAAATGCCACCAATTTTCTGCAAAGACAAAAGCGAAAGACCTCCAGGGATTGGGAAAGTATAACAGAAATGTAAACTTTTTGTTTCAGATAAGTGATTATTATTGAATAAGAAACAATTCGAGGAACTTTTGTTTTCTTGATTGTGGGGACAAATCTCTTGGAGGAAATTGTCCCTTTTCAGACCTGCAATGACTTATTTTAAGCTCTTTCTTCAGCTCTAGAAAATAATTCATACATGGATATTTTTGCTATAGGTGTAGTCTGTATGCAGTCTATTCACACACTCTGTCCTGAGTCGTCATGCGGTCTGAAGACATCCATTTATTGATCATAGAAATGACTGTGGGGTTTATTAGTTGCTCTAAATGAGGCTTTCATCATCCAATGACATATGTTGCCATAATGTGCATTTATCTGTAGGAAGGTTTCTGTTCATATTTTGCCCATATTCAGAGTTTACCACCTTCTAGTCAACCATCCCCACACAGTCACCATCTCACCTAGCATGCACATGGCTACACAAATCAGTTTGCTGCTGCTCTCACAGCTTTTTACTTTCCTTCAGCTCCACCTTATTCCCGCAGAAGTGCTGTTTGAAGTGGCCTCCTTGTGTGTTTGGCTTACCTGAGGAGTGTTTGATTTAATTTCCAGGTCCCAGGAAACGAAGTGGAAATACTGGCTTGCAAACTGAGATAAATCCAGCACTCCTCTCTTCCCCTGTCCCCCAAAAACGTGAAGCAATATTTTGATTTCTGTGTGTTTACTGACTTAAGTTTGCTGGCTTTCAGTGTGGTCATACTGCTTGTCTCTGTGATGTGATCTTGTGAACAGTTTGTGCTGCTGCCTTGTTGTGATGCTGCTGCAGCATCAGTAACAAGATGGGTATTGTGCAAATCTCTTGAAAGCTCTGCTGCCCCAAGAGATTTTTAGTGTTGAACTGGACCTTTGTTCATTTGCTTGACATTTATATCTATAGCATTTTACTACTTGGTCTCATGGTTATGTTCTGTTAAGATAATTTTTATTTTTCCAATGGGAAAACTCATTCAAATCACTGATTGCACTTAAAATTAGCATCACTTTCATTGTAGGTGTTGGATGACTTGGATATATTTTTAATTAGTTGGTAGGTTTCAATCTTCATCGATTGCAGTCTTCATCTGATGAATCCTCACTAATGCTCCATTCTTCCCAGTTGGTTCCCCTTCTGTACTTTTTTCCTCTGGGTGACCTCTGCTCCCTGCATTGCCTGTGCTGGTGTTTTGCTCCATGTTTCTGAGCAGTTGTCATTGTGGAAATAAAGCACAAAAGGAAACATGCAGAGGCCCTATTTGTGAAGGCTGCGCACAATGGCATTTTGGCCTTAAGATCATAGCCGGCATGTCACCCCCAATGATGTAACGACCCAGAATCTGGCACAGATGAGGTCTCGCATTCAACAAAGACCCCCATTTGACTCTCATGGAAACCATTCCCTTCTTGTAATTCATTACATTGATGCTCGCATGTCCAAATAGAGCCTCTAACAAGACTGGAACCATTATGGCCTGAGGGTGTGAATCCAAATGGCACATGACCTTTACCTAATGCATGGCTCTTTGCTTTCCTTCAGGTTCGATCTCATCCCCGGGCTGGCGCCGAGGGTCTGTGACTCCCCGGGTCACCGCCATCCCGTGCCCCGGCTGCCAGCATGACATCGACCTGGGAGAGCGCGGCATCAGCATGTTGTTCCGTAACTTCACCCTGGAGAGCATCGTCGAGCGTTACAGGCAGGCTGCCCGCGCGGCCGTTGCAATCATGTGTAATGTCTGTAAACCTCCAAACCAGCAGGAGGCAACCAAGAGCTGCATGGACTGCAAAGCTAGCTACTGCAACGAGTGCTTCAAATTACACCATCCCTGGGGCACGCCCAAAGCCCAGCATGAGTACGTTGGTCCCACCACGAATTTTAGACCAAAGGTAAACGGCAACGCTACATGCGAGATGTGATTCTGTGAAGGCTGCACATAATTTTTTTTTCTGAACAGTTTTTTAGTTTTTGACTGCCAGGTCTTGGATTAGTTTTGGACAAAACTTGTGGTTTTAAAGCTTTTTTTTTTTCCTCCAACACTCTTTAAGTGTTACTAATGTTAAAAAAAAGCTGATTTTAACTTGCAAAAATTAAGCTTCTATTGAGTATCTTTTTTTTAAATTTTATTTATTTTTTTGTTTTTTAGGTTTAGAGAACAAACATGAAAAATACCCCTCGTGATTTATGTAGTCAGTATCTTTTAAATTTGAGTCTGTAAAATATGATCTTCTCAAATGGAAACTTTGTGTGAAACGGATAAATGCATTGAATACTAGCGCTTATTGCTAACTGTTAGCCTTGCTGCTTGATGGCGAGGCTAACATTTACAGCAATTAGTAAATTTTACTGCTTCAGATAAAATGCAAAGGTTACCGTGTGAGGATGAAACCTAAAAAGATTCATAGACTTTTAGAGAAGCTAAATTTAATCAAACTGTTCAACTTAAAAATGCTTGACCGCTATGGGGGACCTTGGCATTTAAAAATGCAGTTTCATCTCTGTGTATTTTAGGACTTATTATTATTATTCAGAACTTCCTACTACTTAAAGTTCAGATCCTCTTCCCGTTTCCCTTCAGCTCATTTTTGATCTGTGTTGCTTCAACCTTGCATGCAGTTATCTGCTCTCCAGCCGACTGTTTCATACATTCTTCAGGTCTAATTTTAACTCCTTGTTTAAATGGATGCTGTAACTCTATAGTATGCAGCTGTGTGCAGCACTTGTGCCCCAGACGACTTCCTCAGACAATAATAGTGTGATATGTTGAATTTCTCAGGTGCTCATGTGTCCAGAGCACGAGATGGAGAAGGTGAACATGTACTGTGAAGTCTGCAGACGGCCCGTGTGTCATTTGTGCAAACTGGGAGGGTCCCATGCCAACCACAAAGTCACTTCGATGAGCAGTGCTTACAAGATCCTCAAGGTACAAAGACGGTTTGCTTTCCTGAAGAGAGAAAAAGAAAGATGAGTTGGAATAAACTTAAATTGTTTTTCTGCTTTGTATTTGGGAGTGCTACAAAAAACTTTCTCCAGATTACAAAGATTATAGTCTGAGTGAGTCAGTGGTGATGTTGTCATGGGCTGAAAAGCACTTTGGACTATTGATATTTTTGCAATAAAATCCTACATGTTGGACCTCGTTTGTTACAGGGGAATGCGTTCAGTGCGTATGGTCACACATTACAAAACTTCCACTGTTGTATTTAACTTGAGTTCGATTAAGTGTCGTATAGAAAATCTCATTTGCATCATGTATTTTATCATCCCGTACCATGAATCAGCGAGTCGCTGGATCTTTTTCTCCTGTTGTAATATTAATGCTTCTTTTGTGTGCACCAGACTGTTAACGATTCCTTCTGTGGAAACTGAAACCCAAGTGGAGAAACATCAGATTTATGTCCCCAGCATAGTTCATTCTTGTCCTTTTATATTTTTCAAAATGTATGGACCCCCCTAAGAACCCAGAATTTAGATTTGAGACTTTGTTTGCTGCGGCTACGAAAAAAATTCTGAAAATTAAACCTTAAACGGAATAATCTTGGTTTAAAAATATGAAATGGTTGATTAAACCTCTGGTGCTATTCAGAGCACGTTCACTGCAACCCTGTGTGCTTGTCTGTGTGGCTGCAAACAATGCATTCTTACATATTTAATGAGACCATTTGTTCCTCATCATTCTGCACACATTGTAACTTCAGAATAGATTGTGTATCAAATGATCCGAGTGGCTCTGGAAACCTCCGTCAGCGAGTTGTTTTGGGTTTCTGCTGCTTCGAACACTAATGTACACTCAGGGAACTACTTACAGCTGCTGCTGTGAATTGTGGGATGGGAGGTAAATATTGATCTAACCCAAGGCTACATGGGATGAGTGTTGGCACAAACAGAATTACACAAATGAGATCTTAAAGTGGTTCCATGTTTAAAGCATTAGTAAAAATATACTTGAATGCATGATGTTCTACAAGTTGTTTGAAATGAAATATTCTTTAAATGCTGCTGATCGTCTGTATCCCTAGGAGAAACTAGCGAAGAGTATCCATTATCTCATCAGTAAAGAGGACCAGGTCAGGACTCAGATTACTGAGCTTGACCGGCTCATCAGTCAGACGGAGGTAAGGGAGAGAGGACGCTGACTCATGCTGCTGCAACTCCTTCATTCTCTGCTCTGCTCAGGGTTTTTTTTTTTTATTATTGTACTTGACATTCTGAAAATATTTTCTAACATGTTTTTTTATGCAGTTAAAGAATACTATAACAATAAAGGTAGTATTAACAAAAAAGGGATATGGGGAAATTCATGAATATTGATGCAACCTATCAGTTGGTCGGATACTCTTTGTATGAAGATGAAACTGAGAGGAATCCAAAGCTCAGTTTGAACTCAGTTTCTTTAGACTACTTTTTATTTAAAATGCTCTACCCTTTTCTCTTTGAAGTTGGACGTTGGTACACATCCTATTAATATATCTGAGCACAATGAGAGAATTTTGGGATGCTCTTGAGTTTCAAAATGAATCAAAGCTGTTCTCTGTTGGAGACTTCAACACCGTAGTCTTCAGAATATTTGGATATAAAAAGGAGTTGCATTCATCAACCTTTCATTTATCTTTTGCATTTTTTTTATATGTATTTTTTTATTTTGGGGGTTTAAATTTGTTTTTATTTTTTTTTCTGAAGGAAAATGGACAGCTTGCAGAGCGTGAAGCCAACGAACATTTTGAACGTCTGTTTGAGACTCTTCAAGAAAGAAAATCGGAGATGCTGAGATCCATTGAACAGTCCCGTAACAGACGCATAGACCAACTGAAAGGCCAGGTAGAAAACATCTCAATATACGTTTGGCCAATTAAATTAAACCTGGATAATTTAATTATATGAAACCAACTGAGGCGTTTTAATACGTTTAGAAACTGTATGCTTTTATTTGTGTTTTTAGAGTATGTGTTTTAATTTTTATTTTTTTTTTTAATGCATTGTTTCTTTAAAACTTTTGCAGGTGGAGGAGTACCAGGGTATGTTGGAGAACAGCGGCCTGGTTGGCTACGCCCAGGAGGTGCTGAAAGAGACCGATCAGTCCTGCTTTGTCCAGACTGCAAAGCAGCTACATGTCAGGTACACAGCAGAATATTATTGCCAACTGGATCGATTCAGAAAAATGATCAATACTCTGGTTGGCAATTGCACGAACGATCTTCTGCAAAGTTAAAGTAATATTACAGCTGTGTTTAAACGGAGCTTAATATTACAGTGCAATGCCTAAAACCAGGAAACATGAAACATCTACTAAAACACAGTAGCTTTTAATTTTTTTTTCATGTGATGCGATGAGATTAATTGACTTAACTTTTTTTAATGTTTTTAAAATAGTCTGACATTCATTTTTGTGAGCTTTAACCTCTCGGCCCCTTAAACATGCATATAAATTGTGGGATGGAATATGATCTATTAAACATTTTAAATTGGCATGCAGAATTTGCATGCATAGCATTTGACTCGTGTTAAACGTTGCATGCAGACAGGTTGATTCAATATAGCTTGTGTTAATTTACCCATTAAATATTTTGTGCAATATAACCAGCTAAGCAAATGGAGAAGTATGTATCTAACCGAAAGTAAAAACCCTGCTAGAGTTTTGACAATAGTGCAGAAATCTACAAAAGACAGGTGTGTTACTTAAACTTGACATTGCAGACAAATATGGCAACAAATCAAACTCTGCAACCAATGTGTGGCAATGGGAGTAAATGGCTAATTCACCGTTTCTATAAAATGGGCTTGCATAAATTCTTAACGCAGTATAAAGACACTTAACTACATAAGATCATACATCCCCTCGTTTCCTCTCGACCTCGTCATCCTCAGAAACTCGCATACCCGCTCACATTAATTACATCTGCTCACACAGACGCACAACTCCATGTATGCTCTTAACAATAAAACACAAATTCACTTATTCATACACTCCATTTACTTTCTCACATATGGAAACGCATTACAACTGAACACATCTTTGGTTGTTTTTTTTTTTGGTCAAGATTTGGAAATCTGTTATGTCCTCTAAGTCCAGGGGCAAAACTTGTGCAGATCTAATGCAATAAAAATGCTTTTAACTGGAATGTTGCAATGTATCAAATCACAATTATGATCATAACTACAATGCTGCCAACATTTGCAATCCCAAAGGCAGCACTTACAGCACCATGCATTCAGACTCTGCTGGCCAATCATAATTGTGGCCAGAAGGATAAACTTTTATACCAGTGCCAGATATAGATAAAAAATTGCTGATGGAGTGATGGGACCATTGTGATGTAAAACGGAGGAAAGTCTGACTATTTATTTTTGTTGGATGTCTTTACTTGTTCTCTTGCTGCTGTTCTTAGTTGGGTTGGGTGGGTTTATTTTGGTGTTCAGCCTATTAAAGTGGTTACGTATGTGACTGCGATGTGTTGGGAACACAGTCACGTGCACAGAAGGGCACTTAAGGAAAGCTTTTTGCTGCAGTGGCCCGAGTGTTGCCGTATCTTCTGCACTAATCTGCTTAATTAATCTGCTTTAGCAGCTTTGGTTAATCTGGGAAAGTTTTCACTCTGGGGAATTACAGTGGCGAGTTTAGTTTTCTTGTTAAAGCTTTCATTTAGTTTA
This sequence comes from Poecilia mexicana, assembly GCF_051168715.1. Lineage (NCBI taxonomy): Eukaryota > Metazoa > Chordata > Actinopteri > Cyprinodontiformes > Poeciliidae > Poecilia > Poecilia mexicana. The sequence continues at coordinate 13,978,624 of NW_028263378.1, read as the reverse complement.
TAGTTGGTCTATATTTGATTGCTTAGCGTCGACCCCAGGCTAAAAACTGTGAAAGATCAGACCTCATGCAAGATGGTCTCTTCAGTAAATATCTGTTGATTCATTTTAATGTTTGTGGGATTTTTCTTGATTTCTTTCTTGCTTGTTCTTCAGGATTCAAAAAGCCACCGAGTCACTAAAGACCTTCCACCCTTCAGCTGACCCTTGCTTTGATGAGTTTGTGCTGGACACGTCCAAAGAGGAAACTTTGCTGAAAGAGATGTGCTTCGGTGGAGGTATAGCCACTCTGTTGCATTTTCTTTGCTTAAATCTTCAGTCTTTGTCTGCTTGTGTAATGTTTCTGTCGTCAAACTTAAATTAAAAATATGCTTAGAATTTCAAAAAATATATAGATTTTTGTCAATGAACATGCAGCTCATTCTTGGACAACTCCAAAAAAAAAAAAGCAAATAAAATAAAATGTAGTCTTTTTTTGTGTGTTCATTAAGCATGTGGACACATTCCCTGTACTCGGCCTTTTGGTTTAATAGTGCTGTTGATGGCCATAACAAGTGGTTTATAATCGCCTACATGTCGCATGCTCAGCTCTGTGAAAGGGCAAAGAGGTCAGAGGTCGTCTAGGGTAAGCAAGTTCAGCAACGGATACAATGATGGCAATACGATCTACCATGCTCTGTGCCGTCTATGAAGAAAGAACATTAATGATAAACACATGCACATATAGAATGGAGCCCACTGACATATTCAAGATGCAATAATTATATATTATATAAACGGAAAGCCGTATACAATTATCTGTTCAGATGAGCGCATTTGAAATATTATACTGATTTGGGAGACAGCTGAGGTTAAAATTACCCGACTCTTATGTATGTTGTACATCAACAATAAATTTCCAAAACCCTCTAGAAAATTCCAGAAAAGATTGAAGTTAATTATTTTGTCAAGAATGTGGGAGATTTTCTTTCCTTTTTCTTTTTTGATATAAAAATAAGCTTAAATGGCCTTTTAACTCCTCGTTTAAATGCGTTTGTCCAAAACCTATATTTTATATCTAGCTCTGTGGCAGCTGTGTCTGAAGTCTTGAATGTATGTAGGAGCTCTCTGTCAACATTGATGTGCATCAAGCCAAGATTTCTAATCGCTCTCCTCCTCCTCCTGTCTCTGCTTAGTTTGATTACAATCAGAAATACCTTTAGTCTTTAATTATTAGAGATGGACTAAATCTAAATCGGCAGTGCTTTTTTAACACCAGGAAGCTGACTTGATCTTTTTTTTTTTTTTTTCATGCTTTTTATGTGAAAGTGTTGCCTGAATCAGTCCTAACAGTCTCTAAGGGAAGAGTTTAACAGATTTAATGGAGCAGTTGGGTGGCAGCTGTATCGACGTTACTCTAATCTATACAGCCTGCAGGCCTTTGCTGCAGTGACTCACTCTCTTGTGTTCAGAGGGAAAAGATGCTGCAGAAGCTTTTTTGTGCTGCAGTAAATGAGTTCAGGTCTTGGTGGATGATGCATCAGTAAACACAGAACTGCTGCATATGTGGAAGAGTGCGCCATGCTAGGAGTTTTCATGTCTGCACCTGTTTGTTGGGGTTATGCAATAATGATTTCAATCAGTGATTTTTTTTTTTACAGAATTTTTTTTCTTCATGGAGATTGTGTTTCCATGTCTTCTGGTTCTGTGTTTTATGATTGAGGATGATTAATCTACTCTTAATAGCCCGTGAAAGACTTGAACTTGATTCTCATTTGTGCTTCTTTTCCAACATTTTCAAAAAATGTTTGGTCAAGATAGTTTCACCAACATCCTCAAAACAAGTCTAATTTTGTCAAATCTGTACTCGATATTAGATTTGTCACAACCTTATTGCCCGATTACTCATCTGCAAAAAAGACAATCCCTCTAGCTTGGTGTTTGGTTTTCAGAATTATACCAAGTGGTTAAGTAAATAAATCCAAAATGAGATCCCCATCTTATGCAGCTTTAACTGATTTTGCAGACAAAATGTGAAATCAAAGCACAAAAAGATGTAAACGGTGGATTGGCAATGGTGCTCTTATTGTATTGTGATTTTCAGAAGTTAATTATTTAACTCTATTTGAAAATGCACAGTGCCTTTTGCAAAAAGGAGAGCAGGCTGTAAAGAAATGTTTTCCAGACAGGTTAGTTGAGTAAATCTGCATTGGTAGAGCTTTTTAAAAAGCAGCCGGCAAGGATTTGAAAAGATGAAATGAAAACTGAAATATTGAACGAGTGAGAACGTCGCTCTGTCAACTTTTAGAAAGTTGGCGACCTTTCAGGTTAGTGATGTGAAGTGTAATGTGCTGAGAGTTTTCCCTAAAGTTTGTTTGATCTCTAACGTCGCAGTATGACAAATGAAAAGCAAAAGACGGATTTTATGGGGGAATATTTTCTCACAGCACTGTAGAGAAACAATTAAGAAATTAAAGAGCTGTAAATGTTTTTAAAGCTTCTGTGAGATGGTTGCTGTTTCTTAGGCAAGCTCTACTTCCTGTAAATGGAGAAATATTTTAAATGTGTGGAGGAAAGGTCAACTGGGAGTGAGAAGGAGAGGAAGACTGTCGGTGCACGGGGTGTTTCTACTTTCCAGGCAGCGATTCTGTAAAAACCTTTTAAGCTCCATTAAGCAAAGTCCTCTGATCCTTTCTGCTGAGTGGGAAGTGATGATCCAACCCGATACGTTTCTTAAATTAGGACAGTTTCATTCTTGTCAAAGTTAATAATGAAGGGCAACACTTCACATTATAGGAAAACTATTTCAACTCTGCTTTGTCTGAGACAAATTTCAAGAATATATGTAAACATCATGGTCTTTTTTTATTTTTATTTTTTTTTTGTACATTTACTATTTCATGTGTAGATTTAATTCGTTCTTTCTGCTCCCCTCTCTACCAGTCCCAGACCCCCCTCTGATCGACTGGTCCCACAGCAGAGTTTACAACGAGGCCTCCATCTGCTGGAGGCTCTCTGAGGACCATCTACCCACAGATCACCATGTTCTAGAGTATCTCAAGTACGTTGAATTATAACAGTCACTCAACGCATTATAATGAGAAGAAATCTTAATTCCATCATCTTGTCTTTCAGACTTGGGGGACAAAGCCAGTCTCCATCTCCTGGGAATGGAGAGGACAATGGCGTCTGGAGGGCTGCAGACAGGGTGTATGGGTCCAGTGCTCTGGTGCACGACCTGGAACCTGACAGTCTGTACGCCTTTAGAGTTCGAAGCTGCAGGAACTCCATGTTCAGCCCGTACAGCCCAGAGGTCTCCTTCCACACTCCACCTGCACCTGGTAAGTTATTTTTACCCTTTTCCACTTTTTTTTTTTTTTTCCTGCATGGAAGTTTTTTTTTTTTTTTTTTTTTTTATAAACAGTTTCATCTCTATTAGAGAATCTTTTTTTTTTTTTTTTTTTTTTTCGTGTAGTTGAGGAACTGTATGCATTCTCTTGATAAAGTTGGATTTCAACTTTCATCATTAAAAACATGAGACAGAATAAAAAGATCTGTACTTGCAGAGCTACTGGAAAGTATGTCCATGTACTGTATAGTTTATGCAATCAGTATCTGGCTGCGCCTGCTTTTGCATAAATCCCTTCATCAACTCAGCCTGTAGGTGCTCAACTTCTGGCCCTGCTGAGGTGTTGAACAAGCGAGGGAGTTATTCTTTTTGCTTGGGCATCTTTTACTACCACACTTTTCCTTCTACTCAATTCTCCACTAATATTTGGTTACATCACTCTGAATAGCAGCTTCTTGCGCCAAAGAAGTGCTGGACAACTGTCATGCCATTGTGTAGGCCGTAACATTGGTGTTAAAACATTTTCTTGGTTTAATAACTTAATTTTTGTTGGAAAGAATTTTTATGAATCTGTGATTAATTTGTCAATTTCACTCTTGGAATTAGAGAAATGAATTCATTTGTTTTTCAAACTGCACCTCTCATCCTGCTTGCACAGTGTGCTTGGCAATATTGAAAACAAATTCAAAACGTTGACAAAAAAAAACAAAAACATGACACTAGACGAAATCTTGCATCAGAAGTCTTCAAAATGGACTTGAATTTAATGTTTTATGTTTTATTTTGAGAAGCACCTGTACTTCTAAAACTAAACTATTACAGAGATGCAAAAATGTAAACCAAGTAGAAAAATCTTTTACTAAAATCCCCCCAACTTCAGCCACTTCAATAGATTGTTGATGGTGTCAAATGCATTAAAGGGCAAACGGTCTACTGGAGCCACAATCCCCCTTTGTTGGCCTCATTTTGGCCTTGGCAGAAGCAGCTAAGCTCCTCCTCGCTGCAGTTTCTGGGAGCAACTAGCGGCATTGTGATAATTTATTTTCTCCTAAAAAGATAATCAGTTGACAAATTAGTTTTGTTTCTAAATACTTAATTGTGTTGGCGTGCCTACAGCAGGAGGTAATGAAGCAGAAGGGCTGTTTTTTTTTCTTTTTTTTTCTTTTTTTTTTCTTTTTGTCTTTTAATGAAGTTGGTTACCATGGTGATTTTCTAATCATTTTTGATGTAGCTAAAAGCAGTGTAGGTCATGTTTGTGTGGGAGGGAACAGTCTGACAGGTTGGAAATTCAAACTGCTGGCACATCTTTCTTGGCATCGTTTGCACTTGGAAGGAGATTTATCCAAAATGTACTGAAATTCTCTTGTCTGGACTTGAATATAAACTGAACAGATTGGAATCTGTCCAGTAAGTTACCTTCACTATTGTGTCTCTGTTCTGGTCTGGGTATGTTGGATTCAGATTTGTATGAAAATGCGTAGATTTATTATGGATCTTTTCAGACACAAAATCATCTCCCAACATATTTTGCAGTAATTAAAATATTAAACTTTTTCTAATCATATAATTTAAGTGTATAACATACTGTAGCTTTGATTGTGTGTGTATTGTATTGGGAATTTTTTTTTTTTTTTTTGGTACAACATATCTTACTGGATCTTTTCTTTCCCTATCTCTTAATATATTAAGGAAAAGCATCTTTACTAGACTGCTGCTGACCCAGATTTATTCCATATTTTATTGGGGATGAAAAAGTTTTATATTTTCCTTCAAGCATTTATTGCTTAGTTGTTGGCTTGCAGCAGTCCTGCTATTTCAGCTAACCTCAGTACTGTGGCAGAGCTGCTGTTTACCCCTCAGCTAGATTCATCTATTGTTGTGTTCATGCCCTAGTTGGTATGAGGACTTCCCAGATAAATGCAAATGGTTTGGTTTTGCCTAAAGACGACTTGAGGTTGCGGTGGGATGGCTGAGTGAACATGTCGGCCCATGTGTCCTGGATTACTGTAATCATGGCCTTCGGCCCAAAAGCTATTTATAGACTTCATTTAATTGTAAGGAGATGATGTATGTAAATGGAGCAAGAGATAAGAGGTGGCGATTCTGTTGGTGCATAAACCTTTTATATATTTTAAAATGGTGTCATAGCGCCCTCTTGTGTTGGTGTCAACCACTTGCCTTTTAAAAAGTCCAACTATTTAAATCCTCAAGGTTTCTTCTAAAATGAACTATTGATATTTTGACTTATTGGACTTTTATTCCTGATTTCTAATTTTTTTCTTCCCCTAACCATCTCCATCTCCTCTTTCTTTCCATGTGCAGTTTTTAACTTCCTGTTCAGTGACAAGTGTGGATTCAGTACCGAGCGCCTAATTTTGAACAATCGTCGGGATGCTGTGGAGAGCGTGGCGGGAATGGCTTTCCTCCTTTCAGCAGAACGTGTGCAATCCGGCAGCTACATGGGTCTGGACTACATCATTGGGGACACGGGCATCTCCCAGGGGAGGTATGGAAAAAAATAATGGCATAAAACAAAATGCTTAATTTGCAACATCAGCATGTTCATTAAGGATTAGGGGAGTCATATAACTGCTATTGTGTCTGTTCACAAAATTGTGGGGGAGAGAAAGTGAATAAAGCTTTCTCTTCTCCAGACACTACTGGGCCTTTAAGGTGGAGCCTTACTCCTACATGATTAAAGTTGGCGTGGCTTCTGATACCAAGCTGGCTGAATGGTTCCACAACCCAAGAGACACCAGCAGTCCAAGGTTTGTGCTAAACAGACAAGATCTAGGTAACAAACACAAGGAGTTCTGCTAAACGACTAAATCTGCTAACATAATTCCATTTATGCAAGAGAACTGGTGTGAACTCATAAAGAGCTTACTCACAGACAAAGCCGACCTTTCACATTGGATCCACTCGCGTTAAACCAAAGAAAAACCTTATTTTGACGATTAAAATCTGTGGTAATTGCATAAGGTGATAAGCATTCAGTAAGTAATTGGAGAAGAATTTTATTGTATTTTTTTTCATATCAGAAAATCATGTGTGAAGAAAACTGTTTGGCTCCAATTTTATAATTTTTTTTGACAATTTATTGTCAGGAAGGAGAACTGTAAAAGACATCAAGCTGGCCTCTAAATTAGGTGTAAAAATATTCATCTGCAATGGGTGTCGCCTTAAAATAATTACAATAACTTTTGTGTCACAAGCTCAAGTATTTCAGTACAACTTGGTGAAATGCAGGTGTAAGGATCTGTTGGGAAAGAGAGGATCATCCTGAATCCTTTTTCCTTTCTCCAGGTATGACCACGACAGCGGACATGACAGCGGCAGCGAGGATGCATGCTACGAGCTCTCCCAGCCCTTCACACTCATCACCCTGGGCATGGGTAAACTCTTTATCCCCAAGGCCTCTTCTTCCTCCTCCGTTTCCAATGCAAATTTATCGTCCGGCGACCCAGGCAACCGCGTGCTTCCCATGCCCCAACGCCTGGGCGTATGCTTGGACTATGACGCACATCGGGTGTATTTTTACGACGCCGACACCATGAGGTGCCTTTTCGAGAGGCAGGTCGACTGTTCGGGAACGATGTTTCCAGCCTTTGGTCTCATGGGCAGTGGAAAGGTCCAGCTGGAGGAATTCATTACTGCTAAAAAACTGGCCTTCTGAGAAAGAATGGAGGGAAGATGTTGATGCATTAAGACTTTAATAAATTACCTTTTTCTTGGGTATTTTTCTGTGAAAACCTAGGGGGTACGTTGTCCTGCGAGGGTAAAATTCAACCTTTTTTCTTAGCGATGGGCCAGTTATCAGCAGGGCTTCCCTCTCCCCCCCCCCTCTCTGTGAATGAGATAACTGGTCCAATGTGTCCACATGCAGAGGTCTTCAAAGATTGATATGAAAGGTCATCTTTGCAAACCAAAGTCTCTGTATCTGTGAATTGTCATTGACCTGCTTTTATTTACCAGCTAAGATCAGCCGCTACTGAACTGGCTACAGAATACGTAGTCGCTTTAAATATTTTAACCTGAAACGACTTACACTGGGACACTGCTTTATTATTCTAGATCATTTCTTGTTTTTTTTTTTAAATGGTTGGTGGTTCTGTGTGAAGGTAGCAGCAAAGGTTTAGATGTTAGAGGATACGAGGGAAGGTTGCTGCTAGTTTTGAAGCTTGCGCCTTTGTGCCTTTTTTCCTCCCCCTCCTTTTTTTTAAATAAAAAATAATCACACAATTACACAATTGTTGTATCTACCAGTTTACTCTAGTTTATCACTGAAAACACTACTAGTTTCAATGTTGGCTGTTTTGCACATGAGTAAATTGATGGACATAATCTCTTGCTTTCATCACTGCGTATATATTTTTTTTTCATTATCGATAATTGTGAGCACAGCAGTAAACGAATGGATGTCTTGCATTCACATACAATTTGTTCTTATATTTAATTATGTGACACTCACTTTTTTTATTAGCACAAAACACTAAATTTATCTGCAGTGTTGTCCAGTTACCAAAATCTGCTGTACTTTATAACTGCGATACCATGAACAGCCTGAAACCTTTGGCTATGGTGCTTATTCAAGTGCAACACACAGCTTTGTCACCTCACAGCCTTTTAACAGTTTAAAGGAAGCATTTATTCAGGTTTGTCCAAAAAGTGCTATCACAAAATGGTACCTTTAATTTTGGTGCACAGCCTTTAGGTGTAGCATGTTAACCTCTTTACTGTTCAAGTTTGGCTGTCATGGAGTAGTTGCTGTTGAATTTTAGGGACACATCAGATGGACTAAAGTTTTCGGACACCACATTTCATTTGGTTAACTTTGTTTGTTTTTTTTTATGTGCCTGCACATGGGTTGGTTTATACATCTATGTGTGTATACATATATATTGAGATTTCTGGAGGGTTAGGGTAACCGGTTTGTGTGTGTTTTCTCAGGTTTTTAGCCCAGATTTGGGTCTGAAGCTACCTACCTCTGTCACTCTGCCCTGGAAAACCTTAACTGCTGTCCCTTTCCTGAAAGAAACTTCTTGAGTTGGTTTATAGCTCTTCTTTTCTTTGTAATGGTTTCTAAATTTTGGTTAGGGTAGGACATCAAGCTGACATTTTTTTGTGTGTGTACATACTAATCTGGAATTTGTTTTCTGTGGAATAAAGTAAATCATAAATGTTTGGGTGTTACTGTGCGGAGATGTTGGCCTGTTCAGCTGCCTTTTGTCAAGGGATTTTTTTTTTTCCAATGGAACAAACTACTTCTCTTCCTGTTCAACGTTCTTTAGACTTAATCAATTTTTGGTGTAAAATGTTATTTTATTATTTTTTAAATCAATAACTGATGTCTCCAATTTCAAAGAGGAATATTCAATTAGTGACGGTGTGCGTATTTTGTCCCACGTGTTTTGCATCCGTTTTCACTCCAGTCCTCACAGACCTAAAATCATATCAAAAAGTACACAATCTCCAAAATCTATGCATTTAATAATTGGCTGAAAGAGTTCAGTTTTATTCATACACAGAATGTATTGATCACAGAACAAATGGCTGAATGTTCTATATGCAAGATTAGTTAAGAGTTGCAGCACATATGTCATAATGCTTAATGTATTAGACTTTAAATAATAATGCACCCTGTATATTGCATTTGTCATAGATTTGATCCTTAATGAATGCACAGATTGGCTCCATGCTTAAATACAATGTTGCACTTTAGTGATCTGCAGCACATCTGCTCTGCAGGTGTGTTTAATACTAGTGTCGTGTGTGTGCAATAGCATCAGAGGGGCTGTGAGACTGAAGAGTGGACGCCTGAGCCTTTAGTCACAATTTGCACTGTTTATAGGCTGTTTAGTGGTTGTAAATGGGCTTCTTAAAGAAGAAAATTTTAAATGCTTCTAATCGTGTCTTCTGAGATTGGATGTGGTGGTGAATTTCTGTGTGCATATATATATAGTACGTAAACATAATTATGGAAAGGATGTTTTTCTTTTTCTGTGTAGGGGATAAAGTGAATAAAACATTTCAAATCAAATTTGCCTGCCAATTTTTTTTTGTGCGGCTGTGGTGCTATTTAACATTTAATTATAGAGCCGAAGGGGTGAGTGAAGCATCTTTTAGCACATATAAATTGTGATGAAAACCTCACAATTTAGATTTTCAACATGACGCTCCGCAGAACACTCGGAGCATACAAATGCTGTTTGGCATTACACCTGCGAGTAACAACATAGAATTTCCATTTGAGTCTTATCTGAAGCATATCGACTCAATTTTTATTTTCATAAAAAGTTGGAAGTGTTTTGATGTTTTATTCGGATGCACAACATTGTCAAAAGGCCTGAGATTTGTGCCTCTACACAGACTATTCTCTCAGCAGTGCATGTGAGGTTGGATGAGATGTTCTGGCTCATAGTCTCCCACAGGTCTAAAGTCCAGTAGCAAAGTATTTTACGCCTCCATGTCCAACTCTTCATGTGATGAAATGCTCAGAGGCAGCTGCTCAGCCATGGAAACCAATTCTCTGAAGAGTGTTCATAGGTGCTTGATATAATCCACCTCTGGTCACAGATGTGATTTGAACACATGAATTTAATCATTTTAAGTCTCAGTACTTTTGGCAAAAACAATGCTTATGATTTTAACATTTGGTTTTATCTCCCAACATTTTTTTGATGCCTTTGTGGCTCAATGAAACAGTTGATTTCTTCTGAAAAGTTATTAGGAGCAGTTCTCTAATACACACCGTCAGCATGTGATAGTCTATATTATTGTAGATTATTTGTCAAAAGAAATTTTAATTTGCTGCAATTTCCCAAAGAGCCTGGAGAAGAGCTTTAACCTAAATTGTCATATAAATTCAAGTACATTGCTCCTGCTGAAGAGAGCTAATATGGTACTGGGTAGTTTGCTCCAACATACCAATTGGCATGGACCAGAGACTGCAAAAGTGAGCGCTGTCTGGGGAGCTCCGAAGATTACGGGTATCAACGTTAAAGGTGAAGGCTGGAATGTCATCTTCAATCAGTTTAATGTTCCAGTGACGTTCATGAATATTAATATGAAGTCTTCTCTAGTCCGCAACTAACCTGCCAGAATGTGGATGCAAGAGAAAATGCATTTTAAAGATGATCAGATGAATGGGTAAAGGTACATCACTCTCCGATTGCACCATCTGTTGCATTTTAAACTATAATGTGGTCCACAGAAGCTCGCTCACTAAAATTAAAGTTGCAGGTTTGCCAGAATGCATGTTAACAAGTCCCCACATTTTGGGGGTAGTAGTGGAGACAAAACTGGAGTATTTTTTTTTTTTTTTTTTTTAGAATAACTGAGGACAAAACATGATACTGGTTTTTTCTCTTGACCAAGTACAGATCCTAATTCTATTAAATATAGAAGCTTTCAGTGTCTCTTCACTGAAATACGTAGAGCTGAAAGGAGATATTGCTTCAGAAACCTCAGACATGTTGGCTAAAGAGGAATGGGCTACAGTACCTGTTGACAAATGCAAACATCTCTTTGTGAAGTACAGACATCGTTTTTAGAAGTAACTATTGCAAAATGTGCCGTCGTAAACTATCAAATCAAGTGTATCGTCTTCTTTTATCCATGCAATTTAAATTTTTTTTTAAATTATATAAGTATTCAATTTAAATAGTCAAGTCTGATTTGTGTTAAACATGGTGTAAGTGATGCTCACTAAGCCTGTGTCATACTATTTCAAATATAGTTATGCTTTTGCTTTTCATCCATTGAGGATAAATGGAATCTGATGCCATGTATGAGAAGCAAGTTCTCAGGTTTCTGTAGTGCATTTTGATGTTATCAAATTCTGACGGGTAATAAAGTCATGTCATTTCAATGGGTTAATTGATTTCATTTGTCTGTGTCGTTTCAGATATTAAGTCTTTAAATATCTACTTAGTTAAGATAGTGTGTGCTGAAATCACTTAAGAGAACAAAGTACTTTTGAACAAACATAGATATTTGTTTGTTGATAGGTGTTTGTCCTGTATTTCTTTTGAAGTAATCTACAGGCAGGAACATGTTTCATTGAATTGTTTTATGAAGTTAATTTCTAAAAAATAAGTTGCGAAATAAAAAAGTTAGGATTTTTGCCTAATAGGCTTTGTCAGGATAGATTTTTCCTAGGATTCACTTCTTCTTGCAAACACCTCCATTGTATGTCTTCTTGTATTTTTACTGTTCCCCCTTCCTCCTTTGTTTACATATTTAAATTTCTCTTAATTTATAATCTATACAGCAGAAGCAAAAACTCAGGGAAGAGAACCAATGTAATAATCTGTGAAAAATGCCTTATGCTGTGTGATGTTTATCATACAACATGTTGATTATCATGCTGTATGATGTTTACTAATGCCAGCTTGATTATTGTTCCTCTCAGAGGCCATTAACTCAAACCCACACAATGCAAAATAAGCTGTTTTTTTCTGCAATGGAAATCCACCTTTCATTTCCAAACTGTTTTTTTTTTTTTTTTTTTTACAGTGGCCCAGAAGAGCCAACAAAATGCTAAATCCACAAAACAAAAACAATTTATAATGGAAGCAATGGTAAAAGTGCTAAAATATAAAATAAATACACTATTGAATAGGACCTCTTCGTTGCTGGTTGGTGGCCCTAAGTAATCACTAAGACTGCTATTGCTTTAGTCTTGCTCTGGTTATGAAGGTCCTATCTCTGCTATTATTATTTTTTTGTTAGTAATGCATTAGAACAATTAAGTTGTCCGATATATACATTTCTCACATATCCAAGATTTTCTGTTTTTACTATTTGACCTCATTCAACTGAAATATTTCTTTTGTAAAAGGTTATGCAATGTGTAAATATCAAATTTCAAAAATGAAAACATATTACACAAGGATTAAGCATAGCAGATACTGCAGTTTCTAAGGCAAAGGCAACCTTATTCATCTTTAATGTTGATTTTAATTAATCTATCACCCGCTGAAAATTCAGGGAGAAGCAGCAGCAGCAGCAGGAGTAGGAGGAGGAGAGGAAGGAGGAGTAATGGACGTCACACCGCACAGGCTCGCTGTCAGTGACTGCAACGCGGAAGGAGGAAAACGACTCTCCGTCACTGAGGTGTAATTTCGGCGTCACCGCCTCACCAGGTGCACCCTTTAGTGTAATTCCCAATTCCGCTGTAAGACCCCTGACTTCTTCATGCCAGTACTAATTCATTTTAAACACAAAGCGGACATATATCTCCCCCCGGTTCTCCACTGACGGGCCTCGGTAAAGACTCTAACAAGGCGCTGAAGGTAATGTACGTACGATGACGGCCGCTTGTGTTTGTCCACTACCTGCTGCTAGCTTGAATGACCGCCTGAGCCACCGGGGCTGCTACTGTGTTTCCGGACACTTATTATATAATTAATATAATTTCATGTCGATGCAACGTAAGGGGAAACATGAGCGCTGGAGTATGAGCGCTTTGAGGCAGCTAGCTAGTGTGGGATTTATGGTCGGCAGGCTTCAAAGCGTTGTTGACGTTGTTGGTTTGACAGTTGTGGCGTCCCGCAGGGCTGCTGCTGCTGCTGCTGCTGGTTGTTAGCTGCTCTTAAATCTCTCCAGCTTATCCATCAAGACTGTTTAATATGCTTGCTAGCTAAGGTTCTGAATAGAATATAAAGCAACCGGATCTCTTGAATGGCCATTTATTACACTGTAAACACATTAAGGCCCATCACTAAGGTTAACAAGGTGTTAACAATATATACACCAAGGTTACGCAGCTCCTGTTACAGGACAACTTATGCGACATAAAAATAGTCAGACTTTTAAAGATGACAGTATTTATTGTAAGAGCTTGTGAGAATGATTGTGATACTTCTTGTGGTTTGTGGTTCAGTAAAGAGGTTAAGCTGAAACATGTTTGCCAGTTCAATTTCATAACCTGTTTTAGCAAAGTTATTATCATTATGTTTATTTATCTACCTTTTTGTTACATGGTCGATATAATGGTGCATCGACTGCTGCTATCAGATTTACACACTAGACTATGAACTTTGCCTTATTTTTTAGATGCGTAACAGAAACATACTGAAACAAATTTAGAGTTTGTTTCCCCCACTTTTCAGTAAAGACATCACACCTGAAAACTCCCACTTTTTTCAGTCAATAAATGCTTACTTTTAGATGCACTTTGGATCTGCAACACATTTTTTATGATGCAAGTTTACATTTGCTAACTTAAAGCACTTGCAGTTAGCAGTTAAATGAGTTTGTGTACAATAAAATCCGTACAGGATTGAATGATTCTGGTCCTCAGTGGTCAGTGTCCTGGATCTTTTAGACATCTCTTTGATAATTAAAATCAATTCATGATTTCCAGGTTCTACTCAGAACGTGGTGACCTACGGAGGTAAATCAGCTAATTTTCAACATGCACACATCTAAAATCTCCAGGATAATGACCTCTAAGGCCGGAATTGCTTTTCTTTCAAAAAGCCGAATCAGCCAGAATTGTAATCAGCAGATCAGGCGTCTAACAAAACAAACATCAAAAATACGTTTAAAAAGCCCGATTGGTGAATTTTTACTCCTTGGAATTCTTTATCAAATTATCTGTTTATATATATATATATATATATATATATATATTTGTCAAAATCACACTTTGTGGACATATTATGTAACGTTGAGTCTTACATAAATTATTCTATTTCCATCATTCGGTGAATTGTGAGGAGAGCAGTGTGATGTAAGAGAAGACCGCAGAGTGTGTGAACTACGGCGTGTGGTTTCTGTTACCCGTTAAGAACTTGTTTTATTGGAAACACCCAGTTACTTACACCCAGCACACACACAGACACACACATCTAAGTATTCTTTCAAACTTGAGTAAAGCAAATGAATCTCTGTTTACTAACAAGAATATTGGATGAGTATGAGACAGTTAACCACTGTTAAAGTGTTGTAATTAAAACACAGGACAGCAACGCTCAAATCACCCCATCTGAATCCGCCTTATTTGTTTAGTACCAGTGACGTGCTCATTTTGGGTGTGGCAGTGTGGAATAAAAAAAAAAAAAAGCTGAGCAATTTAGAAACCTACTGATAAGTATTGCAAATTCTGCAAAAAAAAACAAAAAAAACTATTATTATTTTTAGATGAATTTACTGTTTTTCTATTACATTTCTTCATCTGTGTTGAAGGAGGAATTTATGCAAATGATCAGCATATGAACTTGTGTTTACTGACCAGTACAGCAGAACTATCAATAACTGGAAAGAGGAAGGAGGAACTGGTATGAAGCTTTGCTTCTCTCACAAAGTAGATGCACCTTTTGTCCTTTGGCCAAACGGGGAGGAAGTTTGCAAACTAGTCAGTGCAAACCAAGGTTTCATTCAGCTCTTATTTGAATTTGTCCTGGGCAGACTTCATGTTGAGCAGTTTACACATCAACATTTAAGCTGAAATATTGATGCATTTTTTAAAAATAACTTAACTTTTCTACTCCTCTGACAGAGTGGGCTGGTTGGAGCATAAACTAAAATTCGTGCCTCAACATCTCATTTTTAAACCATCAGAGTTGGATTGGCTGATGTTTTTTTTTTTTTTTGATCTATGTGAAGCAGCATAGTGCAAGTGCACTTAACCTCAAGATCACAAACTTGTGAATGGCCATTTTATTCCTCAGGATTTTCCGAAAGAGAATAGAATGTATGATACCATCAAACTACTGGATGTCATCCAGGCCACGAAGCAACCAAGCAATCTTTTCAAACTGACGTCTGTCAGCGACTTTGTCTCTCATTTGTTGAAGGGTTTCTTTAGACCGGAGCGTCCTTATATCCTCCTTGATGTTTTCAGACAGGCTTTAAACCATAATCGAGTCGGGGTGTGGCTAGTAAAAGCTGAGGCAAAAACTGTGGACTAACTCTGTTAAGTAATCTGAGGCTTTTTACACAGCCTCAGATCGGTCTAGGTTTGATAAATTAAATCATGACAAAACAGTACTTGCCTGTGAGTAAATATTTCTTCATACCATTTTACTGGTCACCCAGTATGATTCGCCACTAATAGCATAATCTAAATAATCTTTAAATTAGTGCCCCGTTTTCCTCCTCCTTCGATGAGCTACATGATATTTTTTTAACTCTGGTATAACCGTCTAAAGAATTGTAAGCCTGTCTTAATGAGCTGGGGTCAAAGGTCAATCACCAGGTCAAATGGTTGTGGCAGGCATCCCTCTTTCCTGTATTGGAGGCGATCCCAGCCGATCTGGGAAGACAGCTGCTGAGGATGTATGCATGTTGTGTCTTCTCTACTTTCTCTTGCTGTAGAACTGATCCATGTACTTTAGCTATCTGTGCTCATCCATTACATCAACTAACACATGAAACAATTATAATTAACTCCCCTCAATGTGTAGTGAGTTATATGGACAGCTATTTGCTGCTCTACTTTAATTTTTTTTTAATTAGTCAAAAAAAAGCCCGTAGTTTGTTGGTGAATGTTGGGCCATAGCTGTTAGCTATAATTATGGACCCATGTGTCCGTTGCGTTGTGTAAACATTTGAGAAAAATCGATCAGGATCACATTTAGAACTTGATCGAATTTACTGTCCAGAAGGTGAGACTCTAATTAGCCACTTCACTGCAGGGTGTTACTGTAATCTTATTACTCAGAGACCAAAAACAAAACACTTCAGTTGCCTCGGACGTTAGAAGGTAGCTTCATCAGTGTTAGCAGGATTGCAGCGTAAGTAATCCTCCTTTGCGTAAGAAAACATTTGAAATCACTGGAATTAATTGGCTGTGCTGAAGTTTGACACCGTCTGTGTTTAAAATGTGCAAACAATAAGACCTGCTGGCTGTAGCTACAGTTTGTACAAGCAGGTTTAATGAATAATGTTTAGTTCTGCTTTCTGGGACAGAGGTGAGAGATAATTGACTTTTCTACTTGTTTGCTCAGTTCAAAACCGCAGCTGATTTATATTCCTCTTGTTGTACCTGCAGAGAGGAACTGTATCAGAATTTGCTCTTTTTGTTTTTCAGGCAGTACCGTGTCGATGCTTAGCAAGCCGTGGGAAGAGCTTTGGTTTGCTAAACTGAGACTGTGCAGGTTGACCAGGTATTCTGTCCACAGATAGAAGTGTCTCATGGATTAGTGGTGTCTCTGCTTCATTTACGTGTCTATTAGTATTCATGGAAATACACTTCCTGTCAGAAGTTTATATGCCGCCATAAAACATAAATGTTTTACTATTTTGAATTTTTTTTTTTGCATAACCATGGAGCGACTGTGAGAAGAGGGCCTTCTCCAGAATCAAAACATTCTTGTATTGAAGATCATTGAAGCTATACATTCAGTGCTGAATGTATGCCTGCATAAACTCTAATCTGTCTCAGAAAGTTTAACGTCATTATGTATCATCAGTCCACCCACCAAACTACAGAGCAGTTCTGATCATAATTTAACAGTCCAACTTTATGAGCGTCTGTAACTTCTGACTGGAGCTGGATGATGAATCCTTAACAGAAAGTCAATTCCTCCCACCTCATATGCAAATAATGAGGCGGATTAGAGCTTTTATCACCTTGGGGCTGAAGGTTTATGTTTCTACATGGATCATTTTCTTTGACTTTATTGTTGATATAAAAACTCTGTGACACATTTTATGACGGATTGCAATTAAGTTATTGATTAAAAACATTGGACAACTAAGTTTAAAAAAAAAAAAATCTTCTTTCTATCCTGGCAGTTTTAAAGCTTTAGATTTAGCAGGTAGAGATGTTGCAGAAACCATTTCTAACTCTTTCAAAGAATCATGTTTTAAGAGAATTGTGGACTTCTACAATTCTGGTTAATCTTAGGTGCAATTTCCAGTAAAGGTGGCAGCTTAATCTGTTCAAACAATTCGGTCAAAGTAGAAACCGCATGGAAATGTCCAGCCACCAGATTGGATAGTGAGGAGACAGGTACTGGGTCCCAGATATGAAAAACGTGCTAATCAACCTTGAACAAAAAACATACCGTTGAAGCTGCTAAAAGAACCTCTCTTTGAGTGCTGTACTGATAGGGGCTGAAAAGGCACTCAGAGGAAGAAACCATTACTTCAAAAGCAACATAAAAGTAATTCCAGTTAGTGAATACACTCAAATAGATAACATTGTTATGCTTGAATACTTAAAACATCATCACAAGACATCAGCATTGAGGTTAAAGCTGGAAATAGATCTTCCAAATAGAAATTATCAGTACCAAAAGTGCTGGTAAATTGGTCACTGAGGCTTAAAAACAACAAAGTGGATGTTTGGGATTGGCTATCAAAAGAAAATTTGTCAGTTTAAAAGACATGTGGGAGCAAGGCAACCTAATAAAAACATTCCTCCCCTTATTTTGCCATTTTGTGTCTTCTGCAGAAAATGATTTTCTTTTGTATATATATTTTTTTGCAGATGTCTCCCTTTTTGTTAATTTTTTGTGATGTATGCGTGTTTCTCCAGAGTCGCTCACCGCCTCAGCTTCTCCATGGGTGAATCGGGCTCACGCCGTTCCACACTTGTTTCACGCCTGCCAATCTTCCGCCGCAGCGCCAGCAAGCGGCAGGAGTCCCTCCCCTCCTCCCCGTCCTCGGGGGGAGTGGGAAACGGCGTTCACACCTCCTCGCCCTCCAGCACCAACTCCAGCTCGGGCAGCACCGGCAAACGCCGGAGCCTGTTTCGCACGCCGTCTCTCAGTTTCACGACTAAGAGGAACAGCGATCCACGCGTCCAGCCCATCAACCTGAACCTCACGCCCCCCCTGACGCAGACCACTGACGCAAACGGGAACAACCAGCAGACGGTAACCTCGTCGGCGTCCGCAGGATTCGGCGAGGGTGGCAGGCGTTCCAAGTCGCGGCACTCATTTGGGTTTGGGAGCCACAAGCAGAAGAAAATCCCACGCTCACAGACTGAGGACTTTGACAAGGCCTCCTCCTCCTCGTCCGCAGCCAATCGAAATGTGTTCATCAACTGCATCAGCAGCTCTGGAGCCAACGAAGGTGACGACTCGGGTTTCCTCGATGACTTCAGTGGGGCCAGTAATAACAACAAACGCTCTTCGCGGCAGAAGAAGCAGCTACTGCCTAAATCATTCTCAGCCCATCACCGCTTCTCTCGCACGTCCGACCACCACAGGCCTCCAGAAGTCAACCTGGAACCTCCCAGCTCGGCCACCGTCACACCTGGGCCAGAGGGCCTCACACCTGGGTCATGCCCTGGAGAGCTAATGGGAGGAGGGGGTGAGAGCTCGCTTCAGTCCCCCATGATTTCAGAAGATCGAACAACAGCCATCACTCCCTCAGAGTTCATTCCCATAACAGAAGACTCTGTGTCGGAGGTGGACGCTCTCCCGGCGCCCAGTCCAGGATCCGGCTTGAACTCAGGGCCTGTCTGTGTGTCCGAGTCGCCTGCTGATGCTGCTCCACCTGATCCCCCAGCTGCACCTGAGAACCTCAGCGTGGCGGTCTCCACCTCTCAGGTACTTTTACTCGACAAGCGATAATCTGAGTCGGATATCCCTTGTTCAGTGATTCAGTACATTTCACACAATCACTGACTAAGCCTAGCTTGTTGGTACTGATCTGCAAACATGTAACGTTTAGAGACTGAATCCACCTGTACACAAGCAGATGTAGAAACGCTGCAAAAACAGATCCGCCACGATCATAAATGTGTATTTGGAATCCTAGAACAACACCGCGGGGGGTCTATGGCTCTCTCTGTTAAGTGTGCATGATGAAAACCAAAGACGGAGTTTTTCCTGCTTATGTTCAGAATTTTAATGGCTGTGATTATTCTTTGAAGTTTGATATGAATCACCCTTTTGTTGAAAGGTCCCAGGCTTGGAGGGGAAAAAATAAAAACTGAAGAGGCTCTCAGATACAATATGTGTCATTCCCCGTCACAATCTTCAAAAAGAAATTCATTTACTGAGTAGGTTCGCACTCTTGTGCGCTCTTAAGTTCACTTTCTGGCCTTTGAGAAGAAAATACTGGATTCAAAATCTCTCTCTGGAGATACTCACAAACTCTCTTCTTCCTTCAAAAGTATTCATGCCTCGTTAAATTTACATTTTACCACATTAGAACTTGAAAGCATTTTTTTTAAATATAGGGCAACACAATGTAGGGGATGATGTAAAGTTGAAGGAAAACAACATATTTTCTTTTACCAATGAAATAAATGAATAAATAAAAATAATTAGTAGAGCAGTGTTGTTGCAACATTGCTGGAATCACACCTGAAACTCTTTTGATGTTTGTCTCTATTGGCTTTGAACATCCAGCAACTGCTGATGTTTTTGACCATTCCTCATTATAAATAATATTAAAATTAGTGACGGTGTATAATGTCTGAACATGAAGCCCTTCTTGCTACAGTTTCTAGATTGGAGATTCAGGTCTGGAATTGTAATTGTTTATAAATAAGCAAACAAAGGAATTGTATATTATTGCATTTTTCTATTTTGAAAAGGAATTAAATTATTTGTTTATTTACATCTTCTAATGCGTTTCTAAGATATAAAAAAGGCTTAAGTAGTTAAACGGAAAATATGCAGAATGTACAATTTTTTTAAATTTAACTAATCGTCAGACTAATAGATTGATTAATTACTAAAGTAATCGTAAGTTGCAGCCCTTCAGAAAACCAACGTTTGTTTTATATATTTATAACCTAAACTTACTGTAAGCTTCAAATCTCCATTCTGGACCAGAAGTCTTTGCTTTCGTGAAAAGTTATAGTTTTTTATTCTCCTGTGAGGTACTGTTGTGTCGATTCCCCTCCTAACTCTCAAAAACGGCAAATATTTACAAAGCAGAAGTTTTGCGCACTAAAGTGCTACTTTCTTCACTGTTTGCTATTTAAATATGAAGCAACTTTACCTGTGGACATTCTCTAACACTCACCTACTTAATACTTGCTGTAGCAGGAACATCTCTCTTTGTGAAGCATATTTTTACACATATTCAATAAAATATCCTCTCCTCAGGTTTTCTTCACCCCAGTCCAGTCCAGCGCTGAGAAACCCTTACTCCCTGACACCAGCACAGCCAACAACACAGACTATGAAACGGCCGTCTCCCTGTCCGAGCCAGAGACGGCCGTACCCTGCGCGCCTCTGCGGGAACAATCAGTGGAAGAGAGGAAAGAGAGGGAGGAGGAAAGACAGGAGGCAATGAAAGAAGGCGCAGTAGAGGAGAGGAAGAAGTTGGTGCAGGAGAGAAAGGCAGGCTACCACACCGAGACCACAAGTGAGAGCGAGGTGTGTGGGGCGCGCAGCGAGGGCTGTCACTCAAACCCCGAGAAAGCGGATAGGAGGGCGAGACACACGCTCTCTCTTCAAGAAAGAGGAAGCTTCTGCGGCTGCCACGAACCCAGGTCCTCTCATTTGAGGAAACCACATGCAGGTACAAAACTCAGAGCAACAGAGGGAATCACAGATTTACATGCAGAGTCACTGTCGCGCAGTAGCACTGCCAGAATAATCACTTGGCTTAGAAAATTCGACGCAGACTAGACTCATGTCTGGGAATCCATTCCACTGAATCTCAGACCTGTCTGACATTCCTTTGTGACGTGGGTTATTGAACCATTTCCAGGCAACTGCAGATCTTTGTCTGATGGAAAACATTTATTTAGCAGTGAAGGCGAAGCAGTGCTGGTTCTGCTTCATTCTTCTTCAGTTTTAATTATTCTAAATAATAAAAACGATCAGGTAAACCCTGAGAGAAGCCGTTAGAGTTTTTACAGGTTTGTAGGTATTGCAGACTAAACAGTGGAGATTTAAAGTTGTGTTGAAGAATAAATAATTAACCCTGTAACGGGGAGAAAAGGCTCCCTTTGCCCTCGCTTCTAAATTATTCTACATTTTAAAGTTTTGAATAAGATGATTGTTAAAAAAAACAACTTTGCAGCTGCAAAACAGGTAACATTCTCCGTTTCTGCCTCGGGCTTTAGTACCATTTGGTCTTACTGGATGAGAGATTAAAAAAAAAAATCTTATCTTGAGCTTATTGTTACAGTTGCATAGCTCTACAGATTTATTCATTTTAAAACCACTGGTTTTGCAGTTATAAAAATCTTCACACTTGCATGATGCGCCCTTTTTTTAATCTATCAAGTTTTTCAACTATTCTCTGAAAATCTGAAGTTTAATTTGCTATTTTTTTACACCTTATTTTGTTCTTTTGTGCTTTTAAAAACCAAACATGAAAATAATTTTCTGAATGTCACTTATGTTATTAGAACAAAAAATAAATCCTTATTTTTTAGCTATGAATGGAACTAGAGAGGAAAAAGAATTAGTTTCTATTTAACTTATTTAAAACGGAATAATGGAGACATTTGCATGTTAACATTCAAAATGCATTTATTGTATTAGTAAGGATTTTCTCTTAATACGTTGGGATATTAACATTATCTGTCCTGTAAAAGGCTTTAGAAACAGGCAAAAAGAAAAGGATATTGTTGACTGCATTAAGCCTGCACATCCACACAGGCAGAAACTGCTTTATTCAGTCAAGCATGATCCCAGATTTGTGCCTAAATATTTCTGTAAACATTTTTTTCAGCGGACAATGTAGTAGACGGAGAACATGCCAGACTTAACGGGGGGGAATTTTGCAGCTTTAAACACCCTTAGAGGGAGTTTGTCCTTTCTGTCGGCTCATTCTTAGCCCCTGGGTGTCGTCTCGTTGTGTGCTTGTGCTTCTGTGTTCAATAAACCTTGTAGACCCCCATTTTTAGCTTGCAGTGCTCCTGTTTATTAGGCCCTTTTTTTTTTGTTTTTTACCAAATGTTTAACAAAAGCAAAAGAAATTTTTAAAAATTTGTGTCGACAAAAAACATCGATGTCACAGTCCCATAATTTCTTAAAATAAAATAAAAATAAGTACATTATTCTTTTACAAACTCATACCCGACGCCTGTCTCATTTTGCTGATGAAAACAATTTGAAATGTAAATCTCCCAGGGTTATGAATAATTTTGGATCTAACTGTTTATACTGGCGGTTTTATGTTTGCAATATTAGAAACTGCTGTTCTGAGTGCTGAAACTGCACAATAAATGATGTTGTGGATTACAAAGTTGTCCAAATGGCAGAACAACCTGCCATCATCTACTGTTGGATCCCTTAACTACAGAGATTTGTTGCATTGATTCAGTATTGCAGGCTTTTTGTTGTTGCTCCCCCACGTGCTGTAAATGTTTATGGTTATAAGAGTCTGAAACTATGGTAAAATGTTCAGGACTTCTTTCTGCTACGGATCTTATTTTATTGAGTGAGTTTACAACAAAGAAGCTGTTTAAAAACGAGCGCTTTATTACACTCTGGAAAAGCGCAGTATGTGTGTGTGCAGGTGGGTGGAGTGAGAAAGCACAGAAAAAATAGTTGGCATGGAGTCCTGTTTTTTTTAATAACCTGTTGCTCTGTAAAAGGATATGGTATTGCTTCTCTGTTTCACTTCTAATTTTCGGTAAATCACTGTAGAGCAATTATAGGCACCTTCCTCTTGCTTTTCTGAGGAATATTCCCCCTGAAATCTGGTGTGCATGCTTCAGTTTTATTGTTACAAAACAACCTAGCTGTGGGGAGCCTGGATAAATGTGATTATTGCAAAACAATAAAAACAGTCTGAGCAAAACCAATATAGCCGAACGGCTTCATGAAGGAAGGATTTAACTTTGTTTAAAAAGCTGAGTAAGTAAAAGTGACTTTGTCATTTAGTTTTATGAAAGGAGGTTCATTCTCTGGAGGGATGGATCTTCCCACATTAGAAATTAATAAAAATAATATTGCATCTCGACAGTGTCATCTAATTTCTACAAATCTCTTTCTTGTTTTTTGTTTTTTGTTTGCTGCTGTTCTCCTGCCATCCTTTGTGCAGCTTCTGTGTGCAGCAGTGCCAGCCCTTACCACGAGGTGATGCGGCTGGAAAGGCGACTGCGCTCCTCATCTGAGGGGGCCGGTGGGCCTCGTGTCCATGGAAACTACAGAGATGCCCCAGGCATGGAGGGAAATGGTCTGCTCAAGCACAGAAACAACTCCTCGTCGTCTAAACTTGGAAGTCTGGTAAGCCTGAAGCTGTTTCTCTCTGTTTAGGTTGCACCATAAATACAAACACTGCCCTGTTTTACTGCCCTGAACTTGTAAGTCAGGGCTCAGTTATTAATATATTATAGCTCTATTTCTTAGCTTTCTTTTATTGTTAATGCAAAACACCTTAAACCAAATATTAAATTTTAATAATGCAAAAGGATTAATGAAAACTTTTGCTGGTGAAATAAGTAAAATGTATTACAATTAAGCATTTCTTATTCTAGTAAGAAATTAGCTTCTACATATTTCTATACAAAGTACCTTAATGTTCATAAAATCAAATAAGTGTCTTGCAGTTAAAAAAAAAATCCTCCTTACATAATATAGCTTAAAAATAATGAATACATTTTTGGGTCGATAAATGTAAATATTTATCTGCTTTTCAGTGAATTTTCAGCATCCGTTCTTATACGTCAGCAAGATGTGGATAAGTTGGCATGTTTAACTCAGTTTGTTATTACTTCTCAAAGTGGAAACTGCCAAAAGTTTAACTGTTGCATTTGCCTCTGCACCTGGTTCTTGGTTGTTTTGGTGAGAGATCAATGTGACCATAAATGATAGATATGAAATATGCAGACTGGATATAATTTGATCATGGACTGAATGTGATTATGTTAAGTGTTTAGTCTTTTTATTAGATCAAAACTCAAAATTTTTCATCTGAAATGGAAAATTTAATAAGTACGTGCAACAGGTTAATTCACAAAGGTGATTGCATTCACACGACAAATTTGCTGGTTAACAAACCAAGAATCACAACCTCCACACTCATTTAGTGATGGGCGCATTTTAAATTAAATATTGTTTGTGCTGCTCTGACTTCTTTCTGGTGTCAATACTCATGATGGTAAATGTAGTCTAAAATGATGGTTTTAAAGTCTGCTCGGCCACTTTGGCCCGCTCTTCGATTTACCGCTCAAGGTGTTGTGTCACAATCAATAAGCAGATGGACACTTTAGTGATAACGAGGTCACTTATGCATTGAAATTACCTTACAGCAATGTATGGTGCTAAGGAAAAAAGTAGGTACAGACTTTATTTTCCTTCACACATAAGTGGCTTTGAGTTTGTGGTTGCACAAGAGGTGTTAAAAAAAATACATCTCCTAATGCCACATGGTGATCCAATCGAACCTGATATAATTCTGTAAGCTCGTTATTGGACTGATGCCTGATATCTGCGCTTTACTGTGTTATTTTTGTGTTTGGCAGCAATGTGTTACTTTTAGTGTATGTTTTAGGAAATGTGTACAATACATAACGATGCCAAATTTGACCGAGTGTTACTCTTTTATTCCTTTTACCCGTCGTCTCTAAAATTCTTAGTACATTTGAAAAGAGGGAAGATACACAAATGAACTCACAGGTATTTAATCTCCAAACAATTATTCTGCAACTTCAGCTGAGACGCCATCTGCTTTTATCCAAATATACATTTCTTAAGGATTTTTCATGATAGAAATTTGCATGTGCTTCCAAATTTGTTCTCACGACCACACAATGAGCAGCAGTCCGAAAGAGTTTAGAATGACTGGGGGGCAATTTTACTGTAATTATAGCCAGCTGCTAGGATACTCTGGTAAAATACTAAAAGACCTCCTCTAATATGCTTGCTGATTCGAGTCGGTGCTTGTGGCCCTGACCATGAAAATATGAACGCCGTTCCTTGAATTTAGAGTACACTCGTCTTCCCTTTTTGCCTCTCCATCACACAAAAACAAAACGTTTTGAAGGACAAACAGGAAGTGGTTGACATTTAAGCAAAATCCAACAACATGACACCTTTATGGACCTTTGCGCTTCCATTAATGCAATGTTAATTACCTGAAATGATATTTAGACAGCAACCAGAAGTGTTGAAAAAATAAGCAAAAGGCTGTTCTTGACTTCATCCCGTTTAAGGGAAACGTTAGAAGTTTAAATTGAGTGCGAATGCGTGAAGGACTTAGAAAAACTTCTTCAGTCATCTAACAGGTTTAAGCCTGGTGTTTACTTTGTCTGCCTGCTCACATTGCAGCAGTCTTTGTTGGTGCAAGATTTAGCAACATCCATTTTTGTTTTTGCCAATAGGTTTTAGCTGCGACTGGGCTGCTTTTCCCACAACATGCACAGGAAAAGCTCCATAGGAGGCAAACCAGTTTAAATAAATCCCATTTATTCTATCGGAGACTAAAAGCTTCCTCTGGGAGATTACACAGTGCAGGGATGTACGCTGCACATTACAGTGTATATTATAGACTGCTGCTGCCTCTCCACTTCCACTTTGCTAAATATTGTATAATCTCTTTCTCACCTCCTCCCTGCCTATGAAGTACCCTTCTGGGCCTGAGTAATGGAGGAAAGGTAGAATCCCAGCAGTGTATATTAAACTATATCCTATCGCCTCTTGCTTCGTAAAATTTTATTGGTCAGTTTTATGCGCTTGTAGCTAATGAAAACCTCAGGATTTAGACACCTTTATCTTAACCTTGTCTGAGTGTTTTTCTAGTTTTATGCAATGATGGTATGCAAGCAATAACATGTTATGAATACAACGCCCTCCACACTTATTAGCGCCTTTGGTTGAGATGTAAATAGCCTCAGAATAAACCCCTCCTTTTACTGCTGTCGCAAAATGTCACAGAGGAAAGTGCAAAATCTAATGTTTGTTTTAAATGTTTAATACCAGCATGTTCATAGCCTCAGTATTTGGGAAACATTAATTAGTACTCTACAGTTGTTTTCAGAATGGGAAAGACAAGAGAGCATGTCGTTCATGTGAGGCAGACAGGTGTCGAGTCATAAATACTGTAGCTATAAAAAAAAATACTATTTTTCTAAGTTTGTACTTTTCTACATTCAAAGCAAGAATTTAAAAGTTTAAAATAACCGGTGCTGTCCATATTCCCTACTACGTTGAAATCGTCTTTTTGCGACATTTGGTATTTGTGCTTTAATATTTGTGAGAGCCGGAGCTGCCCAATGTATCCAATATCAACAGTGACCTCAATATCGGTCCGTGTAATACTGCCTTTGCAAAGAACTGTTTGCATGTGGTAGGATATTGAACTGATATATAATAAGTGTTATATATCAACTTCTATAATGTATTTGGCCACTTGGAAGGACTTTGGCAGCCTTTAAAGCCTGCACGTCTGCTTTATTTCTGGTGGTGGAGACGCTTTACGCTCACGGAGAGGATGGGACGTCATGCCAAGGCAAAGAAATGGTTCATCTTAATCAATATTGTCATTGCAATTTTTTCCCAGTAGCATGGACATAACTTATTTTCCTGCTTCTATGTGGCTCTCTAGAGTAAACCAAGAAAGGAATCAAGATTTGGACTGCAATGATAAATGCCCAATTTATTTACTTCTGTGACGAGAAGCAGTGCCATTGATCTCATTCTGCCTGCTATTGATTTTTTTTTTTTTTTTTTTTTTTTATCGTTTCAAAAGCTGTGCATTTTCAGCCGTGGGTTCTCATAAGTCTATCAGTGACAGTGGAGATAATACCTTGACAGTCTGGTGGTGATTACACTCAGAACTTGCTCACAAAGGAAGCATTACATGAAATATTCTCCTATCTCAGAGACAGCCAGAGCAAACACTTTTGTTGGTAGCTCGAATGACACACGGAATATGACAAAAGAGCCCAACAACATTTCCTTTCTCCCTTCCTGTTTTTTTTTATGTGCATTTAAACAGTAGCATAATACCCTGCTTGCTAGACATTGTCCCAATTTAACATTCCTTTTATTTCCATGCTCTCCAGTTTGTTTAGAGTGCATAGAGGGAAATTATTATAAGTGACTCTTGAATTAATCATACAAAAGACAAGGATACTTTATCGTTGGAACGGATAGTAATAGCTACTGCCAGATGGTAGAAAAACAAAATTGTAGCTAATATTTGTCCCTAATACTTTGTCTAAATAGCGCTAATAAAAAAAACATGTTTTTATTAGAGATATTTGTAATTGTCAAAAAATGTGGAAGGGTTATAACTTGTAATATTCAGTAAAAAAAACAAACAAAAAAACACCACATTTTTAGCACAAGTTTTCCACATGAAAACATGTTGCGTACAAGAACGACAAAAACACTTTTGAGCAGATTTGCATCCAGTGCGATCTTACCAACTTGTCTAGTACAATTGACATTTAATGCTCAAGAGTTGGAGTACTCTTCAGTCTCAAGCTGTTTGGCCACACTCAAAAACTGCATTTTATTTTATTTTTTTTGTTGGGAATACAACAGCAACACACAGGTAAAGTGCTCTCCTGCTGCAAAAAGTCATTTTATAAAGTGGAAGAAAAAGGAGGAAAATAAAAGAAGTCCGTAGAACATCACCGAACAGAATATGACAATTTCTCTGTGTTAGGACTCTGTCTGCAGATGTGATCTTTACATCAAAGAAAAGATTCATAATAATTATAAGTATAAATTAAAGTCACTTATTAACTTCTGAAGTAGTAGATAATATAATTGCACTGGCACAGTGGATGAAAAGCCAACGAGACCATGACATCAAACTCTATGTTTACACAGCTTCTCTGCAAAATGTTTAATCTGGCAGTGAACAGCTTTAGTGGAGGCATCTGAAGCAGAAAATCCCCCAAAATTAGTAGGAAAATGAGCTGACTCTGTGAATTGGAAGTGCACGTGTCTGGGACCTTTCTGTTTGGTCAAACTTTATTAGATGAAAGGAAAAGTGTCTTGATCGGTTTAGTTATAAGTCTTCAAAAGATGAGGGAAATATATGTTCACCACAACTACTGGTTGGAGAGGTTTTTTTTTCTGTGAAATGGGTTTTAGCTGTCACTACTTCTAGCAGAAGAAAGCTTTTATTTGCATAAAATGTGGCTTTGCAGTTTTAATTTTCTTTATTACCACGTTTTATCTTTTGTTTGCATTGTTTTCACTTTTATCTACTTTCACTTTGAGTTCTTTTTCTTGCACAAATTCTGGATGGTTTAGTACTTTTCTATCAAGCTAAGATAATTTATCTCTGACATTTCACAGGAAGGAAGTTATCCTACTGTAAGAGCTAATCCTTTATGATTAAATATCATCACATTTTTCATCCCTATTTGGTACCTTTAAACATCTCATCATGGCCGTCTGGAAAAAAGTCAAAGGATGAAGAGCAATGTTGCTCTTAGTATTTGAATTCATGGTACATGAATGAACAGGAAATAGAAAACACAGTCATAACTCATTTCAGTAAATTTTCTAGGAACTTTTCTTAGTGTCCAATCTTTGTCATTTTTCTTTCTTGTGTTATTTGGTTAATTACATCCTCTGTGGATAAAAAATACCAAACTTTAATGCCCCTAAAAGCTTTTATATGTTGTGTATAGTCAAGGAAAAGCTTAAGAGCAAAAATGCTCATTAAAATCTCAGGAAGTCCAAGGATAAATCAACTGCAGCAAATATTCTACATTATACCTTTTGTTGCTGTGACTAATGCAACATGAAACAGTCTCAGTCTGCAGTATGATGTTTCCTCTTAATCCTGTGAAGGGAGGATGCGTAAAAAAATATAATTTGTGAAAGAATTCAGATATTTTTTTATTTTTTTGCTTTAGCCTTCTCTCTGGCAGCCACTTTTAATAGCCAACTCAGCACTTGGGACACTAATCCTGTAAGATTAAGGTTCGCTCTCAACAGAGCAAACCAACTATTTAACCGACAATGTTTCGTATTAGTTGCGTGTTGGCCTTGATTTTGCAATGAGTAATGACTCCACATTGATACATTGTTCTGTCGTTCTCGGAAAATGACAAATGTCAGATGATAAACTGAGCGATTGCGTGAGGGAACTTCTCCGTCATGTGGGTTTTATTCAAGAAATGGATTTCCAATTTGACTGGACGTTCAATCCTCCGTGCCCTCAGGCACACTGTAAACACAAGTGGCTGGGAAGTGCCTTCTCAGGCAGGTTGAAGCCATTTGTTAGTTGGTATATTTTTCTGTTGCTGGAGGCTGTAATACCTGCCTGAAAAGCTAAATCGCTCTCACTTCATCTCAACGCTTCTGCCACCCAAAGCACTGAAAACATGTAATTTTCTTTGATTTAGGCTGAGTGCGAATGGAACCCAGTGTCTTTTAATGGAGCGAGAGAAACGAATTCTTCCTCTGATCTCTGTTTTGGGTGTCATTTTGCTTGGCAGTTAGGAGAAGGAACCATCTTTTAATGAGACCTGAATCTAATATTATCTCTATTAACTCAAGGATTATACTCAATCAAATCACAAATGTGAGGTAAAAACGTGACATTGCTGGCTTGTAGGATCATATTTCTCTGGAGAGAGAGGTGCATTAAAAAGGGCAATTTAGCTTCAAATGCAATCTGTGTGCTGTAGTATTAAACAGGCTCTTCATTTCTTTTCCAATACCGTTTTAGCTTTTTGCTGTAAAATCTGAAATGAAGTCTCTTACTTTTTTTTTTCCTCTCTCCTATTTTCTGTAATGATCCTCCAATTGGGAAAAGCAGCAGTGTGATATTATATGTTCATCATACACAGCCTGTGCTGAGTTCATATTGCCTCTGATAATAATTCTGCTGAGGTATGGCTGAATGGTCAGGACTGACTGTCCGTGGCTGCTGCTTTCAAGAGGTGGGAGATCAGCGTAGAGAGTGGGCTGCAGGTTGTTTATATTTATATTTGACTGATTTGTGAATCGATTTGTCCGATCCAGGTACAGATATGTTTATAAGTGTGGGTTATTGCACAACCGGAAAAGCAATTAAATGCTGATATGAATCTTTAATAAATTATGCATGATTTTACTGTGGTTTATTATTGCGCAAGGGAAATTTAATGAAGGTCAAAGTCCAACGAGGGTAATTAGTCCATAGAAAAGATGAAACCGCATCTTATTTTTCTTATTCATCATTGTTTTTGCTTATTAATTTGGTTTAGGAGCTTCTAAATTAACTGGTGTTATGAGGTACTTAATTTTGTTCCAGATATTATTCAGATATATTTTGGATCATCGGTTTCTTCTAAACTTTTTTGGGGGGGCAAATGTCCTTCACATGACCATTAGGGGGCAGCATTGATCTTTGAAATGAATCTAACCAAATTAACAATATTTTTCTACATTATTATAATACTAAGATTATTAAATTTCTTTATTAAAAATAGTATACGTGTGTCATCAAGCAATGTAGCATTACACATTGTGGATTTGACTCTAGCATACTAGGTTGGAGGCAATATTAAAATGCAGCCTTTCCCTCAACAGTCCCGAGGCTGCTGATCATTTAGGATTTCTGAGGATTCAAGAAAATCACACTTAGATCTTTTTAAAGAGGCATAGGCTGGGTATTAGTTTGTAATTCAGGAAAGGCTATGGAAACATGTCTTTTTCAGATAAGATAATAAATTATCTTATTTTAAAATGATCCTGATTTAGTTCAAATCTGTTAGGGGAAAATAGCATTACAGGGATAAGTGTTTTAATTTAATCAACAATGTTTTTAACATATTGATAATTTCTTTCAGAAGAGCATACTTTTAGAGCTTGCAAGCATCATAAAACCAAAACTCAGAGTCCATCTTCGGAAGTTACATGAGCGCGATGCTTTATCTCGTTGTCATGGGAATTAAAAACTGCAGATTAGCAGAGTTTATCTAGTTTGCTCAGCAGCTAGTTTTTGCTCATCAAGCAAATAGAAAGCTGACAGATGTTACACAAAACTACAGGCTTATTTGTCATGTTCATTGCTTTCTCAAACAAAACAGTTATCATACTAAGATAATAAGATTCACAATATGTTTATGAGGTTCCTAAGCAATGAAGAAGGAATAAACATCTCAGTGGGTGAAGGCGGAGGAAAAAAATCTAATATCATAATAAAATGAGCTGCATTGTTTGATAGTTTGATGTCGTGCAATATTGTGAAAATTAGTTTTATTGTTTTGCCAACCAACAATAAAACTATGCTGCTGGAATGATAAAAAGCATATTCTATTGGAAATACAGAGGAAATGGTTTAATTATTTAGTTCAAGAAAATAAAATTATGTCTTTGATGCATGTGATTTTTGTTTTTGCTCAACAGGACGTCCTGAACAACCTGGGCTCCTCAGAACTGGATGAAGATGAC
This sequence comes from Poecilia mexicana, assembly GCF_051168715.1. Lineage (NCBI taxonomy): Eukaryota > Metazoa > Chordata > Actinopteri > Cyprinodontiformes > Poeciliidae > Poecilia > Poecilia mexicana. The sequence goes on along the minus strand of NW_028263378.1, from coordinate 13,947,073 downwards.
CTCATGCTAGACCTGGACCTCTCAGACGATCAGCGACATCGGCATGGTAACGTCTTCCCTGCCACCTTAATGTAGCTACGCAATCTGCGAAAAGCAACAAAACTCCCACAACAGAATTCAGTCACCAAGATCAATTTTCATTCTCTTGCTTTTGTTTATATTTTCCACATTTTCTCATGTTTTATCTCCCCAGATTTTCTTAGTCCGTCTGCCTTGATTCACCTCCTGTTTGCACTTGTGTTTTCTCCCTCACTATTTTTTTTTTTATTTATTAGACCGTATCTTTTCCATCACTTTTAAAACATGAAGCCAGTATTTTTATTCCAACCAACATGCACCAACAACTTTGATCCAGCCGGCTCATTTGCAGCAATTTTTCTCCTTTGTTGTTTTGGCATTTCAGTCACACCAATATGGTTTGTGGTTGAAAAGCGACTGTCAGAGGAGAGTTATTTATCCTGCCGTACCTCAGTGTGGCAAGGACTGTCAAACTATAACTTCCTATAAAAATGTTATTATATTGAATGAGTGCAGTGAGTTGCTGTGACCACACCAGATTATAATGTGTGGAGTAACTTAAATAAATATCTCATTCATCAGATGTGGTGAAGTTAAATGATTCCCCTTTTTGAAAGCATTAGTGTTAATTACAGAAACACTACAGTAAATGGCCCATTTAGCAAGCTATTGTAAATACTGCCATAACTGATTATGTAACTGATTATTACCTGCAAACGTTTGCTTCATGAAAACATTTTTCATTCTCTCCGTGGACTACGTTTAGGCTTGGTGTCACTCTCCCTTGTTTGTTTTTAAAGTTACTGAGAAGCTGCACAACTGATGGTTGATGCATCAAATTCAAACTGTGAGCCACAGTTGATTCTGTAAAATGAGTCAAACTCTCTTTAAGACATAGTTTGACACCTATCGAACAGCATGTCGTGTTATTTTTTCTCTGTGTTCTGGGTTTTGGTTGTAAATCTATCCTCTCAAAGACAAACTTACAAGCACTCGTAGTCCTGGTGACAAAACACAAGACATAAAACTGCCTATCTGAACACTTTCTAGTATGTTTATATGCATGTTTTTATAAAATTATTTGTTTGAAGATGTCTGTGTTGAAAACATTCCTCTGATAGACTCCCGATTCCTGCAGACTGTCAGTTGCACATCCATAATCCAAAGCTCTTGTTCTGCCACATCTTGCTCTTTTGGACTCATATCTGGTGACTATGGAGCCCAGTGTTACCAGTTTCAGTTGACTGGAGGTTTTTGATATTTTCCTGCTGGAAGTAGCCCTCAGAAGATTGATTCACTGTGGCCATAAAAGTATAGATATGATTAGCATTAAGACGTCTGTGGTGTTTGCATGATGTTCAGTTTGTGCTCAGTGTCCCAAGAAGTCTAAAAAAAACACACATTTCAAATCTTACCATTTTATCAGTTTATGCTTTCATTATTTATTTTTATTTTTGTCTATATTGTTTGTTTATTATTTTATCTACTGTCACTTTTTTCTTAAATCATGCATTGATTCATTTTGTCGTATATTTCTTAATTGCATTTTCTTGCCTGTTTTCTTCTCTGTCCTTTATTTGCAATAAAATGAAATAAAATAAAGTATCTCATGAATTAAAATAAAATAGTTAAATAAATAAATGGTATGAAAAAATTTAGAGCAAAATAAATAATGAAATAAAAAAGGAAACTGTTGAATGAATAAAAAGATTGGAAATTCAACTGAAAATTGAAAATGGTAGTAAAAATGTTGAATCATTAGTTTTGAAAATGCTTAAAAAATATATGAATTTATGTTAAACTATATAATCGAATAAGTTGGAAAAATGATATTTTGGATGGAATATTTCTCACATGAATTGCTTCGTCAAGCCATTTATTTATTCCTGTGTCAGGATCCATCCTCTGTAGTTTTCACCACCTCTAGGTAATTAAATGATTTGTATGATAGCCTGATTCACAACTGGTGTTCGCAAACAATTGGACAGCTGCACCTTATGAAGTGGCAGGTGAGCGCATGTCACAATTTGACAAAAGCTAATCTGCTGTAATGTCGCTGAATGCCTGCTGATCAACTGATCGTGTGCGTCTTGTGATGTCATCGACCCAAATGCACACGAGGCAGAGTTCCGAAAATCTTTGAACGTTTACAAAGCTCTGTTAAAACGAAGATTAAAATGGAAACCTCAGCTCTATTAAACCAGATAGTGATGCTTCCCTGAGTGTTTTCAGAGGCAGGCTGGGTTTGGGCTGAGCCCCCAGTGCACTCACACCAAATACGCGCACACACACACACACACACACACACACACACAAATAATGAAGGCGTCTCTACAGGCACTGGCTGATGCAGAGCTAAAGGAGGCACCATCATTAATACATACTAGCGCACAAGCGTGGATGCTTAGTCATTAGACCTAATGGTTTGCAGACTGTAGCATGAAATTAAAGGTTTGATGAATTGTTCTCATAAAATCAAGGGACTAAGATTTTGTGCTTGCTATAAAAGAGTGGGGTTCTTCTACATAATCAAAGTGAGTCATTTAAAGACACACACTCAAACGCACACCGCTTTCAGACAGCGGTCTACACCACCTCAAACACTCATATAAACACACACGGTCGCAAATGAATACACACCTGTCCCACAGGGTTCACATACACACACACACCTACACACTCTTATTGGTGCTTCACATTTTTACCTCTCTCGTGTGGCCTGTTGAGGGCCTTTATTAAAAAGAAAGCTGTTTCACTGCAATTTATGACCAACTGAGTTCAGCAGCCATGGACGGACAGATGGACCTCTGCAAAGACTGGAGGAAATGCAAACTCTTGTGCTTTTCCTCTATTTTACTCTTTTCTTCCTCGCACCCCATCTGAACGATGGACCAATGGGTCTGTTAAACACGGCATGTCATTAGAAATCTGTGAATCTCGCTTACTCCTACATTTTTTAGTGTTTTTGTTTGCTTCACTAATAAATGTACTGAATAATGTAATGATTATGTATGTTTATGTTGATAGTGTCCAGGGAAGACTCGAGCCAGTCCCTCACATCCTGCCTCAACCTGCTTCCTTCTCCCTTGGATCCACCCGCAGATCGCTTGGCAGGGAAAGAAAACGTTCAGAGGTAAATTGCATTTTGGGAATAAATACATCCGGCTGCTTTGCATATTTCTTACAAAGTAGCGAAAAAAATACAAAAGTACGATGTGGTATACTTTGAAAGTTTTGCAAGTGCAGATAATTTGAATAGAGATGTCTTGCATTTTGAGACGGCAAGCACAGTAGTTGCAAAAAAAAAAAGAAAAAAAAAATGTCTTTGATGTGTTTTTAATAAACAACAACTTGAACTGAACAGAAAATAAAAATGAGTAGGCCTTTGATATTATAAGTAATCCTAGGAATGTTTTTTTTTATTATTTTACTCACTAAAAATTCAGAGTTTAGTGCCTTATCTCTTAAAGTGTGTTTACCCTTTTAATATTTTCACCTATTATCCCATCACAATCACAACTGTGAATGCATGATTCTGAAATAGGAAGAAAACTACCTATTTACTGCAATTCCTTGCGTTTATTCAGCTGTTTCCTTCTCTCTATATATTAATATGATCAGCATACGGTTTTGCTTCCTCTAACAATAAAGGGCTGAACAGTACATTTCAAATATGTCTTAATCGCAGTATCAGTGTGTGCAGTATTCATGTTTCAAAGGACTGTTTGGAGAGCAATAATTGTTGGCAATTATATTCCAAGTGTTGTGAGTTTGCAATTTTGATGCTAATGTAATATTTAGCCAGTTGGACAGAGTCTGTAGGCAGCAGATGCTCACACTGGACTCAAACATTGCCCAAAGTGCTAAAGGTCACTGAGCGACCTGAAAAAGAGACGAGGAATAGGCATGTATTGCAGCGGATGTTGTCATTGGAATATTTACCTCATTTTTGTCACAACATTTTCTAATATCATGCAGCCACACCTAACAGTTTTCTTCCTGGTTGTCCTGGAAGCTCCAACCATCTTCCCATCAGCTCTGGCAGGCTTTCCTGAAGTCTTTCTGAAGAAACGCATCCCCACCAGCGCCACTATGTTTCATGGTGTGTTCAGGGTTTTAGTGTTTCTCTAGACATTGCGTTATACGTACAGGCCAAAAAGGTAGCCTTTTGGTCTTATCTGTGTGGAGCACCCTCTCCACATGTTGGCGTTGTTTCCTACGTGGCTTGTGGAAAACTGCAAAGGGGAATTCTCTTGGCTGGGTGGCCAGCCAGGTCTGTGTAGGTTTGCCATACTTATTTTCAGAAGGTGGATTAAACAGTTCTCTGTGAGATGTTCAAAGCCTGGGATATTATTTCAAAACCCATCTCGGCTTTAAGCTTCTCCACAACTTAATTTCTGACCTGTCAGGATGTTTTTTGGTCTTCTTTTTTACTCTGTTCTCTAATATTCTCCAGCAAACCTGTGAGGCCTTCATAGACAGAGGTTAAATTACCCACAGACACACTGTGTTCCCCAATTAGGTGAATTCTGAGGGCAGTTTGGCTGTTTTTATGCAAACTGCATAAAATGTGAAAAGTTGTGCAAATACCCACAAACATACACACTAACAGAATGTAAAGGGAACCAGATGTTCGAATCAAATGTCGTGATTTAGGATCATTTTTTTCCCCTCGGTCTTACTGACTGCGTCAGTGGTGAAATCAGAAGTGATAAACTAAATGTTTTTTTCCGTCGCTCTTTTCCATTTGCAGTCGTCTTTCTCCTGTTATTTTGCTGTGATTTACAGGCACCATTTGTATATTTGGAAGCGCTTCTGTTATTTGTCCGAGTGCATTTTTTATTAGCATCAATCGACCGAATGTACATGATTTAGCTGCAGAGCAACAGCGTCTCTGGATTGCTCCGCTCATTTTGTCTCCAAAGCAAAATGTACCAAGAGAAGGGGCGAAATGGAGAAGACGATTAATCAGCTTGGCATCAAGTGGGGCCTTTGCTAACACGATTCAAAAAGGTTAAATAGTGAAATAATCAGAAACAGAATTACGATGTTGCTTAACAATTTGTGCATAACAAATAATTGCAGAGTAAACCTCCTGGATTATAATAGCCCTGATCATGCCATCTGTTACGGAATAGTATTATGTTCATGGCATAACAGAACAATAGCCACGGACACAGAAAGAAGACGGGCTATGGTCTGGTGTTGGCTGACAATGCTCAGCATCCAGCTGGAGCATGCTGTATGAAGCGCTCCTGTTTCATACATGTACCACCTAGTGGACAATTACACTCTGCAAAACACAGCTTCATTTCAGTAGAGCTGGGAAGCAATTTAATTGATTACTTTTTAATTTATTTCCGATAACATAAAAACGGAAGGGCATTGCTTATTCCATGAACTCCCCTTCTTTGCTGTTTTGCATAAATGTGTGACGTGCTTAATGCTTTTTCACCTCCTTTGAGATGAAACGGAAAAGGTGAAGGCTGAATAAATAAATAAATTCCCCCAGAATAAATATGCAGGCTGTCTTCGTTCGCTTCCATTTTCCTGCTTAAAGAGAAAACAAGGGTAGAGTCTTAAAGGGAACATTTAGGCTTTGTGTTTGTACATATGAGTGCCACTGTCAGAGACTGTTTCTTACGTATGTGATTTGATTTGGCCACTTAGCTTCTCTCAGAGCTTAGAGTCTGGATGCATCTTGTTCATATCACACAGTTGCTTTTCTCCAAGCACGCACGCACGCACACACACACACACATGGAGCTGCTCTGTGGATGAGGCTTATTTGGTTTTATGGAGCCAGTGGGTAATAAAAGGTTGTATCACCAGTGGTGTCTGGTGGTCTATCTGACAAGCCTGCACTGATTATTACTTTACCTTTCATTGTTCCTCTCTCTGCTCGCTAGTTGAATTTATTTTGTTCCTGCTGGTGGCACCCATTGAGTAAATATACAGTTCTTGTCGAAACACGCTTACTCCGGAACAAACTGTCAAAGACTGTCTTTTGTTTTTCAGAGAGACTGGTCAACTTGTGTGAGTGGATTGAAGTACATTTTGAAAGATTTATACTGAACAGAGAGACTCGGGGCAGACCAAGGCCTCTCTTTCTGATTTTTGTTGGTACTTGTTGAAAATTTTAGTGAACAGAGTTTCTCCCTGTCTAGACAGTGTCAGTGAATCATCCAGGTAATGTTTTCAACCCACCTAGGCTATTTGTCAAGCACTTCATTTGTTGCTTTATTTATACTGATGCCTCACTTGTCTTTAAAAGCAGCTCCAGAGATGCATTTCTGCCAGCACATACTTTATTTCTGCTTTCATAAGAGATTCAGGCTAAAACGTCTGTCAGCAAAAAAAAAAAAAAGAACATTTCTTTTTTCAGCTAGATTGGATTATACGTACTAGGGTTGGGTGATATGGACTTAAAATTTTTTATCACAATATTGCAAGAAATCTTTCTGTAATAATGAATATTTTGGCTGTAATATATGAGAGAAGAGAACCACATGAACACAAATAACTCTTAGAAATAGAGCTTATCAGCTATCAGCAAGGATACAATTACATACTATAACAACAACAACAGAAAAAATCTTTTATGGATACATTACATTGTAGCCAGAAAACAAGAACAATAACCAGGTTATTGTGTTGTGGATTTCTGCCCAGGTCTCTCCTAAGAATTACATGTGGATCTCAATGGGGTTTCACCTGGTTAAATAAAAGAAATAAAATAAAACTATTATGTGTAGCTACTGTTTAGTAAATTAACAGCCTTTTTACACCTTTCAAATAAAACCAAGGTCATGCTGTGCGTGGAAAAAAAGCAACAGAAGACATATTTGGTACAATTTGTGGCGTAAAGGTGGAGCGACTGCCCCATATATGGAAACTGTTAGTCCTCCATGGAGCTGTTCCAGGTTTGATTCCTGACTCTGGGATCTCTGCTGCATGTCTTCCTCATTCTCTCTATGCCCATTTCCTGTCTAGCTCTGCAAATAAATCCCACTAGTGCCAGAAAAAAACTTCTAAAATAGAAGAAAACATTTATTTGACCAACATCTTTTGAAACACAACAATCGGTTTTCTTGCTGGGCTTAATAATTTTGAGAAGCAGTTTAGTGAAACAAAGATGTTTCCTTTCTCACCAGCCTTCAGCATGAAGGCCACCACAAATTTAGGTTTTTATTCTGTTCCTGTCAGATGTGTTCACAAGTATGCTGTTCAAAGCCCAACCCTACTGAGTGCATGCTGTTCAGCCTAAAAAATACATTCTTCAGATCATGAAAACATTTTATCATTATTTGTTGTTGAAACAGTAAAATATTTAAACCATTAAGATGTGAATAAGAATTTGTGTTTTCCAAAAACTTGTGGAAATAGATAAGTATTTGTTAATGTGGACTTTCTGCTTGAATCAAACATAAATAGCTTTTAATATGAAGATTAAAATAAAACATCAAGTTATTGTCCTTATTATTACTAGAAATAGCGGTCCCTCACTATGTTCATTCTGCTTGTTAAAATTATTGTTGAAGTCAGATGCTTCTAAGATGATCAGGAAGCAAATTTCAAAATTTAAGTTGCCAAGGCACACTACCAATGAGAAGATGTAGAATGAGGAGCATTTAGTGAATGAATGTGGAAACAAAGGGAAGTGCAATAAGCCAGAAATCAATTTGTTGCTAGTTTAGGAATGTGAGAGGCAATTTAAGTATTTAAGTTCAATTTCACTATAAAAGTTCTTTGAAACCAGATTTTTATCAGCCATTGTTATCCCACAGTTTACGTCGGAAGTCTTTGTTTTCTCAGTGTCATCGCAATCTCAGGTTCACGTAGCGCTCAAGCATTTTTGCATAAAAGATAGGATTATCTACAGTAACCGTTCCAACCATGGCGGTCAAACATCAAGCGCTGATAAATCTGTATAACAGCCAAATTAATGTCTTACTGCAGGTGTAGGAAAAATATTTAAATGAGCTGAAAATGTTGCAAATTGATTCCAAATGGAAAACAGTGGCTGTAAATACTAATAAGCATAATTCTGTGGACATAAGATTTAGAAAATGTGTTGCAGAGGTGGCGAAGAGTCGTTAAAGTTTTCGGACAGATTTGACAAGCCTTCATTACCTCTGTGACAGCTGCTGTTAAATGCGCATGAGAAAATGGGTGGAAATTAGCGTTTCTCACTGGCTAAGGCGCAGCTGCTGGCAGGTGTTAATTTCCCACCATTTTAGTTCAGCATCTTAACTGATTTCCGCTAACAAAACATTTTCACACAACTTTTGTTGGGAATTTTACTAAGGCAGTGTCTAGAAGCCAAAGCTGGAAGAGGGGAGAAAGGCGAAATGTGTTTGCCCAGGGCTCCCTCTATCTTTTTCACTGCCTTCCTTTTCCTCCAAGTCTCTTTTGCTCTTTGTCTCAGGTTCCACATTCCCTCGAGGGGACATTGATTTGCTGCAGGCAGAGCAAGCTCCCTTCCTCTCGCACTCAAGAAAACACAAACACGCTCACACACACACACACGCACACACATAAAGTGTTTTTCCTATCTCTTCGGAGGACGGTGCACAGATTTAATATAATTTTCCTGAGAGTTCACCTAAAACTCTTCCTTACATAATCCATCCCGAAAATAAAACTTCTTGTTTAAAACCAATGATTTGTATCATTGGGACTTCAGGGGCGTTGTGCTAAAAAAAGAAGCCAATCTGCACATTGTGTTCGAGTAAACAGATTCCTGTCCCCACAACACAATAGAAGCGAGTCCACAAACACACCTGTCAGTCAGTCAGCTTGTCCAGAGAGAGTATCGGCTGCAGGAGACCGACAGACAGACTGCGCCGAACATCTGCTGTAAGCTCACAAATGAAAACGCACAGTCTTGCATGCATACATCTGTTTAATGGTTGATGGTTGGATGATTTTGTTGTCAGGTATTTCATTTTCTGTCTTGAGATACAAGTATTACTTCTGTAAAACCGTGGCATTAAATCTCTACGTGTTGAATCTAAATTGCGTCTTTGCTCGGATGAAAAGGAATGCAAAACGATTTTAGTGAAACTTGGAAGAATGGAGATCTGGGATTGTAAAGGTGCATATCAATGAATTAGAACATCAAAAAGTTAATTTATTTTGTTAATTTAGTTAAAAAAAAGTCAGACTTGTATTTATTCATTTCACGCAGAGTGATTTTTTTAACAATTGTGGCTTACTAATGAAAACACAAAGTTTCTCAGAAAAGTAGGATATTAAGTTAAAAAATGCTCATAAATATAGCAGAATTTCCCAAAACAATCAGGTGATGACTGTATTGTTTTGACACTTAACCAGCGGACAATTATTGACATCCTGCACAAGGGGGTTGCTAAAGACGACAATTATTCAGAGTGTTGTGTGTCAGTATTAAAGGAAAGTTTGCAGGAAGGAAAAAGTGTGATCAAACTTTAAATTTGACTTTGACTTAATTAGAGCAAGTCCAGTCAAGTACTGAGTACATATGCTGCAGTGTACATACTATTCAACAGGTCAATATTAGAATGTCGGAGGAAATGTCTCTGCAGCACACAGTGTAGATCACTAGAGAAATGCTACGCTGTGACAACTTTTATTCACAAAAGAAATGATTGATTGCTGCAGCTCTAGATGGCTTCACTGTCATCTACATGTGTTAATTCAAAACCTAACAGTTAATTCGGTAAGAAGAGACTGAGTAAAGAGGAGAATAGCTCAGTTATTCGACAGATTTGGTTTTGATTCATCTTACAAACCTATCTTGTACAAATATTTAGATAGTGAAAACAGCCGGCTTAATGAAATCCGAATGAGCCACGTCTTGAAACAATGCAGATGGCATCAGTTACATGACATATTAATAAGGAGGATTTAGTTCTATTTGCTTTTTGCTAAATAAAGCTTTCCTTTGTCCTTTGTGCATGCTTGTATCTGAAATGGCAACGGCTCCTCCTGACAACAATAACTGTTTCCCAGCACCTGAAGGAGGGCGCATCAGACCAGTGAATATTTTGGTGATGTATCTTTAATGCCTGTGTTGCATTGTGTGTTGCGTTAAGGCACCGACTCTTCCCCTGTCTTCCCTATAAAAATCACGCAGAGGAAATTAAATTTTGACAGTCGGGATATAGCTTGCCAGTTGCTATGGTAGCAGCAGTCTGCCTGTTGAGCACTCCCTGTCCATTCTTCTATCCCTCCTTCTTTTCTGAATTTACCACTGTTGATTACCATGCAGAGGACAGGTAGTCCGAGGCGAGGACATGCAAAGACCCAGAGGTGTCCCTGTCTGCCAGCGTGCAGCGGGCAATCAGTAAGGTGTCAGCTCCCGATTCTGCACTTTCTGCTTCAGGGCTGATGTGCAGATGCAACATATGAGAGCCTGTTAGGAGCATGCCAACTGTTGTGCTGCTTCAAGAGAAAGTTTATTTAAATGCAAGAAAAGAGAAGCTACTGAAACTGAATTAACAGGTACATTAGATGTAGCACATGCATTAGGTGTCAGCGGCATGACTACGAAAAATAAAACAAAAATCAAGGCTCTTATAACACCATCAGCTGGATTTTAGCACACTGCTGAGAAGCAACAGGAAGTGGAGAGAAAGTATAATTTCAGCATATTTCCTTCTCTTAAGTTTGGTTTCAGATGAGCCACTGTAAGCATCGGCCATCACGAGAATCCATTGAGTAAAAATACCACATTTTCATGGAATCAGAGTATTTAAACAGATATTAAAAATAAAAATGTACTAACTGATTTGATTTATTTTATTAAATAATGTAACATTCGAGTTTATTATGATGCATAAAAGTGAAATGAAAATATTGAATCAGAAATCTCAAAATTTAGAAGAAATTTAAAGTAAATCCTCTTATTGGGCTGATTGGTTGTACCTTTACTGCCATTTTGCTTGGTACATTACCTGATTTGGATATTTTTTATTTTTTTGTCTGTCATGGTATCCACTCTGCAGACAGAGTCATAACCCAACTTTAATAAAAGTTGGGTTATGATTAACTTAAACCTACGACCGACTGTATAGTTGCAAGCAGTTACATTTTCTTGCTATGCCTTCTAAAAAGCTTTACTTTCATCCCATCAATCCACAAAAAATATTTTCCCAAAGTCATCAAGATGTTTCTTGAATAATGTAACCTTGATGCATTGTATTTATTTTGTGTCTGTGGAAAAAGGCTCTCAGTGAAGTTTGCTGAAGTCCTGATACGAGAAATAACTCTGTGCCATTTCCACATACTGATGTCAGCGGCTCTGATTCTCTTCTTTTGTTGAAGTGTTTTTGAACAGGGCATTCTATGTTTGTTTTATAAGATCTCTCAGCTTACTTCAGGTTGTCAAATGGGACCTGTTTGAGTGATGTCTTGATTCTAGGGTTGGCAATAGAGTTTAGCTTGTGAACTGGAAGTCAGCTTTCCAAAATGTGATAAATCACACATTTTTCACAGCAGATTGCATGAAATCGTCCATAAATGCAGCGATTACTTTTCAAAAGGTGACGAATACAGAGCAGTTATAGGGGAATGTTGAGATTTGTCTTTGTTGTTGTTTTTGGTAAACCTGTTACTGTAAGCAGTAATAGATTTCTGTCATAATAGGATGAAGATTTATTTTAAAAGTAGACTTTCTCATCCTTTTTATTGTCATTGCAGTAAATAGCACACAATCTATATTGCCCATCCCAATCTTTATCTATAACTGGCCCATGCCCAGTCCTTTGTGTAATACTTTCAGCGTCCCTGTTCGATCTCATTATCTGTAATGAGATTATAGAACTGCCTCATGTACTCATAAACTAATGAGCAAATTGGTTTTAATGTTAATATTTAGTATAGAATATACCAGCTGTGGTGTTGTAAGACCCTACCTGATTTAACAGGTGAAACAGTGAGGTCAACACAAATAATCCATATGCTTCCCTCTATTCTCAATCACATAACATAACATTGCACATGTGCAACTTAAAAACAGTTAAAGGAAAAATCCCACTGAGTCCTGGAGTAGTACAGGGCACAGATAAACACTGCTGCACGATTTGCCGACAAAAAGACACATGCAGTTTAAGGAGGACGTTTTGGGACAAAGAGTAGATTTCCCTCCCTCTGTGTTCACTTCGCTAGTTTATAATGATGCAGAATTTCTTTATCCAACAAGAGGTGACATGAATCTGGCTTTCACTGAGTCTGGGGACTTAACATTATAATTTAATCAATATGTGTTGGTTATTTTGTTTGTTTTCTTGACCTTGGCATATTTTACCTTGGGAAACTTGTTTTCATAATCTTACAGCACATATAGAAATCCCTTTTTTCAGCTCAGCAGCATTTGGTTCTCAAGATGCTTTAGAGTAAAAGTCGTGACTATTCAGTCTAATGAAAGCTCTGCCATGTTTACATCTGCTGCCATGCATGTCTCTTTTAAGACTCGTTGTTTCTGTCCCATCACCTTCCTTGCTCAAAGTGGATACGTGTTGTTCTAATCTGGCACACATAGAAATTAGGGATGCTCCAATCAGGCTTTTTGCTGCTGATTCCGATTCTGATCCATTAGGGCCGATCACTGCCGGGTGGAGCAGAAACGGCATGATGCTTTTCCGGGTGAACGTTGGTAGCTGTGCACTGCTTTACCTGCTGTCTGGCCACTCCGGATGTCTTTTTTTCCTGCAGTGAGCCTCGGCATAGTCAAAATCCGTCAAGTGTTTGTTTTTTAAATATCATATTAGACTCGTGTTGATGCATTTTGACGTGCTTCACCTCCGAGGTATTTCTCCGTTGCAACACGCAAACTTCCCCATTCAATCGCAGTGTTGAAGTTCTTCACCACCTCAGGATTTTTTGCCACACACTGGTGCAGTGTGAAGGAAACACGGGATCAGCTGCACACACAGGCTGTGAAATAAGATAAATTGTTGTACTCTCATTCTATATTATTATTTTTAAGTTCTAGAGCCTTGCTTTTCCTCTTTAACTTGAATGTTTTGTAACTTTGTTTGTTGGAATTATCCATTACACACATTCTACTATCCCAGCAACAATCATAACTTGTAAAAGAAGATTTTCCTATAAGAGTTAGTTTGGTGAGCTACTTTAATGTACGTCAGTGGTGCAAAAAAGGATCTGAAAAATGCAACCTCTTCCCCATAATAGTCCAGGATCTTTGTCAAAAGTTTAGATATTATGAAAAAGATGTAATTATAAGAAAGTATAGTCATTGTTGACGAGATCAAATGCATGCATTTTATTAACTAGAATAATTATAACTGATATACAGAAAGGTTAGGTTTCCTTTGCATTGAGATTCAAGTAAAAAAAAAGAAACATGTAGTTGATAAAAACTTGAAACAATAACTCTCCTTTAAAATAAAAATAGTGATAAAGTTTGAATTAGATGCCCTTACTGACTCTAAAAAAATCCCCCAAACTGCTGAATACGGTTTCTGTGCAAACTATTTAAAGACTTGTCACAGTGAATATTTCTCAGTTTCGCAGTGCCGCTGTGACTCCTTAAACACAACAACCATAAAAACTCGACTCTCTGCCACGGAAGGACTTAAATAGATCCACAAGAGTTAAGAACTGAGTAGAACATAAAGAATAAACTATACGTTTTGATTTGTTTGCCTTAACTGTCACATTTATATAATTTTCTATTCAGATTAAACAAGACATGGTCTGTCAAGAGACACATTATGAATGATTTACTCATTTAGCTTCAAATACAGATTATGTATTTATAGATGCTGTTATCAAATATTTATTTCTTAACCTTATTAAACTCTGTAAATGTGAAAAAAATGAAAGAAAATATTGCAGTCATACAAATTTCTGATGATTTACTGTCGTTAGTATTACTTGTATCGACATGCACTTTACAGAAAATATATTAACTGTTCCCCATTTTTTAATATTTGGAATATTTTATATCTTAATGCTTATCAGTCTGTAGTTAGTCATTATTTAAATGGTAGATGGGGAAAATAATTGAAGATCAAGTTTGAGATGAGTGAAAATGTCATCTTAATGCAGAATAGACCAGCTGAGAAGTCTTCTGTGTGGGTTGCTAACATTGACAGAATCTTGGCTATACTTTTGTCATATATTGAGAATTATTTCACGTTTCTCACACTGTTGAGTGTTTTTTCCGCTCCAAACAACAGTCAATCCAAAAACGCAAAATGTGAGTGCAGATAACTTAGTCCCCTATTTTGTCACACAGTGGTTGAGATGTTCTAACAGAGATGTTGCTATTCCAAGAGCCAGAGAATGAATGTGTACATGCAGATTAGTGAAGCTGCCATTTTGAGTCGAGAACAAGAAATTATGTTACTTAGTAGGTTTAGAGTTGGGTTTTAGAAGCTCTACGACGACAGAGAGGATGATGCTCAGCTCACAAGCACTGGGTGCTGCCCCTCGGCAGGCCTCCACAAAGCCTGCCAGTCAGAAGAAAATGGGCTTTTATGGGCTTAAAGAGCCCAGAGCTAATATTACAGGCGACAGCAGAGCTGAGGGGCCACATAACAGGCAGCACGAGATAAATAAGGATTTGTTTTGAACTGTGAATCATGCAATATTGTGCAATAAAAAATACGGGGCTTCAAATATGTATTATATGTCCTTTTTAATAACCTGCTCTTAAAAGGCTTATATTTGTTGCACCATTGCATTTTTTGCCATGTTTAAGGGAGGGATAATACCCCTCATTTTCTCCACAGACTGTCAAAATTTCAAAAAGTCTGAATAAAATATCTTTCATCAAAACACTTATGGATTACAATACCAATGGCCTTTGCTCGTATTTTCTATAAAGCTGTGTTTCTAAATTTTAGAAAGTATAAAATATTTATATTTAAAGTTGAAACTTTCTTGGCTGCTGTAGTTGAAGCTTTATCATCAGTTATGCTTTTAAATTATTGGTAGCCCTGGCAGATTTGGATTTAATCTGTAACGTAGTATTTTTTTCTTCAATTGAAAATAAAAACAAATCCATTATTCTTCAACATTATCTTTCTTTCTTTTAGGAAATGTCTGTTGTTATCAGAAACAAATGAGATGAACAAAGATAAATTTAAATCCATCTTGGCTAGGGGTATGGATAATTTTAACTATATATTATGGTATTGGTGTTTTCCAGTGCATTGACTTGTCAGTTAAAGGCGTCCTCAATAAGCATGTAAGAGTGATGGCTAAGGATATCTCCTGAATATTCTGAATGAACAACTAAAGTTATATGCTACGCAAAAAAGTCTCGGTTTAAATCGCATGTCAATAAACTAGTGTCTTCTTGTTTTATTTAATTGCATATTTATTATTTACCAAGAAGATAAAATGGCCTTGGAAGGGAGTGTGCCTCCTCGGGTTTCTCTGACAGCTTATATTCATTGAGCCATAGACTTTGGTAATAGGAAACAATATCTTTCATCCATCAGATTCCAGCTGTCTTGTTGTTGGCACTTGACAGATCAGGTTTGCAAGCTGATGCCATGCCAAGAACAATATATTTCTGTTTCAACATAAATTGTTAGTCTGATTGAGATCCAGGCTGTTTACTGGTCATGTCAGAGAGTTGAAGCCTGCTTCCCAAGAAAATGCTTTGAAGTGCTTTTGCTCAGTTTTATCCCAGAACATGTGATGTCATTATATCTAAGGCTCCCATTTTTCCTCATTGTGACCTTGTTTTCTCCAGTTTAGGAATTAATGGGGCTTTATGATTTTCCCTTATGTTAATCCTGTTTCTCAGTGAGTTAATAATTTTATATTCAAATGATTAACTCTTCATTTTCCTCCTGTTCCTTTTTTTTTAAATTTATTCTTTGTTTTACACATTACCAACACCCACTTACAACTTACAAAACCAGAATGCAGAGCTGTGATATAAAATCCTATTAATAGCTTTGTGATGTTATTAATTTTTTTTTGCCTTCAAAATAAAACAATTGAATGAACAGACTATAAGAATGCTGATTCCTTCTTTTATGATATGTTGTTTATAGCTTTTTATTAGAATTACTGCTTGTGCAGCCTATAGTTGACAAGTTTCTTACAATTGCACAGACTCAAAAATCAAAATGAGTGAAGATCTAGAGTTTACCATCATAATATAGGGAGGACTTATATTTGGAATGCTAAATGCTAAATAACTCAAGCACAGACATTTCATAATGTTTCTTCTTGAAGGGAGAGTTGGTGACAGTAGAGAAGCTAAATCTAATTTAAATCATAACTTTGCCCTGATTCAGTTGGAAAACCTTTGTTCGCTAGTCCTGTTGTTCTGTGCAGGTGGTGACAACAATGCAACAAGAAACTAACAACAAATCAGAATTATGATTCATCTTAAGCAGTATCTTTAGTCTCTGTCAGGAACTAAGGCAGCCTTGCTGTGACAGGAAGAATGGAGATGAAAAGCTGAAGTGCATATGCTTTTATTTTTGTTTTTCACAGTGACAGCACTGTGGAACCATCTGCAGACTTTGGTACATACAAGCTCAAATTAAAAGCTCATTATGCATTTAGCATCTTATAATGTGGGAAATTTTAATATATAACATGTGATGTAATAGTTTTTTTTAACATGTTAGCTTTAATGGCTGTAGGGTCATCCGAAGTATAATGAGGCAGCACTTTATTTAAACAAACATAGTTGCGATGTAATTATACTGTCATTGAAATTCTGGTTCTTTATTATCGGTGCTTGAGAATAAACAATGGGATACTATCATGGCCCCAAGTAGTAAATAAGATGAACAAAATGCATCATCCAAATGATTTTCTCCTTTGGATACACAATTTACTGATTAAGATAAAACAACAACAACAACAAAAATCAGCTTTATGTTTGTTGGGTGCATCTGTCACTCATGGCATTCTGGCCATTTTTGATTCAGTTCTAATAAAGAATTACAAAAGGGCACTGTATCTTTAAAACATAACAGAGGAGAAGATCCTTTAGTGCCTGCATAACAATGTAAACTCAAGAGAGTAACATGTGTCAGAATGTCTGAGGCAGAAAGTATGGACAGCAGACAAACACACAGCCAGCCTTTTGAGCTATAAGCAATAATACTTCTCTTTTTTGGAATATTGCTCTAAGGCTTCCACACAAGAGAAAAATATTTATAAAAATATAGCTTGGCAGCATTCTCTGAAACAAGAATATGTTATGTGGCACATGGGATGTCAGTAAGATTGTTCTCTCCAAGCAACAACAAGTTGTAATATTAACCAGCACAAGTCTCTTCTGTTAACTCCCCCTGGTTTCTTCTTTGGGTCACCGCATTTTATGGAGAAAAATAAATGGCATCACAGCTGAACTTTTCTGCACTAGGGTTTTCAACCACCAGCCAAGTCATCAATTCATTTAAATTCCAGAGTACTTACAGTTACTTTATGTTACAGCACTAAATTAGCCTCTTTCCTTAAAATTCTTGGTTTTCTATTCCTAATTAATTTGTTTTTGTGTGTACTTTTGTAGGAAGCACTTAATTTAACGTGGAATGAGGCTGAAACATAACAAAATGTGGGGGGAAAAAAATTAAATACTGAGTACTTTAGCCTAGAAGGGAAAATAAAAGTGGTTATCACTCAAATATCCGAGATGATGATGGTTGAGATTGGGAAAGATCTCATGTTGCAGTTATGATGTAGAACCATCATACCAGTAGTATCATCATAGCAACGTTTTTTTTTTTTTTTTTTACACATATCCTCTATATTTGTAGTGTTTTGTTACCAATCAGAATGTCAAAATCCACAAATCCCTCTCAGTAAGAAACTCCAACAGATGATGAAAATGGTGCTAACAAATGAGCCATGTAATTTTATATCAGAACTTAAGAGGATTTTCTGTCATTTACAGCAAAATTTTGATTGTATATTAACTGAAATAATTTAAAAAACGTATGAAACCCAACAATCGTAAAATATTGTGTACATAGTTTTTGTCTATAGCATCAATCTTTGTTGATGTTTTAGGCAAATATCAACAAACATTTAAAAAATATTTACATTTTAAAATGAACATATTTTAACTAATACATTTTTATTGCATTATATTGCCTTCAGTTAATCTACTAATAAATTTTTTTGGAATGAAGTTGGTTTTTCATAAAAACACATCGTAGTTGATAGTATTAGATCCAAATGAGGATTTTAATTTCGTTAATATATTAAGTAGATCCTATATAAAAAAAAACCGATACTAAATAAATAATTTGGCTTGAATTAACTAAAAATCTAATCTAGGTTTGCAGAAACGTCTCGGACGTATTCACATAACAAGTAAGTTGCAAGCATTTATCATGGGAATATTCACGTCGAGGACATGTTGGAAGATTTAAGTGACCTCCACGTAGGATGAAGCTATTCTCGCTCTTCCGAGAAGTCCATCAAGGATATTTTCAAGGAATTTGAAAAGCAGTTCTTGTTACCACATGTCCCATAAGAGGGTGGGGAGGGGGATGTGTCTCGGGAGTTTCTTACCTGCTCTGCACTCACAGAACAAGCTCTCTGATTGGCTCGAGTCCTGAGTCTTAGCAGGATAATGCTGCATTCAGAGAAACTCGGGGATGCACAATTTAACTGTCAAATGGGGACAATTCTGTATTGAAGTGATGTTTGGCAACTTTTTTTCCTTCCTCTTTCAAGGCTAGTGTGGTGGTTAGACAAGTTGACAGTCTCTGAAGATGATAGGCTTTGCCAGAGCAAAGTAAACACTCAGGAAGCCTTTCGTGGACCTCGTTTAAAACACGCATTGATTCGGTGTGCAGAATGCATGGGAAAGCAAAGAGGACATTAGGGTTAATCAGAAATTTAACCCTGCCATATAACATTAGTTTAAAATTTTCTTCCTCTCTCTGTCTGGAGAGTTGAATTCACCATTAGATTCACTGCCTGGAGCTCGGCTTGTGCTCACTCTTTAGTCACAGATGCACTTTATGTCGGAGATGAGTTTAATGGCAGCATTAAACATCCGTAGCCTCAGGTGCTGAATGCAGATGACTGCGCCGTTTCTGTCAGGTGGAAAGAAGGAGTGACAAATGAGGGTGATCATTCTCTTATAGCCGTGCTATACGGTTGTACTACTCTTGCGCAGGCATAGATGTCTGCATTTCACACATGAGCACAGCCATACACACAAATTGGATTCCCCCTCATAAACGTGTCCGCCGTTGTCAGTAATGTTTAATGATGAAAAATTTGGCAGGGGAGACCGAGTGCTTTTCTAAATGTGCCTCAGTGTTTAAGTGTCCCTTGCAATTATCATCCATGAGACAGTGTCCTTTTTTTATTGATGACTGACGAAGTTGCAGTCCAGTGTTTCTCACTGCTGCTAAAGATAACACACCTGAATCCCCCGCGGTTTGTTTGACATGAAGTCATTATTCATCAACTGAATATTATGGAAACCGAGACCTGGAAATATGCATATAGGTATGTGTTTCTCGCTGTGCATGTGTTGTTTATTGCCTGTGTGTGTCTGTGTGTGTGTGTGTGTGTGTGTTCAGGTGTCGGCACCAAGAGCCAACAGCCTTGTAATAAAACACTGGTAAAATATTGAAAGTCATAAAAAGGCAGATAATTGGCTTTTTCAGGTTGGGTGAAATGGATCACTTCTAACACAGCAGTTGAAAAATGGCTGCTGAGAGGAGTGAGTCAGATGGATGGAGAGGACAGTGGAAGTTGGAGAATGGGCAGAAAAACCTTGTATGTATAGAAGAGTACAAAAAAAGGAAATGAAGAGAAGAGAGAGGAAAATGCATGTCCTCAAAAAAAATGAAAGATTAAAGAGAGTGGTGCACACTTTTAGAGAAAATTGGTGCACTAGAAAAAAAACATTTCTTTATTTTTCTTTCTTCTTTCTCTGAATAATATTAAAAAAAAAAAAACTTCAAAAGAAACACTACTTTAACTGCACTTGGACATGCACAAGTAGTACCAGATTCTGCCACTAGCTGGTGTAATAGAACATACTCATCTATCAATTCAAATTAGGACTTTCTATAATCTCTTAATTGCTTACTCTCACCGAGTCCTATTCCCAGCAATCACATGCTTTGCAGATGTGCTGTGTGTGTATTTGTGACCGTGTGCATGCGTGTGTATGTGTGTGTGTGTGTATGTGTGTGTGTGTAAGAGAGAAAGACAGAGAGAGCGAGCGAGGAAGAGAGAGAGAGTTATAGAAAACGTGAAATAGAGTGAGAGTGTCTGGCTACCAGCTCATGACAGTGAAAAGACAGATGACCCTGAGTGGAGGAACGGCCTCCCTGCCTGTATAGCATCTATCATCACTGAACAGACTTGTCTTCTACTGTTTGCTGCACTTCCCTTTGTGTGAGTGTGTACGTGCTCGTATGTGTGGGGTAATTACCCACAGATGAAACTCATGCTTAGCTGGAAAATAACTTGTCTTCCCTGTAACTACAGACCACAGAAATCACATGCATGGATGCACGTGCACCCACAGATTCACAGAACACAATACTGATTCGCTTAAAACTCCTGGAGGGAATTTCAACCGGGAACCAAGTCTTTGAGATATCCGTGATGTGCAAGTTTTGGCCCCAACATGAAGATGAGTCACCATATTTCACCAGTTTGTTTTTCCCCAGACAGCAGCTGTTATGCAAGTGTGCTCATACGGCGCACAAACAGCATGTTCTTCTTTACCAAAGCTGCTGCTGTCATTATACATTAACCACTGGTTTTAAAGTTTTGTCGTTCTCTTAATGAGTTCGTCCGTCCGTCCGTCCGTCCGTCCGTCCGTCCGTCCGTCCGTCCGTCCGTCCGTCCGTCCGTCCGTCCGTCCGTCCGTCCGTCCGTCCGTCCGTCCGTCCGTCCGTCCGTCCGTCCGTCCGTCCGTCTGTCTGTCTCTACCCTCTTCAAATACAGTCGCAAAATAAGTGTGAAAAAAACCTTAAGTTTGAAAATTTGAGTCTAAAGAGTATGGGATTTTGAAATGGAAAATTTGTAGGAATGTGAGAGAAGGTGGAAGTAGCTACATTAATTCTGAAACACTTTTATGTGATAGAACACAAAGCACAACTTATCTGTGTTAGTGAGGGAAAATGATGTGTGGTTGTAAAAACCTTTTTCACACTGAAATCTGAAGTGTGTTGTTCGTTTGTACTCAACATCCTCTAACTTGACACCCCTAAATAAAATCTGTTTTCAGACGCATCAAAGAGAACAGCCTCAGATTTACCTTTAAAAAACAACGATTGAGCTTTACAAGTTTTTAAGTCACTAAAGTCTTAAAAGAGATTAATATATTTGAACTATTCAGTCGTAGAATAACAATAAACCATCCTTGCTATGTTGCGTACAATCTAACTCAAATGTTTAAACAGTTAATGTGTGAATAAAACCTGATGTGTGAGATACAATTAGAAAAAAGTGACATTTCAGGAGCTGTTGTCTAATTTAAGTGTTTTACTGTGCTGCAATAAAATTATTATTAATTTCTGGGCAGTAATGAATAAGAATTAAGAAAAAATGTAATGAGTTTTCCTTGTCTTTTTTTACAGTTTCCCTCATGTAAATAATTTGCAACACTAAGACGGCTAACAAAAAGTGTCATGAAGTAGCTGAATTTATTTTATCAGGAGAATTTGAAGTGTTATTTACAGAAAAAAATAAAATAAATAAAACTTCAAAACCTTGTAAAAGTCAGACAAAGGGTAAATGTGTTACCCTCTGAGAAACCTACACATGCAGTAAGACAAAATACAAAACCTTTTGACAGAAAAGGGGGAAAAAAACAACTTTGTTTTGGCGCTGCACTCTGCTATTTGACGCAGCGCTCAGAGAGAAGAATAACTGACTGATCTTTTGTCATTTATTTTTGCTCAACTCATCCCTCTTGAATAGCATGTGGGGCAACTGAGAAAAAAACAAAACACGCCGATAGTTCACCTTATCCAGAGATGTCAAACAGGATCAAAACACTACAAACATTACCGTTTTAGAGTGGGGACAAAAACACCCACAGCCTCTTGACAGACACCGTTCACCTGTCCTCAAAAGGCTGCCTGTTTCCTCGACATTTGTCTGAGCGGCTCAGCAGAATCCCCAGAGGGCGACCTGAAGCTTTGATACTGCATCAACTCAGTGGAGTGGCTGTCACGACAAGAGGGGGCGGGGGACGAATGGGCTAAGGGGAAGCTAAAGAGTTGGTAGACAAGGGCTGAGGAGCAGGGTTGGGTGGGGCTTGCTTTGGGAGGAGTTGCAGATTTAAAGAAAAAGGAGACGTTATAACTTGGAGATCTGGTAAAGACAAAAGCAAGTCGAAGCAGTTCCATCTTTTCAGAATATACAGTTCTGAATTATTTCGGGTTATTGATATTTTTGTGATATTCTTTTGGTCTAAAAAAATTGAGTTTCCAGCAGAATTTATTGTCTGACTTAACGCTCTCTGCCGCTGTTTACTTGGTCATTTTTCTGGGAGAATGAGACAGAAGGCCTCTCATCTCCTCTCACCCTCCTCTAAATGGCCATCAGTCAAAGCGAACATGCTCGCCTGATGATAAAGAGCTCCACGTGCTACTGACTGCCTCTTTTACTGCAATCACTCCCTCTCCACCCTCTCTTGTTATGCAGAGTATGAACTCAGAGGGTGTCTGTGTGCTTTTTCAGACAGGAAGGTGGTATTTCACAGCTCACCTTTTCAAAATGTCATAAAAAGTGGAGATATGTATGCTGATGTCAAAGTATCACAATTTAACTGGGAGTTGTTAATGCATAAATTAAGGTCACGTCAGCATATTAAATTGTTTTGTTTTTTAACCAGTTTCTTGATGTGCATGTGAAAAAAAAACGCATCATGAAATGTACACAGTCGGTATGCTTTTCTTACACCTCTAGTTTGATGTTTTAAAAAAATTAAAGTTCAATCCTTTTTAATAAAGCAGCTGACTAAACACCCATTACACCTCTGTGTATCTGTCTTTTGTTTCAGTGGTATAGTAAGATGATTCATAGGAAAATAACACTCCCAGCATCTTTCGACTTATTTATCAAAGTACGATACACAATTTGATCACCAAAACCGCTAAGGATACACCGATTTATCAATGCCAATTTCCTTAATTTTGGGAAATCGGTGATCAGCCGATTTTTACATGAGAAACCGATCTTAACCACCAATTTTATCTACCTCGGCAAAGGTATTTAAACCAGCTGTTATCTTCTTCTGCTCTGCTGTGCGTGAGGTTTGAGTTGCAGACCGGCCCAGCAGTTCAGGTCTGTATGTTTGCAGTTAACAATAGTCATGTCACTGTTGGCAACTCATCAATTTTCTTGCTACATTTAGCAACATTTTAGACAAAAAAAATTGGTATCTGCCAGAATCGGAATCAGCAGGTCAGGATTTTTATTAGATCGGCATAGGGTGCAAAGGGTGCATCCCTAAAATCCACATGCACAGTGAAAACTTTGTAAAGAAAAATTGAAAGCTGAAATTCAAATCTAATAACTATTTGCTCCAAGCAAGAGGGTGAACAACTCCTCTACGGTGGTGGCCCGCAACCTTCCAAAAATCAGCTCAAGAAACCCAATTAATTTTAACACAGTATTTTTCAAATGGTATAGTTAATTAAAACAGTAGTTAAGTTGAATTTTTTGTGATAAAGTGAGTGAATTTGACTGAGCTTTAAAGTGTTATCACTTTGTAGAGAGTTTTGGAGGCTAATTAGTCATCAGGTTTTACAAATGTGCCTTTTTTAGAAAGATTTTTTGGACTATCTATAAACCTCGTATTTAAAGTTTCTTGTGTACATCTCTTCTACTGAGAGAGCTCTTTGAACACACACACACCCCCACACACACACACGCACACACACCCCCACACACACACACAGTCACACAATTGGACGATGTCTGTGCCTTTTTCACTGGTCACGTACGATATCACATAGGGTTTTTGGAATTACTTGGATACCACAAAACAGCTGGTATCGCCACATTACTGTAGAATGTATCATCTACACTATCAGTGCTCACCAATGGCAACAAGGACAGCAGCAGGGAGAGCTGAAGCCAGGTCAATGATCCTGTTTTCACGCTGATTCATGCTATTATTACTTTTTTTTTTACTTCTCTTTGCCTCTTTTCCAGGGAACTGAGTCGACCAACCAGTCTGCTGCCCACTGAATGTAGCGTGGGGCCTGGTTTAGGAAAGGATGACGACCCTCTACCGCCGGGGCTGGAGAGCCTTCCGCTCAGACTGATGCAGCAGGAATGCACAGCGGTCAAAACCCTGCTTTTAAGACTGAGAAGGACATTACAGGAGGTGGGTGATGTATTTTCACACAGTAACAAGTATATGGTCACATTTGATGTGGATTTACAGTGCTGCCAAAAAGTAATCATTCCCTGATCACAGAACTTTCATATGAAATGCAGTTTTGAAGAGACTATCCGTTTTACTGACGGGAAACAAAGCTTTCCAAACCAATCTGGCCCTCGGTGAAAAAGTTATTGTCCCCTCAGACAACTTATTTTTAAGTGATTGCTTAATCCTATGGGTCAAGCAACTGAATAATGGAATTGTTGGCAAAAAAAAAAAAAAAGATTCTGAAAATTAATGACTTAACATTGGGATTCTCCTTTGCACAGTGGGAAAGTTTGGTTTAGACAGCTAATTGTTAAATAGTTTAAGAAATTAAACCATTTAAAAACTGTGCCTTAGGTTATTGTTGTCTGTTGATAAAAGTTGTTCAATAGTCTTGAACATGTAGTGTGGCAAAAACAGTCAAAATCTTTAGAAATCCTTGAATTTCTCCATATTTATTTCTGCATGTTTTGTCCACTTTAGAAAATGTTTGCTGCTTTGTCTTTGTGTTTTACATAAAACCACCAATAAAATACATTGAAGACTATTGTTGCGACATGAGAAAATGTGAAAAAGCTAAGTGCTCTACTTTGGACTGATTAGGTTCTAAAAGCATCACATTATTATTTTTACTGGCATAAATTTATTTCAAAACTAGCACTCTCTCAATTGTTTGTCTCGATTAATCAGCTTTATTAAATCTCATAAAAGTGGATTCCTTATTTTTACATTGTCTCTTTAATCTTTTCTTTGCGTTTCAGAGGATGAAGCTATGATATGTCTTTAAGTGCCTGCCATGATACTGTTTCTGTGTTCTCAAGCATGCAGGCAATGCATGCATAAATCATCCAGTTACAGACTATAACTTTGCTCCTTAAATGTCTATTTAGAGCTTTAGCTTTACCTCAGGCAATGAAACCATCTGATTATGAATGTTTGAAATTCAATAAAATTACCTTCACATTACTATAGGTTTGATTGATGCTAATGGTCACTTAGTAAAGCATTGACACGTTGCAATAGTGTAGTTTTGCAAGGTTTAACTATGCAGACCATAGGTTTGTATTAACTGCCTACTCATGCAGTCTTGTGAGTCTTTAAATGGATGAAGACAAAAAAAAAAAAAAGATTTAGTGCCAATTTCTGTCAGGAACATAATTATCTTTTTTAATTTTTTGTTGTTGAAGATTTTAATTGTAGTTATGCACCACTACCAGTTATGCAGTTTCATAAGTGATAAATGTGGTTTAAGTTTTGCATTTTTGCCCAAACCATGCCAGAGGGAAATCTGAGTTTTTATGTGAAATGACAGAGGCATAAATGAATTGACTATATTTCTGGCTGTGAGTTTATAGTAATTTGAAATCAAACAAATAATAGGTAATAGGTCACACCATAGTTGAATCAGTTTAAGACAAAATCACACCACAGACTGATACTCCCTCAGAAAACATAACTTTTTTTTCTTCTATGATCTTCTGTTTTTCCACATAAACAGTATCAATTATGCACCTCATACAGATAATTTATTTATTTCATATTTCATACATATCACTAGATTTTAATAATAACACAACATAGCATGTTTCACTTGGCTCAGGTCTGTCCCACACATCACATCACAAATACAGACAGGGGACACTCCGTCACTGCAAAGGTTTTAAAAACACTTGCAGAAGTCTTGGGGAAAGCATATCATGGTTAAATATTTTCAACATACACAGATATGTTTGTTGAATATGTTGTTTTTTGATCTAATGCCTTTTTGTCCTTTAAGTAAATCACAAAAAGGCATGTTTAAGAGTGGTAAGACAGGTTCTAGCTGTCTTGCTTCTTACCCCACTTTGTGCATTTGCACTTTTTGGTATCTGTATTCCTGACTATTTTGGTGAATCAAAGTGAGACGTTTGCCACATGCTACTTTGTACACGATACATGCCCTGTCATAGAAGCTTTCAGGTCTCTTTGTACCCGCTTTGACAGCCAATGATTTAAAGTTCTAAGCTATAATCTACTCATATCTTCTCCGTTGAGATGGGGTTATATGCCACCCATAATGCAAGCTTGCTTATAGGTCTTTTGGTCTGCTGAAGGGATCAAAATCTGGTATATTTCTTTAAAGCCAGTTGACCCAAACAGTGATTATACCTGCAATGTAATTGTTAGGTGTACATTTTCAGAAAAATAAATGTAATTTATACTAAAGGAATACTTGAGCAATGTGGTTTCTGAACATATTTACTCCACAATTCAGTAAAAATACTTAGTTATCAAGATAAATAGAGTATTCTTTTGCTTTTATTATTGCAGCATTTAGCAAATAGAAATGCAGTAACTTTGGTAATTCTAGCTGACCTAAAACAAGAGACATCTGGACTCATTTAATTTCAGACAGTGAGATGTGTGTCTTTTTTCGGTGCATGTAAAGTTCTGATTTCAACTGTAACTTCCTGGTTGGTATGATAGCTAGGAGTCTGTCATTCTGATCTTATTAACTTACCTAATTAAAAAAGGTTAGTTTAAAAAAAGACAAGAAATTGTAAGTTATTCTGTATAAAAAATGTTTGTAAATTGGTACAATTCAGTTGGCTGGACTGTTTAAGCCTTGACTGGGTGTGACATGGTACAGAAAAAAATGAAGGAGCAACTTGGTCCAGAACCTGGCAAGATGCTTTTAACAAAACAACAAAAAACAAACAAACACTTCAATACCTATATAATCTTCTAAAGATCAAAGCAGCTAACGTCAGCCCACTGAGGCATATGTACGGCTTTCTCCTGATCTGTTTGCTGTTCATAGCTCTGTTTTCTCTCCAAGGGCCACAGAGACGGAGCAAGAGAAACACGAAATAGTAATTTATAGAGTGACATAAACTAAAGGGATGATGAAGTTGCAGAAGAGAGAAGGGGTGCACAGCAGCAGAACATGAATATGAAAGAGGAGACACTTTGCCCTCTTTGGTTTCTCTGTTGCATCATTAACTTGCAAATTATGTTGCTGTCACGGTCTTTGGGTTTTAATGTGTGTGCTTTGCTTTGGTTTGGTATTCTTGCTGTATATCTATAGTATGGTTGTTTTTGTCAGTGCTGCTTTCTTCTTTCCCTGCACACCTGGTGTTAGTTTTCTAAGCACCACACCTGCATTGTGTAGGTGTTTCAGCTTCTCTGGCATAAATAAGGTGTGTTGGAAACATCTAGTATTTTAATGTGTGCTACGCTTTAAAATGAGTCAGTCACTTAGGGTTAGTGTATATTGTGGTATGTTTTGTCCACTAGAAATTGAAATCTTTAGGAAAAGTAGTGAAAATATGTTGTACTAACACTTGGCCATACGCTGGACATATTTTATCTATCATTCTTTGTTCTACGGATGAGATCTCGTGGAATATTCCAGAGCAACAAGTTGTTTACCAGATGAGGAAAGGGAACATTAGGACACTGTTAGAAATATGAACCGACCAATAAGGATTACACGCATTTCAGATCTGTCTTGTATGCACAGAAAAGCAGGCCTTAGTCAAAGATTGATGACAAGGAAGAAATGGTAAGCAAACGGGGCTTCATCCTGGATTGGAAATTTCAGCTGGTCTTCATTAAAACTGATTGGTTTCGTTGAAAGTTACAAATTGGCTGAAAATCTGACAAAAGAATAATGACTTTTACACCACGTTATTTATCACATTGTACAGTGTTTTATTTTAAACGTACAAAGTACTATTTTCTGTGACATGACTTGTGCTAGTAGGCTGCAGTCCTAATTGCTCCTTCCTGAATAGTTTTCTGAAGTGTCAGTGCTCAGCTTGTGTCTGTGCTATAATATTGTGTCAGGTCCTGCTATTTCATTATTTGCAGTGTTTTCTTGACGAAGCATGGCTTGTGTTTAAAAGACTGCTCTTCCAGTGATTGAACACTGAAAATTGTCTGATGTTTTAGTTCTTCACTCCTACATGCACCATTGGACTGTATCAATTGTTTTCATTTGTTTCATGTGTTTGACAGAATATTTTTGGTCAGTTGAATCTGCAGCTTAATTTGTTAATTTTTGAAGCTATGTTTGCCAGCCTATCATTTTATGCTGCCAAACTGCAGCTTTGTTTTGGAGTTTGAACTGTTTTAAAATCGCTTCCATTGGATTTTTAAGGAGAACAGCTGCAGACTTAGTTGCTTTTGTTCTGTTGCTGGAAGGAGGGTCATAGTCTGGGTCACAGCTTTATTAAAGCCCACAGCATTATCATGATAAGAAAGAGCAGATTTTAAATACTGCAACATATGTTGTGTATCACAATAACCCCAAACTGTATCATGATATTAATTGTAAACTATGTCATCCGTCCTAATTGACGGAGCTTACTGTTGCTAGTGTTAGCATGCTAACACATATAGCTTATCAGCCCAGTGTTATGCCGGAGCTTGTTAATAACTCATCAATTTGTGCAACATCTAAATTCTAAAATAAATATAGGATTTTTGAAAGAAATTAATAAAAAAAAACAAAAAAACATGTCAGGATCTGAGATCTTGCAAAGTATCAGCAGACACAATCAGTACAATTAATGATGTCACAAAAATGACCACAGGCCTTATATCGCTGAACCTCTTGGTATTCCTAGTGTTTACTTTGCACATTTGGCCAGCCATTCTCCGTCTGCTCCTAAATTATTTCTCTTTCAGCAGTTTATCCTCTTGGCTGCACAGAGGGAACATTTCTAAACTGCTGCTGTCTCGTGTGTGCGTAAAAGCAGCCTCACACAATGATCCCCATTTGTCAACGTCAGCCATGGTTTCTAACTAAAGTGTGATGTACCATTTGTTACAGTACATAGTCACAGCTCTTCCGGACATTGTTCTGAATCCCGACATACCTGTTCCAAAGTCTGTTGTTTGACTCTAAGCCCTGCAGAATTGCTTGACTTTTTCTGTAATTATAGGAACAAGTTTGTTGCATTCGGGTTCCGGTGCTTTCTGAAAATTCTTGGTCAATCTTGGAAGTCTAGTTTATAGATTTATTTGATGGAGTATAAAAGGGACATGCTAAGAAATAAAAAAATAGAAAATAAAAATAAAATTCTATGAATAAAGTTAAAATATTATGAGAATAAAACAGCAAGGGTATAAAGCTGAAATAATATGATAATAAAGTTGTAGTATCACAAGAATAAAACAGTTACATAACTTTATTCTCATAATTTTATAAATTCTATGTTTGATTTAGATAAGGATTGATGAAAAAATATATATTTTTATCCATCCAATCAACTATCCACCCTCTGCAGTGTCTCATTTTTGCTGGTTCCACTGTTAAATCCTGTCCACTGTAGAAATATTTGTTGTAAATTTATACTGTAACTGTTATTCTTTAAGATTGGTAAATAAATAAATAAAAATATTGGCAATTTTGGAATGTGAGCCCAGAAAGTATGAAGTTTTGACATGTGTGAGTTGTGTACACAATGTGTGAACATTTCTCTGGACTCCTAGAGCTAAATAGTGTGCGGTACGGTGCGAAAAGAAGTGAAAACCAGCACCGTGCTGGAGAAAGGCTCGCTAATAAGCATAGTATTTCCTGTCTAGTCTTTCTACCATCTTGACCCAGGAACTATGATAACCCTGATATTTTGAAAATGGCGCTGTTGTCCTATAAAAACCCCGATGTCAATTAGAGGGAGTGAAAATGAATGTCCCTTCTCTTATTTAAAGGCTTTCACTTCTTGATTTAGGAGACGTGAGTGTGTGATTAAAGGTGTGCATCTAACTACAAAACCTGCTTTTCTTTCTGAAGCCATTCATCATCTGTAGACATTCAGTTTCAGTGCAGTGCAAGTCATTAAATTCATGGCTCCCCAGCAGCCAATTCTTAAATCTGAGAGGCTTTTTACTGAGCCACATCTAATTGTAGGGACAGTTGTGTGTTAAGGGCTGTGGGACAGAGGTGACCTTACAGAGGATGTGTTTGTGTTGGAGAAGGAAGGAAGGAGGGATGCTGTGTCTGTGGGTGTAGTTGTCAGTGAGTTCACGGCTGTCTCTCTATGTAAGGAAAAGCATTGATCACAGATGACACATTGATGGCCTGGCGCCATAGCACACCTATAATTCTGATAGGGAGGTGTGTGTCTCTAAAAGGTCAGCCAAACCAATAAAACATCAAGTTTTTACCCTGCAAAGATTTGGACTCCAGTGTTTCTCCCAACTTATTTTAAGTAGGTCAAAGCACTATATTATCGGGGATTTGGCTGTAAAAAGTATGTTTTTCCAGTGTAATCTCCCACCAAACGACATACAGTATTAATCTGAGAAGGGTCAAAATGTGGCTAGAAATAAAACATTCATAAATTTGTTAAGAGTCTCTCATGGATGCCATTTTTGCCCGTCTCTTGCTCCATGCCTCCTGCTTTATTTTTGTTTCATCCCACTGAATGCATTAAATGACCACACACAGGCCTGGCATATTTATGAATTATGAAGATTTTGGGTTGCTTTTCTGTTTGGATGATGACATTTTTAGGCATGACGTGTTTCATAAGACATGGTTTTTGGAAAAAGTACTTTTTTACGTCACCAACGCCTTAGAAACCTTGAAACAGATGCATACCTAACAATCAGCCTGCTAAACTTTGCATGGATGAAAGAAACTTGTGTAGGCAGTTCATCAAAACTCTGAGATTTAAATCCTCTTAAACCAAGTCCAGCATGCTGCAATTAATCCTTCTAAAGTAATGGTTACTCATAAGTTACTCGGTGAATGCATGTGTCCTTCAGTGTGCATGTCCATCCATTGCCTGCATGGGTCATGTGGGTGTATATGTGTGTTTGACTTTGCTTTCTGCCTGGTTTTTGCTTGTGTTGTTGTTTGTTGCCAAAATGCATCTGATCACGCTTGACGTTAGAAGCCAGAAAATGAAAGAAACCCGGTAAAATAACAGCAAGAAAAAAAAAAGCCATGTCGCCCACCTTGACGTTTTGTTGAATCAATAGTGACTCCAGCTGAGATCAGTAGACGCATGTAAAATTGTCTGTCAGATATTTGGGGAAACAGTTATGGTATAGAGATTCGTGCTTCAGATGAAGAATTTCTGCTATATAGTTTAACAACAAAACAAAGTTCAATCAGTGCTAAATAATTCAGAGAGCTCCACTTCCCTCACACAGTAAAGCATAAATTGAGTCAATTTTATGAAGATTTCTTCACATGATAATTTTGATGCCTTTCTGATGTTTTTGTGAATGTTTCTGCAGAGCACAGAGACGAGTCCAGCCAGCAGCCTTCAGTCCCTACCCATCAGTCCTTGCAGTGAGAAGTCACTTCCATTAAAGGTAATCACAAGTAGGCCATTTTATCCTGTTTCTGCATTATGCCTGTCTATGCCATATTTTTCTTAATTGTCACGGTAAACAGCCATGTCGTGAGAATATAAGTAATAGATTCTGGTGGTGCTGTTTGGCACTGTGCAGAGCCAGTGGCTCATTCATTTAGGCAGATGAGTCGATGATTGATATCAAACTTCACACAAACAGGAGACGAGACGCGTAGATTCAGACTGCGTGGTCGCTGCATATAGCACAGGCTAATAAAGTGTTATTTATAAACCCTGGACTCCACTGGTCACACTTAAAGTACAATGAGACACATCAAGTCAGTGCTTTATAGCTCCGCTGATTGACTTAATCTGTTGTTTTTGTCTATAACAGCTCCTTTGATAACACATAATTTACCCTCAAGCCTCATTCATGAACTGCAGCGCTCAGTGACTTAGACGGTGGCTTAGTGTGTACAGGAGAGAGAACAACACAGGAATAGCACTTTCAGTTTTAGACCGGTAGCTATTTGGGGTCGTGTGGAGTTACAGATTGAAGGTCAAAAATAAAATATTTTAGACAAGATGCCGATCCTGGATCGGTCATCCATAACAATTGTTAGTGCTACACATGCCACCCTGCCGTGTGTCCATATTTTGCAATTCCGTTTTTTTAATACTGACATGTGTATGACTTGTAAAACTGTATTGTAAGCTGTTAACTCTACTTCAATGATCAAACAAATCTGGTTTTCAACACAGACACCTTTTTACCCTTTACAGTGAGGTTTGTAGTCAATGAGCAGTGAAAGTATGACCGTGTTGGGGACTGGCTGTAGCTCACTGTGCGTGTCTGCGCTCAGCTGCAGGTCTTCCCCTCAAAGAGCACACAGCTGTCCATGCACGGCAGGGGTCTGCAACCTGCGGCTCTGGAGCCACATGTGGCTCTTTTGGCCCTCTACGCTGACTCTTACACGCTTTGGCCAAAATCTATGTAAAACTGAGCAGTGTTTTAGATAGAAATGAAATAAAAAGGCTTATTTTAGCAGTTTTTCTGGGTGTTTTCATGCAGTATTTCCAAAGAACTTCCTTAATCAAAGGATACAGTAATATTTTCCTATGAAACACTCTATATAAGAAAATATATTCCATCTGTTTTTGTAAAGGTTTGATGTTTTCTTTGTTCAAAAACCAAAGAATGAAAATAAAATTATGGCTCCTTAACCATAACAACAGTGTTTAAATGCTAAGCATTTATACATTTAAGTTTTTGCTTTACAAAGAGTCATGTAGTTTTGGGGCTCTGGGCCATTATTACTTATTTTGCAGGAACCATCACAAAAATTGATCTTTAGATTGTAAATGTTGCTAAGACAAAAGTCATTTCTGAAAAACCCTAAAATGAATAAAACCTGAAAACCAAAAATGTTAACATGCAATGGTCAAGGCATTTGAGTTAAAAACACAAATTTTAACAAACAGCATCTTTAGGATATGAAAGTTCTTGCCAATACAGTAAATGGGACAAATCAAATTATATAATATAAATAGAGATGAATCCAGATAATAGGTGAGATAAGATAATAAGAAGATAATGAGCCTGACTGAACAGATGTTTGCTTTAAAGCATAAACTCTCATCTGCCCTCAGGTCCTCAGGGAGGCTGTTCAACAGGTGAGGGCCGTAGCAGAAAATAATTGTTTTAATTTTCACTTTAGGTTTCTACAGAAGCTGCGGAGGATCAGCGCATATCGATTAAAAAGAGTAGATTAAGACCATTAAGAGTTTTATTACTTAAAAGCATTTAATGCTAATCAGAGAAACCTGCAGTCATTTCCTAAATGGTGAGATAATTGATACAGACTACGCAGTCTTTATGGTCTAAAGTGTGTGATGTGAACTCGCTTTTCATTTCTTGTCAGCATTTACTGCTGTTGAATTTCAGTGTATAGAGCGGTCTATAAATAAATGTATTTTTTATTCTTTTTTTTAAGGAAAGCAGAACATTTCAGTAATGAATGTAAAATGAAATGGCATTACAAATTATGTGAATGTATTTAAAATAAACTTTAACCTGTCATAGAAGTTAAAAAAGAGCGAACTAAAGTCTCGGAGTTGGCCTATAAGAGAGATGGTGAGACACAATACAGTGTTATGACACTGACAGCTATGGAAATTATTACCATGTCTCCTGATCACAACACACAATTGTAGCAAATAACAACACTTAAATAAGAGCATGCAGAATAATTTAGTGGTTTTGTATCCATATCAGGCCAACTTTGTTTGCTTCTTCTCGATGAATTAGTTTTTTTTCGGTGTTGTTCGTCACATGTGTCTCCCTGAAGTGATGGCCTGTCCACAGTGTACTCTGCTTCCCTTTTTAGGAGAAGCTCTAGCTCCGTGTGACCCTTACAAAGTCAAAGCAGGTAGAGAAAATTGATGCATGAATGGATTTTTATTCAAACAAGGCACAAGCTCAGTTCTACTTTAAACCACATATCAAACCACACACTCACTGATGCCTAAAATACTCTGGTCCAGCTTGTTTAGTTAAAAGAGCCCAGAAAAGAGCACAGCAGTCTGTCTGTGATCAAAAAATATAAAACTGAACCCTCCTTTGATCTGTGCGTCGTCTTCAATTTTAGCCTTATCATTGCAATTAATAGCCTTTTTTCCACATCAGCTCCTGCTGAATTATGAAGAGATCAAATAGGAAGAAAGATTGGTGGGGTAAGGCATGCAGGGTAGCGGCGAGAGTGAAACGAAGAAGAGGATAGCAAAAAAGACAAAAAGACAAAGATGAAAAGCGAGTGGAGAAGGGCTGAGCTGAATGAGAGAGGGGCAAAGTGCCTCACTTGCCTCGACAGGCTGCAGACCCCCTCTGTCAACCAAGTTCATCAGAGCCGTGTGATCTGAATAAGATTTATTAATCTCTGCAGGGAGCATATGTGTGGGTAGCTGCTGAACTGCCTGCATGGGTGTGAGTGTGTTAGCAGGGTTTAAGTCTACCCAGAGAGGGCTTTTGGCAAGCTTTTCTCTGACATATACCCTAGTTAGATCGCTGCAGACTTCTTGTTGGGGAGTCACATGGGAGAGTCAAGTCCCAAGTCTGCAATGCTGCCTGTGATCGTGTTTTTTTGTAACACTTTATGCACAATCTCATACAGTACAGCCAGAAAGTGCACACACCGCTAGTACGGAGAGGATTGTGGCTTTCTTTCCTGTGTGCCTCTGCTCAAAGTCTGCATGGGTCCATATCCGTATCCTGATGTGTGTTTTAACTGAAAGCTCCATACTGAATATTACATTATCACACTGCATTAGAGTGTGCGTCTGTGTCAGTGAGAGTGTGCATTTCTGGCCTCCTTACTGACCTACATGAAGTATCAGTGGCTGCTAGATGATAAGGAAAAATTAAAAATGTAGGCTGGGACACAGCTTGAAGACGGCCTCTGTGGTTTAAACCTTCTGTGAATATTTGTAATAGGTGGACAGAATGAAAAGTAGGATCGGGGAAAATGGTTTTACTAAACTGTCCAACCCTCTCTTAAAATCATTAATCATTAAAAGACCGCACCACCATAAATCAGTGATGTCGAAACTTGTTGCCATGGTGTCCAAGATCATCAGGTTGAGAGCGATAATAATTTTACTGTGAAGTGTTTTCTTTTTTTATCTCAAAAAAATGTTTTGATGAGCGTGGAAAGGTGACACATTTGGCAGCAATAAGGTCCTCGGTTCAAATCCCAGCTTCGGGTTTTCATTCAACACGTCTGGATTCCCTCGGGGTACTCCAACGTCCTCCCAGAGTTTGAAAATAAAAATGCCTGATGGGTTAATTGTTCTCTCTAAATTGGAGTGGGGTGTGTGTGAATGGTTGGTTGTTTGGTTGGTTGGTCGTTTGGTTTGATTTTGAGGCATCAGAGTCAAGGGGAATAAATACATATGAATGCTGCATTTCTTTGGTATTATTTATGAAAAAAATCATGCATCACTTGTCTTTCACTACACAATGATGAGCTACTTTGTTGGTCTATCATGTAAAATCTCTAAAAAAAACCTTTGAAATTTCTGGTTTTAACATGACAAGATAGAAGGATAAGCAGGTTTAGAACATGGATGAATGGGTGGATGAATCTAAGAGACACAAAGGGAGAATGTGAATGACAAAACCCGGCATGTCCAAAAGAAAAGGTCACACATTGAATTCTGAATGCTACACTGCTGGACAGGACAGGTTAGGAAAAAAAAAAAAAAAAAGGTCACATACCGTAATAATGTGTTGAATCGCCTTTAGCTTTGATTACAGCGCACATGTAGCAGTGGCATTGTACCGATAAGCTTCTACAGTAGAATACTGGATACAGTTTTTGCTGAGAACTTGTGGAGATCGTGGGAAAAATGTCATCCCAAATATTGTCCATGGACTTCCTGGTGGCCAAGCTATGTGTGAAAATGACATTTCAAGTTTCTTGAACCACTCTCTCTCAGTTTGAGCACAGTGAATGATGGTATTGTGATCTTGTAATGTTATTGTGTCATAAAGGGAAGAAGTAACGAGCTGATGGAACAACCTGAGCATTTTCCTGCTGTTCTAGCATTTTCCTGTAGGAGGTCAGCATTTTCCTGCTGACCTCCTACTTGTACAGTAGACACTAAACATGGTGGGTGCATCACTACATATAGCTCTCTCCTTACCCTGACGCACCCTTCACTCTTTAAGAGGGTAATTCTGGACTCATCAGACCACACGACCTTCTTCCATTGCAAGTCCAGTCTTTATTTTTCCTATCGAACTCAAACCTTTTTTTCCAGATTAGCCTCACTACTCTGTGGTTTTAAACCAGCTTCATAGTTGTTTACTCCCATCCCTTTAGTTTTACATGAATTTTGTGTTTTATCTATTGAACATATTTGTTTGTTCTGCTGTTGTTTTTTGGGGTTTGATTTTAACCTAACGTTTAAGTGATTGCTGATTATGAATATATTTTTTTCCCTTCACAGTTTTTTAGCGCAGGTGATCGTCACTGACTATTCTTCCAGTTTCTAAAAATGCTTTGCCAGATTCAACCCAATTCTAGTCCTTTTATATAATATCTGTAGATTTTTTTTTATGTCCCTGATGAATGTCAGTAATTTGACCAAATTTAGATAACCCAAGGATGTCTTTAAACGTGGTAATTTAATTAGAATCTACATACTACATGAGTTGGGGATAAATATTTTGTTGCCAGATGAAAAGCAATCATCCATGCTGTAATTATCCAATGGGAGGCTCTTATTGATTTGCTTTGTTAAATCCAGGTGGTGATCTTATTTGAACAAGCAGTTGATCTTTCTAATGGATGTATTTAATGTTTGTTTTCAAAGTCAAAGTGATTAAAACATATGGTGTTCTGATTATTCTTTTATGTGCCATTTTACTATGAGGAGCCAGTAACAAAGTGCACCTGAATAGGACATCATAAACGGTTCCAGCTCTTTTTGTAAACCAGCATGAAGAGGGGACTAAAGTAGGTATCCAAGAGGAAAGAGGGGGTCAGTTTTTCTTTTGAGGATTTATGTATGTATATTTTAAATTTGTCTTGAATCCTGTTTAAAGTCCCTGATGTCTGGACACTCATGAAAAACATTATTCACTGCTCTGTTGTAATGTCTGAGTTATCAGCTTATGGTGCCTCTGATATCAGCGCCGCATTGCTCCGAAGCCATCTGGCATGTCGTTGATTCGTTTTTTGATTGTATTGTCATACAAAGTCTTTCTTGATTGTATATCAGAGCCCAGTGTTACCCTGCATTTTCCTGCATAGCGATTGAAGGTCTCCACATGTGCTGTACTGTATGAGGTTTTTTTTTTCCCAGGCAAGCAATCAACTCAGCTGGGAAGCAACTTCCCAGCTTTGCTTCATCAGACATTTTTTATGCAATTCGTACAGTTTCTCCTGTCCTTATTTAGGGTTTTTAGCTCTATTGAATAAACCCCTTTTTCTCCTGCTAGTTTGAGCTGTACCATGTTAGCATTGGAAAGATAGTGTACTTGCTTTTTTTCTTTGGTTAAACATGTCCTGATGAAACCTTTACACAGGCTTTCTATTTTGTTGAGGTTTCTTTGAATGGAAAGTGAATCATTTAGCTTTTTTTTTATTTGGTGAGGGATCAATAACAGACATTGTTACATAAATGTCACAAAACGAGCAATTTTTAACACCGTTTAGACCGCTGTCACAAATCCCCTCAACTGCGTCCAGTTTTAATGCAGCCACTGTGGTGTATTTATCCCACTACTTTTCATACAAAATGTACCTCTCTTCTATGTGCCATTACTAAATTAACCTGACCTACTTAAGCTTACATCTTCTTGACAACAGATTTTGTTAATCATTCAGCAATGATGATTTATTAAGAGGCTAATGTGCATTTTTTTTCTCATTTGTGGTTGTAACTCTCCACAGACCAGACCACGAGTTTCCGGTTTTTAGTTACTAGAACAGTTGGTGATAAATTTGGCGTTAAAATGTTTTGCCATCACACAGAATTTTCACATAACTATTGGCAGTCCATGTAAAGTTGCACAAAAAGCTTGACGTTGACAGCATAAACTGACACAGCATAATTTAGACAAAACCAACTTTTAAAATTTTGTACATTTATTCAGTGGGGAAAAAGTTTAAAAATAATTGTTTTAGACAAAGCCACCGATTTTCAATTACTGACAGTCCCTACAATAAGTTTCACATACAGAGAAATTGGCACATGGTGGGATTTGCAATTGCAAATTCAGGCGGTCCTGTTTATGCACTCTGTTCTCCAGTTAATTTTGTAGATTTATAATTGGAAATAAGTCAGGGTAGTGGACATTTTGTAACTGTTTGACTTTCTTCCTCTAAAATCAGTTTGCAGCTTCCTTATCCGTGTGTTTGGAACTATTATTGCTTGAAAACCAACACTGGTTTAATGTTTAGATTAAGAAAGGTTTGTTTTTTAATTTGGTGTTCGTTTTAAGTCACTTGTTCCCATTAGAAATATTTGAAGTGAGAAAACCATTAATGTGTTCAGTTCTTGTTTTAACCATTGTGTTTAAGGCACAGCAGTGACAACAATTCTTCAATTAACTTCGCTGTTGCTGTATTAGCAGCATTTTTGCAACATTTGCCATCCCGCTGATGGTCACAGTTGCCAACGCTGCCCTGTGAAAGCAAGGTCTTGCTCTCTTCATGTCGTCTCTCCTTTCTGCTCCTGCGGTGTCTGGCAGAGACACTCTTTCAACAACAAATGGGACTAAACCTGCCCTGAGACTGAGGCTGCAAGTAAAAACTGAAACAAACAGTGTCCCACTTTAACCTTTATTAGTTTATGATCATTTGTGTACATTTACATCACAGCCATAGTGTTCATTCTGGCAAAGCCCTCGATATATTACACATAATTTGTGTAGCTATTCTCATCTGATCCAGAGAAGAACTCGGTTTAAAGAACAGGAAGTGAGCAACAGCAGCTGAAGGGTTTTAGATTGAGCAGGATACAGAGGTGTGTATGTACATATACAGAAAGGAGCATGAGTAACACGGTGGGAGGAAGAGGTAACCTTTGACAGAGCTGAAGGCACAGAAAATAACACAAATATAAAGACATATCGCATGAGAAAAAGCTGGATTTTGGGGGGAAAAAAGTCAGTGTCAAGAAAAACACGCTACTTGACAATGTGATAAACTGGAGAGAAACTGGATGAGGAAGAAGGCGTCTGGTGAGGATGTGTGAGCTACAAGGATTCCAGGTTTATGTAAATGTAGATTGGTGAAAATGACAGATTTTTTTTTATATATATATACAAAAGAAAGTAGAGAAGATCACAGTAGAAAGGTTGCAGAAAAAATGATGGATTAAAGGAGTGAGTTTGTCCTGGCACTCCAGAAGACGATTCTGAGTGTAAAAATAATCTACGGTAGCCACCTGAGAGGCTGCTGTGTCACAGTGCGCCCTAGTTTAATTTAAACCCAACGCATATGACACTGTTTCTTTTTTCCTGTTTTTAAACCAGATTTTGTCCCAGTTAAAGTTACTTACTGTATTTTAGAAGAAATAAGAGAGAAATCGTCTCTGAGTTACTGTTAGAGGTCTGTTGCAAGCAACAGTGTGTTACTTTCAAAATGTCTTGGATAGCAAGTTTTGTACAGACTGACTTGAATTGACATTTGCATTTATTACCCGTGCTGCATCAGAGATGGATATTTTCTTTACAATGAAATAGTCGCCACTCTATCAAATATGACAGAATTATAACTTAATATACAATCTGGTGAGTTTTAATGTTATTATGGGCTTGTGCCCAGTGCAGTGAAAAATATAAGAAGGTGAAAGGGTTATATGATTTCAGGAAAACATAAACATTCAGGTACATCACCGATACAGGTTTTTCTATCGACGATGCTGGCGTTTAAAATTCAGGGTGATCGACTGTTTTAAAGAAAGACCCATGCTTTGTTTTACTTAGTTAAAATGTTTTTTAGACCCAAGTTTTTTTTAACGTGCTCAACATTTTCCTGCTTTCTTTCTCCTGATCTGCACAGTCAGTTTACGTGAGCTGATTGAAGCAGTAGTTTATTTTTCCTTTTGCAGTTTTATTCATGTGTTGGTGCAGATATCTCATATTACTCAACATTTCTGTGTTTTTAATCTCCCACTTTAGAACAATATATTTTTTTAGAATAAACAATACATTTAAACACCCAAACGTTATTGGCTTCTTTGTCAGTGAGAGTACATTTAGATTCAAATTTAACATTTTTCTATTGCAGTATTTCCGCGCAATATTTTGCCTATGTTTGCTCGACACAAAGCAGAACATCACAGATTAAACAGAGTGGGTTTGGACCCACTTAGTTTAGTAAGTACAGCTCAGTAAATTTACTATGCAAAATTCGTCAGTAATTCATGTTCCTTTTCCTCTTATTTAAACCTTGTGCTGCATTTATGTCGTCCACTCTTAGCATCAGCTTATGTCGAGTTTATTCATGCTTTTTTAACATTAAGCACCTTAAA
Source organism: Poecilia mexicana (assembly GCF_051168715.1). Classification (NCBI taxonomy): domain Eukaryota; kingdom Metazoa; phylum Chordata; class Actinopteri; order Cyprinodontiformes; family Poeciliidae; genus Poecilia; species Poecilia mexicana. The sequence goes on along the minus strand of NW_028263378.1, from coordinate 13,906,369 downwards.
CATCTTTGATGACAAGTCTCTGAGCGTTCAGCAGATGGAGCATCCACAGCAAAGTGTGTACTAACGTTCCCTTAGAGGCTGAGAGAGCTCTCCTACTGCTCCGAAACTTGATTGTAACTACACATGTGGTGCAGCTCATGTTAGTGTGTGTTCAAATGCATGCATAGTCTGTAGCTGTTCCACCTGTCTTCACATCAATTCAATTCACCTCTTTGCCTGTTTGTACTCCCACTTTATTCCCACAAGTTCAGATTTTGTCTCTTCCTCCTTTATTGTCTTCTCTCCTGTTGAAAGAGTGTAAGGAACAGCACCTCCTTTTCCTGGCACACACTGAGGGTTGGATCACTTTATGTGCACAACATGGCAGTGAAACTTGTAAACATGCCAGTGGTTAAAAATGGCAAAGATCCTCCCTTTGTCTGACCTTAAATTTTTCTAGCCTTGCAATTCACACAAACTTCCCATATGCTGCCACAACTTTAGCAGTGATGATATCAGAAACGATTTAGAGATTTTATCAAAAGTATCATCAGGACTTGAAACTCTATGTCTGCCATAAAATTTCCACTCCCCCATATGATTTTTTCCTCTGACAGTTCTCCTTGGGTTAGATCTTCAAACCTGTAATTGTGAAATTTAAAAAGGCCTTTTTACATGCTAAATTATTCATTGCTCCAACATCATATAAAACCTTCTCAGCCTTGGGCTAATTGCAGAAAGAAGAGTTAGACTGATGTGATTTCTACACAAGGGAGCAGAAAAAAAAAAGTTTCCTTCTTATTAGAAGCCGTATCAAAACATTTCAGTAAAACTGTGTATCTTCACTTGATGGTGTGCCAACTGAAAAATTTAATAGCTATAAAGGCTAGACCAGATTAGCTTTACAATTTCAGAAAAGTCCAGCATGAATCGGAACACACTGGCTGGTAATCCAACATAAAATTAGGGCTGTTGTAAACGAATATTTTAGTAATCGAGTAATCTATCGATTATTCTTACGATTAATCGAGTAATCGGATAAAAAAAATTATAAAATGAAATATTGGTAAATCTGGCATAATACCGGTGTTACTATCAGATATCAATATCAGTCCAATTTTTCATATTTGAGCATCCCTAACAGTTGCTTTTTTGTAGTTTAGAAAACTAACCTGTAACAATAATAGCTCACTTTCTAAGTTAACCAGAAGAAAAGTTATAGAAAAATCTGAAATTATATTGAATTTAATAACAAAGAGGCAGGCTCACAAATATGCTTATAAAAAATGTCTACAATCCAGCTTTTAGTTTATGTATTCATCTTCAGTGAGTTTAATAGATTAATTAAACTCACCTTGCCACCTAACCTGTCACGCTTTGGGTTTGAAAATACGGGAAATGCCGCCTGGAGTGGGAGGAGAGGGCGAATGAACAACGTAAGATGGGGTGGAGGGGAGGAAATAGACCAGCGGACTGACGAACCGTTAGACCGGGGGACGAACACGGGGGGAAGCAATACGGGATATTTACGACACCTTCACTGGTCACACTCAGAAACTCATCTACCAGCCATGTACGATGCGCTCCGCCACCCGTTTCTTCAGACCGGGATATGAAATTTATTGTGCGGTTCGTCGGTAAAGCTACATTTACACGGTAAGCATCAGCTACTCAGCCGCCCGCCCTGTTCAGGCTATCCGCTCACCTCAGCGCTCTTCCCGCCGTTCGCTTTCAACCAGCAGCCCCGGAGGAGAAATGCTGCCGTACTCCAGGCATTCCCCCAGTCATTTTAAGGATGCTTATTGGTTCCCCAAAAACGATAAAAAGTCGGGCATTATCATCAATCCATAAAATCCCCACGGGCCAATCTTGAAGATTGGACTTTATGCCGCTGAGACTTAGCTTTTGTCAACAACTCAGAGGCGGAAGTGAGAGCTCCGCGGCCATCTCCCCCGATTACAGAAATTTACCTCAGCTCAACCTTTAATTAAATCAATCAATCAAAAAAAAAAAAAATCATGTTCATTTTATTATCCTGAAGATTTGTATTTGGTGCAGCTGAACCACTGATACGATCCCCCTCATTCAGGCATTCTTTCAGACTTCTGATCACTTGGATAAACGTTCCCTGATTTCAAAACTTTTACTGAAGATGCGCTTGTAAATCCAGTCTCTAGTGGGACAGCAGAGTGTGGATTCAGCCTCCAGATCAACATGAAAGATGCATTTGGTTAAGCACAAGCAGGTGCATATAATTTATGTGCCACCTTTTAATTTCATTGTTTGTATGTAGTCACTGGAGCCACAGTCAGTGATTTTTTGTCACTGTGGAGTAGAAAGCTACAAGTATTCATCTTCTTGATGTGTGATGGGACGATGTGGATTCTCTATTCATCTTCCTGAATATTAATTCAACCGCATACAAATTAAATGCAATTATATATGATTTTATTTACAAACACAATCACAGACATTGAAGAAAGTCTAGCACAACGTCTGATCGAGAGATCTGGAAGATAACTTATCTTTGTGACCTCACTTTCATGTTAAAAAAAAAAAAAACTGTCTGGGATTTGAACTTTGTGACATTGTGTTATCCTGCTGAGCGAAGCCCTGATAAGATGGAGACACTATGGTCATAAAAGGGTGAACATGGTCAGCAATAACACAAGGGTAGGAGTTTTTATAAATTGCTCGGTTGTTGCTAAGGGGCCCAGAGAAAAGTTACCTACAACATTACCTTACTGTTGATACACAGCCTGACGGATGCATAACATTGCGTTATGTCAAGTTGTAACTATGTTATTTGTGATATCCTGTTAATGGCGACAAACAACTTAACAGTTTTATCTAATAAAATGTTAATGTGTTCAAAAAAACGGTCTATTTTGGATATCTATATTACCAGATTTGATGAAAATAAACTCAAGGTAAAAGCTGTGAATGTGTGTTTTTCTCAAAATTGTGCTCTTGGTTTTGACACAGAAAGTTGCTAAAATGAAAAAAAAAAACATAAGAAGAAAATACTTTAAGATTTTAATTACATTTTTGAGTAAATATCCGTATTTAGCTATTCAGAAGGTCTTTGTATTGGTTATTAGTGTGTGACTTCATTAATAAAAAACTGAGTCTTAAAGTCAGAAGGGCAGTATGTTCTTGGAGTCAGAGCAACAGGGCAAGGACGTAGATAATGAGATCAAATCTTTGAGCCTTACTTAATATTCTGGCATCTGTATCTGCAAGTTTTCATTTTAGAATATTTTAGCTCACCACTCATACAATAGATAACTACAGTTAATGAGATGCAATATAAACTGGATTTGGTTTAAATTAGCCAATAAATAAAATTATGATTAAATGCCCTCAAGAGAAATTGTCTATGCAGTTCTAAGAGATAAATTAGATGAGATTCAGAATTGGTTCCATTTTTATTGCAAAACTGTTTGTCGTTTTCTTAATTTTGAGATAATATGCACAATGAGTCTTCTGATTGCAGTTCAGCTATAGTTGATTTAGTTTTCTGTCTTTCTTGTAGTTTTTCTCTAATATGACCAAGAAATCTTGGCACAAATACTGTTAATACTACTACTAGTAATAATAATAGCATCACTGTAAAACATGACACGAGGTTCGTTGTCTTAGACTCGACTTTATTGCTTTTTGATTTGGGTCTGTTTTCTAAAATATTTTCTAAACAGTAATTGCTTTTCAGACACATGAACAAATTGGCCTAATGTTTCAAAGAAAGCAATGATGGAAGACAATAATGGCCAATTATGGTGCAAAGGCAACTGTAAATGTGGTGAAATGTACACTCTAGCTTTGATGTTTCACAAGAACTTGTCATAAGAGTTGCAGTGATAGATGCTGAACGTCTGTCATAAAGATATTGACGGAAGAGGCATGAGTGAGAACGATTTGTTGCCCATCTTTCTTCCCAATGTGATTTGCAATGTGTTGGTAGAGTAATAAGAAAGAACCGTTGCATTTCTGACGGTGTGGTTCTCATAAAAGTTAGGAAAATGACAGATTTCTGCTAAAACGGTGCGATGCAATTCATCTCTGTAGCCTTTCAACTGGGTACTGATTGCAATTATTAAGAGGTCTCAACTTCTATACGAAAGCACATCTTTTCACCGAAGTGGACGCACTCCAGTGATTCTGATCTGATTTATCCCTTCAGAGGCCATTCCAATCACATTAGAAACAAATTCACATGCCCCACTTTTCTTCCACAGCCTTCTATATTCAATTCAGCCTTGAAAAATTGGTTAGAATGCCACCTGATGGGAGATTTAATTCTCCGCGTGGCGCTTCTTTCGACACTGGAGTAAACTTTGTCATTTTTACTGTTGAGTTTGTTGATCGGATTCCTGCATGAAATGATTTTTTAAGCCTGCTGCTTGGTACAGTATCAGCACTCGAGCCAAATGACTACAAGGTTAGGTTATGGATAATTTTTCTGACAGTTCCACAAAAAGTTTGTTGCGCTCACACAAGGTGCAGACGGACGCTCGATGTGTGGATTTAACCAGACAGCTCATTTAGTTTAGCCTCCATTCCTATTTGGGTGAGATTAATTTTAGAGGCTGACTAATGTGGTAATTGTCGCAGCATGCAGCTGCTCTTCCTGTCCAATCTAAACCTCATGCTAGTCATTTTGGTGCTGCCTCTGTCTAAGCAAGCAGTGGAGAAAAAAAATATTTCTATTATCTATAAATAACGTTATCTTCTGTGTAAAGGCAGGGAAGCGGGGGGCCATTCTGATTCAACACCAGTGGGTTTTGTTTTTGTTAATTGTTTTCCTATTTGCTCTTGGAAAACATATGCTATTGGTTTTATCACTGCAGAGGCACTTAGCAGAGCTTTTAGTTTGTTAGCTTTTGAGGTAAACACAGACCTCATCATTAGTTGGGCATATAAAATGGGGGAAGTCAGGAAACAAAATCATCCTAACTTTTCTCCTTACTTATTGCAGATTTTGTGTGTGTTGCCATCTAAATTCATTCACAGTGTCTACCACATTTGTTGCCATCAGGTTTGTGTTGAAAGTACTTATTGGCAAAGTTATAAGGCAGGAGAACAACTTCTGAAAACTTCTTGAGAGTCAAACCTTTTCCAGTGTTTCCTACTCCTCTGTAAAAAAAAAAAAAAAAAAAAAAAGGAAGTCATTAGCAATCAGTCCCCAAAGGTCTGTGTAGTACCAAAAAGAAAACGTAAATTTCACTAAGATGGTTAATGGAACAACAACAAAATTGTCTGACCACTTTCAGATGTTTGGACTTCTGATTTTCTGACTAGCTTCATTCTATAAATGATCAGAATTGCAGCATTCATTAAGAAAGTTGTGCCTGCAGCCTTCTCTTTGGTCATTATGCTATTCTGAGAAGTGCATCAATTAGCTTTTTCCAGTCCAGCACCCATTTTGGCTTTTTCTGGGGTCTGGCCAGCTATTTCATAGTTTTTTGATGAGTTTTTCTGTACTTGATGTCACGATTCCCGATTTTTTTGTTTGATATGATGATTACGGATTAGTGCTGATCTGTAAACAACAGCACAAAGAAAGTGAAACACAAACTGTATCAATTAAACAATAGAAAAGCCCTGGGCAATAGAACACAGGCTCAAAGAAACACCAGAGAGAAGCAGGCTTTAGGCAAGCCATACCCTGGAGCATCAGTCCTCCCCTATGGCCTAAAGTGCAGCACACTTAATCAATTTTATTGAACCAAAAAAAAACACTGTTGCTGGTATTTTTCATTGCAATTAGTAAACAACAGAGAAAAACACAAAGGAGACTAAGTTTTGAGTGGAAAAGAAAAATATTAAAGTAGAACAATTAGGAATTAATTTTTCTAAATGAGTACCCCTCTGATAGGTATTTTCTCAAACCTACATAAAAGAAGAACCACAGACAACGTATATGAGTTTTCAACCAAACTTCTGCAGAAGGAGAAGACATAGCGAACAGCTTCTCCAAGCCACTCTGAAAACCTTCAGTTTGTTTGTCTCATTTATTAGCAAAAACGTGTGAAAAGGAATGGAGGGGGTGAAACCCCACATCTTATCTTCACAGTAGAATGCGAAATCAGAAACAAAGAAGGGGAGCACAGAAACTAAATTAACACACAGACAGGTTTGCAGCTCAGGAGTATCCCAGGAAGATCTAAGTCACCATCTGTAAAAACATGCTTGAGGTTAAGGGAAGGTTTAATTGTGTCTCCACAGTTTTAACAAATTTGAACACTAAACCTCTAAAAGGAAAAACAACTAGTAACATAAAATTACAAATGTAAGAATGATAACATAATAATTCTAACACCCACCACATAATTTTGCTTGGGCAAAAGAAAAATGAGTTCTAGGGTACCAAAAATGTTGTCAGTCATTTTCATTGGGATTTTTTTATTTTTTAACCACATGATTTCTGAGGGCCTCTGTAATCATGCACAGGTTGCATTTTTTTTTTCTTCACTGAATTTTGATGTACCTCAAGGAAATGTTCCAGGGTAGGTATCTGGTTTTGCATTAGCAAGGTCATTTAAACGGATGGGGAAGTAGATATATGCTTCCCTGCGGTCTCTCTGACTCTCCGTGTGTCCTTTAGCAAGACAGCTCCCCATAGTTTCAGATCATCATACCCAGCCGCAGGCCCTCTCTGTCCTCTCCTTCGCTCCATCACTACCCCCACCTCTACTTTTTTCCGAAGTTTCCCTCTTCATTTTCCTCCTGTTATCTTGCCCCTCTTCCCTTCTTTTCTAACGATGCCCTTGACGAGGTAATGACTGCCTGTCAATTTGTTCTGTCCATCTTTTCACTCATTACTTCTCGCTTGTCTCTTTCTTGTTCACTTTGTTATTCTTTGCCGACAGTTTAAATGCCTTTCAATTTTAAGAAACAAATTGAGTATTTTTAACAAAAATTGCTTGGTCTAACTTCTTACTTTTGACCTTCATGGGAGCCTTGTTCTCCTGTTTGCCGTCATCAAAACATGAATCTGTGATGGTTGCAAAACATTGGACAAAAATAGTGGTCATTTTCAGAATATGCATACTATATTACACAATATGGGGGAGCATAAACAATTTTATATATATATAGATAGATAGATAGATAGATATGCCATGAGGTGTGGTTTGTGGTGGTGAGAGAGAACGCTGATGACCCAGGTTGTGATGAAGATGATGAATTTAATAATGAATGTGGCTCAAAACAGTCCAGATCAGGCGGCACACAGCTAAATGCCGGTAGCGACTGAAAAACTGAGGACTGAATAAGAGAGCTAAACCAACACAGGACTTTACAGTACGACTGTGATGGCAGGCAGACAGACGACAAATGACATACGATAAGGATCCGACAAGAGACAAAGACAACAGGTGGGACTAAATACGCAGGGAGGGTAATCAAGGAATGAGACACACTTGGGAAGCAATCAACGGGGAAGACGCAGAAACAACAGAGACTCAGGACAGAAACTGAACACAGAAAAACCTTAAAATAAATACACAGAAACACGGATCATGACTATATATATATATATATATATATGTTATTATTCTAAATTTTATGTCCCCTGTCTTTGTTGTGTCTATTTCCTTATAGTAATGTCCCATGACAACTGAAGGTCATATTAAATCGCTGTGTGCTTGTGATGGTGCCCCTTATACACATAGATCTGATCACTGAGCTGCAACAAGAGGAGATCGCTATTCCAAAGCAGGCACAAAATGACAACTTTATTACATGCACACAAGCAAGCAATACTACCTTCAAACAAACTCAAAAATACAAATAAAACACATGACAAACATAAAACCAGCTCCGTCTGCCATTGTTATGTTTGAGTATGGCACCCAGGAATAAATCTCGGCTACCTTTGGGTTTATGTCTAAAACAGTGTCTTTTCTTGTGCTCAGGATCTCAACAGAGAGGAAACCCTGCTGCTGCAGCTGAGAGAAAAAGATGAGCTGATTCTCAGACTCCAGAGTGAACTGGTAAGATTGACTTACAGGATAAACATAATTAGCCTGACTGTAAAACCAGGCATTTGTCCTGGGAATACAGGAATCTGTGGGGTCTTAAAAGTCAGAATCATCTCAATTTTGGGGGCTTTGAAAGTCTTAAATTTGCGTAGCTTTGAGTTCACACTCAAGTTTAAGAAACAAATTCAATATTTTTTAAATCAAATTTGCTTGTTCTAACTGCTTACATTTGACTGATGAAATTTCAAAATTACATCAGTTAGGTGTTGTCATATTGCTCAAAGGTGAGGGAATTACAGCGCATGTAAACGTCTGAATTTGAAAAAAGTAATAACTATTCTTAAAGCTATGTGTCTAGTATGTCTAAATATCTGGTTCAGATTAATGTTACTCATTGCTTCTTCCATTCTGTTTCAAACATTCCCTTTAGGAGGAATCTATTGTCAGATATTTAGATTTTCCAGTTACTTATTAAAAAAACCCCTCTGCTTATAAAACTTTCTTCTTATTGTTTGTTTAGACAAATTAAAATCAAAAGTTTTTTGTTTATGTTCCACTCCCAGCTCATTTGTCATGAGAGTGTAAGATTTATAAAGTTTGGTTTGAATTCAGACATTTCAGTCGTTGGCTAAAACCAGTCATCAATCACTGTAATGGAGCTTACTGGCATTGAAATTAGCAAACCTTGGTATAGAAGAAAGGGTCTTATATGCCAGAGTCAATAAACATAAGTAGACAATGTTTAATCCAACTTGCAAATGTCATTAAGTAAATTAAATACAAGTTGTCAACAAATTAAATAACTTAGCTTACTTGTTGAATGTTGAATTTAAGTCAAAATGTTCTTAAATAAGGTATTCAGAAATCTTTAGTTTACTGAAACTTGCAGAAATACTGTTAAAGACGTAAAGCAAAACATTTTAAGTCTTTAAGGTGCTGAAAAGAAGACTTACCTGGTACAAAAACATGGACAAAGAGTCTGGCAGTCCTGCTTTTGCTGCCAAAGGAGCCCTGACCAGTCGAGGCATGGATTCCACTGGATCCCCTGAAAATTGACTGTGACGTCTGGTAGATAGAAATGATCAGCCTGTCAGTTGTGAGGTGGGGTCCTCATGTTACTCCAGCAAATCCACCAGATGCCTAATCTACCACAAGAGAACGTACCACAGCACAACTTTACCGTGTGTTCTTTTTTTTTTTTTTTACTATTTTATCTTAATGGCAGTTTTATCTTGTAAAATGCTTTCATCAACTTTATTAAAAATGACTTTGACAATTGGTTCGAGGTTCCTGAGTAGAACATTGCCCAAAGCCTCAAATGTAAAAACTGTACAAGGCTTAACATTTTTAAGTTGACCAATCACTTTTCTTCAAACAAAACAACTTTGAGGAAATCTACTATAGATTAGCATTCAGTTGTTATGATGTCAACACTGATCCTTATACTAGAAAATGTAAGTTTAGGAAGTAATTATTAATTAAGTAGTTAATAAATTAACTTACCAAACTTCTATTTTGTAATGCATGCCAAACATTTTTACCTGACAGGGTTTGGTGAAGTTAAAGCAGCTGCATTGATGGCTGGAAGATGATAACCAGACTTGTTGCACAGTTCTGGGAAATTTGAAGTGATTTTGTGCCCTGACATTTTTCTGTGCAATTGTGTTTTTCTTTGTAGCAGATGCTAACCATTTCGAATTTAGAAGTGTGTAAAAATAGGTTCTGACTGTAAAACTGAATAGAAAAGTTCAGCAAACTAAGACGTTTATCTTTCTCAGCAACATGTTTATCCTTGCCATAGAGGACAGTGGCTGGGGGGGAAAAAATCCACCATTAAAGATGAGGAAAAAGAAATGCAACAATGGTGCTGTAGAATTTTCATAATATAAGTATCAGTTGACAAAAAAAACCAAAAAAAAAAACCTTCTCTGTCTGTATATATAAGCTGTTCTCTCATGCGTGCACAGCTGAACAGCAGAATTATTGTACTCAGACTGAAATTTCTCCCATAAGAAGATAAAGAGCCAAGGACGGAAAGCAATCCCTTAATTCCGTCTTGTTCCATCTTTCAATACTCATATAACACAACACATTTAGTGAAAAATATATTGTATTACTGTATTTTTCTAGTGCTTTTGGTACCTTGATTTCTGGAACAGCCATTGAAATGCTCAATACAGTAAAATCTGTCATTTGTCATCCGCATGTCTGTAATTTGTCACCTGTTCCATCAAAGTAATGGAATGCAGACATTATGCCAAGCCTTTGCAGAATAATGTGTCAGTGTTAAAGCAGTGAGCGATGCCAGTACAACCCACTGACTTGAGTCTCATACAACATCTGTTTGTTTGATCACTTTTTGGCACCCGCATCCTTTTTTTTTTTCTCTTTCATCTTCCTCTATCACCCCGGTTTATTTCCCTGTCAGCAGCCTCTGTTTTAATCTGTTTTCCATTTTAATTTTGTTTGGTGCAACTGATGTGGACCTAATACTAAAGTCAAGCAAATTGGCTATCATTATGACATTTATATTACTCATATAATTTCTCTCTAGAGCAATATAATTAGTGGTGTCGTGTGCTGTAGCGATAGAGCAGGCGCCCCTTAGAAAAGGGTATAGTTCTTGACTCAGATGTCCTGGGTTCCTGACATGCAGGCCATTGCTTCATGTCTTTCCCCTACTCTTCCCCATTTCCTGTAAGATTTATGTCAAAAAAAGGCCATCAGAGCTACAAAAGACTTTACAATAACATTGTATATCCTGCTGACCCTAATAACTTAGGAGCCGGTTTGGTATTCAGTGCTTGTTGTTGTATTTGTTGTGTTCAGATTTACAAAAAACATTGTCTTTAGACTTGTGTCGCTATTTTAAAACCACCTTTTAATGAAAGTGAATTCAATTTTCCATCAGATTATGTCTGCTCATTTATCCTAACACATGGCCCCCCTGCCTCCCATGCCCCTCCCCGTCTGTAACGGCAAATTAATCCTGAACAAATTAGAGTTAAACCGTCTGGAAAAAAAATGTTTTTAGCGTACAAGTACATGTATATTCCCCAAATGGCTTTAGCCTGAGTCCCCTACAGCTAATGTGCGGTACAATGAAATACTCAGCCTTCCTCCAGAGAGTTTTTCTGACGCCATGAGTGTGAGTGAAAGGAAAATGTTGTTGCTGTTTTCTAAATTGGCTTCGTGCGGCCATCTGGGGAAGCCTTTCTTTTACTATATGATTGCAAAAATTCCTCAAAAGTTTTCTCCTCTTTTGTTCTCCTTGTTTTTATATTTGTGTTTTTTTTTCCCCATTTGCTTGCAAAAGTGTAGGACATGTGGTCACTTATGTATGCTAAAATCCCTTGAGAATCTGTGCATTTGTGTCTATAGCTGTCAGAATATAGTAATTCAAGCTCATATCTGTTTGAAACTCTTAATAAATGCAAGCATAATCTTGCAATTTTCCTAGAAATTCTGGTTCCTTAAAATATGAAGGAATGATAAATATCTTAAAATCTTTGCATATTCTGTATTTGTATGTGCATTATCACTTCCTGGGTTGTTTCTCTACTGTAACCAGATCTTTACCTTGTTTCTATCTGTATGTGATAACCAGGTCTTTTTTCAGATTCAGATTCACTGAACAGATTCACTGAACAGATTCACTGTTGTGTTTGCATTGTATGCTTGGACTCTGGCTGGATAGTGAGTGTAGTGTTTCTGCCTTACACTGCTTTAGATAAAAATTTATTTCAAAGCAAAGTTAAAGTGTAGCATCAGATGTAAAGGGCAGGCCACAGACAGTTCTCTTATTCTGTAAATCTGCCAGTGAAACCCTATTTTATTATCTCATAGAAAAACTGATTCACTTTTCATAAGTTTTCTGTTGGTACTTTGAATGCACCATTAAGCTTTAGAAAGCCGATTTTGCTTTTCATGTAGTCAGACACGATTAATGGAAACTGCTGTTTTTAACTGGATTTGTGCTGAATTTGAAGAGGACTATAAATGCAGGTCCAGAGCTGGAATATAAATGCTTTTCTTTTATTTCCCTTACGATAAACCTTGTTTTAATTTGGTTGATTAATTTTTATCGAGGTTAATCAATTTCTCCATATGTCATATTCACTGCAACTTTCAACCCGTTCTGTTCTCCAACCCATGAGCGGCTCAGGGAGAAAATGTCAGAATGATTAGTGACAACGTCGTAAAGTGCTCCCAGTGGAAATGGTGCAGGGTTCCTCTTAGGGCTTGCAACCTTCGTTTTAAAAATAATCACGTAGAGGTAAGAGAGGAGTTGGCTGGTTCTTGGGTCCAGATAAAATTGCTGTATTTTGTCGAAAAGTGCCAGTGCTTCTCTGACTACAACCATCTATAAATCTGCCAGATAAAACCCATTAATTATCTCCTTGAAGGACCTTTTTTCATGTTGACCAGCTTTACCTTTCCATTTCTATTAATTCCTCCCCACTTAAGCAGTGCCGCCTTATGCCCCTGCAATTTGGCCCCTTTTTTATGACATTTGTGATTTCCAGACAAAATGCTTGATGTTGTTTTGGGTTGCTTCTCATGTTCCTTATGACAATTTGCAAAGCATAGATACATGCTGTGATGCATTGCTATTAAAAAGTATTTGCCCGCTTGAAGATTTCTTCTTATTTATTTATTTTTTGCACTTAAATGTTCCATGTCATCAAGTCAAAGCAAATTTATTGTATAACACATTTCAGCAAAAAGGGAATTCAAAGTGCAGCGGAATAGTAAAGGAAAGAAATCAAAAGTTGGAATGCAGACTAGAATTTATGCCATTCCAATTACAAATATAAAACTGATGGATGTTTAACCTTGATTTAAAAGAATTCAGTATTTCAGCATTTTTGCAGTTTTCTGGAAGTTTGTTCCGTAAGAGAGGAACATAAAAACTGAACTCTGATTCGACATGTTTTAAGGTTGATACAAAAACAGATCTGTGATGTTTTGTATGCAAAACCAGCAAAAGTATTTTCTTTATTCTCTGAGCCACAGGAACCCAGTGCAAGGACTTTAGAGAGGTGGCGATGTGCTCTGTTTTCTTAGTTTTAGTCAGATCTTGATCAGCAACATTCTGGATCACCTGATTTGTGAAGACACTGTTGCAGTAATCAAATTAATCTTTAATAAAACTACATCTAAACAGAATCACAAGATCTCGCTAGTCCTTTGATCTCAATTTTCCAAACTAAAGAATTTCAAGAACAGATTCTAAGGAGTAGAATTCTACCAAAAATAATAAAAAAGTTCATTGATAGCTCCACGAGGAGGTGACAAAGGAACCCAGAGCAACATCTTAAAGCTCTGTCGGCCTAACCTGCCTCTGTTAACATATGTATTCATGATTGAACGATATGAAAGAGCTCCAAGAGGAAAAACAATGCTAACTAAAAAGAACACAACAGAATGATCACATTTTACAAAAACAGTTTTGCTGTAGATTGAGGAGAAAGAAATGGAGGAGAATTTTTTTTCTCCTCAAATGCTGGTATAAAAGTAATGCAGCATTTCACAAAAACATGATCACACCTGCAGAAAGTTTTTGGTGGCAACTCAGTACTCTGAGGGTACTTTACGTCTTCAGGATTTGGATATATAAAACATGAACTCTGCTCTTTACCAGAAAATTCTGAAGGAGAGTGTTTGGCCCTTAATTTGTGACCCTAAGCGCAAACACACTTGAGCTATGCAGCGGCACAATGATCCACAGTATACCAGCAGGTCATACTTATAGAGGCTCAAAAAAAAAAAAAAAACCTGAAATGCTGTTGCATGATGTTAAATAGTCCATTCATGCTTGAAAACCCTCTAATGTGCCTGAATTAAATCAATTACTCCAAGAATAGTGGGCCAAAGACCTCCACAGTGATGTGGAGGTCTTTGCTGGCAGTCGATGCCTTCAATGTTGGTAAAACCAGTTAGAGGAAATAATTTGTTCACATAGGACCAGAATGATTAGGTTTTTCCTTCAACAACTACAGTCATCATTGAAAATTACTTTCTGCATTTACTCAACTTATGTTTAGTATTATGGTAATTGCTTGAAATATTATGACTCTGACAAAATGCAAAAAAACAGTAGAAATCTGTGAAGGGGGCAGTACTTTCTTCAGAGTGCTGTGACTGGAGGCAGTCAACAGGTCTGCAGGGGGAGCAGCACCTCTCATTTGTTTGTATTTGATGTTTGTGGGTGGGTTGTGGACATGACTGATGCATGTGTGTTTGCTTTGTATGCAGGAGAGCGCCAGAGCAGCCCTGAAGATGAAAGACTGCCAAATGACTGATCGCACAACGCAGACAGAACACACAGGGGCAGAGGTAAGATGCTCACAGACAGCACACTGAGTGGCCCTGTCAGACTGAAACACAAACACGGCATTACACACTTCATTTTCTGACACTTCCCTAGCCACTAAACAAAGCACAGTTTTAATACACATTTCCTTTTTGTTATGCTATGGCCCAGCTCATATCGACTTCTCTTATTTTTATTTTTTTTCTGTTGCGGTCCAAGTTTTGCTCCAACTCCATTTTCTCTCTCCCAACGTGTTTTGCTCTGTATTATAGTCCGCTACCTGCTCCTCCCATTCTGCCTTCAAAGTCCCGCAGTGCTCAGAAAGAGTGCTGCTTCCTGCCTGCCTGCTCAATGCCCTCAGCTGACATGGCCTGTTTGGCTTCTCTAAAGGCTGACAGTATGAGCGCGCAGGAGACTTAATGGATGACTGTCTAAAAATGGCTGCCTGTAACGGAAACCGGAGCAGAGTTTTTGGGGTCTGTCTCCTCTTCTCCCTTTTCTTCCTTTTAAAACACCTTTTCTTCATCTTCCCTGCTCCAAAGGTTCTTTTATACCTTTAATCCTGGTGTGTATAAAGTTGGCAAGAAACATTGTGAAACGGAAAAAGCTTTGCCATTGTGTGAGCGAGTGGGTGCACAATACCCACACAACACGCTGACTTATCCACACAGATGCAAAAGCACACAAAGGCGGTGTTTGAGTAAAATCATGCAGCGTTGAGAGCAAAATGAAAAGCATTATTTGGGTGAGACAGAAATAGATTAACAAAATAGAGGAAGAAAAAGAAAACGCTTTTTGAGAGTGCATTTTTTATTATTACATTATTACCTTGTATGTTTCTTTATTTTATTAATTGTGTGAAGACCAACGGTGTACAAGTTCTGCACTTGTGCACGTAGGGTCCTCTAGTATAGTTTATGTGAAGGATATTTAAAAATCATGTGTGCACAGTTTGTTAAAATCATAAAACTTTATGCATTTTGCTGGAACAATTTGAAGGGTTTTCACAAATATCTTAACTGAAAAGTGTGCCATAAATTGTTATTCAGTCCCCTGCACCATAAATAAACTCTTGTGCAACTAAATACTTTCAGAAGTTGCCTAATTAGTAATTGGAGTCCACCTGTGTGTAATTTATCCTCAGTATAAATCCAGCTGTTCTTTGAGGGTCTCAAAGGTTTGTTAGAGATTTGTTAACAAATAGCATCATGAGACCAAAGAACACAGCAGATGGTTGAGGTGTAAAGTTACAAAGCTGTTTAACTTTACCATGATCTTAAGAGACGGGGTCTGTTGACCACGCAAATATTTTACCCTGTGCACATCCCAATGGGGTCGCAGCAGATGGTACGATTGGACAACAGGGGAAGCAATGAGGGTGTCCTGTCAGTCTTTCAACCTGACTGGCAGGCAAATCCCCAAAAACTTGCAGCTTTACCAATAGTAGAAAATCTTAATTCAGAGGAGCTAAAGAGAGATTTACACCAGACTTTTCAGATTTTAATTTGTACATAAACTCTTACTAGAATCTTAAAAAGAAAACAAACATTACAAAACACTTTTTAATGTTCCAAGGCAATGTATATTAAAAAAAAAATACATACATTTTATGATATTATGACAGACGGATCAGCTGAAACATTTAAAACCAAAGTTTTGCCATTGCATCTTCTTTTGACGCCGAGGCTCAAATCCAGGCGTGGGATTCATACAATAATAATGAGGCCTGTTTTGAATGTTGAAGTCTGAAAGATCAGTTTAATATGTTCTGTTTATGTGTTTATTTTACATGCTGGTGGTGACAGGACAAGATCTGATAGAACTATTTCACAAAGGAGTTGGCTTGTGGGGATGTTATAACATTATAGCCTACAGATAAAACGTACTCAACATCCAGAGATGGGAAGGGAAATGTTTTCTGCCGCATGTTGAATGTGTAGTAAATAAATGTATGTGATATTAGTTGGAAGGAAAAAAAATACCTACGGTAGATTAAATGGATAGTCTTAACATAAAAAAAAAGATTTGAGAAACCTTGCATTTCTGTTTTGGTGAAAAGTAAAATCCCTCAGTTCTAGTAGCAACAAAACGTTGACTAAGTCTACAGGTGAGCTATGCACAACGAGGCACAGAGTGAATCTTGACTCCATAATTGCAGTGCAGCACATGATTGCTGGTGACACTCCCCCTCTCTGTGATTCACAATAAGTCGTCAAAGCAGGTGCAAACAAGACAACTTCTTACCGTGGCTCTGGAGAATGCCACTTTATTGTTACATCCGAATTCAGGTACAGCTCTGAATCCTGTAATTTTGCCACACTTGTCATCAGTCATCATACCAGTTGTTTGTTTTTGTACATCTCTTCCTTTCTGCATCTTAGTTTATTTATTTTTTATTTTTTTGCATTAGGATACACCACAGTGTATGAATTGAATGACTGCATTGTACTCCAAGTGCCAGGACTGACTAATGCATTTCTTAGGTAGCCTGAATAGGACCACAGGCTATTGTGTGCTCGTTGGTACTTAAGGCTGAAGAAAGCATAAGTGTGGGAGTCTTGTGTGAGCTCCAACATTGAACAGTTGTTTGTGTGTCGTTCTGTTTGTATTTGTTGTTCTGAAGCAGCCATTAGTCCTGGTGTGAACAGCAAAGTCGATAAAAGGCTGTTTTGTCAAAGCAACTTAAGTGTAAAATATTTACATTTATTACCCAGACAGTACAATTTGTTCATTGTTATGTTTTCTGGCCTCATCAATATTATGAGCTATTAGCACACTATAAATCAGGTTTACCTACCTCATCACATACTGCCTGTCCATATATTTAGTTTTCCTTCGGAGCTCTTTATAGTTTGTGAAGTTGTTTAATGCTCTTAAATCTGATATTTGCTTTCTTTCTTTTTTACATTCTAATTAATTTAAATAAATGTAATTAAAGCTAATTTCTGACAATTAACTTGATTTGCCTCACCAGGAGCGTCACAAAGTGAAAAATATGCTCTATTTCTATTCCACCACCAATTCAATGCATTTAAAAGAAATTAAGCTCAAAAGATCCAATCAGCTGTATCCCCTCTCTGTGGTGAAGTGGTTTGATTAATTGGTGAGTAATGATTTGAATGCAAGAAGTGTGGCTAAGTGTCTCATCTGCTCTGCAGGTAGAAAACTGTAATATTAGCATACCAGGTATACTTCATTCATGCAGTCAGTAAGTCGCATGCAGTTTTTGCTTCAGAAGTTTACATATGCTATGTTGGATGAAATGTTTAAGGTTTCTTTTGTGTTTTCCTTTTTATATTTTTTTTTCTGGAATTTGTCTCCTGTCAGAACTTGTTTACATGACTTCACACTTCTTGGCAGACGTCTTCAGATGTTGCTTCAACATTTCAGCAGTGTTCTTTGCCCACCATGCCGGTCCCTCCTACAGCAAAGCACCCACACAGCGTGAATCTGCCACCACCATTCTTCAAAGTTGGGATAATGTTCTCATGCTTGCCAGCTTGCCCCTTTTTTCTCCAAATGTAACAATGGTCATTATGGTTAAACACTTGAATTTCAGTTCCATCAGCCCATCATCTGGCACCTCCTGTTGTTTTTGGGGTATTTGCTTCTTTCATTCTGAGTAGCCTTTTAGCTCCTGCTGGTACAGGCTTTGGATAATGGCACTCTCTTTCCAGCTTCACCCAGCATCTTCGTCAGGTCCTTTAGTTTGTTCTGTGGTTGATTTGCATATTTTCCACCAAAACATGTTCGTTTATGGTACACTGAAACCTTCTCCGTCTTGACAAAGCTGGAAATTCCCAATGTATTTGAATAAAGAACTGGTCACTCTTAAACATCTGAAAATTATATCCAAATATGAATCAAACTTGTGTATGTCCGCAATTCTCTTACAGATTTTTTTATTCACAAAATGTAAGTTCTTGTGTTCATGTTAAATCCACAGATGTGCCTCCACTAAACTTAAATTTTGTGAATTGACCTGTGAGAAGCTTGCATGCCATGACGCCATTCGCTGAGAAAATTATTTAAATTCAGCATAGTTTCTGTTTATATAAACTTCTGAACTTGAGAGTCATAATTTCTGAAAACCTTTATCTCTCATTATTCAGCCATTTCAAAGTAGTATGTATTTATATAACGTATTAAAACATCTGGTCTTGTCTGTATCTATTAAAGATGCTCATCAATGAGTTTTGAATTTGGAAATTGGACAAAGTAGTTATTTCTTGCTGGTTTTGTAAAACTACCTTTACAATGCTATGTCCTTGGTTGTAAATGGCTTTGCTGTCTATCATAAGACTGTGATGGAGCTATAGAGACCTCCATATGTAGGCCCCTCTGGAAGATGAGCTCTTAATTAGAGGAGCAGCTGCCTGCCCGCTAGCAAGCTATGCTAACAGCACAGGTGACTTAACTCAGCAGTAGCTTCCAGCATGTGTGGCCTGATTTTAGCCTCCCACCCCTCCCCATGTGTGTATGAAGGAGATAAAGGCCAAATGTGTTTTCGACTAGGTTCAAGACTTTGTGGGAGACGTTGCAGCATGTAGCAGGGCTATATAGGTTAGCTACCCCAGTGCATCAAGGACAGTCAGTGAGCAACCAGAAAAGTGTGCCTACAAGTGGGGCAGCTATTTCTACTGCTTTCTACCACTTCTCAGGGTCGAGCAGTTCCCTCTCTCTTTCTCCCTCCTACTTGTTCTCCTTTTCTAGAACGTCCTCTCACTTTTTCTCACATTGTTCTTGTTCTCTTCTTCTGGCTTCAGTTTGACGATCCCTGAAAGTGAACAACCTAGTCTGCAAAAGTTTTCTTCTCTCCCTTGTTTTCTTTGAACATTGTGTCCTGAGGATGGTCATTTGCACCAACTTTTGCTAGTTACATTTTCAATTTTCAAGACATTAACAGGTCGCAGGCCGGATACGTTTTAATCATTGAAAGGAAGGTCACAAAATGTAGTACAAATAGGTGGAGTGAATGTTGTAACTTGTGAAAAAATTGATTATCCTTTGAAATAAATTTAGGATAAACTGTTTTTTGCATCCAAAGAAATAAAAAAAAAAGTAGTAAAATGGACTGAACTTGTATATCGCTTTTCCAATCACGTTGACCACTCAAAGCACTTTACTAGAGTCACACTCACCCATTCGCACAGACGCTCATACACCGTTATGCACATTGGTAAGCAAGTTGGGGTTAAGTGTCTTGCCCAGGGGCACATCAACATGTTGGCAGGAGGAGGCTGAAATCGAACCTGCATCCTTCTGGTCACAAGACAACCACTATGCCCACAGTCGCCCCTTAAAATCTACATCACAACATTATAATATTATATATATTTTACAGTTTCTATACACCATAGAAGTCATAGTTAATATGCATTTATTTGCTGATATTATTTCAGTTTTTTATTGTTTTATGTATAGACAGTAAACTAAAAACCATTGCAAGAAATGCAGTAGAGAATATGTCAACACTCTCCAAACTAACTAAAGTGTACGGTAGCAAAACAAAAATAGGGTTGGTGTGGTTGTCCATGCTCTAAATTCTAATGACAATGTATTTCTCAACATTTTAAACATTAATGCACTACTCACGAAAACCTAGGGACATTCAGTTTTCGGGTAAAAATTTCAGGATGAACCTAAAATGCACTATGACTTTACAAGTGAACTTAATATGACCTTTTCTCAAATTTTGAATGCACATATTCCACTGTTCAGTTTTTAAGTACTTTTTGCACAACTTCCTGTTCTTTCACAAGGAGCTAACAGCAAAATTCATTGTGGTGATTGATCCACAAATCAATCTGTACATTTCCTGCTTCAATCAAAATTGGTATTTAAACAGCCCTCCTCATTATCCTCACATTTTGGCATCATGAGAGCAAGACAACATCTAATAGCTGACCAACAGTACCTTGCCATGGAAAGGCTTCAGACGGGTTGTTCTAAGACTGAAGTGGCCACTGAGCTTAGAGTGTCACCAGCAGGTTGCAACAGAGATACAGAGAGACTGGAAGAGTGACGGAAGACAGAAATGTACATCCTTTGGCTACATCACCAAGTGATTCAATGAGAACAGTGTCCTGCGGAAACAAATGAAAAATGCCATTCACCTTGTGGCTTACTAAAGAGAAGTGAGGCAAACCCAGGCACTAGTGCCATCGTCTTGCATGGGCCAGAGAGCATAAATGTTGGACAAGGGACCATTTGGCCTCACTGCTGTTCTCTTGTGAAAATCAACTTATGGTGAACAAAAATTTTGGCTGCCAGTGAAGTTGGAGATCTTAAGGAGAGTGTTATGCATTAGCCACTGCCGTCACCACGTGATACTTTGGTGGTGGTGGTGTAACAGTAGGTGCTTTTCCACTGGTGAGTCAAGCTCTAACTGGTTAATATGTGGTTTAATTCTACCCCAGTGGTGAGCATCTCCAATCTACAGTCTGTTCCTCACTTTTGTGCAGCAGCTGTGGTCAGCTCTGTGCTGATGACACCCAGCGATGGAGAACCTTCAGTTTGTGATTCTGATATTTCATTTGGTCTCATAGAAATTCAGTGCTTTCCGAACATGATGAACGGTCAGATCAGGTGCTAAATTTCACATATAAATACAATTACAGATGCAGACGAAAGACGTAATCAATCAGATCACTTCTGTTCAGTGCAGCTAGTACACCCATAAAGTAGGTAGGAAAGTTGGGACACATTTTTTTTTTTTCATTGAGTTTCTGATATGGTGGGTGCCTAAACCATGTTTGGTAGATTGGTAGATTAGAAGGAATAAGTGAAGAGTAAAGGGGCTAAAATGTTCATAAGTGTAATATGCTAAACAAAAATAACTTGAGCTAAAAGTGTAGCAGAGTACCTTTGGAGGAGAGGAGGGAGATAAAAATTTATTCCGACTATGGGACCTTCAGGGCCCTAGGTGTTTCACGTCACTTCAGTCGGCCAGCTGTTAAACAGAGATGGCTAAATTGCCGGCTCAACTATGAGGACATTCAGGGGTAATAATATTTGATCTAGTTTTTATTATGAAGAAAGGGGTTTTAAAACTGCATAGATAAAATACCTGCTGTGCAACCTAAAAAATTCTCACCAACGGACGTCTGTTCAGTTACACAATGCAATGTAATCTTTGTGACGGTCACAAAGCGAAGCATTATTTAACAGAGCAGTCACTTTATAGAAAAATGAACACATCTTTATACCTCTTATTGTGAGATGGTTCGTATGTAACCAGCTCTCTTTTCCCTTCAGAAGTGACGAGACAGAATTTGTTTGAGTCCAGGCATGGAGGGCTTTGTGAAAGAGGTTAAACTTTCCATGTGTCAAAATATTGCACCTAGACAAAAAAAAAAAAAAAACTTATCAAGTAAGACCAACTCCACATCAAATTGACTAGTCAGAGTTTTAACAGATACTTTTTTTTTTAACCTTTAAGGTCCGTCTTTCTGTGATTGGACATTACAGTGGTGAGGTGAAAGGGAAACTGAGAGAGTATGAAAGGAGAGGACTTAGAGAGAAAAGAAAGAAGCTTTCTTATGTCCGTTAGACCCTCTTTTGAATTGGAGGTATGGTGGTTGTTTGAATTTTTAGTTTTTCTTTTTAGGGGGGATTGAATCGATTGAGATTGCGTTCTTTCAGCAAGCTAATTTCATGGGCATTCTTAAAAGCATCGTTTTAGGGGAGAATCAAAAGCGCTTGGTGGTGAGCTCAGTCTTGTTCCATTTTTCCACTCTTTCTCTCTCTCTCTCACTATTTTCCTCTGTTGGTTTCTATACTCAGTAGATTTGAGCAACTTTTCTTTGTGGCCTTCCACTTCTGCCTCTTTTCCTTGCTTTGTATCCTCCTCTTTTGTCATTCCTTTTCTCCCCATGAAAAGAATGAAGGGAGCAGAGGGATACTCGCTTATTGTCTCCTTGTGGGCTGTATAGAGAACTGAATAGAGGAACATTTGGGTTTATCATGCAGATTTATCCCTCTTTGTTTCTCACTGTTTTTAGAAGTTGATGCAGATATAAAGGGAATATTTATGCAAAAAAACATCCTTTATGCTTCATGTATCATATACTATGTATAGATAAAAATGGAGGGCCCTTGGTTTTTGTCTGTGTAATAATTTATCATTAGTAATTACTGTAGCATATGTGGCAACTTGTCCATTCTGAGTAATCATCATCTTTACATGTAGGATGTTTATTAGAGAAATAACTTAAAATACACTGTAAATGAAGCATGAACAGATTTATTTATGCAGGCTTACCCAGTTTTCCTTGTTCAAAATAACAGATTTATCAGTTTCCATGGTTTCTGGCATTCACAGCTCACATTTAGATATGTATCCCTATGAACCTGAAGCGTGAGGTTGCGATTGAAATTTCTAACCAAGGGCCAAATTTCCTCTCGTTCTTTCTTATTTTTGTGTGGGAAAAAAAAAATAAAACTTTCAAGATGTCTATGAAGGCAAATAAACAGAGAAAGGCGGGGGAGTTTTGCATCCGACTTCAGTTCGAAAAAAAAAAAAAAAAAAAACTCACAGACCATTAAACACTGATTCTTAAACTTTACTCTTTTCCAGTAAGCACTTCTGCTTTTTCTATCATACGATATTCATCTCTTGAGTGAACTGCTCCAGAGAGCAGTTTGACTCAACAGATGTTGAATACTGGAGTAAGTTTGCTTTTTGGCTGCATTACTAAGAGATCGTCTCCGTTACCATCTTCCACAAAAGCTGCCACACTATAAACAACCTTCAATGGAGATATTTTGTGGATCATCCAGTAAGACAGATCATACAATTGTGAAGTTTCCAAAAGAAAAAAAAAATTGAAGCATTTTTTTCTCTAATCACTAAGCATCGGCATACAGGAAGTTCTTTCTGCATGACAACCTTGAGTCTCATGGTAACAACAAATGTGTGCCATCTAACTCCCCCAAAAGAAATACATCAACTATCTATTTTTTTTTTTTTTTTTACTTGAGAAAAAAAATATGAATTCAGCGTTGTAGAAAGGGACATCAATAAAATTTAATTACTGTTGCTTTGATTTCAGTATTTAGACTTAGACAAAAATATTGCATAAATCTGTTGCTGCTTTTAAGTAAACCAGGTAATTGGGCAGAATTTTACGTCGTGTGGAACTAGAGGTCCCATGACCTCTAGTAAGACCTCTATCTGCCCGACTGATATTTAATCAGTCAGGCTAAATGCAGAGATTGCTTCCAGTCGGAAGCTTTGCAGACAAAATGCTCCTGGCTTCCCCACTGTCGTTTTGAAACATCATACAGACAGATGGCACTCGCCCAGTTTTCATGGCAGATTGTGTTTCTAAAGGCCTGAAATATTTTACTCATAAATCATGGGGAAGTTTTACAGCTATCTTTCAGCCAACCAAAAGGGAGTGCACAGCAACAAGTGGGGGAGGGGCACTGCTAGGATACTCTATGCTTCAGCCACTACAGCATCTATTCTTACATGCTGTTTAAAGGATGGCTACTTCTTGATACCAGCAAACAAACCCTTGGCTGTTATTCACCTTCTCTAATATTTTCCACTGGTGCCATCAGATCAATTATTTTGGTTGGTTTAAGTATAGAGGGAGAAGCTGTTTCATTTCTACTGAAAAGGAATTAAGGGAATAAGGAAGTCACTGCTGTACTAATGTGCTACTTTAAGCCTTAAACAGTAGAAACCTTGCTGCACGTAGTTGCATTATATTCTTGATAACGCAGGTAATAATTATTTAGAATGTTTTTTTTTTAATGTTAATATTAGTCCTTTAATCACCATAAACTCCTTTAAACACATACATGGCTGCAGTCAGTTGGGGTTATATATAGCACAACCACATGTCTCCTTTCATCTTTGTAAAAATTACAGTAACTGTGCCCTCAGGAAAAAAAATACATCCATAGGTTATTTTTCTTTGCCTTTGTTCCGGGGATGTTTTGTCCATTATTATCGATCCATTATGTCTGGGGGGAAAAGAAGCCTTTGGTCTTGCACGCATTTACTTATGTCTACTCATTACTCCTGTGTAAAGTGTTGACACAGATCATGTTCAGCTACCCCCACCCGCTTCTTAATGAACGCTTCATGCATCTCCCTGGGGCTCACAACCCGGAATCAATATGTACAATGAGATATGATTCTGCGTCACCAGTGCTTTCCACATCTGTTCCACTTTCAGGAGAGGGATGGACAGGTCTGGTGATGAGTATGACTATGTAGGTCTTCCATTCCTATTCCTGTAAACTAGATCATTTTGTACAGCCTGGTCCTTACTGAGTAATAGCGCTGCCTGGATAGAATTAAAAGGAAGGCTGAGAGAAGCAGGAACTGGAGAGAGGCGGTTTGCTGCCCTAGATGGAACATTTTACATTATTCTTCTCATATCACTTACAACTTTTTGTTTTTTCACTTTTACCCTTCATTGAATACGTGTATTTTTGTCTTTCCTGGTATTAACTTCTTCTGCTTTTTGGTTTTCTTGCTTTCATGATACAATATTCATTCCCTGGCAATGATCTGTTTTGCTTTCTACATATTACCTTTCCTTCTCTCTTGATGTGTCCCATACCACCCTTTTCTCCCATCTCATTTTAATCTTTTCTTAGCACTGCTATTGTTTTATTACTTTAAGACTCCATCTTCTTCTTCCCAAACATGTTTTCCTCCTGTCTTGCTCACTCTTACTTTTTTCCGTCATCTCTTTTGCACTTTTTATAACTTCCTTCATATCACTCCACTCTACATTGTGATTGTCAAAGTCAGCCTTTCACCTGTGTGCCTCTCTGCTCACCGTACCTCCCTCTCAGCTGTTTTATTACTGTTACTCTTTCACCCCACCTTTGCCTTTCTGCTCGTTGCTCATCTTGTCTTACTATTTCTCACTGACTTTTGTTAACCCTGTGGACTTCTCCTGGTATTTGTTTTTAAATATTGCAAACTAAGGCAGGTGAGTATAAAATAAACACCATCTCAAGGTAAAAGGGAACAGTAATGGTTATTGTCTAGCTATAAAAATAATAGCTGAAAATACTGTCTTACTGCAGTAATGCAGGGAACTAAAATGAACAAACCTAGTATTTAACATCAGTTATAACAAGACTAACACGTTACTAGAGCAATTAAGGCCTGATTTGCAGTCAAACGTATTGTTCACACAGGATTACATAACATTGGTTTTAGCACTACAAAGCATCCTCACATTAATGTGGCCCACCTGCATCTCCTTAGCAGATCCTCAGATTATAGCTCAAGGACCTATTATTATGCTCTATTAATATGCAATCAGCAAAATACTGAAAACCTACTCAACTTCTATAAATATACTTCTTTTGCTGTAGCATAATAACCAATGTTTATGTAAATACAAATTTACATAAAATTATCCTTTCCTGGTCCCCCAAAACAGGAAGATCTTGTTTCTCTCATTTTATGAATCATGTTTTCACATTAGTGTTATAAATTTAAACTAATCTGAAAAGATAAATATAGTCATCAAGGATGATAATCATTTTAAGGCCATACAGTTTCAGTCAGAAGTTTACATACCGTCATCATTGGGATCATTGTTTTTGGAATGATAAATACAACCTTCTGCTTCACTGAAGTTCAGTTGGTAAATCAAATTTATTTTGAATTTTTTCTCTAATCCACAAATGTCAAACTAAGACACACAGGCTCTAATTTTGTATATAAATACCACAAATTGGTGGAAAGTCACAAAGAAAGCACATGTTTTTTCATCTGTCAATGTCCTCTTCGTGACATAATTGCTACTTTGTTGAAACTGATTCAAATAGCTTCCAATCAAAGACTTGGCATTTAAGCGTTATCCCTGCACTTTCCAAAAAAACTGTTTTTAATATGTTTGGAGGCACTTATTTCTTGCAACACCCAACTGTGTCCAGGTTTCAACCAGAGAAGGGGAAATAGGTTATTACGTTCAGAACTCACCCTGAGACAAACAAGACTCAAGCTTTAAAGATACTAGAAAGTCAAATGGTTTTGTTCAAAATTAAACAGACATGCCAAATGACAAAGATCAAGGTATTTAGCCCCAAAGACAAAATTACCATTTGGAGGAATCAAGGTAAGACGTTTAAACCTAAAAATACAAAACCAGTCAAGCATTTGCTACCTATGATGCGGGTGCATTGGACAAAGTGGATAGAATAATAAATACAGAGGAAAACCTCCAAATTTCTTAACTTTGCAACTCAACAGCTAGATGGTTGAAACGTGACCCATTCAGTGAGTCTTTCAACCGCAGTGTCACAAATGCATGACAAAACTTGTTCCAAAAGTGATCTTGATGTCAACACTGTTCAAATTGGACTATTCTTTAAAGTTTGGTCTAAGCTAGGAAACCAACTCGTATAAATGATCCCTGCCAGTTCTGATAAGAAAAGTGGTCATATAAGATGGTGAGAATGATACTTGGATCATATTAATGACTATTAAAAAATGCATGGTTTCCCTGCAACTTGTCAATGCACTTTTAAACATTATATTTCTATAGTTATTTAAGCTTGTATTTATATCATTATTATCTATGATATCTATGAAATCTGTGCTCTCACAGCGGTCATTTAAAATGACCGTTGTGTATTCAAAGTTCTGAGCAGAAAGGTAGGCGGGCGCAGAAGAAAACATCATAGAAATATGGTTTTACAGGCATTGGACCCACACATTTTATTAGGTGGTCAAAGATTGCGTCCTTGTCCCATTGCCATGAAGCTTATTGTCAGTGAAATGGTATAAGAGTCCTTGTTTTTGGCGAGCTCGTCTGTGTGTGGGTACATGAAGAACAACCTTGTGTGGGAATATGAAGAACAAACCAGCAGTATTTATAAACCTTTAGCTGAGGTGTCAGCCACTAGCTGGATTTTTTTCTGTTTGGTTATCAAATCATGTGTCAGTGGCAGAAGAAAAACCCTTACACAGCTCATAAGCTGGTAGAAATTAGTTTAAAAAAATGTGGTCAGTGCTATTTTTGTATAGAGAGAAACTCCATGTTTAGCATAGCTGCTAGTGATTGAGTGCTTGAGTGAATCAGGGCTTAGTTAGTTGCCTTTTTAATGACTGGCACAATGTTTTCTGTCATTTTGGTATTAAGACGTTCCTAAATATGGAGGTTTTTCACTGATTATTCATCTCCTTTCTTCTATTTTATATTATACTAGAAAAAGTCAGAGGTGCTGTTTGAGGGTAAATCATTATGGTGTAGAAATCTATATTTTTTCCTTTTTCCCCATTGCCTCAGTTTTCAGTCTTTCTAAATGCATTTTTTCTACTGGTTACTCTATGTGTCATCATGTCTTTTGTTTTCAGGGCATCAAGGCGCATGGGAGCGCCACTTTATCATCAAGGAGACAACTGAGTGAGTGTCTCTGCTCTGATATCACCTGACTGGACGTGACTGTCTTGTAGTGGTCTCCCTTGATGTAACAGATTGGAATACAGGGGGTCTTGGTACTAAGGCTTGATTATAACCTGCAGGTCTAATCAAGGTTGATTAGACTTGGATCTGCACTTGTTTTACTTCACAAATCAGCTAATACTCTGCTTATGTCATTTGTTTTCCATAATTACAATAGATGGAAGTTCGTAAAAACCTTTAGGCGCAGTCATAATTTGGATTTACGCACTTGAGTTTAGTATTTAATTGTTCATTAGAGTGGATTACTCTCACAAATAATAATTACTATTGAAAAGTTCAGAAAATTACTGATGCTAAGATTTAGATGAAGTTTGGTTATGTGAGGTAAAACCTTGGTGGGTTAAAAATAAGCCAATCTTTTGCATAAATCAAGTCCTAGTATGGAGACCTTTAGTGTTTTGCCACCTGCACTGCCTTGTCCTGTAATGTCTACAAGAATGCTGCCTCATGTGCCGTACTGAGTTAATCCTACCCAAAGGGAGGCGGATCCACTAATGGCTCTATAAGATCACCTATTTTCTGATAATGTCAATGTCATAGAACAGCTCTGTCTGTTGCAATTCAGTCCAAAAGCCAATGTAATATTTTCTGTGGATTATATCAGAAGGTATACAAGAAGAGAAAAAAAATATTAAGTGAGACAGTGGCTCAGAGCAGATCGCTATTTCACAACATTTTGTTCTTATAAGCCACTGATTATCGCTAAATACATGGTTTTCAGCACCAAACATTGGGTCTAATCTCACATGATGGCGAAGTGCTCAAAACCCAAATCAAGATTTTAGCTCATTGTTAAAACTAAAGCACACATTTGGTTAATGACTTAAATGTTTTATTTTTAGGATTGTTTTTGTGCTGTAAGATGCATTGAAGTTTTAATCGGCCATAGTGACAGCTGGATAACAAACTATCGGGAAAGACAAACAAAATGGCCACTTTATTAGGTACACCTTGGTAAAACTGAGTTGGACCCTTTTTTGGCTTCAGAACAGGCTTTGTTCTACAAGTCATAGATTCGACAAGGAGTCAGATCTCTGAAATGTAGGTCCATATTGACATGAAAGCATTATACAATTGCTACAGCTTTGTTGGCTGCACGTCCATGATGTAAATCTCCATTTGATTGAGAGCTGGTGATTGGTGTGCAGTGCGTAGAAGATGGGTAGTCGATGGCTGTATGGGTAAAGCCTTAATTGGCAATAAAACTCAGACTGGCACAGCGGTAACAAGCACAAAGTGTGCGCCAAAAAGAAAATCTCACACACTTTTACACCACCACCAGCTTGAACTACTCACACAAGTCAGGATGGATTCCTACAACAAATTCCGCCCCTCACAATTAAAAATTTCATCTAAAAATGACACT
This sequence comes from Poecilia mexicana, assembly GCF_051168715.1. Classification (NCBI taxonomy): domain Eukaryota; kingdom Metazoa; phylum Chordata; class Actinopteri; order Cyprinodontiformes; family Poeciliidae; genus Poecilia; species Poecilia mexicana. The sequence continues at coordinate 13,877,275 of NW_028263378.1, read as the reverse complement.
CGTTAAACAAGGGAACTTTTTTCTCAGCTGCTTCAGTCAAATTTTACTGAATCGGTGCAAACTGTACCCTCAGGTTCTGTCGTTAGCTGAGATGTATTGTTTCATGTTCCTTTTGCCTACGTTCTTCAAAGTTTAACGGAATAAGTATAATAATAACATTGGTTTCAACAAGTGGGTATTTGAGGTAATTGTACCTTGTATTATCGTAGACTAGTCTGGCTATTAATAACCCATTTTCATCCAAACCCCTATTGCTCACTAGATATATTTTCCTCTTTGGAACATTCTCCATAAACCTGTGAGGTTCTCGTTTTAAAATTCCAGCTTATCAGCAGTTCTGAAATGCTCAAACTAACCTGTCTGGTACTAATAAAACTTCATGTTCAACTTCAGCAAGATTCCCAAATTCATAGAGCTTTTGGCTTGTTAGTGGCTGATCTACTCCCTGTGCAAAGTAGTAAATGAAAAGGTGTACTATACTAAAGTGGCCACTCAGTGTAGTTGATTGTGAACATGTGAAAGTAACACACATAAATGTCATTTTAAATCACAGAAAATGTTATGTTGAAAATATGTTGTCAAAAAGGGAGGTTAGAAATGTAATAAACTAAAAAATGCGCCAAGGGAGACAAGCTGAACAGAGTGCTTTTTTTTAGTATCTGTTCCTCGCCTACCTTCCTCCACTGTATTGAGTTGTAATCAAGCATGCTGTAGGCTTTAGAGCACCAGTGTATGAATGCAATATTCCCTCCTGTTCGTGTGTAAACTTTACCCTGTTCCTCTTCGCACTTTGAGCTATAATCCCTAAATGCTCTGGCCTTTGGTTGACCTCTATTACTTGTGACTTTATCCAAACCAGCTTGACGCTCCCTCCTCCCTCCACTCAGCCACATTCCCAGAATATAATTTCACTGGAAGTTGTAGGCGCAGGTCTTACCACAAAACATGCACACAGATCACAAGTCTTCACTTAAAGGCCACATCCATTTTAAACATAAAATATAAAAGTGGCTGTTTTCGTATTGTGTGTGTGTGTGTGTATGTATGCGTGGATGTGGATGTGTACATGGGGCTTTGAGATCCTGAACCCCCATGTTGAAGGTTAAAGCATAAAAGGCAGTAAAAGCCATTAGCGTGTCATTTGTTTGCTCCATTTACGCAAGGGCACCTATGCACTTTGATGCCTATGATGAATGCATGCTTGTTTGTCTGTGTGTGGGTGCAGTTAAGTTACTTTTTTTTTTATTTAAACATTCAAGCAAGAAAAATGTCATCATCTTTGTGAGTGTATGCATGTATGCCCCCGATTTTTCTTCCTCATTAAACTCTGTGAGGCCTGACAGTAAAGCTGTTAAATTATTAGTTGCTTCTAGACCAGTTGCATAGAAAGCAACATTAATAAGCTCAACTTTTTTATTTGAGGAGATGAAAACAAGTGTTAGTCTCTCTGGCTAAGTGTTGAGGCGAGGGGTACTTCTTGATTAATATTACGTTTAATTTGAACTAGATGATGGCACCAACGGAAAACCTCCATTTTTGAATATATTATGGGCCAAAAGTTATGTCCCTAGTATTACAGTCGCCCACTTGCATAAAGATGTTGGTGCCATATTTTATTGTTCAAAATGTAATTCATTTGCAGCATCCACATTTCTTAGCTAAAAGAAAAAGTGTCTTTAAACGGAAATCTTCAAGTTAGATAAATGAATGTTTGAAGCTGGTTCACATTTTGCGTTGTCACATTGCAACCACTGACCGTAAGCCTACAGCCAGAGCTGTCCAACTGAAAATCTGTGGCAAGATTTGAAAAATGCTGTTTATAGACTGACTCCATCCAGACTTATTCAGTCTTACTCACGGGTCTTGGTTAGTGGATGGTAGGCTACAGATGAATTGGGAAGAATAAAGTAGTCTGGATTTGAATAAGTTTGATTGAGCTTTAGCTGTTTTGCAAACAGCAATGGGAAAAAACCTTATTGTCTACATTGCAAAGCTTTGGTTAGGTTGAGTTTTATCTCTTTTTTTCACCTCAGTGATGCTTTCTAAGGTGGGAAGTGATAATATTCCATCCAAAACCTGCTTTTTCCTTTTTGAATAATCAGACAACTTATAGAGGCCTTGGCATAGGGGCTACATTTTCTGAAACACACATCTGTAAAGGGTTCCACTCATTCACAACACCAATGATTCTTTGAGTTTCACAAAATTACACTTTTCATAATCTAAACCAATAGCCTCAATACATTTAGTGGTAAAACTTAAAGGCCATGACTTGGAACGATCACATCCCATGTCACAGAAGTCCCATGCAGGGACATGAGGATGAAGTGCATTGCTGTGCAAGGTATAGGGCTGGCCCTGGACTCTCCAGGCATACCAAGGCCAATGAGAATTCATTTGAATTGTAAATGCCATGACTCTCTGTGATTAAGTGCCTTGTGAAGCATACATCTGCAGCTAGCAGAGCAAGTAGTTAGGTTAATATACATGTGTGGGGTACAGGTGGTCCACTGATACAGACTTAGTGGGGAGGGAAAGCAGGTGGAAGAACTGATAGAAAGACAGTCTCTCTCCATGTGGTTGTGTTTCTCTGTGCTTTTATGCATGTGTGGAGGTTTTCAAGCCTGTCCAGTGCTAGTCAAGCTGAGATGAAAGATTTCTTCTCACAGGTTGGGGTTGCATTTTTAAGAAATGTGGTGTGTGCGTGTGCTATGTTTGTTTCATAACTCTGAGTTGAAAAAGGGCAGGAATTATTCCCAGACATGCCTCCATTTGTGAGCATCCATGCATATGTGGATGAATCACATGTTTATATCACTATTTCAGATACCTTTCGCAATCCTGTTGTTGTCTGCCCAGTAGTCAGGCAGATGAGAAAGTACAGGTGTGTAGGTGTGCGGATCCGTGAATGTGGTTTCCAGCTAGAGCTCTATGTTTTCAAGGCAACACTGGATACATTCAGTTGGTCCCTCCAATCTGCAGGTGGGACTTCAGAGGGGAGAGAAGCCGCATCATCTTTAACAACCTCGATTCTATGTCATACCAGAACACAGACGTGAGAGCTGCCTCTGTGGGGGTGTTTGTATGTTTGTGTGTGCTCCAAGGCTGGCTAGCCACCAGAGCACTTATCTAACTGTGATCCAGCACACCACTCACTGTGACTCCTAATTATAGACAGAGGTACTCAAACAGACACATATACACACAGTTTGTACATCCTCTCTTGTGTACCATTCACACTAATGAGGAACACTCCCCAAGGAAGTACCCACACTACTCTCGACTCCTTGATAGAGGCCACAGTGAGCACCTCCTCTGGCACCCTACCTCCCCGTCTTCTACTTGTACAGAATGTCACACCAACCCATAAACACATAAAGAGACAACAACAATGTGAACAAGACTAGCAACATGAAAGGGGGGAATGTAAAGAAAATTGGATGGAAAAAAGATTGAATGAAAACTGCTGTGGGGAATTGAGGAGATAAAATATGGTTTGCCAATGAGAGAACAAGCCAGCAGATATCATGTTGAGGGAATGGATAACATGGGACCTGGAATGACTGGTGAGACAATACAACAAGGAGGTGAAGAGATGGAGAATATTTGTTCTGTTTACTTATTGAGATCCAGAATGCATCATCACAATCCCCTCACACTCCCAATGGCTTTTCTCCAAGTCCTTCTATCTTTATGTCCCCCTTCCTTCCCTTCTTACCTCATTTATTTCTTGCTTTTTCCTTTCCTCTCCTTTCTCTGTCATATCACAACATGCTGTTATTTGGCTCTCAGGCAAATCCCTAAATCTTTCAGTATTGAGCTCAGGATGCATTAGACTGTTGTACGTCGCTGTGCCATATGTTATGTTCAATAAAATATCTTTTTACATACGATTGTTTACTAGACTGCTTCAAGCTCAAATTAGGATTTTATAGGAGAATATTCTGTGAAAGCTGTTGATCTCTTACTCTACAGTACAGGTGTGACACATTACTTAAAGGGCAACTACTTGCTGGCTACTTTATAAGATTCTCATCCATTTTGCCTTCACAATTGAGATAAGTCTTCATAGCATAGATTCAGCTGGGGTTGGTTTGTCATGTATTTTGGTAAACATTGATATGCCAGTGCTGTGCACTTACTGCACATTTTTAGGTTGCACATGCATAAAGACGATACCACATCCTTAAGATGCTCTGTTACATTGAGATCTGGTGACTGTGGAACCCACTGGAGTATATTGAAGGGAAACTGGTCTCAAACAAAACCAGTTAGAGATGATTTGAGCTTTGTGCTATGGTGCATTATTCTGTGAGAGTCACCATCATAAGGTGGGTACAATGTGCTCATAAGGGGATGGACATGGTCAACAACAACACTCGGGTAGGATGTGATATTTAATGAATAATGCTCAGTTGGTATTAACAAACCAAGAGTGTACCCAGGAAATACCCTGCATGCCATTATATCATCACTAACACCCTGAAACTTTTATGCAAGGCAGGATGGAACCATGGTTTAATTGAGTTCGTAGTCTGAATGTCAGCTGAAGAAGAGACTCATCAGACCAAGCAAAATGTCTTGAAATTGTTATTGTCCAATTGTCTTGGGCGTATCACAATTTTGGCCTCAGTTTCTTGTTCTGGGCTAACAGGAGCAGTACTAGATGTGATTTTTGGCTCCAAGTGCTTTTGATGCAACAAGCAACAGTATCTATTGCTACTGCTGCTGTTACTGTGATTTCAAAGCAGTCTGCCCATTCTCCTCTGACATCAGATAAGCGTTTTCATTCTCATGTACTTTTCTCTTGCTTGAACAATCCTCTGTGGTTGTGCATTAAATTTCCAGTAGATCAAAAGTTTCCGAACAGCCCACATAGCACCAACAACAGTACCACCTATAGTTACTTAAATACTCTGCCTTCGTTATGCTGATGCCATGTTTGAACTTCTGCAAGATTGTGTTCAAATGTCTAAATGCATTGGGTTGCCACCGTGTGATTGGTTTGTGTTAACGAGCAATTGAACAGATGTTCCTAATAAAGTTGACAGGAGTGTGTGTAATCATTTTCACATTAATTCCATTCAGATGTGTTTGGGCTTGCAGCTCATGCTAGAAAGGGGAATAAAACACACCAGATTAAGTAGCAGAGCATGCAGCTGAAATCCAAACCTCCTTATATTCTTGTGTGATGAATTGTTGGTGAATTATCTGACCTTTGTGTGATAGACACAAATCAACCGTAAAATGTTGACTTGGGATCTCATATTTTTGGTTTTTACATTGCTGTGCTAATTTTACATTTTGGTGTTGAGAATGTTGTGTGTTAACACAATGAACCAAACATGTTTGAGTGGCGTATTTTTATTAACGTTCAATAATAGCAAGTCAGTTACTGTGAAAAAATAGCAAAGTTTGTACTGAGTTAAAACATGTTAAACAGTTTTCATTACCACTGATGAGCAGAGTTCTCTGGTTGATCCAGCTGTTGATCTCCCTCTTTAAACATCTGTTATGGTCGGAGGATGAACTTTGGGGTATATATGTTTTGTCTGTTATGTTATATTTGTATATGTTCTGTCTGTTAGAATCATGTTCTTTACATTGAGGTTAACACTACACAATGGATGTGCCTTAGTCTTGTGCCAGGGGGTATTTGTAACTTAATTTACGGAAGTATGGATACAAACCCCATCCTTGGATACTTTGCTTTAACAAGTGGCTACATCTATTATGCATATTCCCTTTAAAAAATATGTTATCTTTTATAATGAAAACACAAAGTGTTCAATAATCCATCAATGAGGATCCAGATGATATGTAATAAATCATATATGTTATTCAGTTCCCGTTTGCAAGAGTGGCTAAAAAGGATTGTTATTGTTCTCAACAGAGCTTTTAGAAGTACTTCCAGTTTGAAAAAAGAAAAGAAAGGCTGGTGATTGTGTTATGCTTCATGCTTCAAATATTTATAGGTTTTATGGCTCTAAAGTAGGATGTTTGCCCTTTAAATAAGCTCTTAGATTGATCAAAAACATCCTCCAGGCATGTGCAATTAGTTTTCTAATGTGTCTTTCTCTGTCCTTTAAATAACTTTGTTAAGGTGCGACCATTTTCTGTCTTACATAGTGCTGACAGAAGAGAACAAAGCAAACAGGACAGGACAGAAGGGACTGTGGTGGCCACTGCTGTGTGCCTCTCATCCTTTCTAACCCCACCTGTCCTGAGGGGCAGTGCAGGTGGACCATCGGGGCTGTCAGCAAAATGTTCATGTGTGTGCCTTTCTGCATCCCCGTGTGTGTGTCAGAATCTCCGATCTGTGCCCCCGTGAATGGCTATTTTCCCCCCACAGGCAGGACACTGCGACACAGGGAGCCAGGCACCTAACTGGGCACAGATGGCAGCGACAGACAGAACGGGACGCCTGTGACATAAACACGTTAATAAATAATTATCTGAACAATGACAGAGGGTACACCAGAGTAGACGGGAGGCGGAGCAGAAGGATAGGAGGGTAGGCTGGAAGGATACATCATCCTGATGGAGGGATGTAGATTTAAGAAAACTGTAAGAAAGAATGGAATGTGTTTAAGGTGGAAAGAAGTGAGGCAAAAGAGGATGAGATAAAGTATAAAAAATTCTAACAAAATTGCGGAAATTAAAATGTGCACCGTAGCAACGACTGTTGATCACATAGTGTCTAAGTCTGTTAGCTTTCTGTCAACTGTTTTTCTAAGTGGCTATGGAAGTATATTATATCATGTGACCAAAATGTAACAACAAACCTCTACAAAGAATATAGAGAGGTGAGACAGATCAGAACGAAGGGACTCGGTTTCAAACGTGGAAGAACAAGGTGGTGGATTTAAACCTCTGACGATAGAAGCGAGTGAAACAATGAAGTGCATTGAAAATGCAGAAAAGCTTCAAAAGTCGGTGAATTACATTGAACGTATGCCACACCAAATGAATGAAAAATGAGTTGTGAAGCTTGCAGAGATCATGCAGACTAGCTTGTACGAGTATATGTCCTGCGCTGACCTAGCGTAAAACTACACAAATTTGCACAGAAAAGCCCCATTTGCTCCCTCTTCTCCCCTTGTAAACACTGCCTTGCCCTCTGTCCCCTTTTAATCCTGCACCTGTTTGGCATTTATTCAATTTTTCTTTGTTTTCTTCATTATCTTCTCTCTGCCAACTGCTTTTGCCAGTTACTCCGGCTTTCAGTGTCAAGCACCATATTTGTGACCAAATATTCATATGTTTAAGTAACAGCTTAACATAATTAGAGCCTCAGAGTTTGACTGCAGTGGACATGCATGTGTTCACTGTTCATGCAACACCACTCTATTTTTTTCAGACTCATCCCTCCTTCACAACCTCTTTCCCTTGTTATTGTCATATTATTTGTAACAGTGAATTGTAATTTATGCTCATTTATGCTTTTTTTACATTTACTTCTAATTGCAAACAAAGATGGCATTTTAATTAATCAATGCTAGCTGTACCACTAATTCTGATCTCTATAATGTGATCTTAATAATCATCTTCTTTCCTTTATAATAGTAGCTAAATCCAGTTGTTGTTCTAATTCCTTCTTGGATTATAAAACAAGGTTTTTCTGAAAAAAAAATTGCTTTGTATTTAAATGATTCAATTTACTGTGATGTCAATACTGTTTGTAGTTCACATCTCTTTATATCGCTGATGCAATATCTGAGCTTTTCAGTGCTTAGAGGATAGAAGCAGACGCAATTGTTTTAATTTAGAAATACATTCAGCTGGTCTGACCCTTCACATTAACCTATACAAACATATTTACATCTACCATACTCAGTCATCCCCATTTTCCCCTTAGTATGCCTCCCATGTTTTCATCTCCTCATTTGGACTGTGTCCATATGTGTGTTGACCATACTCATATTACACCATCTCTTTTGTGTCTTTTTTTTTGTTTGTTTTTCCATTCGTCTACCTTCATTTGTCCGGAAAGCAGTAAGCAGCATGGTGTGACGGAGGAATGCAACAGGTATGCATGTCTGAGATGTGTCACAACACAAACCTGGGCCTAACTGTTTTCTTTCTAAAGTTATTTTCAGTTCAGTTTCATTTTCAAATTATAAGACACTGCAAAAAAGAAAAGAAGAAGAGGTCGGGAATTTGGTGTGATCATCTTGCTCTTTTTTTTTTTATTTTGATCATCACTGACTGATCTATTGTGGCAGGCCATAGAGTATGTAATGGCTGATGTGCCCTCTGGAAAGAAATAACCTCACAACTGGCCCAGCTTTGTGTGTGCCATCTGCCATCTATCCATCATTTTTCTAGTCATATACCGCTCAACCTGTTTCTCTCTCTAATCAAGACAGCTGAACATTTGATTTACCTTCGTTATGGTAAATTTGACCCCATGGGTGTAATCCAGAACATTCTATTTCTGTGTCGGTCTCAGAGCTCTCAAGTGGCTTTCTTATCCCTGCCAAATCTCCTCGGCTCTCTTCCTTTCACTCCTAAAGATGGAAATCAAAACCCATCTGTACGTTCTGACGGCATGTATGAGAATGCAGAAAAAGGGGACTCTTGATTGACTGTGGCAACACAACTGCTTCAAACGGCTGAGACCCTATTTTCAGTATTGATTGACTGAGCTGCGTAGATTTCCAACTGTTCCAGAATAAAAGATTTAACTTTATGACTCCTAATGATATTTCCTCATCACATTTTCCGTGCTTGATGATGACGAATGCAAATTTAAGAAGTCTGTGTCTGCTGGCGTAAAAAATCTACAGGGACATTTATCACTACAAGCTTCATTGTCTAGTTCTCATAATATAACATGTGATTGATATTTTGATAATCATATTATGGTCTCCTTAAAATTGCTGCTGTTTATTATTCATTGCTCTTTTCAAATCAGTTTGAAAAGAGCATCATTTGTTGTATGTGGCATGATTCTCTTGAGATTTATAAAAACAAATTAATTTGCCTCAGCAGTCATTTGCATGCCTTAACTACCTGTCTGGAAGTAATTCATGCTGCGTGAAACCTCAGGTTGGCTGTTTTGATTGATAGCAGGTGATTTCCATAGCTGTGATTGCATTACCTTGTTTTTGGCACAGTTGGGCTTCGGGACTTGTCACAAGTCAAATTTTTCACTAAGTTTAAACTGTTTGAACTGCACCTAACACGGTGTGCAGAAATGCTTATGGAGCTATTAATTCATCAGGAATAAGAAAATAATATTTTGTTCCTACTAAAGTCAGTGTCTTTTTTGGTGATAAATTGCTTCGGCTCTGAGTCTTGAAGTAGAAATAAAGGTAGTGAAAGCATTAAACGGGTTAGGTAAATTACCACTCAAAGGAACGTACACCATATGCAAAAAAATGAAACAAATAAATACAGCAAAACATACAAAGTTACTTCTTCAACACATCTGAATCAGATGAACTGGAGCCCTGATTGACTGCTGATGAGGAACTTAAACTATTTCATTCTGGATGGAATAGGGTTTCATCTAAAAGTTGTAAGTCCATAGCTCTTGCGGACGGGTCTTGGGCACCCTTCATTCAGGTGTTTTAAATGACGTCTGAAGAAGCAGAGAGATGTAAGAACCAATTAAAAGAGCTCTAGGAAGTACTGTAAAGTCACTGTTTTATCAATTTAAGCTTATAAATCCTAGACTCAACTGTATTGAGTTTAATAACTGAATGCAGTTGAGTTATACCTCATTGTGGAGGATTGACAACTCAATACAATCCATCCTCCTCAATAAGGAGGATGGATTGCTCCAAAGTCAGTAGCTTGAAATGACCAACTCGGCTTTGAGGTTGAAAGCATTTTTCCACCAATTGACATTATGAACACATTTTGAATGGATTGGATTAAAAGTCATTTTGTCTTGTAAACTGACTCGAATGAGTTTAAGTGATGCTAATTGAAATGAACTAGCTCTGGAAATGCTGGAAATCTGATGGAAATCTTAAGGGCCTGTATTCTCTCAGCCAGTGTTTTCCAACCCTGGTCCTTGAGACATGCTGCCCTGCATGTTTTATTATTAAACAAAAGCAGCAATCATTCTGATGTAATGAAAAGCATCAATAACCATTTTTAGATCTTTCAACATGAGAAAGCAGTTAAGCTTGCAATTCATAGTTTGTAGCAACTATTTTAACAGTGCTGATCTATTCATCCAAGTGTAGAGCTGAGTCTTAAATTACCCTTAGATTTTTCACATCTGGAAAAGTATGTTGGTTTAGTCTATTAGTAAAGTCACTTGTGGAATAACTTAAAGCAATAACTGGAGCGTTGTTTTGATTTAGAAGTTATCTCATATTTGTGATTGCATGCCCTTTTTAAAGAAGGCATTAATGTCAAAAACAGGCCTTGCTCAGTATTCATCTTAGTGTTCATTCTCTATTATCGGAGCTTAGCAGCGTTTGACTATCAGCTGAGACACATAACCATGTTCTCATTCGATTAGCCTAAATTAGACAAAATTGTCTGAGTGTGTCTGATTTTGATTTAAAAAATGAACGACTAGGACAAGGCTGGGCAAATGATCAAATCAAGAGTGAGCATGGAGGATTTAGAGTAATGGGTTTGGAACAGCATGAAAAAAAAACTGAGAAATATTTCAGTGCTCAGAAGAAGGCCAAGTTGCTCAGTTTTGTCTCTAGAGAGAAGTTAGCATTTTATCTGCCCTTTTCTGGTGATGTGACATGTTTTTTCCATCGCTGATGATTACAAAACAGATGTGTTGACTCAATATGACAAGCATGGAAAAAAGAATAATGTGTTGAAACAAACAAAGCAACAGTCATTTTTTTAGGAAGCTGCGAAGCTGTCGAAATTCCTGATTCTGTCCTGCAGAATTATAGAGGCTCACTGAGATAACAACCGATGGCTCACAATATCACTAGAGAGTTGCTCTTTAAGTCTTTGTTTTTCTTCGACTCACATTTTCACCCGGCCCTTCTTAGTTCACCGTTTGATTGATCTGCTCTGGCCTTTCCGCCTTAAGATACTTCATGTACTGCACTGGTTTGCGAATTAAAATGTGATTGATCCGTTGTAGCAGCAGACAGCTCACAGCGCCGTAAGCTTAATATCGAAAGTGTGAATTTGTGCCATCATGCTGATGCATCTGTGCGTCCATGTGTTATCAGCCATCTCTGTGTTTGCCTGTGTGAAGACGGTGACCATATTTGCAGAGAGCCTGTGCTGGTGTGAGAGTTGTGGAACAGCTGGTATGTCTCGGCATGTGGGGGCTCTCATGAGGAAAGCATGTGAGATTATCCTGAAACACAGCAGGAAGCTACTTAAACTCTCCTTGAAACTAACCAAGCATTTCCTTTAGCTACAGTGCATCTTATTGTCCATGAGGAACTCTCTGTGTTTCTGTGGCTCGTTGTTTGGCAGCCTCATCAACTTTGTAGATATTTTAGTTCATCTGTGCTCAGCAATGGGCTAATATACATTTTGCTAGCCACTAGATGTATATTAATACATCTTGTTAATACCGAATCAGACCAACTTATGCACTCAGAATTGCCCTTATTCTTCAAGGAAAAGATCGGACTATAAGTCTAAATCATTCTCCACAGATTTTTGTCTGTATTGAGACAATTGCATTGTGTGGTTAAACGACTTATCAGCTGGACATCCAGGATGAGAATCTTCTTTTTCACCATATTGCAAAGGTGCTTTATTGGATCAAGATCTGATATTTATGGAGATTTCAGGAGTCCAGTGAACTCATCTTGTTACTGTTACATTGTTATTTTGGTGAGAAACAATTTCAGCAATGCTCAGTTGGTGCTACGGCTCCAAAAGTCTGCCAGAAAAGTACCACCCACATCATAACACCACAAGCATCAGCTTGAAATATAGGTACAAGGCAGAATGCCGATCATTAATGCCAACTTCTGACCCTGCAGTCTGAAATTGAGACTCTCCTGACCAGGCAACAGTTTACCAGTTTGTAATTGTCCAGTTTTGATGTGCTTTGTGAAATGTAGCCATAGTATTCTTTTCCATGACCTTCTGCTGCTGTAATCCCATCTGCTTGAAGGTTTGACGCATTGTGCTTGAAGAAGGAGCAGACATTGACCAGGTATTTTTATCATTTGCATCTTTTTTTGAAATACTCTCTGTAAATGTAAGGCAGGATTATATATGAAAATCTCAGACGTTTAATACTCGGAAAAGCCCAAATGGAACCAACAACCCATGTCACATTCAAAGTTACTTAAATCACCTTCTTTCCCCCATTCCTGATGCTCTGTTTGAACTTCAACATGTCATATTCATCGTGTTTTTATGATGATTTAAATGAAACCTAAATAGTTTGACTTGCATGACAGCAACTTAAACCTATTGTTGCTATGTGATAGGTTGATATCCTATGTTATAGGTTGATATCCTACTCACATTATCAAACAGTTGAATAGGTGTACATAATCAAGTGGAAGAACATGCGTTCTGGCTACTAGCATAAAAGACATTACATATCATCTATGCAAGATTTTCCTTCCCTTTTTCTCGGCTCCATCCTTCATTACCCTGGTGTAGCAGGTCTTTATTAATGAAGGGACATCTGTTTCATTAAAGCAGAAAGATGCCTGGGAGAGGAAGGGATGGAAAAGCTTTAAAAGGGAGCACATGCAGAGTACAAAAATGAGCGAGGGTCAGACATGGAGAGATGCTTGATGGCTGCAGGGGGTTTAGAAGCAGACCAAGTGGACATAAAAGGCAAAATGAAATAGACATGCAAGGAGATGTCAGACCTTTAGGCAGGAATGCTCTCATTAAGACTCATGCAGTGTAGAATTGGGTCCTGCTTTTTACACCCATATATTAATTGTACCTTCACTAACAATATCACATGAATCATGATACAACACAAAATGCCACACGCCAATTTCAACCCAAACATGTGGCTCTGAGGCAGGATCAAGCGGTAAATCATTACATTTATCATGATTATGGTAGCAGAAACGATCAACACAAAGGACAATAACGAGAATTGAAATATAAATTTTAAACTCAGGGTTTGAACACCATAGCATTCCCTGTTTCAGTATCTGATTTTCTGACTGCTCGTGAAGAAATAGCCAACATACAAGGACAAGGGCAGCATTTTTAAGAGAGCTTGTTGGTTCATATGCAGCAGATTCAAGGGGCACTGCATCTAACAGAATTCGAAGACAAAGTAGCAGGCTGTTTTTTGGTCTTGTGCTATGCAACTGAAATATTTTTGACACTGTCCTTCGGTGCTGCATCTTTGAAGCAGTGAGTGTCTGCAGGATTCACATTATATATAATAAAATGAACAACATACAATATAATGTAGTTACTCATATTTAAAGTGAAGTAAATGCTTTGTCATAGTAGTAATAAAAAACAATTGAATGTAGCTGTAGCAATAATTCCAAGTGTAGCACTTATATATTAGAATTTATTTTACTTAAGCAAACCTATAGAATCAAATTTGCTAAATGTATTTGTTTTGGGGTTTTTTTCTCAAGTAAACAGGCTTAATGTGCAAAGCATGACACTGTTTTGTTGTGATTTTATAGAGTAGCACTTTGCAAGTACAGAAACTTGTTAGCTGATGTCAGCTGCTATATTTATCTTACTATATGACTGAGTAGAGTTTGCAGTTAAGACAAGCCACTCAGCTTTCTTACCGTTTTAAAGTAGTGCAGCAGCAGCATTTATTGCTGTGACATAACATTGTTGGAGTTTAGTGTCTTAATATAGCTTGATGTCCATGTCTAAAACTGACAATCAGCCTAAGATTTTACAAGCCAGACTTTATATCACCTGAGGCATCACATCATGCCTCCAGTAGAAGAGATGTGATTTTGCATATATGGAGGTCTTTTTTGGAAAAAAGAAAAAAAAAAACATTTTCTTTCCCACAGAACACCACACAAGTTCAGCAGCTTCATTTTGGAATGAAATTATTCACCCAATAGCTTCATCAGCATTGTGCCAAACGGAAGAAATTATAACTGTACATACAAATAAAGTAAAATCAAGAGCGAAGCAGTTTTCCATTTGAAAATATAGTACACAATAGACAATACATTGAATCATAAATCACCAAAATGGAATCAAAATAAATAATTTTCTCAAAGAGTTGTAAAGTTTTGTCATACTATATTACAGCTGAAATCATTTTGCTTGTTGTGGAGTAGCGCTGGAAGAATACCAAGTTCCTATTAACTTGTGATTTAATTTGGCTGTCAGCTAGCAATCAAGGCCGCAGTCAGCTTGTTTTTATATTTAACTGGGAAGCCTCTTGCGATTACCATTTCTTTTTCAAAGGACAGATGGCCAACACATGACACCATTACAAGTTGGGGGGGAAAAAAGCATGAGCTAAAAATTTAAATTAACATCAACACACATAACAACAAAGCACACGATGGAAATCAAACATCTAAAAGGTCTAGCAGCGTTACCCTTAAGTTACAGAAGTATTTTGTAAGAGCTTTAAGCGAGTAGCTAAAATGTTAAGCTTTGTGGTATTCTGAAGATAATTCCATTAACAGTGTTTTAAAGAGAAAAAGATGTTTTTTCCAAGTTCAGAAAATATTCTGGGCACGCTAAAAAGAAGCCAGCTTGAAGATGCTTAGCAGATTTGTCAGTCATATCTCGCCATATGCAGATTTAACAGAGCGTTACTATAATAAGAGTGATGGGTGGTGCTCCATTAGTTTTCATACCATGACTGTTTGTGACACTGATTTCTATGCCTTGTAGGCCGGGGTAATGAGTATGAGCCTTCTTTCAGCCAGCTGACTGACAGTGAGCAGCATTAGGTGGTGGGGGTCAGCTCTGTGATGTTCTATGTCACAAACAGCCTCAAAAAACCTAACCAGTAGGTTAGGTAAGAACATTTTTTGGAAAGCCTAACTTTTTTAAAAATCTTGCTATACTTTGGTAACAACTAACACCTTGTTGGTGTATGCAGTTTGTGAAGTTTAACTTTAGAGATTTATAGTTTCTTCAGATTCAAACACACATAGCTGTTAGACTAAATATGATCAAATTAAATAAGATTAAAATTATCTTTGGTAGGATTTTGTGCTAGAGCAGATCACCTCGCCTTATGTTTCCCTGATCACCTCTGTTTTTTTTTTCCTACACATTAACTAAAAGTGACAAACCACACTTGTATGAATCATCTTTTTTGTCATATGAATAAAAAAAAACTCTTTCCTGAGAAATGCAACCCATTTTACTTTGCTTTTAAAGCTATGCAGCTAATAAGCACAGTTAGATACACATAATTACAAAGAGCTTTACTCTTATTCATAAGCAAATATGAGCAACAAGAACACGACTTTACCTCCTGAATTAAAGAAAGATAGGCATTCTGTAATTGTAAGCATCCCTTTAAGCTACAGCTACCTCATGCCAGGAGTTGATGGCCTCTTCTAGTACTTTATAGGGTGACATAAAATGCAAGTAAATGGGACATTTACAGCTTGCATTCAGCACTGTCCTTTAAAGGGGAAAACACAACACATTAGATTTGAGTACATATGCAGTGTGAAGGAACTAAAGAGCAGAACAAATGGAGATAAGTGCACCAAAAGCTACTTTAACCACATGTTTAATTTGAGGTCATGATGACAATTACAAAAGAACCTCGCAGGAAAAGAAATGTGTTGGATTACAAAGTAGAGTAGTTGGGGGGAAAACAAACTAAAATAGGAAAAAGGAACATTATGTAGTGCTTTGAGGTCGCACATGGTCACAGAGTTACTACCCACATGCACATGTTAAATGGCCAAGGTCGGATAGAGTCACAGTAGGATCACAAGGTCCCTGCAGAGGACCATGTTATAACTGACAATTATAATTAGGCTAATTAGTGTAACAAAACCATCATCACAGTGGGTAATGACCTGGGCAGGTCAGCAAGTGTGACGGATGGATGGATGAAAGTGAGAGAGAGGCAGGTAGAGTATTAATTGGGGTAGGGCTAAGGAGAATGATGGATGGGTTAGTGGGGGGGAGTCATAGGGAGACATTTACAATTTGAGGAGATCAGTTTAGCAGATGTTGAGAGATGTATTGAAGCCAAGACAGCATGGTTGTTAGACACCTTTAATCTGTCTTTCTCTACCTTTTGTAATGTTCACTGCCACACCAACAATCGACACAATCAAAGTAGATTTTTTAACTATTTATCTAGTAGCTGTTATCTTACTGACATCCAAAAAGAAAACAAAAATATCAGTTAGGAGAAATTTTGAAAAAATTCAGTGTTGTATGACGGCGCAGGCAGAGTGAAGACAATATTTTCAAAATAAAAATATTGGCCACAAAAACAAGACATTTCTCCATGAAACAAGAAAACTAATCAGGCAAGCTGTCAAGCGGTCAAAAGCAGCACCAAAAGAGCTGGAGAAATGGTCAATACTGGTTGTGTTCTTCATCCAATACCAATCACTTCTTTTTTCAGCAGTTCTACACTATCTAGTAGTGTAAAGTAAAATAAATAAATAAAAAGAACAGATTTTCTACAAAAATGCTGAGCTCTCAAAAAAATCTAATTGGCTAAGTTGAGTTATGGTCTGACAAAAGGACACTTTGAACTTTTGGACTCCACTTCCAAAAAGTATTTTTGGCTCCAAAACAACATAAAGCACCACCAAAACATTACAATACTTGCAATGAAAGATGGTGCCCATAGCATAATGATCCAGGCTGATTTCATTTCCTGATGAAAGTGGAGTATTAGTCACGATGGATGAAAAATCCTAAATATCAGTGGCTTTTGTCCCAGAACCTTTGCGCGTCTACAGAAGATAAAGTGGGATTGTTTTTTTCCATGACCACAGAGTGTAAATCAACAGAATAATGGCTTTAACAGACAAAAAAAATGACTGAATGGCCTACTTATTGTGCAGAACTAAACCCAGCAGAAAATCAAGGTAATGACCCGAAGGGCGCATTGGCCCTAAAAATCTCATAGATTAGGAGAGCATTTGCAAGGTAGAGTGGGCAAATATTGCTAAGTAGAGATGAGTCACACAGATGTATTTGTTCCAAAGATACACAGAATACATAAACTGGCTGAAAACCTGCTGAAACCAAGTATCAGTTTAAAGGTTTGGATACTTATGAAACCTGGTTATTATTTTTATCTTTTACAGTTTATCATGTTTTGTCAACACAATAAACTGTAGCCTTCATGCAATTTACAAGTACCTTGTTTTCTGACTGAGAGTTGTTAAATGATGTTTCTTCACATAAGGCTTAGCACATTAAATATCGTGACCCACCATCCGCAACTTAAAGTTTAAATGTTGAAATAATTAGGCAACATTGGATTATGTCGATGTATTGTGAAGCTGAAATCGGATAACTTAAGATTCTTGGTTCAGGACAGAACTGCAGTGAGCATGGGTTTCAACTACATCTCAAAACCAGATTCACAATCAGACACCCATGCTTGTTAGTCATTTGTCAAGAGGAAAAAAAGAAAAATCTATCAAAAAAGCATACCCTTGCTAAATTTATTTTTTAAACCCTCGAGCCAAGTTTATACCCAGTAAAACTCCACCAGCCCGTCATCTATTGTGACTCAGTTGGCCTCATACCCACCCACACACTCAACCACTCGCCCTTCAGCCTCACTTCACACGGGATTAAATGTCTTAGAACCAAAGAACATGAAAGAACATGACATGTGAGTGAAAGACTGTGACACACACGGGGGAGAAAAACGGGGGAATAGAAAGAATAGTGAAATAGAGTGCAAGAGCAAGTGTTTTACTCTGAAAATGTTCAAAACATTTAATACTTGGCAGGGGAATCTGAAAAAAAAACATCTAGTTCTTTTGTGCTCCATTGTTTCCCTCATTCATTGATCCAACATAGTTCAGTCTTCTGTAGGTTTTTAATGTAAATCTCAGAACTCTGACATCCATTTAGTCGTGTGTCATTTCTGTAATTTGCCTTCCACCCCACTGAAATAGTACGGAGCTTCAAACAGGCTGTTGCTCCACATTAGGAAGTCATATGAAGCTTCTTTACATTACTCTGCAAACACAACTTGAAGTCTAGTAGTTGTCATGTGTTTTTTAAATTTGTTTCCAGTCATTCTGAGAGCAAGAATCTACAGTACATCAGGAAAGTATTCGCAGTGCTTCATTTCTCCTTCCTCTTTCTAAACCTGTATAAATAACTCATGATGACACTGTGGAACAATTTTAGATTTTTTTTTGCTAATTTATTAAAATTACAAAACCAAGAACTCACATTTACATCCTATCTAAATGATTTTATGATCAGTCCCTTCAAAGTCTGAACTTCACAACACATAGTTGAGGTATTTTTTTTTTTTGATAAATACAAAGAACGTATTGAGGTTAATCATACTATAAAAATGGCAAAATCTTCTCTGAAGTGTTTGAACTCCACAAACCCAGATTTAGAGAGGTTGTAAACGAGCTTAAAATCTTTGTGACCTCCTTAATTCAAACAGCAAAAGATCAATCCTAGAGCAAAGTGGAAAATACTTACAAGATTACTGACGAACTCTGGGTTACTTCTCACATTAGCTTACATCAATGTTTCTGAGTTCAAATCACAGCATTGAGCGCTGATGTTTTTGACAGGGTGCTAAAGAAATAACATTGTTGTGCATCTGCCATTTCACAAAGATCACCGAGGAAAGCCAGACGCCTACCATAAAAATACATTTAATCACGAGAATATAATTTTGAAAGATATTTTATGCTGTTTTGTAAGGAGTAAAAAAAAAGGAAAACACTAATGTGATTTTTTTGTTACATTTTGCAAACTTCTCCCCAAAGCTGTTTTCTTAGAAAATGCCCGCTGAACGTGGAGTTGATGCCTAAATGCAACACTAATCTAACACAGGCCTCCAGACTGCAGCTGAAACAGCAGGACAGAAAAGTTTGCGAAGGCGTTTGTGTGTACATGTCATGTGTGAGTGACTGAGCATTGAATAACGGTAGAGCTGTTGTCTCTGACACAATAATAGGTGTAAACAACACTTCCTCCTGCTGTTCTTGCTCTTTTCGTGGAACTAGCATTTTTCTCTTTTTTTCAACAAAGAATCATTAACACCAATGTGAGGAAATTTGCCAAATTTCTTATAAATTTGGACCTTCTTTAAAATGTATTTCAAACTGTGTAACTAGATCTGAGAACTACCACAGTTTAACCCTAACCCTAACCCTTGCAAAAGTTTGAATGGCCTGTAAACTTCTTCAAATGGTCATCCTCCTGAACAAAACAAGGTGAGATTTACTCAAAATCAGCCAAGAGGCCCAGGGTAACTTTGGAGAAGCTCACATTGGAGGATCTGTTGATGCAGATTTTGTTATGAACGTACAAATCTGGCCTTTGTGGAAGGCAAAGGTAATAACATGGCTGGTATGGTAGAAAGTGAACTGCGGTAAGTAGTACATGTACAAATAGGTCTGGCTACATAGAAATAAATTTCTTATGTTAGAATATTTTCTAAAATCATTCAAATATGACTTACGGGATCTTACTCAGTGATTTGTTCTTGTTAAAATACAGTGGGTTGGTATTGCGTAGCATTGCATGGGATTTTTTTTTCTGACTCCAGGTTTTTAGGAAGCTCAAAAGCACAGAAGATTATTAAAGGTTCACAACCCTCAAGCACATTTACCAACTCTTACAAAAAAATAATCCCATGAGGATTCAAACGCTACAATCGAACACAGCGGCGGCAAAGGTAATTTAGGAGAGAGGTTGTCAGGAAGGAAGAGAAATTAGGACGTCTTTAGAAGGAGCTGGAGAATTGGAACAGACACGGAAAACCTCATAGTTGCCATGGTACCAATGGAAAGGAAAGAGGAATCCCTGTAGTGTTAAGCATACACGTCTTGTGAAATTCTCCAGGGCATTTAACCCACAGGCCCTCAAAAGCACTTCGTCCTACAGGTACAGTCAGAGTGTTTCTTCGTCACGAGGCTCAGAACAGTGCAGACAATGTTAGATGCTACAGGATGCAGTGGCATATTATGTCATGTGTGATTCAGTTTTGACTATATTGATGATTTTGTTAGGACATGAAAATGGCTCTCATGGTTTCTTTGTTTCTTTGTCCATTGATGTGCTTTTCATGTGAACTTAATGCTGTAAAGGCTCAGGGCGGAAGTGTGATTGTGCTTAAGTGTTAGTCATTTCTGTGCTTAAGTGTTAGCTATTTGATGAAATGATTGAGTACCAAGATTTCCTCTTTTCTTTTCTGATGCACTGATAGCTTAAGAAGAAATATCCAAAAATAAAGTAGTTTCAATCTTTTAATCTGTATTCCAGGGAGATTATAATTCATTTTAGAAAGACCATATTAACTAAAAGGATAAAAAATGGCAGTAATTCTTGGATGCTGATATCCTCTGACACATGCTTTTAATGTTTTATTAAGCTGAATTAATTTGAATAATATCACACTTTATTAACCCTCAAAAGTGAAATTGGCATACTTGTTATTACCAGGGGAAATAAAGGGGAAATAAATCTGTAAAATGTAAGAATAAATAAGCATTATAGACAGCCTTGATGTAAAGCTCTCTTTAAGTTTGGAATGTAAAGGTAAGCAATTACACATTCATATTGTGCAATGTGTCCACGTCTGTGCTTCAGTCCCTTCCATTTCAGTTCTTTGTAAGAAGTTTGAAACTCCTCCTCAGAGCGACAGTATTTAGTTAGCAACTCTTACCATCTTATATCTGCCAGATCTACAAATTAGCTTGTTTAGAAGTTAGGGGCCTCATCCTGAGCTTTTGTGGTTTTGGACAGCCTCTCCTCATGAACAAATCTCCTACTGGCTGAATTGCACATCGAAATGGAGCTAAGAATGCCAGAAGTCCCAGTGAGCACACTGAGCTGCATGATCCTAATCTTTTTGTCAAACAAATAGTTAAATAGATTTCAATATTGCTTGCATCAAACGTCATGGCTGTTTTTTTTGGGTTTTTTTTAGCTTTAATTAATAAATTGAAAATAAATGTAACCTTGGTGTCTAAGAAAAATTGTTACAGAATGTGTAGAATAAAGTTTTGGACCTCACAATTCTCTTTAGATGCAAAGTTACACCCAAACCTCTGGCAATGTGATACCTGCTAAATATTCCAGGTACTATGAAATAAATAACTATATCACCTAACAAAATACTGTGGTGTGGACTGTAGCAGGACCACATTTAATATTTTTATTAGGGTTTAATGTAACCATTACAACAGAAGGACCTGCAAATCCGCAGATAGTAATTATGTTCAGTTTAGAGAGGTGGACCTGCGGTTTATGGGGCATGAACACTTCAGGCTTTATTGCAACAGTTACAAATATCACCAGCAAGCACTAATTAAATTATAATATTGTAATAATTAACTATTGTAGATCATATTATGCTCATTGGGTTTTTTAAAGGTTTTGTAAAATTATTCTGTTTGTGTTGGGCTTTTTTTTAAGTTGGGCTTTTAATCTTTTTACTTTTTATACTTTAGTTATTCTTTTACTAGATTGTGGATCACAGTTTTTATCTTCTCAGTTAAATTCATTACTCACTCTTATCCTCTCACCTAATAACTGCTTCTTGGAGCAATTACCCTTGGTCTTTTCAATTATTCAGACTCATTTCTTGTATGCCTGGCTTTGTGGTTCAGTTTTTCTTCCGTTCATGCTGTTGCAATCCAATCCCAATGTTTGGTCTTTCAGATTTGCTAAAAAAAAAAAAAAGCTGTGTATTGTTTCTTTGGTATTCTTATTATATCAGGTAAACACATGTCCTCTCTCTGTCATTTGGTCATCCTATATTGTGAGCCATCTTTATCTAGACTAAAAAGAAGTATAGAATGCTAATAATAATAAAAGTCTATGTAGTCGCACACAAAATTGCAATCAACTTCTATGTAATTTATAGTACACATCAGTACATTTTCACATAAACTCTTGTAGTATTAGTTTTGTTTTCTTTTTAACCAATCTTCTTTTTTTTAATGTAATTTCCTTTGGAACATTTTTGTTTCAGCATAGATCTATTTTGCCTTAATTTGCAGAGAGCCTAAATGTGAACAGATTAATCTTAAAATTATAGAGTCAAGTGATACGAATTCATCAAAAAGTAAATTACATGAGGAGATTCACAGCTTCTTGTTCATCCTTTAAAACCATATCTCTGTAGTAGCACTGAATTGTGCCTCTGTGAAGTCTATGGAAACCAGCAGTTAATTGTCTCACCTTTAACATAATTTTTTATTTTTTATTTTTTAATAAATCCATTTGTCGAGGCTTGTTTTTGGTATTTTTTAAATGCTCTAGATAATAGCTTATAATTATATCTGCAGTAATTCAGTTTTGTAAACAATAGAAAAGGGAAAAAAGCCCTAGAGGATGAATATATTTTTAGGAACAAATTGTAAAGAGAAATGAATTTTAGCTTCAGCAGGAAAAAGATGAAAGACTATTTCCCCTTGAAGGACAAGCCTATTTCAGATCTATACAACTCTACCTGCAATCTAAAAACATGGTTAATGCTTTCTATTTATCTGCTGCTCAAAATTTATGACAATTTGGCTGTATTCTCTTCATAACATATCTTGCTATGTCTGTTGGAAATAATAAAAAAAAAATCTTCGTATAACTTGTCTGGGATTTGCGTCTTTTAAACTTACTATTTTTTTTTTCATATAAAAACATTGCCTGGTCTATTAACACAACAGATTTTACAATACTCTATAGAGTCATCGAAAACACGAAACATATTCACGCTGTTATTTGCTTGTTTCAGTCTATCATCCAGGCATCCCCAAGAGTTGCATTCAATAATTTGAAAAAGATTAGATTTGGGAATTATGAAAAAGGTCAATTTTCACTCTGAGAAATGAGAAGACAGCAACACAGTGATGTGTTTACTGCATTTAAACTGCTGATGTACTGAAGAAAAGAGAAGGAAATTGACAGATTTGTGCACATAAAATGATATGTATAAAGATGTTCCAGAGATGTACATGAGCACCTTTTATGTGAGGTTCCTGTGATTGGGTAACATGTTTAAGACTGGAGGCAATTAAGCCAGAGGAGGGTATATTTGTTAGGGAGGAGTCTATTAGAAACACCCTGCTTCTAATCCGCCATCGACAATCACACTTTGTACTTATTGAGTGTCACTAGTATTGGGTTTTGTACATATATAAATATGTATATTAAGTACATTATTTCTACTATAGTCACACAGATTTCAGCAATGATTACCGTTATAGCTTTCTTGGTTTTCATTCAGTTAAATTGTAATTTCCATGGTATTATTGCATCTTAAATCTTAGGTTTTAATTGCAATATGTAACACTTGATTTCTGTTGTTTATCCACCAGTGTGTCACCTCACACATTTTTATTTTTTGCCTCAATATGCGCAAACCATAGCTGGCCCTTGACGTGTCGATTATTTTTCTGTTGAGCCTTTTTCTGTGATCATAAAATGACGAACACGGTCATCAACAATACTCAGAAATGCTGCGATATTTAAACTTTAATCGGTACCAAGTGCCCCAAAATCTGCCATGTAAATTTCTTCCACACCATTTCACCACCAGCAGCAGCCTGAACTGTTCATAAAAAACGTCAGGACAGATCGAAGCTGTGACACGCAGTTTTAGTTTTCAGTCCTTAGTTGATGAGATTAACACTCAGTTTGGTGTTCTGCCTCAAGTTTCATGTCAGTGCAGGTTCAGAGAGGGTATTCCTCACAACCTGGTTGTAACAAGTGGTCATTTGACCTACTGTTGCATTTGTATCATTCCAAACCTGTCTGGCTATTCTCCTCTGACCTCCCAGGTCAGCCCCAAAAATGTAACATTAATCTTTACTACTGCCTCTCTCCGGATATTATGTCCTCTGTAACCCAAGAGTTGGCAGTTCATAAAAATCTCAGTAGATCAGCAGTTTCTGAAATACTCTGACCAATGCATTGAGTTGCTGCCATGTGATTGGCTGATTGTTTACTTGTGGTAACTAACACTTGGACATGTTTGCCTAATAAAGTGGCCGGTGAGTGTTTATCAGTAGATTATTTCCCTAAACTCTGCCTGGCACCCATTTTCAAACATAAGATGCAATACTTTGTTCCTTCTCCACACACAGAAGCCAATTACATGGCTCTTATTAATGTAGTCGTCCCATTTGAACGCAGTTAATCATGCATGGAGTGGCAGGAGGATAGAGATTAGGCAGCATGGGCTTACATATCTTGTAATATGTCATGGGGATAGTTATTTCAATAATGGAGCACAAGTTACATAGAAGTTGTAGGGGTAGAGTTAACTTACAAACTGGTTGTCATGGTGGTGGTTAAGTAAAAATTTCATTTTTTTGTGTGTGTTTTTTATGTTTTTGTGTCAGCATGTCAACTTTCATAGAAATCCATGGAGATCTCAGAATCGATCTATTAATCTTGCAAAGTCACTAAACATAAAAATTTCAAACGCTTACATGTGGCCATGCAATGGACACGTTTGCATGCAGCATTCTGTCACCATGTTGGTATATGAAGCAAGGTGACAAGTGGAGGCAAGAACACATGCAGGGCATTGAGCTCACACACACATGCAGCTTCAGGGTACAGCGGAGAGAGAAGCACATTAAATCAGGCTCACATCAAGTGTAACCCTCCCTCAAACACACATCACATGCTTACAAACATGCCAGGGGAAACACAGACACAGTCTCAGAACAGGGTGGTCTAACGAGCCTCTGGTGATTCAGGACAGATTCGGGACACTTTGGCTTCATTAGTCAGAACAAAGTAGGCCAGATACCTTTAGAACTTAACTCTTCTGTTCCCGGGCCGCCTCCTTCCTACTTAGTATCACTGACTCTTTTATCCCCTTCTTCCCTTTCTTCTCTTGACCTCCCACTTATTTCTCCTCTGTCTCCGCTCATCTGTTTGATCCTTTCCCTTCTTTTTCAAAGTCCGCTCTTATCTTTTGGAGACATTCGACCATCTGTAGCAGTCTTGTCCCTCTCTTTGTTCCCCACCATCTTCACCGTCCACCCCCCTCTGACAAGTCTCCCTCTCTCTTCAACCTTTTTCTCTCTTTCGGTCTGTGAGATGCCCCAGTGTGGACACACCCGCATGCTGTGAGTTTGATCTGATACAATTTGCTGCAACATTAATGAAAGCATAAACCTATATGAATATTGATAAGCTATTCTTTTGCAATCTGCACATTCCGGATGGCCTTGAGGCCATCTAGGGAGACTCACACCAAAGATAGAATATTAAACTGACAAACATTGCTAATGAATATTCAGTGACGACATGAAATCTGAAATTGACATGGATTCTCATGCCTTCCCCCCTCTGAGTGAGATAATTCTCTGCACTTGCACGGCTGCACATACTTTGGGCTGTGGCGTGTCCAAAAGGGAGTTTTCTGCTTGCACAATCTCTTTAGTCAAACAGACATGCACAAGCCTTTGCATCATGATCCTTTTGTCTGTATCACCGTGTTGATTAAGCTGATTGTCTGTGTTAGAAAGACAAAAATTCTGCAATGCTTCTTCATTCTCATTCAAGATTTTGAAACAATATATTTACAATATGTTCTTGGTTCGTTTTGCTGTGAACGTTCTTATGAAAATTAAGATGATCGGTGTAATAAAGTTATTTATTTTTTATCCTTTTAACTGTCAACCTCAAAATGCTTGGGTCCAGGAGGACACTGCTGTCTTCTTGACAGTTGAGGGTTTTAAACAGGAAGCTAGACTTTTTCTTTTTACTGTTTGGTCATTTTGCAGTTTTTGTCCTTTTAGACCCGAGTTTTTTTGAGTAGGAAAACGAGGAGGATGTTTTGTACTTATCTTGGGAACGTTTTGTCAAACTGGTAAAGGTACAAATGACCCAGTGTCAACTTCAATAGATGGCAAAGAACAACAAATGCTTGTGAAATTGCTGCTTTAAGTTCTTGTTGTTGTCAACTTCTGTCATCGAATGTGTTTGAAAATGATGACAACCTATTAAAAAACAAGGGTCTGCTTTCTCAAGGGAATATTCACATGGATTGATGATTATGTGAACCACATTGTATATATCTAATATACAATGCTAAATCTAAATTCCAAAGTTTTTGGCTTTGTTAAAAAATAAGGAAGTCCCTGTTTAATAGCATCTATGTTCTGACACACTTGAAACATTTTAGGTTTTCTGAGATTAATGCTCTATGAATGAACTGCACTGACTGAATTTACAGTCCAGCGATTAAATGGTATCCATGTCCTGACGGCTTGCTGTGTTTGTTTTCTAGTACTGTACTACATCTCTTAGTAAATTATCTGGAGTATTTTGTTTTTTACAAATATTCTCCCCCAATTTACAACATAGTCAGACACATAAGCTGTGTGAATACCCCCTCTGGGTGTTTGACTGTGCAAGGTTACACAAAACACTTAACAGACATAACAAAGTACAACTTGAATCTACTTGACTACCGATTTGTTTTCCAGTGGACAAAAGGGCTACAGTATGATGAACGACAACAAACCAGCAAAGAACAAAGGAAACCATGCTGAATGTATACGGAGAAAGAAAATTACTTTTAGTGAATAGATCAGGATCAATCTGTGACAATGGCTTGGCATGGAGAAAGGCAGAAATCAGAAGGGAGCAAGGGAAACAGTTTTTTTCTAAATAAAACATGAAGGCAGACAAATCTAAGTGCAGGAAGCAGAGAAACAAAGCAAAACATAAATAAGCAAGATTTAACAAGCATTGATTGACATTAACCCAAAAACTCTGCCCAAATTCACCAGTCATACACAATGAACAACATAACTCATGTCCAGTGTCATTCCATGCATTTTATCAAAACTTAGTTTAAGAGAACATGATTCAATTCAAAGATGGCATATGATTCTTTATAATTCAGTACTGTGAGTTTCTAAGAATGTGCAGAATAAGCTCGAGTTAATAAAAAGACATTTACACTGCAAGAGTAAATGATCAGATAAAAGATAAAGGCTCTAAAATAGCCTTCACTGTTTGAAATAAGGAAAAGGAATACGTTAGATCTAGTTTGCAGTGAAAGTATAATGTAATGAATTTCCAGCACTGTCTCAATGCATTCCTAGTGATATATAGATACATTTTTTTTTTTTCTGCTTATATAAGCTGCTATATACTTTGTTCTAGACTCTGATGTGATATCTTGGCTAATTTTGACACCAATAAAAAAAACTAGTTATTTTGGATGAATAATATTTTCGTAAACATTTAAAAGTATTTTGAAATAGCTCCTCTTGTTTTGTTTGGATTTATGTAGGTTTAGATGAAGCTCTTCATCTAGTGGTTTTTGGCCACTCCAACTGGTTGTTACTTAAATGTCACCTTTTTATTTATCAGTTGATGAGCTTAAAATGGGACAGAGCACAATCAATGACAACATCAATGTTGAATGTAGGCTAATGATCTCTGTGGCTTTTATGTGGGGAAAGATCCAATTATTCTGCACAAAAATAGATAATTAAAACATAATTAGAGCAAAATAACTTTTGCAAACTCATTTTCTTTTTCCCACCCCATTTGGAAATCGTGCCTCATTTGAAAAAAAAATAAAACGGCTTTCTGAATTTTTTCCAGAAGCTTTGCGAGACCATCTGCGCTCAACTTATGCTAGTGGAGATCCTATAATCACAAGTCATGCTTAAAATTGTGTGGACAGAGTCTTCTGTTCTTTGCATTCGGTTGTTTTCCTGATTAAATTTTTTGTAACAGTCAACTGTGAGGATCTATTTTCATTATGCATGCTTATTTAGCTGTAAGGGGCTCCAATATACCTGGTGAGTAGTGCACAAATTCATTTATATACACCATAAAATAATATAATGTAACAGAAACGCTCTATTTAGACATTTGAAATTAGGAATAAGTTGAGATATTAGTTCAGAATACCGACATGCATCAGCAGAGATTCTCTGAAATTTATGTTTTGAGAGACTTCACATGGTTGAATGTGTTATTTAAAGGGCACACTGTCTTTACAGAGTATCACTTTATGTACGGATCTTTGGAGATATGACTACAAGCCATGTGTACCTGAACCAAAGAAGTGGCCTCTTTGTAGACTTTTGACATTGTCCCTTATGTTAATTGTCTGTAAAAATAGTCACTTGCCTGGAGTTAACTGACCAAATGAGGGTTGTTTATTTTTGTAAATGAACACCCATGCTGTTTTGCACAAGCCCACACTGCCGGCTCAGAGGACAGACTCACTTAGCTGTGACAAACAGGTACTTGGTAATTTTATGACCTGAGGTGCTGATGCAGCAGAGGAACAGTGGGGGCGTAGATGTGAAATGGGTTGAATTAGGACAAATTAATTGGAGTTGCATTCGGAGTTGGTAACTGCCATTGCTGATCAGATCAACTAATCTTCTTCAGA
Organism: Poecilia mexicana; assembly: GCF_051168715.1. Taxonomy (NCBI): domain Eukaryota; kingdom Metazoa; phylum Chordata; class Actinopteri; order Cyprinodontiformes; family Poeciliidae; genus Poecilia; species Poecilia mexicana. The sequence continues at coordinate 13,848,816 of NW_028263378.1, read as the reverse complement.
GTAGTGTGTCCCTTGCAATCACACACTTGCAGATACATCATGAAGAGCATAATGTCAGACAGTTTTGCCTATGAAGAGCACTCTGTTTTCTCCAGCAAGGTCCAGTAAGCACCAAAGTGCAATGAAAAACCAAGCTTTCATTATTCAGTATGTTAATGGTCATTTTGATGTTCTAGTTCTGAAAGCTTAAAGTTGTCTTACTTGTGTTACTTTGAAATATTGTAATACAAAATGACACCCATGAAGCAACATATTTTTGCCAAAGTGACTAAAAAGAAATAAAGTAATGTTCCCTGCGATAAGAAATATTTTCCCAGCGGCCGGTGTCGCGTAGTGTTAAATATGTGGAGGAAATCTATCATTAGAAACATCTCTGTCTACTCTGCCTTCTCTTTCTGTCCTAGTGAGTGGATTGTGGGTGCAGCGGGGCACTCAGTTGTTTTTAATGTGACGACACAGGTGGCAGCTGCAGCACTACCATCGGGCCGAGCAGACATCTGATGGAAAAATTTACCCAGTGCTTTTTTTTCCTTCCTGGAAAGCTCCACTCTTCCTCTGTGTTTTCTTCATGCATCGTTTTTCAATCTCTTCTTCTCCCTTACTCCCACCTTTCACATCTCCTGTAGTGTGTCAGCCCACCTGGGCTGTCACACAGAACAAGATGAGAAATGGGAAAGCAGCTCATCAGCTGCACCAACTGACAGGAAAGTAAGTGTGTGTGTGTGTTTGTGTGTGTTTGTGTAGGTGAAGGTGTATCTATATTTATCAGGCTGGCATGTGAAGAAGTAATAATTGATATTTAAAGTCAATGCATAGCAGTATGTTCTATGAACATAAGCACATTTCTACATGAGTATGTAGATACTGAGCTAATGCAGCATAACTGAACTGTTTGGTTTCAGACTGTTTGGAAGGACAACACCACCACCACTCTTTTATTAAAGAACTAAACCTATGAAAAAAACTGATTCAAGAAAGTAAATAACCAAATGACTGACAAAATGTTGTCCACATGGCGTTGACATCTGTTTAGAGCAGTGACATCAATGCTTTGCAAAAATTGTGTGTGAAATGTACATGTTCTCAAAAGGACATTTTATTTAATTTTTACAACTTTTATTTGCTTTTAGTGCTACTTGACAGTAAGACCCTGCGTTATTTTAGCACTGGACAGCATGTAAACATGGGTATGTGGAAATCTTGGCTCAGAGTTAATACGCTCACCATCATGTCACTGAAGCTTCAACATTTCCCAGCCTACTTGTATTTCCTGCCCACATACTGACTCTGTGCCCTTGGCATTTCGGATGGCAGATAGCTTATTTTCATTCCCACAAAAGTTTAGGATGAGGACATTTAAATCACCCACCCTTTTTCACCCTCCCTCATCCACCTTATTCCCATTACCAATCACGGTTTGCCTAAATTGGGTTCACAACTTCCAGATCAGCATTACTACCTACCTTCCCTTTAAAAGGCGTTGAACATAGTGTGGTTGTCGGTGTCAGACAGTGCTTATCTACTGGGGTTTTCATACAACAGCATTTCTTTGGATGACAGAACATTGTCCAGCAAGGAGAAAATGTCTCACATGCAGGATTGTGTAGGTAAAAATACCATTTTGATGTTGGAGATGAATGGACAGACTCTTTTGAGATTATAGAAAAGGCAATAGTGGGCCATTAATTTCAACCAAAGTATCTGGGATACCGTTTCTGAACCTGCAGTGTCTTAAGTCTTGAATCAGACAAGACACCATCCTGTCAACCAAGAACAGGAAACTGAGGCTACAATTCCCACAGATTCACCAAAATTGGACAATGACAGACTGAATAAACATTGCCTGGATCGATAAACCTCAATTTTAGCTCCAACTTTCAGGGTCAGAACTTAGTAAAAACAACATGGGGGACATAGATCAATCCTGGCATATATCAAGGGTTCAGGCTGCTTCTGCAAGTACCAACTGAGCACAACAGTCTTTTTAAACACAACAGTCTACCTCAATATTATTGCTGACCATGTTCATTCCTTTACAACCACAATGTAGTGTGCTTTTAACACAATGATGTGATCACTGTACTCCACTGAACCTCCATGTCTACATGTACTGCACCTGAGTGATTATGTCATGTAATTATGGACCAAAGTGTCTGAGGAAGATTTCTGACATGATGTTGAATCTATACCATGAACAATAATGGTAGTTTTAATATCAAAATGTGGTCCAATCCATAAACAGCTAGGCTGATACAATTGCTGTTGAGTTTATGTGGATCTACATGATGTAGCATTTTGTGATAATTTTGGTGTATTCAGCCTTTTCTTTCCAAAAACCTGGAGGTTAGCAGCGTGTTTGTAATTGTTTAAAAACACAATAAAACCAGGAACAGTATACAGCTACAGCCATATTTTGCATTAAAGCTTTTAAAACTTGTTTGCCAACATTTTCAGATTTTATGACAGATTAATTTGTACCAGTCAAGACCCAACATGTTTTAAATATTCGTGGCTGGTGCTTTTGTTGTTGTTTTTTCCTTGAAACTGATTTCAGTTGTGACTCTTCCTGGCGTCATGTTTCACACTGCACATAGCACATAACTCAGCAGTCTGGTGGTGAATGTACACATCCATGTACAAAGGGTTTGTGCTCACACATAGGCATCAGAGAATCTACAGTTTCTGAGTTTTCCCACATGATGTATCAGCCTGACAGCCTGTACCGCACTGTCATAACTTCATTCTTCATTGTTTTCCCTGCTGTCAGTCCATGAATCTATCTTGTCAAACTGTCAAGCCTTTATACTTTATTGCTGTCTTTGATCTCATATTTTCTGTATGCATTCATCAGATGCAAAATATTGTATACAATGACACTGATTTTAAAGAAACTTTATTATTAAGTTATACCTAAGAGTAAGCGGAAACAAAATTCTCAATGTCAGACAGCTGAGTGATCAGACCTCTACGTACTGATCCCTTCTCCTAAATATGTGCAACCTAAAGCCATTGATTGATGTGATTAGGAATATAAATTGAAATATAAGTTGCAGAGCCAGTATTCTAACATTATGCAATGTACTCAACAATGGAGCCTCTTTATAAAAAGTTTTTGGAGACATCCAAATTATTTTTGCCTTAAGTCTATAGCAGATATACTCAACATATTTAGCTGGAAGACACTCCCTTATCGAGGAGGATGGTACATTTTTGCAGAGTGACACTCTACACTCTGAATAAAATAGCGTGTTTACATTTTTTCCCCTCTCTGTTGTTTGACAAGGTGCCAATTCAAAACACGTCTACGACCTTACTGGGGGAATAGAATGAGCGACATCCAGTTGTGTAAGTTGAAGAATTTAGAGACATTCCTAGGAAGCGCAGTCAAATGTTTGGTGTTTACCACCAAAGAATTTAAAAAATTTAAGATTCTTTGTGAAGCTTTGGGTTTTAAAGAAGAACAACGCCACAGTTACAGCCCTGTTGCCTTTGGTGGGGCTGGTAGAAAATAGCTCCTACAGTTTTACCCTTATTAAGGTGAAATAACCTCAGGCCTCCTGCCAGGTCTCAAGTAGATCAAAGAAATGTCAAACCATGGAAATGGAAAGAGTCCAGCACACTGTGTGGCTTTTCTTATCATGACACCTGCTGAAATAATATTTTTTTACTCAACTCAAGAACATGGCACTCTAGTTTTATGTAAACAAATATTATTTATCAGTAGTTCAATCCGGCGGACTTATATATATATATAAAAAATAGTTAAATGACACAGGAGAGTATTGTGGAGATTTACATTGACCATCAATGACAGTTATAGAAATGCATTAGGCTTTAAAAACAAGGTGTGGATGCATCACAGCTTTTGTGATAATTAGACAACTAGAGTAAGTGCCATTTTGACACATAAGGGACAGCCAGGGGCAGCAATCAATCCAGAAACTGAGTGCTGAAGTACACAGAAAAGGGAGTTTGTTTCAGTAGCTAATATGGAGCTAAAATCACTTGGATGCAGTCCAGTTAAAACATCTTTGTAGTCATTAAACAAATAGCTGTCGTTATAGCAATCAAACTCTTGTTTACATTTGCTGACTAGATTTTTGAATGTGTGAGCTGTTAATTTGATAACTTATCTTGATGATGAGCTTCATGTCCTTAAAGTTAGAAGGCCTCATTGTCATCACTCTAATGTTTAGCTCCTTCCACAAATTCTCAATCAGATTCGAGTCGGTACACTTGCTGGGCTGCTCCAAAATGTTATTATGTCCAGTCAGAAGAAACGTGTTTTTGAAATTAAAATGTACTTTAAGCCTAAATCAGCCAAAGGTATGAATAATGTCTGGACTGTAGCTTCTTTTTTCTGTGTTGGATTCCTTGTGGACAGAAATTGATGTCAGATTCTTCTCTGTCCACCTTGTAGCTGTCATGGCTTATACTGATGCTAACGTTCACACTTTCTGTCTCACTACTTTTTTCTCTTCATCCCAGTCTCTAGCTTTCTAATTATCTCTTTCTTTCATCTTGTGTAACTTTGGTTCTTTGCTGTCACCTTTTACTCTCACTTCGCTCTGCAGTTCCCATCATCTGTCGAGCTATCCGCTTCTTCTTTGTTGTTTTACCTCCGTGTCATCCCCTCACCTTTATTCTTTGACCTGCTCTTCTCTCCTTATTATGTTATTTGCTTTTGTCTTGATCTCATATTCCCCTTCCTAACACTTTCCCCATCTACTTATATGTCCTTTTTTTGTGTTTCTTAGCTCCTATCCTTACTTCCTTCTTTCTGTTCATTTCTGATTTGTCACCTATTCACATGTCTTTCCTTTTCCACCCCTCCTGCTTAAGATTTTGAATGTTATTTCTTTAGGCTGTGGTTGACGAGGGAGTTTTTTTTTTTTTTTTTTTTTTTTTTCCAACGATTAGGCTCATACACACTGAGTCACGAGGCTTTTTGGAGATGGTGGTTGATGAGCTTTGCCAGACTCTCAACATCCCTGCCCAACAGAGATGCTGAAGAAACCTCATTGGGCCTCGTGGCCACAGCATGGCACAGACTTCGATGCTGGCCAGTCTGCGTTTCCATTGTGGGTGGATGTTTAAAACCCTGGGGCAGCGCACTACTCAACTCCCCCAATCATAAGAAGTGACTAAGAGCTGCTCGTCAGACACTTGTTCAGCAAACCTAAATGTTGGCTGCGATCACATTTGAGGCTTTTACACAAAGCTGTATTTGGATGGTTCTGATGCTAGCAGACATCCTGATGTTACTCATGCATTTTATCAGTGAAAAATATCATGCAGTTGCCAGGCAACATGTAATACTTTATAAACTGGATGGAGCACTAAGTTGGATATAGTTACTGTTAACAGAAAGTTCAGGAAATTACATATAAACACAAATCTAAGACTTAACTTATCTAATATTTTTAATGTATTTTCACTCCTTCTTAGTGTCAATATCTTGTTGAGTTTGTAAAATTAAGCTGCACTAATTGTTGTTGGCTCCCCAAAATAGTCTTGTAGACATTCTGCAATCATTTGCATAATAAATATACAGAATCAGTTGTGCTGTCAACGAGCTCTTGGGGGAGGAAAAGAGAAAAAATAAATTTTATGACACAAATGAAAAATGAATACGGCATTTGAATGCACCAAATAGAAGCATACGGTTATTATGATGTACTAGATTGTGCAGTTCGAAGTATAGCACGTTTGGCATACCAGCACATCCGTCAACAATGTCCAAGATATGACATCCAGCTTTCTGAGTGACAGTTTGCTGCTGTGTGGGCTGGATTGACTGCTCCTTTCATGTTTTCAATCTTTCTTCATTATTTTAGACCCGGCCCCACCCAAACTGTCATCAGCAAATGTCAGTGAGGGGCCTATCCATTGCTTCACCTACCTCCGCCCTTCCCCCTACCTTCTGTTTTTAATCTTTAGTTTACAGTAACATGTGCTCTGTCTTCTCTATATGAGATTCAGTGTAGCTATCATGGTTAACTTATGCACTGCAGAATAAAAACAGGGCACATCTGTTTTGAAGTTCATGTTCACTATGAAGTGAAATAAAGATGGTATTATTCCATGGTTTTATTGGATTGTGTTTACATAGTCACGGAAATAGTACAAAGTTTGGCCAAACGTAATTGGGACATTTTGGATGCATTTTGTGGAAAAGCAGAGGGAAAAAAATGCATCAAATTCAAAAAGACTAGAGCTGATTGTGACAAACAGTTAAGTTAAAATATTCACTGTTTGCTGAAAGATGGTGTTAATGTTGACGCAAAAGTTTAAGGAGATTTTAGTGTTGAATAAAAAAAAGCAAATTAACGATTATATATATTACTTTGTGTTTACTTCCAAACTAATGGCACTTCTTTTCTCCAAGGCAGTTGGCCACATTTAACAGAAGCCTTTTATTCCTGGATTTAGAGGATAATCCTGCCATATTTATGTTTATTAATGTCTTTCAAAGGTGGGCCAGAAAGTGTCAGATTCTGGAAGACTAAATCTGCTCTTGACAGGCAAGTAGGTTAAATATTTAGTCTGCTGAAAGCAGGTGATAATTCAGATGCAGGAGGGAAAAAAAACAAGAGAAACACAACCTGCTGCATTGCTGACTGTAGGGAAAGAGGGCAGGAATTTCAAAGAGCACATTTTGCATCCTTACTTCCAGGGCAGCCAGCCTGATGTTTAGTTTGTCTATTCTGGATTATAGCTTTGGGATTTATTTGCATCCCTCCCTGCTTCTGTTACATGATCTGACGTGTGCACTTGCAGATGCTGTTAAAAGCATATTTTTAAAAGCTTCTGCCAAAAATATTTTAAGTCAAGTCATTGTCTTTTATTCTCAAGCAAACTGGTAAAAGGAGAAAAGAAAATTTTGCTTTTTTTTGTTTGTGTTTTTTTTTTTAATGATTTGCTGCTTTGCATTTAAAGTCTAGTTCTTCTATTATTTAAAAAAATTGATCTGTGACTATCGGAAACATAAAAATGTAAAAAAAAAAATGTTCAGTTATTCTACTTATTTACTAACTCAGAGTATTCCATGCTTACAAAGGTTGAAAAATATAACGAAGTCAAAATTAAATGAGTGAAGTGAGGCAAAGATTCTGCTACAGGCCGTACAACAGAGATTCACTTCCTAAGCAGTTCATGTATCAATAAAAACCAGCAAGTTCAAAGTGAAGGCATTCCAGTGCCTTGAGACGGCAAACCCAGGCTTAGTTTCACCTTTTGTTTGACTGTATTTGGATGATTTATCCTGTTAACTGCCCTCAGAGACTCTTCGGAGCACAGCATGTCTGTGAAAAGTCAATTTTTCAACTCAGAATAAATCGTGGAAAATGCTAGTTAAAGCATTCTTGTATTCGATTGGAACTGAAATCTCGTTTCTCAGCTTTATGTATCACTTCGTTTATTTTTCAGCTACCTTGTAAATTTACTGTTAAGGCTTTATGCAGCAGGAAGCGGTGCAATAAAATATTTGATAAAAGTTTGATCATTTTTTATAGATTTACCGCAAGTTGTTTGTTTGTTTATGTCCTTTAGGACCATGGTGATCATTCAGAGGCTACATAGTTAATTTTTCCCATAAATCCTGAATATTCACACAGGGATTAGTGAGATACTTTTCTAGTATGAGGGTTGGTGGAGTAAGAAAGAACAATTTAAATGTTTTATGCTTTAGTAAATGTCTTTAATTATTGCCAAATGAGAATTTACCAGTATGGTACCTTGCAACATCATTCATACGCCTTCTGTAGCTAGTTATTATGGAACAATATCCCAAGCTGTTACCATCACGCATTGCCCTGTTCCATCCAGCGTAATAAAATATAATTTGTGCACTGTCCAACAGTGTAGAAATGCCCAGCTTCATTCTGTGCAAGCACTTTTTCTGAGAATGAAATTAAAGTTTCTATAAGTACAGAGCTAGTCAAGATTTAAACCAAAAGAAAGCTCTTACTAGCAGCAAAAAATAGTTTTTTAACCCTCCCGTGGTCTTAGTGCGATGCTCAAGAGGAGTGTCAAAAATGTCGTGGTCAGAGGGCGTGGAAGTGGAGGGGTCGTCCTGTCAGACCATAAATTTTGGAAGCTATGCAAAAAAAAACTTGTAAAATCACACGCAGCCTCAGTGCGACCCAACCGGACCGCGCACAGAGTAAAAATCTTGTGGGGTTTAAAGACCGTGGGAGGGTTAAAGTAGTGACGCCCTCAAGAGGACCTGATAAAAATGCATGCCACACTTTTCAGCTTTTTTTTTTTTTTTTGTAAAAATTCTGGTCTTTTAATTCTTGTTCAAAGTTTTACGCGACTTTGCATTATTCTATTCCCCCCAAAATACATCCATGTTTGTGGTTATAATGCAACAAAAAGTTAAAAAAGTTCAAGCGATGTGACTATTGTCACAAAGCTGCTTTTCCGGTGTTTCCCTCTTCCAAAGATCCACATTAGCTTTTAGATCGTATGACGTGTTCGGCATGAAAGAAGCTACATAATTAATACCGACAAAGTGTAACTCCTCTAAACTCGGTGGGAAAGATTTGCTTTTTAAGCTTCATTTATTTTGTAGATGTCTTTAACTAGACTTGACTCAGCTTTCCGTTGCTTTATTTTTCAAGTTATGTCGAACTGAGATTTCTAGGAGTTGCAGCTCAGTGTAAACATAGATCATTAATTTGTTTCTTGTCTAAGACAAATGATGGCAAATATTACATAAGTGAAGTTTATTAGGATCTGCTAATGCAAACTTCTCCACGGCCCCTTTGCTTTATTCTTCACGACTCTATAAAAACGAACTCAAGAGGAGCCCCATCTGATTTACCTGGGTCTGGGTGTGTGTATGACGGTGTAATTGTGTCTGTGCATGTGCGTGCACGTGTGTGTGTGTGTGTGTGTGTGTGTGTGTGTGTGTATTCCTAGGACCATGTGTGAGACCGAGGTACTCTCCAGAGTGTTTGCACACAAACACACACTGGCAGCCCGGTTGCCGCAGAGCGTGTACTTGAGAAAGGACACCTGAGTTTGTAAATCAGTCTTGTTCTCTTTTTTTCCTGCACAGTTTGCTATTCGCTCCAGTTTTAAAGTCATTTTTCTTTATCTCTGCGTTTAATCACTTTCGAACCAATTCTCTCTTTTTTCACCTTCTGTGTTTTTTTTTTATCTTTTGGTTTGGCTGTGTATTGTGTATTTCTCTTTCTGTTCAACCTTAACCTGTGGTGCCTGTGTTCATTAGACCCACATGCACTCAAATTTAATCACCAAGGTTTTATTTGATCCATCGAAGATGATTCATGGTGTCATTTTCAGATAGACCAGAAATCTCCCTTTGATACACAACATATGTTTCCTCAATCAGCACTTAATGCAGTCTCTGGTAATTGTTTTCTTCCAAGGCGCCTGCCAACTTGTATCTCACTATTTGTGCCTTACCTTCTGTTGTTTTTCCTCAGATGTCTATGGGTGGAAAAACAACTACTTTTTTTTCATAAGATTAGTGATTTAGCCCTAATTAAGCCACCCCGCATACATTGACAAGTGCGCAGCAGATATTCAACGCTGTAACAATTCCCCCATGTTTTCTTTCCAACGCCCCATGTTGAAAATGTGTCTGGTGAGTTAATTCTCACTCCCCTTCATTAGATCAAGGAATGTGTGAGATGTGTTGTAGTGTTTATCCACCCATTAGAGTCCATTAGAAAGTAGGGATGCACTCCCCAAGCTCTTTAAGAAAGCTGTATGGACAACGACACTGTTTGATGTTTTGGCAGAGTGTGTTGCATGAAAGCGTATTGCAGCTCAGCTGCTAGAGAGCAGATTTCTAGGCTTCAGTTCACGTTTTTATTTATTTGAAGCTAATGAGTGCGTCAATTAGCGTTCCTTTATCCTGCAGGTGTGGTGTAATATGTGACGGACATGCAGAACAGCGGTTCTAAGGATTTACCAAGGAGAGTCCTTTTTGAACTCCTTTTTTAAAACGACCTACGAGTATTCATTCCAATAACACTAGGTGTTTTTAGACGGAAATATGCCGTTTTTCTTTTCTTCCCTTTTCCTCTCGTTTTAATCCAAGCACTAAAGGTGTTATGAAAAACACAAACAAACAATCGCTTCACAGTCTACTTTGTTAATCCCCACAAACTGAGGATCCATATCATGAACAAAGTGGTTCTGAAAGAGGTTGTCCTTGTTCCCGTTTCTTTCATCTTGAAGATCATCCTTGAATGTGTTTACCTGATCTTGTTCTTCATACAGCAGCTTGAATAAGAGCTTACCCTATGCAGAATCCTTTCATATGTTGGGAGATAGAAATCGTACATCAGAGCAAGATTTCTAATCTGGCGTTGAGAGAAAATTTGCCTACTACCTACATTTCTGTAATTAACGTTGCGTTATCTTTGTTGCGTTGAAGTATTTTCTAATATTTCATCTGTCTTAATACATATATATATATATATATATATATATATATATATATATATATATATATATATATATATATATATATATTGCCCTGCAATGGACTGACAGCCTGTCAGTCAGGGTGTACCCCGCCTCTCACCCATTGACAGCTGGAGCTGGGCAGCAGCACCTTTCCCAACCGACTGAAGTCGCTGAATTACCTCCCTGGTATGTCACAAAGTTTTCCAAAGACCTGCTCATTAACCATTCATTTGGTTTAGACTCCTGTCCTACTGGAAATATGCTAGACTTTGTGCCAACAACAACAAACCAGCTCTTTTGTTCGTTTCACAAGGACTGTGTAGTTTTTAAACGCACCTCTGGCACACTATACTCCCACAGCACACACCCCACAAAAGACCTTGGGGGGACCTAATTGTAAGAGTTGTCTATACATGTGGATGGAAAATCAAGCTCTTATGATCCCCACAGCAACTTCTCAGCAAGATTTGGTCCCCTCTTCCAAAGCCAGGATGAGAGCCACATCACTCCCTCTAAACATACTAACCTAGTTATACTATCTTATGTTTATATCTTTTTTAGGAAAAAATGGAAAAAGTCAGACGGTTTCTTTAACCCTACCTGACCCTAACCCTTCTTTAACAAACAAACAAAAACTACACACAGTGTTATGCAATCAGATTTGGTAAACATGTTGCTGTGGTGATCTTAGAGAAACTATTAGCTTGCATTTCTAATGGTCTTTAGCTGGTCACCTGAACATGTCATTTTCTAGATCCAACTGTTACACTTTAACCCCAAAATGTAATTTATACCAAAATCTCTACCAGTATCAGTGGCACTTTCACCAAATTTTGGAAAGTATGGATCCGAAGCATCAGCATAACACTAGAAATGGAACTTCTATAGATAATTTGGCCTGTTAAACATATAATAGTATCATTTTCTTCTGCCTGAAATGAAAGTATGATTACCTTGTTATATTTGTGGTCACTGGTTTCCGAGCAGCTCCCCTCTGTTTGCAGGTTAACAATAGCACACATGCAGCTGGCAGTCTAAGCACTTCATGCTTTCGGTTAGCTGTGTGCTGGCTAATCACATTTCTGCTGACAAGTTCAACATGGTTTTTCTTTTTACATTAATTTGTAAGCAGGGGTGCATGGAAACACAATGAAAGCACATAGGCATCATGCTGCCCCCATGCACACCAGGAGCCTATATACATTACACAGACACATGCTCATGCATATGCACAGAGCACAGAGGGAAAAACACACACACACACAAACAGAGAAGCATTGTGTTAGAAAATGTCAAATCCGCTCACTTTCCCTCGAGGTTCAGTGTCAGATGAGATTTTGTTTCTTTGCTGAACACTGCACAGTTGGTCCCGGCGTGATTTCGGCTGCAAGTGTGTGAGATTGAGAGCTACAGAGAAGAGGGGCAGTGATGAGATATGTTGCATAAGGGGGTGCAGTGGAGTGTGAAAGAGAACAGGTGGCTCCTTTTTCTGCCATCTAGCTTTATGTGCCATCTTCCCTATTGTGTCTCTGTGTGTGTGCGTGTACGTGTGTGATAAACAGTGAGATTGCCTTGTGAGTTAGGACTTAAGCGTACCTTAATAACATATCTCCATAAATGCGCTGCCTTGTTCTGCTTCTCTTTGAAGGCGTACGTTTGCTCGTTGCAGAGCTATGGTCGGTTCGGAAACAATTAGATGAGACAACAGAGGTCCAACGAGATGATTCTCCAAATGTCATCCAATTAACAACCTATCGTGAAAACGGGACACAACTCTCTCATGCTGCCTGTCTCTTCGTTTTTCTCTGTCTGACTGTGTTTTGTTCTCAAATAATCCCTACTCTCCTGAGACAGACATGTTCGGTGACTAACATTTGAAAAATGGCAGGTTGTGTCACACACTCGCTGCCAAAAAGAGCAGAGTGAGTTGTTCTCAGTGAAGTCTCTCTGATATCTGTCTGTTTTTCTGTGTTCCTCTCTCAGATCAGCCTTCCAGGCCGGTGGTCAGGACTCGGCAGCAGCAGCAGCAGCCTGGCTCCAAGGGAGCGAAGGGTGGTGCGGGGAGCGTCAGCGGCACAAGGAGGGGACCACTGTAACCAACACCACCCTTACCACTGTCGGCCCACTGCTGCCGCAGAGCGCCACGCTGCCAGGGAGGAGCGCCACCACCAGGGCGCTGGGAACACTGCAGGTCATCTGGCTTCAGGCTCCTCAGACCCGTCCTCCGTCCAGACCTCACCCACCACACCAGCCCAGACCAGTACATATCAGCCCCCAGGTTCCACCTCAGCTTCACCTCCTTTCTCCCGGCAGCCCGAGAGGGCGTCCTCCTCCTCTGAGTCCTTAACTCCAGGAGGAGGAGGAGGAAGTGGAGCGAGTCTGTCCGGCGGGGTGAAGAGAGGAGGCGGGGATCACCATCCGCCAAGCCTAATCCCCCGTGCAGTCGGGGCCAGCGCTTCTTCCAGTCTCCACAGCCTCGCAAGCAGAGGGAGCTCCACACAAAACATCTCGTCATCAGACCGGGCCTCGCCAACACCTCCCACACCTTCGTCAGCTTCCTCCTCTTCCTCCTCCTCTGCGTTCACCGGCCGTTTAGGACAACCACCTCGCGGCCCTCTGTCTCTGCATAGCTATAGCCGGAAAAACGTCTTCCTCCAGCATTCCCTGCACACGGCCGAACTGCAAGCCCTCACACAGAGAGACAGTTGAGGATGCCAAAAAAAAAAAAAAAAAAAAAAAAAACAGCCATAAGCAGCCATATCATCAGCTCAAGTTATCATAAGGGTTAATATTTAGGAGAAAACACTGCTGCTGCTTCGCGCCAAACTCACCCTTAAAAATAAAAAAATAAATAAAAATCCCCCACCCGTCCCATTGCGCTTACAATCACTGTGCAATCCAGACCAGCTCTTGATTCACTTGTTTAGAAATTAGCTTGATTTTTACACATGCGCACACACGCATCAGGCGGTGAGATTGAAAAAAGGCACTCACCCGTCTATCATCGCTCCCACGTCGTGTCATGCTGACAGTTCAGATGAGCTTACGCCCACAGACACACAAACTCCACACAAACACAGTCACCCACACTCAAACTCACACTTTGACACAAAGACATCGCCTGTGATATCTCTGCTCGGCCATCTGCACCAACAGCACGGCGGCAAAGCTGAATGAAAAGACGAGGCGTCTGCATTGTTAAAGCTCGGTTCTTTATTTGACCGCCTGTAACAGTGAGCCCCATTGGCCGCTCAAGAACTTTGGGAACCCGACTGTGATTTTTGCTCGTGACCGTGTTTTTCTCAAGCTGCCAAATCCCTCGTTGAATCAAATCCTCATTCCTCATTGGTCCAGGTTAAGAGACTGCAGTCCTTGTGATACAGCATGCTTTTTTTTAAACATTTTTAAAAGACGGGAAAAAAACACAGCCGAGCGTTTAATACAGCAGCCGCTTAACTCTCATCACAGTATGAACTTTCATGTCAGTGTTTTTAAAACCAGTCAAAACTTCCATGACATTAATTAACCTGTTTGTATAGTCTTTGTTTTTTTGTTTTTTTTGAGAGAGAGAGAGAAGAATTTTTTGTTCGAGAAAATGACTTGTGTTCTTTCCTCAACATTTTATAATTGCAGGAATACAAAGTTAAGATGCAACATACGTTATACTGGATGGAATAATGAGTCTCACAAAAATAGTAAAGCTAAAATAAAATTACATTTTAAATTTAAACAAACCACAACCTAAAGAAGCTATTGTTACACTCCAGTTTGAGTAAAACAGATTATTACCTCTGACAGATTTTTCACAGAAATTCCTCAGTGCTTGTGATAAAAACCTGAGCCGGTCATTGGCAGCAGATGTCTATGGGCGCTTCGTTGAATAACAGCAAACAGAATTGAACTGAATAATCACACTTGGATGTTTTTTTTCCTCTTAAATTTATTCTTAATAATACCTCTCTTAACCTGCTGCAGACAGATACCACATCACAGTTAGTTTGTAGAAGAGTAAACATCGCAGTAGAAGGGTACCTCCTACAGACGACATGAGGCCAAAAACAAAATGATGCAGTTTTCATCACACAGCTGCGACGGTGGTAACAGTTTGACTTAACCATGCGGAGCCCTTTAATGCCCTCATTTAGGTTGAGAATCGGCCTTTAATTTAAGAGGAACCTGACAACTCAGCATTCCTGCCATGTTCAAAGACAAAGCGCCTCTGCCTTTGCCATCAGTAGATCATAACAATGTGAATTCCTGACATAAGTTGAGCTAAAACCCAGGTCCGTGGCCAGATTGTGAATATTTAATGGCAGTCGTTTTAAATTTTGATCAACTGATGAACAGCCTGTTTTTAATAATTAGTTTACTCTGTTCCCCCCCCCCCCTCTTTTGCTCTTCTTTTTGAACTTAGAGCCTTGTAAAGATCAGCACAAAATGTGAATAACTCAGATTCCGATCCAGAATGTTCTGCATTGTATTTCACTGATAAAAAAAATACTAATTTCAGTGTGAGCATTTTTAGAATCAGCAAAAACAGGGAGTGCCTCTGAGTAAATGTCACCTATTTGGGAATTTCTTTCCTTTTCTACAAACTTACTGTGAGGTGGCATCTTTCTGCAACAGCTGAGGGAACCATCACTGATAACATCACAGAATATTACTTCATAAATCCGAACCCTCCCCTTATAGCTGCAAGAAAAATGTTTTTTATAACTACTTGCGTAAGGGAGTCACTTAATTGGGTTCTGCATAAAGAAGGAACTAAACGGGGAAAAAGTTGCATCTTTACTCAAAGACTTTACAAAGCTTTTACTCAGTTCTCCCTGTTTCAGTTTAATGGTGATATCTCATCGTAACAAGACTTCCATCTACGTTTCTTTTGTCTATAAGGTCGTTTAAGTGACATGAACATTACTGCCAACATTTGCTGACTCATATCTTTTGGGACAAGGTGCGTTTCAGAACGACTTACTTTTTGTTTTGTTAACTGAACTATATAACGATCCCCTTGTTTTACTACAAACTGATGTATGTTTTCTGTGAACTGACCAAATCCTGGAACTGGTCTTTCCCCCCTTGGCTTTGAGGTAAATGGATTCTACAGAGTCAAGCAGGAGGTGGGAATTTGCGCTCGTTCTTGGTGCGAGCGAGTAGTTCACCGCCGCTGGCATCTACAGACTGGTGAGATGTTGGAGCGCTTGTTGACCTTGTCTGTCTCTAAATAGCACCTGGCTTGGGGGGGGACCTGTGTAAATGATGTGTGTGTGCTGTAATGCACACATCACGAGGGAAAAAAGGTCCTGGTAGTGGCGAAGAAGCGCCTGAAGCCCAGCGGCTCTGATCCTGGTGTTGGAGGCTGCAGTTCTGCTTGTGGTCTGTTTCTCCAAGACAACTCTCTGGTATCTTTTGATTGAAATGCCATTGTTCCCTCCGGTTCCTCTCTCCTGTCACTTTTTTTTTTGCGTGCATTTTGTTTCTGCTGGACTCCAGCGTCTCGCCAGCAGTCTCCTTCCTTTCGTCACCTCTCTTTCTATTGGATCTTCTTCTATCCTCATCTCCTTTTCTCTTCTCTCTTCCCTGCTAAGTCCACTGATACAAACCTCATATTGTTGTATAATGCGGCATTCTCTGGGTGCTGGTACACACACAGCCGTGTTGATTTTAACACCGTTTTTCTAAGCGAGAGCGAAATAAAGACAAACGCAAGTGAAACATGAGCCAAACATTAGATGCTTCATTAGTTTGCAGGCAATCCTTCTGTGTCACTGGCTGACCTCTTTAGTAATGCTTTTTTTTTTTTTTTACATCCCTCACTGCTGCATGTTATAAAGCTGTTGACACCATGTGAAATATTGTCAGAGTATTTAGCTGCCCACACAGGTTTTATTTTTGCTCTTCGTTTGAATTGGCTGTACTCGATGCAGCGGCACCGAAGAACACAGCGCAGAGAGAGGCAGCTGGTTGTTTCACAAGAGAAAGAGGTCACATCTGACATTCGAGTTCAAATCTGGCCTTGAGGTCTTTTACAAAGTCATATTTTTTTTTTATTTGTTTCTAAATTGAAATCATGAACTGATGGTGAGCTCTTACTGCTGGGAGTGGACAAACATTATGAACCTCGGTACATTATTTATTTTTTATCAGGATGTTGTACGTTTAAGACACTACATGTCTCTGGAGATTTTTTTTGTTGTCTTTTTTTTTTTTTTTGTTCATGCTTTTGCCTTATTTAAATGAATTGCCATAGGAACAGTTTTCTGAAAGTGTGTTGGGACTTACAGGTAAGGTAGCAGGCATGACTATAGTAAAGATTAAAAAGAAAATGATGATAATCATGTAAATGTTTTATGCTGTTATAAACTTTTAGTTTTCACTGTAATTATTTCTTTTCTTTCAATTCTTGTAATAATTAGATTGAAATGTATATTTGTGCATAAATTATTGACATGTTGATATTACTTTGATTTTTGTGTTTAAAAGAATATATTATGATTCTTTAGTCTGTGTCTGTTAGTTGGGATTAAGGGAATTAAAACATGAAAGCAAATATATTTTTCACACTTTTAAGTTTCAAATGCAGTCAAAGGTCTGACAGATAACCAAAGGCGTTTCAGGCCTTAGTGGTGATTAAACAGAAAACAAAGAAACTCCATGTTGTTGTTGTTGTTTACATCATCTTTGCTTAAGATTTATTTTAAATGGATAACTTTGCTGCTGTATTCCATCTAAAATACAGGCAGGTATCTATTAAAGCTGCTTTTTTAAGGTTCTTGGGACTTCTACGGTGGTGTTAAAAGGAACAGCAAACCAATTTATTAGTCAAATGCAACATGTGTAACCGCAAAATACTTGGCTTTTGAATAAAGATATTTATTATTAAGGAATAAACAAAATCCAGACCTCAATAACTTGCCTCGAGTCTTTTAGAGAAGAAATTATGGCCCACTCATCTTTGCAGAACTGTAAGTATTCTTTACTATTCCTGGATTTTCAATTGGTTACCAGATGATTGACTGGGCCAGCCAGATGAAAAAGATATCAGCTTTATCTTTTTTTATTATTATTATTTCAAACCAATAAATACTGGCTTTGTTTGTGGGATCATGGTCTTCTTCAAGGAATCTGCCCTTATTTTGTCTTTATATACTTTTAAAAAAATCCTTGTATGTTTTTCCATTTACTGCTCCACTTTGTTGCATACAGTTTATCTCTACCACAAGGTAAAAAGAATTTCCCTACACCATGATCTCCCCGCATCCAAGGTCCACTTTTAGTGAGTTTTAGTTCTTTGATGATGCGGCATACCATTTGTCTGCCAAACATCCAAAGAGACCTCACCTGAGCAGACTCAAATCCTAACCCTGCATCAAACAGTCATAGCTTTTCAGGTTATTGTGTAGAGTCTGTCATCTGTTCTTTCTATAAACAAACTGCACCAAATAATCCCAGGTCTTACTGTCGGTGGTTATTTTTGACTTCAATGTCAGAAATCTTGGTAGGACGATCTGGTATATGATAACAGCCCCAATGGTGCTCGTTGCAAAATCCAAACGTTTGAGAATCTGTCTCTAACAAATCCCATCAATATGTTTGCAAACAACTTGGAAGGGCTCTTTGCTTTTACCTAGTTTGTTCAACACTTGGTTCACTGGAAACCTTTTATAGACCATCACTTTGAACTAAACAATCTGATATTAAATTGCACTTATAGGGAGCTACATTACATTGTACAGTAAATACCGACATATCTCAGTGTTTTTCTTTGCTCTCTCCCTGTTTGCACCTTCTTCATGTGTTCGCCTGATCTCTCTGTCATTCCTCTTTATCACACATACCGTAATGTGTGAACTTATGCATTTTGATTTTCTCGTATGGCGTTGGTCAGTTGGGTTGCTACCAACATCCCGTGTGTAATTTCATTTCACAGCTTTGCTAGAAATGTTTTTACTGAAGAAAACATTCTGTTCAATACTTCTTTTCCCCCAACTGTAGATGAAATAAATGAATAGAGTCATACTGTGAGCCTCTGACCAGTTAGACTGTCGATAGCTTTGACGAACAGCAATACGTCCATGTGGATGAAGTTGTTTCTAACATTATGTGGTCATCTGAAACTGTTTTTAAACTGTACCTCTTCAATAAGAAATTATTTTAATGGATTCATCTGTGGCAAAGGTACTTTGCTTTGTATGTTTAGCAAAAGTATTTCAGCTCAGTTTTTGTCCAACTCACTTTATATCCACGGGCGTTTGTTCAAAATTTGTGTCCACTGTGTCCTTATTGATAATATTTAATACAAATAAAATGAATAAAAGCCAAAAAAAAGTAACTTTTTGTATCTTACTTTTTATTGCAACATCAGCTGTATGTGCAGAATGACTTAGCTGTCCTGAATCAATAGGAAGTGGTTGCACACTACATTCCTACTAAAAGGAGCACTTCAATAAAGCAGCAAGTCTAAGGGACCTGCTTGAAAGTCTCAGACGTAGACGTTACTGTACAAATGTCTAAAGGACAGAATGAAGAAAGACTCAAAGCAATGAAAATGAAATCTCAATGGCCATCGCTCTAACAGGCAGCCTTTAGAGGAACTTTTTTTTTTTTTTACTTGTAAGATATGAGAGGACTTAAAGAAAGATCTCACATGACAGTGGGTGCATACATAAGTTATTTCTTCCACATTTAAAATAATCTACTAAACTATTTAAATATATTTCCATTTGGCAGTGACCGTAAAGTATGGAAGTATTTAGAAAATCAATTACATTAGCATGAGTTTGTGGGCGCACATGTGTGTGTGTGTTTGCTTGTGTGTGGGATGTAGACTCTGTTTACCCCTCAGGGAGGACCTGTGCATGCTTCTCATTTCTGGACTCACTCAATTAGTGTTGGTGATGTTCTGACTGGCTGAGTAGCTCACACACAAACGCACACACACACACACACATTTGCGTGGCTATCTTTATGGGGACTTTCTATTGACTTCCATTCATTTCTACAGCCTAAACCTAACCTTTACCCTTTTCCTAACCCTACCTAACCCTAACCAAAACTCAATTCACACCTTAGTTCTAACTCTGACCCCTGACCCAAAAACAGGGTTTCCCCTTGTGGGGACCAGACTTCGATCCCCACGAGGAGCAAATGGTCCCCACAACGTAGTATGTCAGGAAAATCGTCCCCACAAGGTATTACAAACAAACGCGCACACACACACACACACACACACACACAGGATTTAGAATACAGCAGGTCTGCTTCTAAGTTGCTGTAATTGATATGACAGAAGGTCAGCACATCAGCAAACACACCTCTGATTAACAGAGCTTTAAAAACACAAAAAGATCACCTGGTCGGGATAAATGTTTGTTTAGCTGATCGTAAATCCTTTGCCTGACGGAAGATTTGCATTTCTGGTATCGTGCTGTTTGTAATTCTATTAATAGTAACTCACCGGTTTATTTGCTGGCAGAAAATGAATCATTAAGCAACACAATGAAAACATATGAATCTAAGGACAGATTTTTTTTTTTCTGGAAAAAAGGGATAATTCTTCATGACTAACATATTAAAAGAAGCTGCTAAATGCTTCAATGGCTGGTGAATATAAAGATGAGCCAAAGATGCTTCAGTGTTTCTTTATCTGTCTTTGCATAAGAACACAGAGGAAATAAAATGCACACCAAGATGAGCTGGACAAAAGCAGCCAGCATTCTGGTGGGACTTAATCAGAGACTGCCGACTGAATGCAAATGACACAGGCTGACCTGTAATCTGAATGAATACGTTGCTGATGGTAATGTTTCTCTCAAGTACACAACGTACTTAACCAGATGGCAGTTATCTTTCAAAAAGTATTTTTCTAATGTATTTATAATGTGTTGTCTCGGGGGGCTGATTTTTGTGTTGGTTTTGTTTTTTGACTCATTTTTGTATCATTTTATGTTCTGTTGTCTGTCCTGATAAGACTACTGTTTATGGTTTGTGTGTTCCTTCATAATGTTCATTTATTTAGCTGTTTCATTACGTTTTTGTTTCTGTCTCTTAGCCTTCTGCTCCCTTCATAGCTAATCTCCATCAGTCAACCAGTACAGCAGTAAAAGTGCCTATTTTAAAAGTTGAAACACCTTAATATGCACACTCACTGAAAATCTACCGCAGAAGCTAATATCTACAGCCAACCTTATTTAGACTATTGGGGACACAGCCAATCAAAGCCAAGGAAAGTAGATAGTGCTTCTGGATTGGCTACTTTACCAGTATAGTCAAAAGCATGTGAAGTAGCGTTGCACCTTGGTATTTCAGCTTTCTAAGCTGCATTTTCAGCAGAAAATGTTGTAATTTGAAGGTATGTTCCACAGCAAAAAAATGCAAATAGGTGAATCTGCAAATACTGAACCTCAAATAGGTGGTGACTCACCCCTAATTTCTTCAATTTCTTGTCAGATCTTTCTCATATTTACTGTATGTTGCAATTGGTATTTACTGCTGCCTCCAGCTGACCTCCTCATATATATCAGTTTTGTTTAAAAATATTTTTAAGCAACATATTTGCTCCTTATCCTGCCTGACACATCACATATCTGCAGTTCAACAAGAAGTTTGTTTCTGATTGGAAACGACACTGACATCTTTCAAAAGACAAGAACGTACGAGAGTTGTTATTTTGGACAAAAATAATAATCAAGAGAAGTTTTATTGGCATTAAAACAAGCAAACCATTCTTATATTTTCATTTGTTTGCTTTTCTCCATTGGCAGTTTTAATCATTTGTCTTGGACATTGGGAGATTCCTTGACATTTTCCTAGTCTTTACCTCTTTCACAGATTTTCATGTCAGATTTAGGTTTTCTCTCAATGAGGTGTCATCTGACATCTAGGTGAGATGAAAAATTTATTTATTTTAACTGTCATTTTCTCAATGTTTGCTTATGGATGTAGCTGGCAACCGTTTAAAGTGTGTGTTTGTTGGAAGGTTTTGGCTGTACCCCCTCAGGATGGCTGACTGTTTGTGCCGTGTTGCACCGTTTTCTCAACCATCTTGATCAGATGAAAATGCGTAGGTGTTTAATTAATATGCCAGCGATGACTCGGTTACAAAATTTCATTCTGGCAACATGCCTAAAACCAAAAACATACAAAACTCATTAACATCTGTTTTTCCTTAAAAGAAGGGGAAAAAATGTATCAAGCGCTGTCTGTTTTCAAAAATACTCCCCACTATCTCTCTCTGTATACGGATTTAAAAGATATCTGGTTGTTATATTTCCCTCCTAATAAAACGTCTCCAAGGGGAGGGATGAGAAAACAGTATTGCTTACCCTGATATGTTCAATATTAGTTTTATACCCCAACTCTCATCTCATGTTCAGTCTTTAAACTCTGTAATGTACACATTTTGTGACTTTTACATGTTATTTCATCCTCTCCCCTTAAGCTTACATTTCCAAGCAGGCCAGTATCGGTGAGGATGTACTGGATCCATTTGCCATCTGTCACTTGCTCTCTCCTCTGCCTTCCCTCCCTACGTTTCTCACTGTCATTGTCTCTCTTTGCCTGTCTGAGTAAATCACTCTTGTTGTCTCTTCTAACTGTCCAAGGCAAACTTTATTATTGCATTGGACGGCCAAAAGGCTATTAGATTGCTCACTTTGCAGCAAAGGCAGATACACCAGCACCCAGTGCAGCTTGCAGCCGGTCCCTTCTGGTACACAGCCTTCTTTCTCTTTGGCCTGAAGTTACAGATCTCTCACTCTCTTGCTTGCACACATGCAGACACACTCACAAATGCCCACTAACTGTAAAATCAGACTTTTTTTTTTTTTTTGTAGGTTCTAGGCATTTGCCAGTAAATTGGAGTGGGCAAAATAAACACAGTCACCAGAGGGGCTAAACCACTCTTATTTTTAAAGTCTGTACTGTGTATTTTGGTCATTCAGTTAAAAAATAGAAACATATACAATATTCATTTCACACAGAGTGGTATATTTCAGACATTTGCATCTGTTATGATAAGGGCTTACAGCTAATAAGAACACAAAATATAGTTTTCCCAAAATTAGATTAGCACATAAGACCAATAGAAAAAAGAAATACAGAAATGTCGGACTGCTAAGAGGTATGTGATGAAATACTTTACAATGTTCTTGGAGTTGGCAGTAGACAGCGGACTCACACCTCTCCACTGTTCCTCCAGAAGAGAAACTGTGACTTCCAAACAAAATGTAAACATTTCTTTCACCTGAGCCGAAGACTTCGGACCATTGAACAATAGTCCAGTACTTTTTCATCTTGGTTCATGATGGACACTTGTGGCATTGTTGTTGATTCAAAAGTGGTTTAAATAAGAGGTGCAGTGTTTATAGCCCATGTCCTTAACATGTCTGTGTGTTGTGGCTCTTGAAGGACAGGTACTAACTGCATATCAATGCCTTTTGAGTCTCCCCAGGTTTTTGAATGAGCTATGTTATGAAATCCTCTCAGAGTTGCAGTTATTCCTTTGGCTTGTGCAACTTTTCTTTTCACTTAATTTTCCATTAATATGCTTGGATTTAGCATATTAATGGAACAACCAGTCTCTGTAGCAATGACCTCTGGTGGCTTACACTCCTTCTGTAGGGCGTCAGTGACAACACGATGCCAACAAACATGAGATTCTGATGACATGTTTAATATTTTAAAGAAAAAAGTAAAGCATGCAAACATCACGGTTCTATAATAGGACCTTCTACACATTAAGACGTACAAGTTAAAAATAAAACAGGGTGAACTCACCCATCTTTTATTTATTTATTTTAAACAACAAAACACACCCCATACCAACATCGACTCAGGCAGCAGGTCTCACCAGACCCAAAAAAGTGGGCCAACCAAAGTGCAAACATCCAGCCAACCCATGCACATGCACCACAAACAAATCTGAAACAGCCAGCACCACCCATGCCGCACCAGACCACCGAAGGGAAGAACGCCAACGCAGCAAACCGAAGAGCACCACACAAAAGTCACAGCACACACCGTGAAAGAGGCAGCGCCCACTCCCAGACCCGGAACCACCAACATCCAGGCCAGCCAAGCAGCAACTATAGAGCCAACCCAAGTAACAGCCCCCGCAGGCCAACACTACAGAAACAGCGATACCACTGTTCCTCCATGCATTTGAAGGGACACATCTTTTATTTTGTGACTGGAAGCCAGCTTAACACTTTGGGCTTTTACGTTCCTTAAGCTGCATCTAGTGTTTGGTCTTTGGGCGTATCACTGCCATCGTTTGTGCCCCTGAAGAAAATTGCATTGTAAGGAAATTATCAATGCTACTCTCCTCCACTGCCAGCACTTTTAATGTGATTTATTGGTCTACATGAGCTCAACAAGGTTGAACAGAGGTTACTGTAACCCAGAGGCAAATAACATGCACGCTGCAAGATAAAGTTCTTCTGTCCTTAGCCTCAGATATAACAAAGTGTAACTTTTAGTCAAGCACTTCGTTCATTCAAATATTCATTATTTTTATGAGTTCAGTAAAAACAATAATTATGTAAAATATTCCTGATCGCTTAGGAAAATGTAAGCAATTAACAAAAGCAATAAAAAAAAACATAGCTTTGTCGTTAAATTTAGATCTCCTCATTTCAAACAGTTCAGATTATTGGTATTTTAGATTCCTTTTTTTCCTCTGACCACCAATTTTCTTGCAACCTCTGGTGTTTAGTTATACAATTTGTTTCTTTGCCTTAGCCATCACAACAAAATGACCATTTTAAAAATGTCTACATTTATGCACACTCATCAGCTGCAGGGATGTCATGTTAATTTCTTTGCACCCACAACTTGTATTTGTTATTAGTTAAAGGTACTTGTTGCAGGATCTGACAATTTTATTTTACTTATCTACTCATACAACAACTTTTTACTCACTAAGCATCTTGTATTTAATAATTGCACAGCTTGTAGTTCATCATTTACTCTTATATTGTTTGCTTTCATTTAACCTTTCAGTTTCCAGACAGTCTAGCAACTTCTGTCTGTGGAAAGTTTACCGCGAACTTTTGATGACTTTTGCCAGCTGTGACTTTGTTCTGACACATCAACGTTGCAGAAAACATTTTTTTTTTCCTGTGTTGAATAGCAGAGAGTCGTTGCGTCAGGTACTTTTTGCAGGTTTGCAGAGTTCCCACGTTCACCGCTGCAAAGATACAGAGAGGTCATTTCCTTTGTGGTCAGAGAACGAGGTGATCTGACAGAATTTATGAACACGTCCCATTCCCTATTGGATCAAAAATAACTAAATAAATACTTGAAACAAACATTTGTGAGTATATGTCTCTGATTGTATTCCATCTTCAGTGGTTCCTAAAACAAAATTTTCTAACATTTTTATGTCCAAGTTTTAAATAGCTGACAATAACACCATTGAATGAAACATTAGTGATTTTGGTTTTCAGGAAAAGCCTAATTTACCACCAAGTCTCATGTCTTGAGCTATACGTCGCTTGAAAAGCAGTGACCCTTTGCACAATAAACCAAAGACTACATTACGTTTGTGGTGACCAAGAAAGAAGCCTGGAGATTTAAATATCAGTTGTTCAAACAAACAGGACAACAATTTCCAATATGTCCATTAAAATGTAGTTTTTGAATGGATGAATCAAATAAATGGCTAACATTAGCAGCTTCTGGAATAGCTCTTCCTCAAGCTCCACTAAAAATGTCATAAAAAGTGGTCAGCTAACTAGTCAGAGATATCACAAAACTCATCACTGTAAAAAAAAAAAAAAAAAAGTAGTGTCATTTATTTAAACTTGCTATGGGATACGTGGTCAAATATTTGTGTGGATGCATTTTGAACACTAACATATAATTGGAACAATTTTTAAAAACATTTTTGCTTTAAAAAAAAAAAAGTTCATCTTTTTTTTTCAAACTTAAACACCCAGTTCTTATTTTCAAAATATACTGATGCTATATATTACTTAATTATTCCATCCTAAAAAGGAAGAGTTGAAATAACATCCCAACTTTACATAACATTCACGAGAATGATAAGTGCGTGTAAAGCTTAAACTTCTTAATTCATAGAAGTCGGAGGACATGTTACAAAAATAAAGCTTTGGTTTATCGTGTTGATTTTACAAAAAAAAAAAAAAATCAAATAGCTGAGATGAAAGGCGTGGTCTTTAAACATTCAACAGCACAAACTGAAGCACAAGCAGAAAAGTTTCTATTAAACTTTCACATTCATCTTTTTTTTTTGCTTGAACTCATAATAATTAAAATTGTGAATATTTTACTTTCTTTCAGGAAAGCAAATATTACTGTCATTAATTAGGAAGCATGCTGAAACTTCTGGTTCCCATTATGTGAAGCAGTTTTCCCATTCCTACTGTAACACTGGGTGAAGGGACACACACACACACACACACGCACGCACGCACGCACGCACGCACACACACACACACACACACACACACACACCCACACACACACACACACACATCTTTGAAGACGCTGCACAGTGTGTAGTTCCCTGCAGTATAATTGGTGCAGCTTATCTACAGCTAACAAAGTCTCTCTAAAAAAGAAAAGTGAAAAATCAACAAATTCTGGTCCACTGCAGGGCGCAGTATCGCCGGCCTTCCTTTGATAGCAACATTTCAAACATGTGGAATAGGCAGCGTACTAGTGCTTCACCTCCTAAACCAGAGTTTTAGTTACTGACTCTAAAGGTTTAGTGACAGGATTCTTGTCAGTCTCTGACTGAGTCTGGTTATTCAGTCTCTCCTGACCTGATTTTGGTAATATTACATCTTCTTTAAAGCCAGCCTGAGGTAGAAAGATTGCTTATTTCACCTTACCAGTTAGATTTCACCAACTTCCTAATTATGCGGCTGATTTTCACCTCAAGGTTTTCATTAAATATCCCTGCTCTCATCAAATATGATTAATCGTGTTGCCATGAGAAGATCTCCAAGTCCCGCTGTAAATTCAAGAGACCCTTTTCCTTCTGGCCTCACGTTGTAAGATAATATAAATTGTAATAGGGTTGTTAGAAAGTTGGTCAAATTAATGAAAAACTTTTGTCTTTCCATGTAGATTACAGTCAGATTAGTTTCATCTCTTAAATGTCGTGATCAATAGAAACAAGATTCTCTATTCTGACAAACTCTTATGAGAATGGCAAGCATCATGTTTGAAGGAAACTACACTACACCCATATTGAAGCACGGCGGTGGCCTCATTATACTATGGTGATCTCTTCACCTCTGACTAATTTCCTATCAGAAAAAATAAAAAAATACTCATATGAATGAAAGTCATTTCAGATCTAAATCAGGTGTGATTATGTACAAAACAACTGAGCTGAACTGTCTGGTGGAGCCAGGGGGAGCATGACCACCTCTACACCCAACCCTACCAACTGATTGGTTGCCATGGGGACTTAACTCACCAGCACAGCTCCAGGACAAGCAGTTCCCTTCTGAAACAGTTGGTGGCAGTAGTGAAATATACTTAATCAGCATATGTTTATGAATATAGGCATATATTTTTAAACATAGGCATATATTTACTCGATTAAAAGGAACATTTCTGTCTTTAGTGAATTATTTGGAAAATAGAGATGCTTTGCTCCAAAGTGGCTCAGTGTCCAATTAGTTTTTGGCCATCTTTGAGGGAACAATGCTCCCAGCCTGAACAACCCAATGAAAATTTTCTGGTTCCACAATCGTGAACTCTACGTGCCAAATTAAAACGTACTAGCCTGGCCATTGGCTTCAATTCTCATCTCCCTTCATTGCTCTACCCCGGATTTCTCCCACTCAGCTGGATTTCTTCAGCTGAATGGTCCAATAAACAAACAGAGGAAGAAGAAGTTGTAAACATCGACGTTGATTTTCTGCGCTGTTTTAGAATTGTAGTCTGTCTGTAGATTGGCAATGGCAGCAGAGGAAGTGAACAAAACCATTCAGTGTGTGTTGGCCACACTTTCAAATAATGAGTTAACATTAACATGCATCTCATTTGGTTTGGCTCTTCTCTCTTTGCAGTGGAGGATTTGTTCTTTACAACACAGACAATTTCTGGTAAGCATCGAAAAGCCACATCGCATATGTCGCGGCCAAACATTAGCGATTGGTTAAATTGAAACATTCAACACAGTCTACCCCTCGAGGAAGCAATCTTTTCTCAATAGCCAATGGTTCAGACCCTCTACGAAGCAAAGTGTAATAACTAGTTATTAAGGCTAAACATCAGCATGAATGGAAGGGGGAAAAGGATATTGACAACAGCATCATAATGCTACGTATGCTTGTATTCTTCTCTCAGTCCCACAATGTCAAACTCACTCTTAATCCTTTTGTTGCAGATTTTTCCTGTTTCCACCATATCATCTTTGAGGACAAAATGTTCAATTGCTCCCTGATATTTGTTTTGCTTACAAACATGTCCTATCAAGAAGACAGTGTTCACTTAACCATAAATGGATCCTAATGTTAAGCTGGTGCCGTGCATACATCACTTAGAAGTTCTCTTCGACAACTGCAATGAAAAGATTTGGCATAGTCAAAAACCTGACATGGCTAAGCATGTTTTGCAGCCTCTCTGCCATTTATCAGCTTTCATTTCTAGTTTTGTCGGTTTGCATCATCCTCTTTGTTGCTCATCACATTCGTGGGTCCTGTCAGCCTCTCAGTGTGTTCTTCTACAATCCCCCTCTGATCCAGTGCTTGAAACCAGAGGCGATTCTGATATGACTCGACTTGTTTGCACAGATCCGCAGCTTCACTCTCAGCTTCGCCTCTGTCATCTCTCTGGTAGATTTTGGCTAACATATATGCAATACCTGAGCGGCTGACCTAACCATTTACTAAAGTTTACATGAGTGCATTCATCTGCCCTCCTATTGCCCACTCAGAGACTCTCTCTGCTCTGCGATACCAGATTTCTGTGAGTTGAACACAAGTCAAATTTAGCCTGGCCTTTTACTGGAAGCAGATGGTATGGTATTATGTTGAGGATACTGTTATCCACTGATGACTCTTCCAGCCTACCCACTCTACCTTCCTGCTCTTTTCCACCTCCACTGAGCCAAAATATGAACCATAATGGGACTTCTTTGTCTTATAAAGAGAATCTGGTGCATTGAGGAGCCTAATCCTGCTAGCGGTATATTTTTATTTCTTCCTCCTCATGCTCTCACCATCTTTAGCCACTCAAAGATCATTTGCTCCTTCAGTTAGCATGAAATACGTTTGACAATGAACACTCCAACAGCTCTTCCTTCCACTGTTGGTAATGTGTGAATCCCATCTGCAGAGACTTCATATTACAATGTTTCACACACAACAGGATGTGGAGACTGCAGATTTATAGTGAATAATCTGTGGTGTCTCAAGCCAATTGTCATCTTTTATTTGTCTCCTTCACATCCAATGCTTTAACTATAGAAGTTACATCAATCAATTAATCAACCAACCCATCAATCAATCAGCCAATTATTTGATTAACCAGTTTGTCATATCACACCACTTTGCCAGAAAAACAAATCCAGTTTATATCGGAATTAAAAAGATAAATGAAAGATAAAAATCTAACCACTGCCAGTTAAAAAGATTAATCACCCCTGGTCACTTTTCAATGGGGGAAAATTAAGTTTATCATTTCAGTTGGTGAAATTATCGGTTTAGCTACCCTTTCATGCAAAGGAGTTAAACACAACGTGTTTTAAATAGATTGAAATTGACAGACATGAAAAGAAACAAGAAATCCCCAAACTGAGAACATTTTTATAAAGGAGAACTTATTTGTAAATTTATCGAAATAATTATAGAAGATGAATAAAAAGTCATCTCCAAGGTATTGCACTAGTAAATAAATCTTGATTTTTGCCTTGACCGAACGAATGAAAATTCAGAGACGTCTTAATGTCTAAAATACATCTAAAACATGCCCTGACTAGTATTATTAGGTCATCATGAAATATAGCACTATACACCTGTGCATCACCAGCCTACGTGTGAATAGGCTGGTGATGCACACCAGCCTATTCACACAAGTCAAGTCTGTGAGTTGACTTGTGTTCAACTCACAGAAATCTGGTATCGCCTCCAGATGAAGACAACCCGCAATGGCAGCATGTACAGGTTGACAAATGAGGGGCAAAAAATGTATCTCTCTCATAAAACTCTTATGAATTAATAAAGGATTTATCATCTATAAAATGAGAGTTGAACACAAACGCGGGGATACAAAGATTTTAATCTGTGTGAGTACCTTTAGTAGAATGGTGTGGTCAGCAGATCCAAAGTCTGCACTAAGGTGTGTTAATACAGGTAACATAACCTTGATATGATCCGTGCTGCACCTTAGATCATTCAAAATGCTTCTGTAAATAACTAAGTCCAAAGGCAGGCTGAAATACTTCTGGAATGTTTTGAATGTGCAAATAGCATTTTATATGATTGTTTTTTTTACGACTTCAAAAATAATAATAATAAAAATAAATAAATAAAACATGAATTTGGTCACAGACCACTCAGCTATTTCTCATCAAATAAGATTTATAGGAGGAATTATGTATTTTCTGGGCACATAGTGCCATCTTATACCACAATCACAAAATCTTACCTTCATTTGTAGTGAAAAATGCTGTAATCAAAAACAACTCAAATAAATTTGACTTTGCACCGTAGCCTGATCTCATGCATTGAAATCGGCTTCTGTCTCTTTAAGAACCTCCTGCCGTTTCCAACACTTTCCCCTTCCTTAAACCAGAATATAAAATAAAAATACTGACTGAGTCTTGTACAATAAAAAATCCCAACAAACTGGTTTTCTGGTTAAATTCAAAATAACTTTCAATGATTTCAGCATTGATCTGTGTAGAAATACTCTACCAATCAAGAGACCAATCAAGCTAAACACACGCCATCAACTAGTTTGCTGATGTTCATGCAGAATTGCAAATACATCTGGTGAGCTGAGCGAGACCAGTAGTCAGACATCAACCTGTTTTTAGGTAAGCCACACTTTAGATCATTCACTTTCATTAATGATTCTGCATCTGCCAAATATCATAGCCAGAATATAAAAGCAGGAAAGTAAGTGGGGAAATTGTGATAAATGACTCTTTTGTAAAGTCTCAGAAATGAGTCAGTGCACCTTTGTTGTCTGCAGACTTTCAAACTTAAATTATGAAACTGAATGTTGCTTGAAAAAACCAGGAGCATATTCTAGCTTGTTTCAAGGCTATGTGTATTAGATAGTTAGATATGCATGTTTCCAAAATGCACATCATCTTGTTAAAAGAAGGGCTTAATTTTTTTCTGGTGTTTCCTTTAAAAATAAAACAGTTGCTAGAAAAAAACTCTGTTTTGTTTCTCATATTTTGAGTCCTTTCTTGTGTTGCTTTATGTCCTGTTTAGAGACTGTTGAGTTTTTTCTCTGGCCCTTGTTTCCTTGGAGTGTTATTTTGGTTTCCGTTGTTTTCTCTTCTTGTGTCAGCTTTCTGCTGCATTCACTGCTGTTCCCCATCATATAAATTACTCCCCTTGTCTGCAGTGTTGCAGAAGTGTTTATACCCCTAAAGCCTATTCACATTTTATAAGAACCACAAACTTGAATGTATTTTATTTTAATTTTATGTGAATGGCCAACACAAAGGAAAAAAAAAAAAAGATTCTTGGTCTGACATATTATGAACTGGGAAATCTGAAAAGTGTGGTGTGTCGAGCTAATACTTTGTAAAACCACATTTGCTACTGTTCTCTAGAAGTATTTTCGTGTATGTCTGATGGGCATTTGTGCCATTTTTTTGTATTTACAAAATAGTTTAAGCTTGTGATAAAGAGCATTTATCAGTAGCAATTTTCAAGTTTTATTGAATTATTTCACCATTTTGATTTATGTGTTGATTTATGTGTCAGAGTTGACTGGGAAATTCTAGCACTTGAATATACTTTGATCCATGGGTGAAAGTAGACGGGTACGGTCGGGAACTGCGTACCCCTAAAAGATTTAGCGGGGGGTGCGCAGTACCTCTCAGTACCCTGAGAGAGGAGCGGCTGTCTGCTGTAAAAAATCAATGGGTGCATGTGCAGCCATGGAGCCGTGGATGTCTGCAGCTCCTCCACTTCTTGTGGACCTGTTCTACAACTATGCAGTACTAACCATTAATCTATCACATACAATCACAATAAATTACATTGAAGTTTGTGATTTTACTATGACAAAATGTGGTTTCATCATATATCAGTATTTAGCCAGTGTTTCTAAAACAGTCTTACTTGAATCAGATTATTAAAGCTTCACAACAAAAAGAGAACAAAAAGAGGGATCAGTCCAGTTGGTACAAACCAACTCGGGAAATAAAAATGAGTTTATTCTACCTTAGGTGGATATTGTTTGAGTAGCATAACAGAGCATAACGTATGATGCAGCTGTTCTCAGCTATTCATACTTGAGCATCCTGAAACAATAACTCATAAGTACAAATTTATTAAATAAGCAACTGTGTGCCTTTGAGCAGCTGCTCTGGGAACTCACAGACAATATTTGCAAAGTTCATCAACAACAGCCAACTGCTACCTTTGAGGCGGTGGAGTTCAGTCCCGCACAGCTTCACACACCAGATTTAAATCAATAGGTCGTTAACAGGCCTCTGCAGAGTTTGATGTAATGCAGAGTTGGTAAATCCGCCATGGAGCAGGGCTACACAAGGAAAATAAAAATTGCGTCAAGGATCAGGGCTGAAATTGGACATAGCTGCCCGTTATCAGGTTTGTAGAAAAGCCTGCTGTCTTATAATATGTTGCATGAAATATTTTTACTTAATTAAAAAGAAAGAGGGAGCAGAGGTCTTGTCAATCAGTCACAAGGCACAAAATTAAATTTATGGCCTTGGTGCGTGGAGTTTGTGTTGTTCAGGAATGTTTTTTTTATTATTATTTCCAGCTCTGTGTTCAATTACTCATTTCCGATTTCAGCTTTTCACTAAAACAACATTTATTCTGTAGAGCCGATGAATGTATTTGTTTTGGTCTCCACCATTGCATTGACACTCTCACATCTTGGTCTCGTGTTTTTGATGTAGTGTGCTTTTGTAGAGGTTCCCTGTTTTCCTTTGACTGTTGCTGGATCACTGTGTTTTGCCTGTAGCTTTTGGTTTCAGATCCTTTGGCTTGCTGTTTGTTAACCTTGGATTTATGTGTTTCCCGGTTTTCATGCCTCGGTTTGTATTACGAAAGGGATTTGGTTGATTTCATTCCACTCGGGTTTCAGTCTGCTTTCGGGTCCATCTGCCGTGGACTTTAAAGAGTTGTTGAAAATTTTAAAAGAAAGAAATGAGACCAGTTCAGAATTTCATCAGATGTGTCACTATTAAGGTGAGTTTTGTGTTTTTTTTTAATATGTCTTGTTAATAAAGAAAATTCAAAAGGTAGTGTGGATAAAGAGACATTTGTTTAGCACATTAACGGATGTCCTCATTGCAATGTTTTTCAACTATAATAAATTATGTTATACTAATATGTTGGTGTTTCAAGTACATAAATTGGATAGTTAAAAATCAGAATGTTAAAATCATTCAGTCTATTTGCTTTTTCTGCTCCAAAAAACTGATTGCTGATTTCAATTTCTGCTCATGTAAGGATATAATTTGTATATCTGTTTTTGTCTTCAATGATTTTAGTGTAAACTGAGGAAAAGTGATGAACCCAAAATGTCAGCTGTTAACAATATTGCAATTGGGCTCAAAACAACAGTCAACATAAACATATTATTTGGGACAGAACTTAAACAGAAGACAAACCAAACAGATAGTAAACAACAAATGTCCTCTCCCCTTACAATCAAGTGGTACGACCCACTCAGGAGCTTCTGCTAAGGAAAGAGTCAGGCTAATGAGAATAAATATTTTAGTTTAGTTGAATATCTAAACTGTCAATCTTTGAATTAATTTTAAGAATGGAAATTAAACAGTAAATAAGTGTGTCTGAGTGGGAACAGCCCTGATTATGACACCAGCTGAACGGTTTTGGGTCGTTCCACTATAAACTGTGTACAATGCATGACTAGTGTAGAATGGCCAAAGGGGAAATTTGATCAGATTTTCTACTTTTTAAGTGACCAATACATTTGTGTTTTGCTAGAAATATATGTTAACGTAATAGTTGTTGAAAAAGTGTGGTTTGGGTGATGAGGACATTCAAGGGCATTTAATGACACTGAAGGACGTTTCCAACCATCACTCTGTGCAGAAGATATCGACTTGTCTTTTTAAGCACATGTAAGATTTAAATCTTACATGTGTTGGACTGGTGCTTAGGCTATTTTAAAGACTGGCTAGCTAAAAATTTTGTCCAACTTAAAAATGTATATATAAAAAAAAAAACTGATGACCTTATATGTGGCCCTGTCAGATTTCAGCCTGAGGAACTGGAGAGTCTTGCTCTCTTTGCCACATTTGCTAAATAATCTGTTCAAAGTTTTGGTGTAAGTTTTGTCTCTGCTTTTTGGATGCTGAAGACAAAAAGCTGAGTTTAATGCCCTTACATCAAACGTTATCAGTCTTTTCACATGCGGAAGAAGAATAAAATTTGCCTTTATGACCCAACTTCAAGAAAGTGGTGAGATTTTAATGATTGTTAGAGAAAAGCTGAGCAGTCTAATGATGATGTGAGAAATCTGTAACTGCTTGAGTTTCTGAAACAATTAACCTCTATTAGAAGATGTGCCTGTGTGCTGTTTATTGAGCAGGTAAATTTAGTTTTTATTGTAAGATTGTGTGTTTGTGTGCATAATGTGCTTCTTGGCTGCAGCAGCTGTCAGGGGACCACCTTAACAACAGCAGGCTCATTTGCTGCATGATTATCGACGGGGCCCCCTACATTTACAGTCCAACCATATGACTTTGATGCAGACACACAGTGTTTCTTGTTTATTATAATTATTCCAGGCTAGTGTCCTACCATATGGCTTCCACTTGCTCATAATTTCAGATTTGTGCAGAAAGTGTGTACATTAACAAAGTGATGCAGTGCGAAGTGCTAGTAGGTAAACAAACTTAACTCCAAGATTCTCTCAGCTGTTTGAGGTTTGAACTCTGGATTTGAAACATCTTCAAATATGAGTTTAAAAAATTCTTAATCTGGGGTGCTTAACAATGATCTGATTCATTAAGATTGGCAATTTTTTTCAGCCACTCATTTTAAATATGATCATCTACCTTTGATATTTGGTGATTTCTTTTCCCAGCTGTCAAAAAAAAAGGGGGAGGGGGGGAACAGCCTCCAGGATTTAAAGCCCTACCGAGAGATGAGAAAATTAGACTGATCCAGTCAGACCTCGAGTCCTGCACCGGCACAAAACATACACTCCCCGACATACACATCAATATGGACCCAACTTAAGAAGAGAAACCCTGCAGGCTATGGAGCCTCTACTTTGATCTCCATCCATAGATGTATGTGGCCATGCAGTCACATGTCCTTTTGATACATTGCTGATAAAGATAACTCTGAAATGTCTGTTTTTATTTTATTTATGTGACTTGATGGTCAGTTGTAACCAAATTTCTCAAGCCTTCTCATTATATATATATATATATATATATATATATATATATAAACACTGCTCAAAAAAATAAAAAATAAAAAAATAAAAATAAAGGGAACACTCAAATAACACATCCTAGATCTGAATGAATGAAATATTCTCATGGAATACTTTGTTCTGTACAAAGTTGAATGTGCTGACAACAAAATCACACAAAAATCATCAATGGAAATCAAATTTATTAACCAATGGAGGCCTGGATTTGGAGCCACACACAAAATTAAAGTGAAATGTTCCCTTTATTTTTTTGAGCAGTATATATATATGTTCTCAGCAAGAAATTGCTATTGTAGCTGTTTTAGGTGGAATTTTATCAATTTTAACTATATTGATATTGTCACTAATGTGGATATTTTTATTGATTAGTCTGTTTTCAAATTTAGAAAACTTTGACATTAACTTAGAAGCTTAGAATTTAAATGCAAGTTAAGACAAAACATAATTCACCTAAGCATAATCCAGCTTAAAAATATTGTATCTGCTGAAACATCAAGTCAAAAAAAAAAAAAAAAAAATTCTCAAATACCATTTTATTTAGACTCGGGGCTAAATTCACTATTAAACTGTACATGTTGCAAAGTGTGTTTTGGCGTAAACTGTCATGTTTCTGGGTAAGTCTTGACTCTCAGGGAGAATTACATGAATATTTAATGAGTATTTACAAACATTGTGTATAAAATAGGAGCTGTGATGTCTAGGAAGAAGAGGAGATGCAAGAACAGCAAAAAATGTATGAAGATGAATAAAAAAAACGCGTATAAAGGAAATTATGCTTATTGTTCCAGGATTGGAGGTTGACGTTGAAGAGGGTTGGTGATCTAGAAAATGAATGGAGTTTGGCGAGTACCTGAGTTCCAGGAGAGATCCTTTGTTTGCTTTCAAAGAACGGATGGTGAGACCTACAATGGCAGTGAACGGAGGCTGCTGAAGAGCGGGCAGGCACATGACAACTGGAGACAATGGAACAGTTGTGGAGGAAGTTGAACAAGCGAACATCAGAGGACGTCTGACTCAGAGGGGTCTGGTGAATAGTTTCAGAGCTCGGTGAGAGAATAAAGCAGAAACTTCAACCTGGAGGAAACGGAGAGCATCAGGAGTGAGTTCAAGATGGGTAAGCTGGACGATATGAGTAACTTTTTCAAAAAGTAATGTTACACATTTAAATTGTCATGTGGTGTAGACAACTGCAACTTTTTAAAACGTTTCAGGCTGATTTGCTTTAAATTTCGACAAATAAATTAGTTTTAAATTATCTAAAGGGCAAGTCAGTCATTCAGCTTCTATGAATAACCTTAATATATTTCAATTAAATATGGTTGCTGTACACTTCCAACATATTTAGCATTGATATATAACCTCCTTATGAGTATATATGATGTATATTTAGTGTCTCATGTTTAAAATCCAACTCTGCTGTTGCTGTGTAACAGAAGCAAATGATTCCTGAACAAAACTCAGTGAATTATTGATAAAGGTTCTTGGTTTATTGCTCATAAAAGTATTGTACTTTTTTTTTGTCATTGAATTATTTCAATTATAGTATTTCATCTGCAGAAGAGCTCTCCTTTTTATAGTAAAAATAGAAAGATCAGATGCTTATTTTTTGCACCTCTATTTTAATTTACACCAGGAGATCAAATAATGAGATGGGTAGAATAAGCACAAAATGTTGTTGGTAAATAATTTTAAGTAAATGACAAATTATCTAAGGATAATGAAAAGGTACACACTTGTCTGAGTTTAATGTCTACTGTGCTAAATTTGGAGCAAGACGGAGCCACTCTAAAGAGCCAAAATCTAACTAAACGCCTTTCCATTTTATGGTCATTGTAATGTT
Organism: Poecilia mexicana; assembly: GCF_051168715.1. NCBI lineage: Eukaryota > Metazoa > Chordata > Actinopteri > Cyprinodontiformes > Poeciliidae > Poecilia > Poecilia mexicana. The sequence continues at coordinate 13,811,918 of NW_028263378.1, read as the reverse complement.
TGTGCACAAGAAAAAAAAAAAAAAAAAAATCATGTAAGTAGTTTTCCCCCCCACATGCGAGCACACACTGATGCACTACATAAAACATGTACCACACACGCAGTTATATTTCATGAATATATGAAGCCATATGTTTCCAAGGGAAGGAGGTGATTTTTTTTATTTTACTCTTTTAAAACGGATTTATTTTGAGCACGACTGCAGTTGTGAAGCCTGATTGCTGGCTAAACGCAGTGCAGTCATTTAGTGTGTGATTGTCCCTCTTGTCTTGATGCTGGATTTCAAAAATAATCCAAAGTGAAAATGTTCACAAGGTCTCAATTTTGCTCCCGCGTGTGTCTGCATGCTGCTTCCCGTCATCAGTGTCCTCGTGAAGAGTGAAGTGAAGACGCTCCCCGTGTTTGGAGGATTCAGAGAAGAGTCCCTGCAAGACAGCTGTGTGATGGTTAACAGGAATGGGACGGTTCGACCTTTTCACTGAACTGTAGTGTTATGTTTAAATAATACGTTTTTCGGCTCTAGCGCCCTTCATTGAGAGGTAAATGGACAGGAAGGATGTAGCGGAGAGCAGGGGAAGACGTGCAGCAAATGGCCTGACACCAGGAATTGAACCCTAGACATGTTGAGGGCTGCATGTAGTCACACTGTTCCATCCGGAGGATACGCAGATTTGGAAGGATGTGTTTTGAGGCGGGTTTTTAAACCGAGGAAGCGAGTAAATGGTACAGATATCAGGTGGCACCTGATTTAAGAGCTAGAAAAAGAGAAGGCTCTGGTCCCCATGGTGCTGAGGAGGTTGGAGGAGACGGAGAGGTGAATGGAGGCAGAGGGCCTGAGGGAGCAGGAGGGCTTGTGAATGTGGAGGAGCTGGGACAGGTAATGTGGGGCGAGGCGGTGGACGGGCTTGAAAGTGATGAGGGGCAGTTTAAATCGGATCCCGGAGTTGATGCGTAGCAGCTGTAAAATGGGAGAGATGTGATGGAAGAAAGAGTTTTGTGTGTGTTGATACAGGAGGAAGAGTTTGAAACCATTCAAAGTTGACAGACGGCCTTCTGAGGGAGACATCTCGGCTATTTTTATTTCTCCTCTCAGAGTCGCCTCTTATCCAAAGTGTATCAGCCTCTCGCGAGTTCAAAGAAAATGAGGCATTTGGTCTGTTCCTTAAGTCAAGCAAAAAATCCTGGAAAAGGATATCGGATCTGACGAACTGATCCCTGTTCACTTAAAACAGAGCCTTTAAACTTTGTTCCTATAGAAACTGCTCTTCTACAAGCGACAATAAAAACAAATGAATGATTTTTATCTTAATAAACTATTTTATGCAAAGAGAAATCAAAACAGTTGAGAATGTTGGCGAGAAATTTTTAAAATGACAATATTTTAACCAAAAGTCATGCTTTTGTAATTGGATGCAGCGTTGATGCATCTCTTACTTTGTTTTATCTTTGTAAGTACCAGTGTTGTTATAAAATTTGTTTTATTCATTTTAATTGAGTAGATTTGTCATAGTAAATGTACTCTTTATATACCTCTGCTGGTTTAAATTAAAATGCAGATATTGTTGTATTTTTTAAAGCTCAACTGCAAAGTCTGCAAAGTCTCAAGGGCTGAATTTGAATAATATCACATTGGTGTAATAGAGATTTTGCTGCCATAACTTACTTTATAATAATCAAACAGATTTTTATCAAAGCCATGTAGGAAAAAGAAGTGAACATTATGGGTTTATATGCTGAGGGCTAAATTACAGCACAAGGCAGGTGTGATGATTGGCGAATGAGTAGCACTCATGACACGGGGCTGTACAAATAACCAGAGGACAGGCTAATAAAGCACTTTGCATGAAATAAAAACAAGGACCAAAAATCATGACTAAAATAAAAATAAAAAAAAAATCAGCCTCCATCCCAACTCTAAACATCAGCCAAAAAACATGTTTTCACTTTGGATACCAGGAAAGCAAACAAACAAATTTTCTGCTGATCTCAATAATTTGGCTTCATTTTCAAATATCCAATCCCAGATACAAACGGGGAACGTGCAGCCAAACTCATTCGCCGCATTTGTAGCGAGCCTCGCCTCATAAACGCACGGGAGTAGAACAGACGTTTTTCAGTGCAGGTTCACCTTATTTCCTCCCAGTCTTTCAGAGGCCATTTTGCTGTAGTACTGAGAGTCTGAAGCATGTGTTTGGAGAATATTTATTTTGACCTGTTTCATGGCTCCCTCGATGCATTGCAGCTGTGAGCAGTCATGTGTCTCATTGATAATGGGGAGGGGAGGCGCTGAGAGTGAGGGAGAGATGGAATTGTGGCGGCAGAGTGCGAGAGGGTGAGTCATGCCTCTATTTGATAATGATGACCCATTGGTTCAGAAGTGTGCGCCACAATCTTAGTGGCGAGGGGAAAACCATTTGATATGCTCAGGACATCCTTTTGGCTCCCGTGCGCTTCAATTAAGTTCCTGCTGTTTGTGGCTTTTAAGCGTGCGGCTCCACTAATCTGATGCGTGTCTGTGGGTGACTGGAATAGTGCTTTTGTGTCTCAGCGTGTGCGAGTGTCTGTGCTGGTCATTGTGAACATTTTCTTTTTTTTTTTCTTTTTTTTTTTTTGCATATTGCAAGCCCTATCTGCTGGTGATGGGTCCAAAGAGTGAGATCCGTGATGAAGGAATGATTATTTTGTTTTTGGACATTTTATTTCTGTAAATGTTGAATTGTAATTCTAACTTCATACTTGATTACAAAAAAAAAAATAAGAATTTGTTTGCAGATTTCACAAAAATTATAACTGAGAAGTGGAGAAAATGGAACGCACCATTTTGATTTCTTTTTCTTAGAATGACTCTAAGCCTGTAGGAAGTGTTGAAGAAGATTTTAGGTTGTAATATATTTAGGAAAACTCTCTGGCTCAATCTTCTTACGGATCCCAGGTTCTTCCAGCGGACCGAGTGTAGCCACACAGAAAACAACAATGAGTGCAGATGTCACAGAATTACAGAGTTTAATCCAATAGAAGACAACTTATGCAAATTGCAACAGAAACTGCAGAACAGCAGAGACATACATTCATTTACCTGAGACAAATGGAAAACAAGAAGGAAAGAAAGAAAAGCAAAGACGTCTTTGGAGAATTGCAAGAGCAAATCTAGTTTGTTCCTCACGTGCACAAATGTTTATAGTAAAGGCCTATTCTTGTCTTTTAATTTATTCAAATAAGGCGTATCTTTGCTCATCCAATCAGGAGCTGTCTCTGACCCTCTCTAAAGTTAGAGACTCCCTGCAATTTGTTTCCAAGATTAAAAGCCATTTGTCCCCTTTGTCTAAACAGAGTGGAAGCAGAGACTTTCCTATGAGGGGCCGTTTAGGACAAAATTTACGTTTTGTCTCTCACATACTACCAAAAACTCTCGCACACTCAAAAAAATTACGTTTTGTCTCTCACACACTACCAAAAACTCTCGCATACTCCAAAAAAGTAGCCACGCACACTCAAAAAAATTACGTTTCGTCTCTCACACACTACCAAAAACTCTCGCACACTCAAAAAAATTACGTTTTGTCTCTCACACACTACCAAAAACTCTCGCATACTCCAAAAAAATAGCCTCGCATACTCAAAAAAATTACGTTTTGTCTCTCACACACTACCAAAAACTCTCGCATACTCCAAAAAAGTAGCCACGCACACTCAAAAAAATTACGTTTCGTCTCTCACACACTACCAAAAACTCTCGCATACTCCAAAAAAGTAGCCACGCACACTCAAAAAAATTACGTTTTGTCTCTCACACACTACCAAAAACTCTCGCATACTCCAAAAAAATAGCCTCGCATACTCAAAAAAACTACGTTTTGTCTCTCACACACTACCAAAAACTCTCGCATACTCCAAAAAAGTAGCCACGCATACTCAAAAAAACTACGTTTTGTCTCTCACACACTACCAAAAACTCTCGCATACTCCAAAAAAATAGCCACGCACACACAAACGTTAACTTTCTCGCTCACATACACCACTACCAGCTCGCTCACATACACTACCAGCTCGCGCACATACACACAAACGTTAACTGTCTCGCTCACATACACTAACAGCTCGCACATTCACAAACGTTAACTGTCTCGCTCACATACACTACTAACAGCTCGCACATTCACAAACGTTAACTTTCTCGCACACATACACTCCTACCAGCTCGCACACACACACAGACGTTTATCTCTCACATACACAAGACTAAAGTTGAACACACACACACAGTACTAAGACTAGTTTTTTGAACGTGTGAGAGCGAGACTTTTTTTGAATGTGTGAGAGTTGTCACGGAAGAGGCGGGACATAATTTTTGGATCAAACTGCGCATGCGTAGATCCTAAACTATAATTTTCCATTTTTGACTCACTGTATGTTGTTTTACTTAGTATATTTGTGTTTTTAAATATATATAAATATATTGAAACTATCTTTCAATAGCTACCTTATATTAAACTATGTTAAGGACAAATGTCAAACATAGTGCAAATATTTTGAAAACAAAGTAAAAGATCTTGCAGGTATATTAATCTCCTTCCTCCTTCATCAGAAATGAAAAATTATAAATGCACACTATGTGTTGGGAACCTGTGTTTGTTGACTGACTTTTATTTGTCAGGCTTACGAGACAAAAGCTGAAAAAAGATCGATTTTCTTCGCTTTCAAAATAACACAAAACAGCGAAAAAAGACCTCCACACCGGACCTCGTTTATTTATGTATGTATTTTTATTTTGATAGCTGCCGATTAAACTGAAAGTTACACATTGATATGATCATATGAGTAGTTTTTACCGAGAAATCGATCAGAAGCGCCGTGAAAATGGTCAGATTCACCGGATCCACGTCTCTGGCTGCAATGCGCGCTCCCGTCACAGGGGGAACAGATTTTCACGGGGGAACAGAATTTCTCACAAGACCTCTTAATAATTCCTGTAATGCTGGCACCCAGTGGACAGATTGTACTACAGCAATTTTGCTATTTTTAATCAATCAATCAAATTCATTTATTTCTATAGCACATTTAATCTACAAGAAAATTAAACGTTCTATATATATTTAAAATATATATAGCACAAATATACTAAGTAATAGAACATACAGTGAGTCAACAATCGAAACTTAAGGTTTAGGATCTACGCATGCGCAGTTTGATCCAAAAATTATGCCCCGCCTCTTCCGTGACAACTCTCACACATTCAAAAAAGTCTCGCTCTCACACATTCAAAAAGAGTTTCGCTCTCACACATTCAAAAAACGAGTCTTAGTACTGTGTGTGTGTGTGTTCAACTTTAGTCTTGTGTATGTGAGAGATAAACGTCTGTGTGTGTGTGTGTGTGTGTGTGTGCGAGCTGGTAGCAGTGTATGTGAGCGAGACAGTTAACGTTTGTGAATGTGCGAGCTGTTAGTAGTGTATGTGAGCGAGAAAGTTAACGTTTGTGAATGTGCGAGCTGTTAGTAGTGTATGTGTGCGAGACAGTTAACGTTTGTGTGTGTGTGACATTTTAGTATTTTTTTAGTGTGCGTGGCTATTTTTTTGGAGTGTGCGAGAGTTTCTGGTAGTGTGTGAGAGACGAAACATAATTTTTTTGAGTATGCGAGGCAACTTTTTTGGAGTATGCGAGAGTTTCTGGTAGTGTGTGAGAGACGAAACGTAATTTTTTTGAGTATGCGAGGCTACTTTTTTGGAGTATGCGAGACTTTTTGGTAGTGTGTGAGAGACAAAACGTAAATTTTGTCCTAAACGGCCCCTCATACTTTCCTGTACTGGCCTGGACTCCTGCTGTCTTATGGCTTTTCACAGATAAGTGTGAAAAGCTGGAACTTCTCCTGATTGTTTCCCAGACAAAAGGCACTTTCAAAAAGATCTTAGCAAACAATCTGCTGCAACTACAGATAAAATAAAGGTCAATAGGGCAGAATACGTTATTAATCTCAAAACTATAATTAGGCTATTTCAATCAAGACATGTTAAGTTTTAAAACTAACATATTATAAATTTATTTTCTTAACAGAAGAGCTACCAACAAGTTTAGAACAAAGCACGCTCACATGCAGGAATAGCCCAAATCATGAGAATTTGCTGCAAGTTATGAGAAATGTCTACAGATAAATATTGTTAAATGTTGTTTGGCAAGGAGAAAGGTTGAAACATTCAGTTCTGACTGCATTTAGAGAGAAATACCAGAAGAGTTGAAATAACAATTGCAACAATTGGTTTAACAATAAATCCAGGGTCGCTGAGGACAAATGCATGAAAAGCTTTCGGACTTTTTTTTTTCCCCATTCAAAAAAACTTTATCTGCCATTTGAATTCCAATAAAATACAATGAATTTAGTGATTGTAACACAAAAAATTAAAGTTAGAGGTTAGAATATTTCAAAAGATGTGTGTCATTCTTAACAATAAAACTTTTATCAGGAGTGTGAATGTCTTGCAATTTGGTTTAATTTTATTTTCATAAAGTCCAAAATAATTGTTTCAATTATGAATTACATTTAACTTAAAGCATTATCAACTATATAAAGAAAATAAAGGTAAATATTTAGAAAGCAAATTTATAAATTCGACTAAAAACAGTGATGGATCTGTTAACGCTGGCGTGATAATCATCTGTGTTAAATTTACTCAAATCTGCTTGGTGGTTCAGTTTTACAGCAAATTTTTTATAGGAAGAGATTTGCTTCAGGAAAGGAGGTTTTTCTGTATTCACCAGTGGATTCTTATTTTTATTACGTTCCATCTTGGCCTCAGGGAGGAAGTTCAAAGAGGACATGTCCTGGGTGAGACGGGTCGAGGATGATCATGCCTCCATGCTGCTTCGCCCTGATGGAGTGCTGCTGATCAAAGAGGAACTGTTTGTAGCTAATGATCCTTTCAGCGGAGCGAAGGATGGGTTGCACCCCCTGCTCGTCCTGTTGCACTGTATTAGACAGTGATGGAGAATGTGACAATGAACCCGACGACAGCTCTGCACATCCTGATCAACGGCTCCTTTGGGAAGTTGAGATTTTTTTAGGGTATTTTAGAAAGGGGGTGGGGACTACCTGACAGCATGGGGAAAAAAGATTCGACAGAAATGACTGTAGAAAAAGTTTGATCCACTTTGAGTTTAAATTTGGACGTGCTTGGGTAAAACCTATGAAGGTTGACATTTTTTAAAAGTAATACAGTAAACATTTACCGAGAATTGGTTGTTTTTATTTGCAACATCCCAGTGCTTTGTAACACCTGGATGATTGTGGCGATGGTGGTCGGAGTTTGTCCCTTCGTTGTTGGCAGTTTCGATCTCTGCTCCGTCTGTCTTTGTCTTGTCTCTTGGGGCAAAAGCTTACCTTTCCCTCCTGGTGGTGGCCAGGTGGCGCCTTGCCTCTGTCAGACTCTCCCCCAGGGCAGCTGTGGCTACAGTCGAGTAGCTAAGCAACATCAGTGTGTGAGTGAATGAGTGAATGGCTGAATGTGGTGCAAAGCGATTTGAGGTCCTCTGGAGTTGATAAAGCACTATACAAGTACACACCATCCAGGCCAACCATCTCTGCTGTGGCAATAAATAATTTGATGTTGACTGTGAAGCCATATGCATAATGCAAGAGTTACTGTGTAGCAGATTTTTCTCCCTGAAGCCTCTGCGGTGGTTGATAAACTATGCTAATCTGTATTAATGTACTTAAATGATCAATACCATTGCTCTAATAGCTTATCAAAATTCTGTCTGTTGGATAAATTGCTTCCAAGTGAGAGTCAGTAGATTTCTCGGATAAAGATTTGTTTACAATCAAAGTAGGTAATCATACTTGTATTGATTCTCAGGTCCATTTCCTAATGATTTTATCAATCAAGTAATAATAATAACAAAAAAAATCAAGAAAAAACAAATATGCTAAAATTAATTCTACACACTATTCCAGCTAAGAGAGAAAGGTTTATGAAAAGGAAAATGAATTCTCACTGTATTGTCTATGTGGGTTAATGATTCATCTTTGATCAAAAGTTTACAAGTCTCTCTAGAGATCAAAGGAAAACGCCTACAATTGAGTTCTAAGACTCTCAGTTTGAGGATGGCACTTTGGGACAGGAGAAAGGAGGAATATGAGGGTTTTTTTAAAGGCTCCTTTGGCAGGTTTATCAGGCCCTTAGTACTGTCTTAAAGGAACGTGGAGAGGAACTCCTCCGTGGTTCAAAATCAGGCTCTTGTTTCAGCCACAGAACAGTCTTTAACTTCCATTAACTTGACTCTCACAGTCAAGTTTCTCCTCTCAGCTGACAGAAATATCCCAACACAGCAGCTGCTCTTTTAGGTTGAAAGGTTACTCAAACTGTAAAAGTGTTGGTTTTGCTTCCAGTTCATTGAATATCCTGGTTGTAGCTCACTATCTCTCACCGACTCTCACAGCGAGTCTCACAGAGACAGAGACACTGTCTCTCACTCTTTGTGCACCATTTGCGCAAACAAATTTCAAGTTAAACAGGTGTGGCCGATTTAAGTTGGTAACTTCTCATTGGTTCTTTAGTGATGTTCCTTTCTGTGAGACGTGTCGGACGTCCGTGGCTCCTGAAAGTCAGAGCGTCGGGAAGAGGAGTGTAACAATGGCCTCATCAGAAGGTCTATAAGAACTAAATGTTGGTTTCCAGCAAGAGTATAAGTGATTAAATGTGTAAAAAGTGACAATGCATATAATTACCTATTTTTCTCCAAAATCACTAATGCAATTTTTTACCTGGCTTTTGATTGACGCTCTTGCAACAAATCACCTGGGACCCTCCGTCCTCAAGAGGAAAGTTTCATTTTCTCAGAAGAGTACAAGGTTTGAATATGTCCAATTACATATAGATTAAAAATAACTGCTTTAAATACTTGTGTAAAACTTAAAAAAAAAAAGAATTTGGGTAATATACTTCCATAGAGGCATTTTCTATTTTAAAGCAAAACGCAAAGTATTTATTAGTCATCAATCTATAAAGTAAACATTCTGAAGGTTTATTTTTCCATTTTAATGCATTAGAGCATCAACAACATGCGTGTTGTGACAGTTGGCTTCTCCTGTTTTTCAATTGCTCTACAACTACTTCATTGTCATGAAAATATGCACTGGTCTTTGTTTTGCCTGAACACAACTGGATCTGTTCTCTTTTCCTTGATGCGATGTTAATGAAACTGAACTGAGGAAAGAAAGTTGCTTTCGGAGCAATCATGTTACTTTATAAAGACTTTTATTTCATGCAAAAGTCTCTACTTTTTGCATGAAATAACTTTGTCTTGCATTTATGAAATTATGAAGATGGTCCATTCACTATTCAGTCATAAAAGTTCCTCTCCCTGTGCTGTAACTCAGATGACAGAATTAGGCCTGAGTGTCCTTCTCATCACATGTTTATTGTGGCTGTGCAGTTTTGGTTATCAATAATGCTGCTTGTGCCCAATTATTTCTCTCTATTCTCTGAATCTTCTGATAACTTGCTCTGCAAATAATGTGAAATAAGCCCAAGTAATTTTCCTGGAACACTTGAAATTATTGTACAATGTGTGTTTGTGTGTCAGGTTTTTGGCAAATTTGCAGAATCTTTACACATCCCAAATTCCCAAGAGCTCGTCTTACTGCAGATCATGGTACTGACCTGTTGCCAGTTGGTCTAATCATTTGCAACATGCTCCTCCAGCTGTTCCTTCATCTTCTGTCAACTCTGTCTCTTGAGTATCTTTGGAAATCACTGATGCTTCTTGTATCGAGACAAGTTGCTATTTTTCATCAAATGGTGGACGTTTTTGTTTTCTTTTGCAGTTGGAATTTTTTAATTCACTTTTATAGCACCAACTGTTTTTGATTTATAGTTGTAAAGTAGTTTTAATCAGAAACTGATTTGTATATTGGGGCCAATTTGGAGCACAGCGGCTTCCACTTGTGAAAGCATTGAACTGAAACTCGTGTCAAACAGAATCGCATGTCAATTTGTCCATTTGACAGAAATTAAGTAGACTACAAGACCAACTTCTTGGCCAAAAAGTAGACAGAGCTGTGTCCAGATTGATTAAAAACATGCACCTTAACTCAGAAGCTTATTCAAATTTGAACAATGTCTATGTATAATTAAAGGCAAACCACAGCAGAAAGAGGAAAAAAAAGAAGAAACTACTGTCAAGCAAAGAATAAAAGGTAATATAACATTTTTGTTCTCATTTTTTCACAAATCTTTTAGCATGCCATCCTTCACTGGAAGTAAGCTTTCTCACACTTTCTCTCTTTCTCTTAGGCTGCAAGTAAAAATCATTTAGTGGCACAACGTAGAGATGACCTTTAAGCAACATGCTTTTTTAAATCCAGTCACACTAAACACTGGTTTTATATCACCAGACATAGATGTGAGATGTTTTCCTTGTTTAGTTTTTCCGTTGTGTTCTTTAAGTGATCATTTGTTTGCATAGTTTGCAGCTTAAACACCCTGCAATATAAGGTCATTATTTTCCCATTATCTAGGGCCTGGAATGAGGAGCAAATTAAATGGAACCATTTTAATCTTGAATAATTTAACATGTTTGATGAACATTATTGACTAATGGATAGGTAAAAGTAAGAAAACAAAATGTTACATACAGTCCCATTAATTTTTATTTTCTGATTTTTGAAGTCTTCCCACTTACAAAGCAAGGGGTGGACTGCAATTTTAAACGACTGTACGTCTCAACTGTGAGACAGAATCTTGAAGAAATTCAGAAAAATGTCATCGTAGGATTTTTGAATATTTCCACCTACCAACCAGCAAGAATACCCAGCCAGGTCAGCTGAGAAGTTGCTCTGTTTCAAGAATTTCAAAGTACTGGTGTGAGCGAGCCAGTCTCCAGATATAAACTCATAAGAAAACTTTAGGAAAGCTGAAACTCGTTCAGAGCCTGAACGATCTGGAGAAGAGCTGCAAGGAGGAGTGGGCCAAAATCCCCACAAATAATGCAAATATTGGTCGGCTGCACAGGGGGCCTTCACAGAACATGTCTGTTTATAGGCAAGTCTCAATTAACTTTTGAAGACAAATAATTGTTTGTAGAGGAGATATCACAAAATATTAGACAGTTCTACTGGTGTTATTACTTTTATAAGGCAGCGTAAAGTTAAAAAGAAAATATTGGTCAAGAAAAGTTTCTTGTGACCAAGTATTTTCTGAACAGAATCCTTTTCCTAGCTTCTGCATTTTCAGTTTTGCCACTCAGCATTCACTGTGACAGTCTCAGGATAGCAGCTCATGAAAAAAAAAAAAAAAAAGAGAGAGAGCGCGAGAGCTCTGAGTCATTAATGCTTTAACACAGTTGTTTAAAGTGCCATACCTTCCTCCGTCATGATCTGCCACATAATCTGTAACTATCCAGGTGGCCCCTATATCAGCAGCTGGAAATCTAGTCGGTGAGTGCCATTGAGTCCTCAATGACTTCTACGTATTTCAATGCGTCTCTTCAACTGAGGTTCAATAGAACCGACAAGCCGACTTCATTTTTCCTCACCCACTCCACCACCTCCCTCCACTCCGCCTTTCCTTTATCTATACCTTTCACGGTCAGGCGGCTAGACGGACAATTAGACGGCCCTTCTCGAGGACACAGACGGTTCACATTTGTGTGGGTGTAAATGCACCACTGTCTGTGTGACGAGGCGATGGAAGGACACCACAACTTTTAGACTTTTCTAGTCTTGCAATCAACACGATCTGAATATAGCTGCACATCTCCACGATGATTCACACACTACCTTTTGTAGGAAACAATAAAGGGGTGGTGACGGGGGAGATGGAAATCGCTGATGGCGAGGATATTGATATGCTGAATGCACTACTGATGCTGTTACTTATTTTATGTAAACATGCACACATTGAAGTGGGAGCACCGATATTTTCTCATTTCCAGTGTTGCACCCCCCCTCCCTCTCTAATCTCATCTCTAAGTGAGTAGAAATAATAACGACATTGGCAGCAATAAGCAAAGTAAATTCAGAAAAATGATCACCTCTGTCTGTATTTCTGAAACAATTCAGCCAAACAAACGAGTGAGGAGCAATATTAGAGCTTGTGTGAGAGGGAGGATTGATGGATTTTACACTCCTGGCTGAATTGACAATTATCCGTCGGGTAAAACTGAAATAGGGTTGTAGGAATGTTCAGGACCTTTGTGCTTGGAAACCCGAATGAAAATATTGCAATAATTTACATGAGTCCTTCGTACTCTTTGTGCCTCATTTATCTAAAGATTTAATATGGGCATTCTCTGCACAGCTCTAAGAACTGCCAGGGAAAGGGATACCATTTGGAGGAGGAGGGAAAATAAAAGGGGGAGACAGATGCAGCGTAGAGCTGGGAGCAAATTCGGCCCTAAATCTGCAAATCGTAAGCAAATTATGGATACACAATTTCTTCCTTCCCCAGCAGTGGCAGGTGATGCGGCTCATCTTGCGATCTATTGCTGTGAAATCTCAGCACAATATGGACTGGAAACAATTTAGTGGTGAAAAATGTGCAAAAGGTGACTCTTCATTGGTTTCCTCTTCACTTGCATTATTTCAAGGGCATGCAGGTTTAAGATAGCTACTTACTTGGTAAGTGCCGATAAATCAGAGGCTGTCCCTCAAAGGAGTTCACTTTTCACCAACTTGCATACGGGCAAACACTCTCAATCATTGTCACAAATCCAATTGTCTGACGAGGCCAGGGGAAGAAACCTACTTCCTATTCAATGTGTTTCTTTGCTCTCTGTCTCCTCATTGGCTCGGCATGATTAATGGGCTCTCTCTACCTCACAGCCGGCCGTGTGTGTCTATTTGCATGTGCGCGTCTGCGATGTGCAACTGCGCACTGATGCTGCGTGAGATCAAACAATACATTATGTGCATTTGATTCCAGGGCAGTTAATTTTGTATTTAATTGAAAGCGTAGACGGAAAATGCGATCAATGCAGTGAGCATAATGGGCTGTTATGAGATACAGGTGGAGTTTCTGACTAGAAATGGGGGGTTTAATCAAATGTGCACAAGAATTTTCATCTTTTAATGCCGTTGCTGTATAAAGAACTCTGTCCAATCAATTAACTTTGAAAACATCACCCGGAGACAAAAGTGTCCAGAAAAATGGGTGACACTCGTAACTGGACTCTCATGTGTCCTCCCTATGGTGTTTGGGGATGCTGTAGTACCTTTTTAAATGCATCGATTTAATTTAATAAGACCAACACCGGTCCATTTAAGCAGTTTGCTAGAACTGAAAGTATAATATTATTAAAAAAAACTAATGTCCTCATAATTCTAAAATAGGGTTGAGGCTTAAAACATTTCTGATGTGGCTGCTCAGTCAAAATGAGTAATGAAGTAAGTCTTGGTTGAAAAGATCATCAAAAAGCCGGGCACTAGTATGAACGAGGTTCAGGGTGAAATAATCTGACAGAAGTTACTCGTCCCTGAAAGACACAAGACAGCCACTTGGGAATTTGACAAAAGGTGCATGATTGACATCAGTCATGTTGTGAAAGTCACAGGGTGACGCCGCCAATCTATGCCTGAACCCACAATGATTTATGTGTCAAGATCTGAAACTGGCAGTCTACTGAACACAATTGCATTACAATTAGCAATCTTCTGCAACCTTTGAACAAGATTTTTTTTTTTTTTTTTTTTTTTACTGTAACATCTGAAATGGTTGTAGCTTATTTTTGGTGACTTGTTGTCAAGACTTGGATAGACTGAAGATGAAACGTGGTTTAAAGAACATTTCTTCAGCTCCTTTGCAAAAAGTGCAGTGTGGTCACTTATTTTCAGAAGTCACCTAACTATTAGAACAGAGTCGGCCACGTGGGGTTTAATCCCTGCATAAATCCAGCTGCTCTGTGATGGCATCAGACGCACGATTATGAAATCCAAGGAAAACACTGGACGGGCCGAGGAAATTATTAGATTTAAAGTAGTTGTTCATAAAGCAATGTTGGATGTTCTTAATTTCTTGTGAGTTCTGAATCTGTTTTGAGTGTAAAATTGTGTACATAACACCAGCTTTTTAACTGAAAAATGTCAAACACAGTTAATACAACACGGCCTACTTATGTTTATTTAACTGATTTTTGTTCTGTGAATGTGGTGCAATTGTTAGAACTATTGTCCTGCAGCAAGAAGGTTCTTGGTTTGAATGCGTGAAACTTGCATGCTCTCCTCATGCATAGGTGGCTCTCTCCAGATGCACTTGCTTCCTACCACGATTCTAAAATAGAGCTGATTTGTGGAATGGTGTCTATAAATTGTAGCGCCGAGTGCATAAATGATTGTCCTGTGCATGTGTGTGTGTTTGCGTGTGTGAGTTGCCCTTTATTGATTGCTTTAACAGGCACCAGCCCCCTCAAAACCCTGCTGAGGTTAGGCAGGAATAACAAAGGGAGCTCTGGATGGATTGATGGAAACTCCCATGAACTCACTAGTAGCAGACAGATAAGTAAAAGCCGCATATGACACAAATAGAGTTTAGTTGACAGTTATTGCTCCATCATTGACCCGTCTGAGTGGTATCATGTTTAAAAGTGCATCCTCCTCCCAGTGGGTCAACTGGAAGCTCGGATCTGACAAGTCTTTGCCAGACCAGACAAGGTTTTCTTGTGAAATGATAACGTGGCAAACTGCTGATTTGGCAGCAGAGTTGATGCCGTCAGTCTCTGGTGATTAAAAAATGCCTTGCTCTATCAGTGTTTTGTTGGATTTTATCACTAAAGTTAAAAAAGTCCTGTTGTATTTCTTCTTTTTGCCTCAACATTAAATGATCAGCATTAAAGGCATCAGCAAATAGACATTTGCTTTTTTTTTTTTTTTTCATCCATCTTGGCATAATCTGTAATTAAACAACTCATTTTTGAGTGTAACAATAGTGTACAAAGGAGCGTTCACACATTTTTCAAAATTATGCTTTTTAAAGTTCAGGGTCAAACTGTTCTTTTTACAGATTTCACTGTCTGATGAAGTTTAATGTTTATTCGTGTGGCATTTTCTAATTTTTTTTCTTTTTCAATTCAACGTAAAATCTTTAATGCAACATATAGCAACATGCAGAATGCTTTAATGTATTCCTTTTCCGAACATATCTTGTGCTGGTGAGATGTATTTTTATTCAATGATTTACTGCATAATGGCTGACCTTAAAAGATTTCACTACTGCAATATCCAGAGTAGCAGAAAATCCAACTTCTGCTTATTCAGAGCACATTGTGTTAACGGGGAATTCAAATGAGATGGCTGAACAAAACCTAAATCTATCTTTTTATTATAATTTACCAGAAATTTATGACACTGGTTCTGCTGTTGGAAGGCGTTTAAACGCCCAGAGTACACCCAGAGCTCAGTTCAAGGGCTTTCTTCTTTTGTACTTCTAATGAGCTTCTACATACTGTCAACTTGCCAGGCACTTCCTGTATGCATACTTTGAAGGGTGTTTCTAGAAAAACACAAGAGGAAACCTATTGCTGTAATCTATTTTTTTTACTGGTGATAAAATGTGCATTAATCTTCTGCATTTACTTTTGGTACACAATTTCTTGCACAGCCAAATTCTTCCTTAGGCCATTATATTGTGGACCAAATTTTATTTTGAAATCTGACTGTCCAGGCCTTTAAAAGCATGAGATAAAGACCAAAACAAAACCCTGAAGAATACAAAAGTGCATCTCAACACACTACAGTATTATTGGATGTTTACTGAATTTTAATAATTACATTTTAAAAATGAATAGTTTTTACAGTGTTTGAGGATTTTTGGCTTACTATCCAAATGCAAAAAAAAAATGAATAAAACAAATTCTTAATACAGGGTACAGAAAATTATGTCCATGTATTGTACAGCAGGTCAAGTACTAAGACCTGATTTATTGAAATCAGCATTTCAATAAAGCTTGTATGTGCGTAGATGTTTAAATTTACCTTTAAATGGCTGTTTTTACTTTACACGATTAAACAAAGCCTCAGTCCAGGTACGGGTGAAGAAGAAAAAGATGTAGTCTCCGGTTCAGGCTTGTACCTCTTGCCATGGAAATGTCTGTGTGGTGGCCTTGTAGCTCTGACTGTAGCTGCAGTTCATACTTTAATTCCCACATTAGTCTTGAATGGGCTTTGCTTCACAATTGTCCTAAGCCCGTCGTTTTTCCCATCGTTTCTTAATTTTTCTAGCACGCTTTTTCCTTCAGCATCATTTTCCGTTGGTTTTCTTGCATACAGCAGTTTGCAAACGTGCAGCTTTTTTGCAGTGACCTTTTCTAGCTTATCTTGTAGATTGTGACAGTGTATGTTTTTAATCAGGAGTCTTTCTTGTGATTCTGCAGGCCTTAACATTAGCATAGCAAACTACATTAATTAAAAAATACTTTTCTGTCGGTTTTGTGTTTTAGTCAAGACACAAAATCTTGGGTGTGCATTAAGACAATAAAACTAACGTAACCCCTTGATACAGCTGGTCTTTTTATTTTTGAAATCAAAATTAACTATTTTCTCTGCATATTAGGCCAAATATTCTTCAATCTTACAATAATTATCCAAAGATGTTATTAGAAAAAAAAAAATAGAAGTATCACACATTTTTAGTGCCAACCACAATTACTATCTAATTATACAGTGATGTAGCCCACACTCAAAATGTCATTGGGATAGTATTATTGAATTGGCTGAACATTACTTGGAAATAGGAAAATGTTATTTTTTGGAGTTAAATTGTGCCCTCTGGGTTAAAAACGGAGCCCGTAATGACACAAACGGTTCTATCTGGCACATGAGCAGTTGAAGGTGAATACGGGACTTGGAGCCCAGAGAACTCTTAATCCAGCATAGTTCCCAGGTTTGTGCTGCTTGATGACGTCTGGAATCGCACTGAACTTTTTAAGAATAAATATCAAGTTGAAAGTTGTTCTTTTAGTGGATTTGTGGTTTATGGATTTAATAAAAGCTTCAAAAAGGTTATGCACCGTAAGCCTATAATAAAACAATGTTAAAAACTGAGCTACAACTAATAGTCATTTGGGTCAAACTGCTTTTTCATATCCATCTTAAGTGTTGAATGAAAAAGTAATGTAAAGTAATTTGTCCACAGAATTAAACAGCCATTTTCTTTCCCATTTTCTCCTCACATTAGGTCTAAAGTTGATTATGCCTACAGTCAAGTGGCTGGACCAGAGTCCTCTACTGTTGGACAAAAGTACTACAGGTTCCTCTGACACCAGAGAGCAACTTATAGTGATGCAACAGGCCATCACTGCTGAACTGCGATGTCGAGCTAAATTCGCTGAATCAAAACTCGGTTAACTGTAAATTAATTTGGAGGTGTAATATAAAACGAAAGAATTAAGTCCTCGACATTCTGGGTGAAATATGTTTTAGACAAGATAAATATCAAATATAATGGCGCAGAGACAAAAATCTAAAAGAAAACTAGGCACACACCTGGATGTTAATTTCAGGTACGTCGGAGTTTCACATTTTTTTCACAATTGCTGAAAACAAAGTACTTGTTAGAATTTACTTTTCTTTCTTTTCTGTAGCCAGATGAGTTACCACTCAGTACATTAATAGTCTGTCCAGATAGCTCATCAATAAGTAAAAAGAAAATCTGCATCTGGTTGTGGTTGTGAGGACAGATGAAAATAGTATATCTGGCTTTTTTTCTTTCTTTACGCATTGGCTTAGTTTGCAAGAACACGTTCTACATTTTTGATGACTACTACAGATCCTAACGAGGCAAAATGAAGAGAAAGCATTTCTTGTCACATTTGATTGTGTTTTTTCCCCCACTAGAGATTATATGCAATATCTTTTTGACCTTCGGTACCCTAGCCGTCTTTTAAGCATTTTCCTGAAATGCTCTTGATGCAAAAATATATACAATAAAACTCGGTGCGTTACTCTATTAGTACCTGTACACATAAATCCAAAGACCTCTTGTGATTTTAGTGTTGGATAATTATTTGAAGGCCTGTGTGGATAAATGTGAACAAATTGCACAGTGAATACAGGTGAACACACATTTTCTTTGATCATTTATTCCTTCCCTCCTACCTCTTTCCTTGGCAGCTGTGAGGGAACACAATGAGTCAGTGAGCTGTTTTTACTCCTTTCCTCTTCGGTTTTCTTCCTCAGTCCAGGAGGTATGGGAACGTGGGCATTTTTCCATTCATGTTCTGTCACTTTTCCAAGTTTACTGGGGTTTTTTTTTTTTAAGTTCCAATTTACATTTGTGAAGACAGACATCAACACATCACTTTGTGTAACTAAACCACCCAGCAAAACTTGTTTCTATCGATATTTCAAATTTCATGCTTGGGATTCATGTGTTGGCTCATTTTCTTCACATATCTATGTATTTTCTGTATTAATCTCTGGAATAATTTGGTCTCACTCAAAACAATCAAGTATTAGATGACCTGTGAGTTTAACCTTTTACAGCCAGCTGGATTACTTGACGTCACTTCCATAAGCAACAAAGAAGTAAAACAGTTATTTTCCTGGGGGATTGTTTTTTTTTTTTTTTTTTTTTTTTTTTTTTTTTTTATGGGAAAGATTAAAAGTTGGAGAGGCTGGAGAATATTTTTATTTTCCATATCAGCCTTGGATGTGTTGGTGATTTTTGTTTAGGTTTGGTATAGCAGCTGATTAAAAATGGATAACTCTGTCATTTAAGGGAAATATGACCAATTGATAGGTTTTTTATTTCTCCTAGATATCACAAATAAGATGCATAATAAGAAATTAGGTTTTAATTTGAGAAAATTGGTCAAATTTGTCACTACAAGATTTAATTTCTGGTTAAAGAGATTTATGCAGAAAAAGCAGAAAGTTATTCAGCTGTAAAGTTGAATAACTTAAAAATAAAATAAAATAAAAATGTAAAGACATTTTTGCCCACAATGTACATTTATAGTGTTTTTTTGTTTTTGTTTTTTTTGTTTCCAAATTTTTGATTCTCAACATTGGTCCATAGTCTTTCTTACAAGAAAACATGCTCTAAAAAAAGCTAAAAGAGGAAAAAGGATGGAGGAAAAAATTGTTCAATTGTCCTTATTGATGCCTGAGAGCTAATGATGTCAAAATGGAGGATTTAGTTTACCTTTGTTACCTTTAAGTCCCATCTGTATCCTATTGTATCATATGGCATGCAGTGCTGGCCAGCCCTGGTAAAATCCATTTTGCGTGTGTGTTGTTGCTCTTTGTTTTGAAAGTTTGTCTCCCGACAGCATAAAAATCAACTAATGGCTCTCTTGTCAATAGAGGGAAGAAGCAAAAAGGGTTTTAGAGGGGAGGCAGACAGGGTGGCAAGCTGGTGAGAAATGAATCAAAGAGAGAAGATATGAAATGGGACGGAAGGGAAAAAGATGGACAAGAATGGATGGAAGGGTTTGCACGGATTGTGTGGCTAACCAACATGAAAGAGAAAGTGGGCCGCAGCTGGGATAAAGCTGGGGCAGCCTGCTATTAACAGAGCAGAACGGCGTTGAGAAGAGACTTGAAAGTCTGCTTCGCTTTGTGTCCTCCCAGTCTTCGGTTCAAATATTTGGTGCAGTAATCAGGATATTTGATTGAAATGATTTTTTTACTTGATAAGTAATTCTTTAAAAGATCTATTTAAATACAAATCTGTTATCACATGGCAATTTGATTCATGAACACTTGGTAGATTTTTTTTTTATTATTATTCCAGACTGCACAGGTGCTGTTCACCGATGCAGAAAACAGTAATGAATTAATGCATATTTGCAGTTTTTGGTCGCTTACTGATGCTGTTGCAAATAGATGGCCGTGTTTGGATAACTTTTCATGTGCTGGCATTTCGACACCAGCTGAATCTGTCTGAAATTTGGAATTGGTCTTGTAAAGTGCCTTAAAGTGAAATTTGCCTCAATATCAAATTGAATTATTTGGGCTGAGTTGGTCTAATGCGGTTGGATTGCAGAGAATTGGATCTGTTTATCTTGTAAAGTGCCTTGAGATGGTGTTTGTTGTAAAAGGGAGTGAAACAGAACAGAAAACTGAAGTATTTTTTTTAGGTATGACAGAGAAACATTGTGCATCTTTTTCATCCACACTTCCAAATGTTGCTTACTTCTTCATCTTATCTGTAATATATTTAGCCTGTTACACTAATTTGATCACCATCTGTAAATTAGTGATTAACTGCATTTGATCTCAAATTTGTATATTTATGCAACATTGACACAACTGAATATGGTTGGTTGTGGAGTTTCCTATAAACACCAGGTGCCACTTTAAATTATTCATATTGATTTCAAAGTTCAAATTGATTAAAGTTCTGAAATCAGCATTGCAAATGCAATAAGCTGTTAAGATTTTTTTAGGCATGCAGTCACTGCAAGAGGAGCAGATGGAAACATTTTGACTGGTCTGCCAGCCTGCCGACTAGTAGAGGTAACCAGTCCAGGAGGAATCCCCCTCCTTTCCATCTCATTGTAGAGGATCCAAATCGAGTCCAATGCCAAAGGAAATATGGTCTCTCCAACCCTTGGTTGTACCACAGAGTCTTCCCCAAATTAGTTGTGCATACATGACCCCAAATGGACTCACCAAGTAGGGATCCTGACATGATGCCCAAATTATGCTGCTTTTAAAATAGTCAATGAGAGGCACTGTAAAGAATGCCTTACTTTAGTACATGTTGAATGCTACTCTCCTGTGTATATTAAAGCAAAGTACCTCTGCAATGTGTTTTCTAACAGAAACCAAGTGCATCATTTCTAAAATCATTTGTATGGACTACTCATGTGGTCTATACAAATATATGTTGGCACATATGTAAAAAAAATACATCTGCATTTTTCTCTGCTTTGTGATTAGTGAAAAAGGGAGTTGTGTTTTTATTTGGGGTTGTTGGCTCTGCACCTCCTTTCATCTTGGTTTCTCCTATTTTTCACATCCTGGGAGCGAAGCAGCTGGTTGAATCCTTCATATATCAAACGTTTTGGATTCCACATTTGAAAGATTTAGACATCTTTTGTACATTTCTTTTGTTTGTCTCCCTCTCTTCTGTGGTGTAACTACCACCAGTGTTTAACTCTTAGATTTGTTTTTCTTGCAAGAGTCAAACATCTGTCATTTGTAAACATGAGGTCATTTTCTCTAGTAACTTATATAAATATATGGCTAAGCTTTAACTTTAACTGTGCATATTGCCTCATTTAAATGTATGGAAAATGAATCAACACAAAAACGATATTTACTCGGTGGCAGTATTTTGGGGGTAGATGTGCCTCTGTGCCTCGTTTCAGAGCTCGCACTTGCAAATTCGGGATTGCACACATTTGGTGCCTGCAAATACATTCCTGAATGTGCCCCTGTTTGGTTTGCTCCTGGTGGACCGCTGTAATAACACCGCGGTGGGTCAAGAAGGATGACTCACACCAACTTCTCATATGAACTTCACATTCTAATGAAAACTTTCTTCACATTATGCTTATGAAAACATAAGGATATTACATTGCATTTCAACCAACATATTGCCTCCGAACCCACAGTAGGTTTAAAAACCTAATTCCATACCTTTATTAGATTGTATAAAAAAGAAATGTTGAAATGCAAGTACTGTCCCTGGCTAAACTCTTCTCTCTTTTTTTTGAGGAAACAAGGAAGTACAAAAGATTGGTAGTATTAAGTTTCTTAATCAAAATCCTACGCAGCTTAACCCTGTTTTGAACTTTTAATCAAATGGACACAAACTAGTTCGCACTTATCTCTAAACACATTGACTTTTGCAACAGTTTTACAACTCGTCTCTAATAAAAATCCATTGCCTTGCTGCAGGCTGCACAGAATATAGCCGTTTTTAACGAGGGCTGAGAGAAGAGAAGAAAACGCATCACTCCTTTGTTGACCTGCTTATACCGACTCCCAGGAAGTTTTGAATTCAGAAGATCAGAGTGAACAGTGTTACAATCCTCTTTAACATATATTCCTAAAAACTAGCACCCTGATTGTAAGTGACTTCAGTCAGTAGTATGTTTGATCATTCCAAGAAATGCAATAATATTTGCAGTCTGTCCCCTTACAAACTATTTCTGCATGTATTTACAGAGCCTTTACAGATAAGGTATTTGCTCTTGCCACTTCATAGTAATACTCTGAGAACGCTGGGAAACATATTTGCAGTGCTTCCCTGATCTGTTTCAAGCTGGGTTATTTCTTGAAATACCTTTCATGAAAACATAAAATGTAGCAGGGTTGTAAAATCTTGTAGCAGGTTAAGAGAAGCTGACTGAGACATGAAGTTGAGGGAACTTCTAATATTTTATGCGCCAGGATATGATAAAAACAATGTAGTTCTAAAAAATAAAATAAAAAATAGAGCAGCAAACCATGAACTATTGTTGTGTAACAAAACCGGATCAAAATGTAGTGTGGTGAGGGTCTCATGATTTGAGAACTTGTAAAACCAGCGTTAGTACCAGTATCTCGAAATAATTGTGCTCTGTGTGAAGCATTATCATTTCTCTTCTTTTTCTTTATTCTTTTTGCAGGTGAGTTTAGCTGGCTGATCAGATGGTCGAGAGTCTGATTTTGGAGAACTTCATGAGTAACAAATGATTTTGCAATTAGTCCAGGAGGATAGTTGATCAAAGAGAAAATTAGACCATTAGTTTTTGGAATACAGATTCTGTTTTACGTTGAGACAGAGATCATTCAAACCGCCTCCAGATGAGACAGCATTTCTGTGAAATGGCCATGCTACATCTCAGTCATTGTTGGAGTAGTAATGAGCTAAATATTTAGTATGATACCATGATAGAAGTGTGACAGTTTGATTTTCGAAGAGGCTGAGTGAATTTAGTAATGGATCACTGTCCAACTTAAACTGTTTGGTCTACCTGATGTGTAGAAAATCCGGATACAGTGTTTATTTTTTTTTATGCACTCAAACATGACCTATACACCTTAAAATTTTCACTTTGTCTGCTTTGTATTTTATTTTTATTTTTTCCCTAAAACACAATAAACATGGTTAGGTGATAAATCACTTCAGTTCTGTCCAGGCTATCAAGAGCAGAGGAGAGCTCGTTTGAACAGTAGAATTTGCACAATATATCAGGGATTACATGGAATTTGTATAGTTAGTTTCTGTATAAATGATAACCTCTGCCCAAAAGCTTGTCTCTGCATTGCAGACACCCAGACCAAACCAAAATGGTCAAATTAAGTGTTGTGCTGCCTTTCTGAATTAATGTAGCCCCGGAGCAGATACTTAAAGATGAGTCATAAGAACGCTTTGACCTGTGGGTCGATGCTCAGAAATGGCTTTAGCATTCAGGGCTTCTCTTGGAGATTTTTTGCTTTATAATCTTTTCACATTTTTAAATTGTATTTTTGCATTTTTCAGTATTGCATTTACACCACTTATAGTGTTTGTTTTTAATATCTCAAAGTGTTTTTATTTTCTTTTTTGGCAACATCCACATTACAGTTGCACAAACAAGAAAAAGGAATAACATCTTAGGTTGCAAAAGAATGAGCGCACAGGCTGAAGGAAAACTATTGGTCCATTGAAGAAATCAATACTGCTAATTACCATGCAGGATGTCAGGTTCACAAAGGTTAAGACAAGTCTTTATTTCAGCATACAGCTGCTATCTCTGAACACTGAATCTGCATCAGCTATGGTTTGAATCGCAAACATGCCTCCTGTTAACAAATCTACTTTTTGTTGCACTGGATTTGGAGGAAATCTCACCTTTGGAAATTGTTGGTGCTGCTGAACATAATTTGCTGCACCATGTCATTATTTTTCTTCTCACGTACAAACAAAGTTAAGATGACATGACATCGCAGAACCTCAAAGGGTCTTTTTGCATCAAGATCCTTAAAGCACGCACATTGTCTGAGGTAAATTCAAAGGATCCAAGTGAGATTGAATTTTCAGATGATCCAGAGTAGACGGGTGAAAGTGCTTCCATGTCTTGTTCTGAACCTCTGTGTAGCTTTGTTGGATATGTGAAAACTTCAGAAAGTTAGTTTTAGTCAAATTAAATCTACAGATTAAATTCAGAACCACACATTTGTGAAAAAATATTCTCATCCTTGGAAAGTTTGAAGAATAAAACTGAACGAGACAAGAAAAAAATTCTGAAGTCGCACATAATGCCTGCCTTTAACCCACTGTACTGTCTAAGCTGTTCACATCCCTGTGGGCCTCTCAAGCAAAGTGGTGCTTCTGGATGCTGCATATATTCAGACATGTAACAGTTTCTCTGCATTACTTCTCTGTGCAACGAATGGGAGTGTTTATTCATTTTAACCTTACACCAAGTTATGGACTACTTGTTGAACTCTTGGTTTTCTGAGTGAACTGAATTTGAAAATGACAGTAGATGGAGGGAGGTTTGCAATACTGAGTCTGAAATATAGAAATAAAACAAATATTACACAGTTCTATATTTCATATATGCTCTGTGTTCTACTAAACATCAAAAACATCATATGCTGCATTTATATATAATCTTTTGCATCTCTGCATGTTCATGAGTTGCTTCACTGCAATAATTGGCTTTAAATGGATTGTAGGTCTGCATCCTAATAAAGTTTGAAGTGCTGCTATGATGGGGAACAGCAGGGGCGAGTTTGCAATGCCTCCGTGTGTAGGAGTGTTGATATGAGTTGACTTATCAGACTGCATGTCTGTTTACTAAAGCCTTAAATCAAATTCATTACCAAACACTTGTCCGCAGTGTTCCATGTCGACTTCAATTTACACTCTACAGTTTCCAAGTGGTAATGATCATTTGCATTTTATTTAAATATGCTTGCATTAGAGTGACAGCAGGGTGGAAGACTTATAAACCAAGTTAAATTGGTTTTGTGTGTGGACATGTTTAGAAATGTAGCATCTCCATGAATATACTCTTTAGAGTCTCACATGTCAGGGGTTTTAAATGTCTGTAAGACGAGCGGGCTTACTATTTACACTTGATGTAAGTCACATCACGTGTATATTCTCACACCACTGCAGTTAGGAAACTCCAGCTTTTAATCTTAGTTATTTTTGTTTAGAGGAGAAAATATTCCTATGAGAAGTAGGTCTGTCTTTGGGTTATCTATAAATATTAAGGTGTGAATAAGTTTAGGGTCAGGCATGAAGTGGTAATAGTTCATTTTAATGTGCCAGAGTTAGGCTATAGGAATTAATTAAAAATGGAAGTCGCTACAAGATATGTGAAGACAGATGTACTCTTTGTGCTTGTGCATGTGTTTGTGTACTTGTATATGGAGGACAAATTCTACAGTATTTACTAACAAAAGGAGGTCATTTGTGTAAAGTGAAGACTTTTTCCTTATCATTTCTCTTGTAGCACTCTTAGTTAGATTTGGAGATATGGTGTGAATTAAGTTTTGGTTAAGCTTGGGGTTAGGAATAGGAATAGACTAGTAATGGTTAGGTTTAAGGAAAATGTCTGGCTTAGGAATAAACGCAGTTACTAAAATGACTGGAAGTTAATGCAAAGTCCTCCGTTTGTATGGAAGTACAAGGATGTGTGTGTGCGTGTGTGTGTGTGCGTGCGTGTGTGTGTGTACACCATGTGTGTTTTAGCATTTGTCAACTTGCATTTCTCAATTTTCAAGCAAATGCCAAATTGTGAGGATCAGCTGCTGATGATGGGGCCCAAAGCCCAGGCCCCATAAGAAGTAACAGTTTTGGGTTGGGGTTCGGTTGAGGACTAAGGTGTAAATTGAGTTTAGGTTTATGCTTAGGCAGGTACAGGTAAGGGTGAGGTTTAGGGGTAGACTGTAGGCATGGATGTAAAATAAAGGGAAGTAAATGGAAAATCGTGTGCGTGTGTGTGTCTCATCACCTGTTCCTTTATGGGTGGTACCAGCAGGTCTACTCCCACCACTGCAGTTCGAGACCAGCAGGGAGGAGCACTGGGAAACAGAGCACTTTCCAGTTCCGTTTGATGGAAAAATCCTTTCAGGATTCCTTCTGGCTGTCCTTCTCATCAGATGTTCAGATCACTTCAGCAACTTGCTGCTCACTCACTTGTCTGCCCCCCTTTTATTGTTCCTTAAGCACCTCCACTAGAAAACAAAGGCTGATACTGCCAAGCTGATATTCTCTGCCATCTCCCTATAAATTCACCTCCTCCTGGACCTCTTTCTTTACAGGAAACTGTAAGAATCCATCTGCTGGTCCACTTCTCTTACATTTATTTCCTACTTCAAACAAAAACCACTTACATCCTCCTTTTCCATGCCAAAACGGAAATCTGTCAAAACCCAGAAGAGCCATCAACCTGTGCATTAATTTCAATAAACCTTGCAAACTTTTATGTTGCCCATAATTAATACCAGCACAAAAGGCTATATACGGTATCATTTGTGGGACTGGGATCCTAGAATTTTTTTCTTCACAGCAAAAAATCTCTTCTTGTAGTTCTTGATGATTTGAGAAATAATTGATTTTTGTCCAATATCATTGGCAGCAAAATTCTTGCTTGTAAAGCCCTTGTGATGCAAAACATTATGACTGCACGTGTTTCCTCTGAGGTAATGGTGTCTAGTAAAAGAGGGATTCTTTCCAGGATCCCTCTCTTCTAGAAGAACCACTCTGCTGTTTTGACGCAGTCAGAATGTGATATCAGCTGCTCTGTTCCTGTAAACATTTCCTCCGAGCATCATTGAAATTATGCTAGCTGGTCATTTCTACCTGGTGGAAAAACAATAAGTGTGTTTTCGGGGGATTTTAAGTCGATTTTCAATCAATTTAATTCTTAACAGCAACCTAGATTCATTGCAAGCAATAAAATATCATCATTTATTAGTTTCCATTATCTCCTCTGCACAGAGTGTTGACACAGGATCTCCAGCAGAACCTGAAATGTGTGAACATATCCAGGCCCCGGGGCCTGATGACATTTCTCAGGGTGACTCTGCCTCACTGCATTGCAGCTTCCTTGGAGAAAATCATGATTGACAAGAGAAGGATTTCATGCACCACTCCTTTCTCTCAATCAGAATGACAAGTTAAAGAGCCGAGCACGGTCGCACCAAAGTTGACCTGTCGATGCGCCATCACGTAGCTTAGGGATGTTCGTCTTCGAAGACACCTTTGAAGGCCCAAGAACAAGAACATCGAGGAAATTCAGATCAATCATGCAATAGTTTTACTTAGAAAGAGAGGGTGAAACATTTGCCTGGGGAGTTGCAAAAAACAAAAAACAGGCGGACGACACGAGGCCGAGAACAAAATGTCATTTTCATGACATAACTGTGACCATGATGGCATGGTCTGTTTGACCATTTAGAGACCTTAAGTCTTCTCTAATAATAAGACCATTGAAATTATAAAAACACTTTTTGTTTGGACTAAAATAGTTTATTGACTTGGCATTGGAACACATTTCACCCAGTGCAACTTCTGAGCAATCGGTTAAATTTTTAAAATAAGTTATCAAAATTTGTACACCATATTTTTGATTCTTCAATCAGTTAGGACTGGAAAATCAACAAATTTGTAATTCTGAGACTTATTCTATAACCTTCAGAAATGCATGTGATCCCAGATGTTGGGAAGATTACCCTTAGCGGAGGGACCAAAAGCTGTCGGATGTCAAATGCAAAGTATAAGATGGTGATAGCTGTACAGTTCACATGTTTTGATTTGCTTTTTCAATGTGCTCAAAAATATTTGCCCTTGGATGCTGGCTGGAAAATTTCCTGTAAAAGCTTTCCACAACTGAATTACATAGGGAGCTGATCAGCTCCCTCAAAGCAGCCTTAATGTCAGAAAATGTGCACATCGTCTGAATGGGATCCAGACTGTAAGTCATGGGCATTTGATGCGAAGCAGAGCTTGCTGACAGTTGTCATGTGGTCATAAACTCACAGGCACACCAAGACACCGGCGCAGTGAAGCGTATGTTTGCAGTCTGACTCTGCAGCATTTGGAAAACATATTTATAGTGTTGTTAGTCACTTTAAATGGGTGATATGTTGCACTGACTTCAACAGTAAGTGTGCTGAAATGTTCTGGAGCTGTCTGAAAAAGAAGAGACTCCTTTCAACTCTGCAGAGTGAATATGCCTGTTTTAACTCTATATTGGATATGTCCCATGATGTAAACTGCTGGAGGCTAATAATAATCTTATAGCAGAGAGAGCATTTTTATTGCTAATGTCGCAACGTATTCTGACGCTCACAACTTGAAGGCATACATTTCAAACAACTGCGTTTGTCTTGAATTGTTTTGTTTTTCTGTTTGCAAAACAAAAAAAAGTATTAAATTGTCAGATAGTTGAGCTACGTCTGCTACGGTGTGTCTCCATGTCAGGTTAGTGGTTATCTACCAGCACATTTTCTTAGTAGGTTATTAAGTAACCTTGTGGTGGTACAATATTTCAAATCTCTTTAGTTTCATAAATCACTCCTCATAAACCGGTCCATCTCCGCGATATAAGCACTAGACGGTGGAGTGGTATTTTACTTGAAATCACACTCGTGGAGATGGAGGACTCTCTGGTAAGAAGAGGTTTCAGATGAACTGTTTAAATGTGGAACACACTCTTCACCCTGAACTGTTAGCTGGAGCGAGTCACATTTCTCTGTAGATTTTGTACACCTTGTGCTTCTATAATATTCACTCCTGTTGGCAAACCATCAAATGCTCAGTGATCCCCTGATTCTTAAGAACAGTGTACATTTTTAAGATGAGGCATCCGTTTGCAAAGTCTGATATTTTGACTAGGTAGAATGCAGTGGTGTGAAAGAGTTTGATCGCTTCTTTATTTCATTCTTACTTGAACGTTTGCAGTATTGAAGTGTCTCAGAGCATCAGACCCACTCGTCTTAGCATAGTTATAATTTAACTAGGCCACTCCAAAGTCTTCGCTCTGTTTTTCTTCAACCATTCAGAGGTGGCCTTACTGGTGTGATTTGGATAACCGTGCTGCTTCAGAACCCAATTTTTGTTTCAGCTGGAAGTCACAAACAGATGGCTGGAAATTCTCCTCCAGGATTTTTTGGAAGACAGCAGAAATCATGGTTCCATTTGTCACAACAAGTCTTCCAGGTCCTGAAGCAGCACAGTAGCCTCAGACCATCACACCAACACCACTGCTGGTCTGATGTTCTTTTACTGAAATTTGGCATTATGTTTTTGTCAGATGTAATGGGACGTACAACATCCGAAGAGTTCAACTTTTGTCTCGTAAGTCCACAGAATGGTTTCCCCAAAGTGTTGGGGATCTTCAAAATGTGTTCTGGGAAAACTGAGATGAGCCACTGGTGGAGACAGTGAACTCTGGTGTGACAAAACAGAGTAAGGTTTTAACAAAAGGAGGCAGTCAAAGCTTTTCACACAAAGCTATGTAGGTTTTATTTTTTTCCCCCTCATTATTAAACACCTTCATTTAAAAAACTGTGTTTTGTGCTTACTTGTGTTGTTGTTGACGAATATTTTAAATTGGTGTGATGTCCTGAAACGCTTCTGTGTGAAAACAACAGACAAAAAGGGAATCAAGAAAGAGGTAAATACTACTTCACACCACTGTAGAACATTTATTTTTCTAGAATGTTTGCAGATGTATACATTTCACATCAGGTGTGTCTTTTTGTGGGGGTGGTGTGATTTTCAACTGAAAAAAATGCAAATTAGGTGTTGAATTGTTTGTTATTGTATGCTATTTACATTTGAAATGCCTGTTGCCTAAACATGATTTCAGCACTTGAGTTGTGGACAGCTTTTGAAGACTCGGAGTGCGGTCATCGTTACAAAGCTACTACTACTAACGAAATTGTCTTGATGACGGAGAACAAAACCAAAACTGCTTTAAGATGATACAAAAGCCTGCTTTAGCACAAATTATCACTCATGACTGAGGTATGTGAAATTTACACAAGATCACAAAAAAATGATTCATAGAAGATGGGAAAATAATCGCTTCCTGACCTGACGAGTCTTAATTTTTGTTTCTGAATTGAGTGTAATCATTAATTATTTAATTTGGGATTAAAATAAACTTGGAAATAGGGATCTATGTTGGTTCGCATCAGGCAGCAGCTGGTAGTGTAATGATTTGGGGTATTTTTTCTTGGCACATGTTGGCCTCCTGTGTAACAACCACATATAATATAGTGTATACATTATAGTGTATTTGAAAAAGCATGTTGCTCCAGCTTTGAGATCAGCACTCATGACGTGGAAAGCTTTAAAACCTCAGCAATTCACTTGAGTTTTTCAGCATGGACAGCTCCCTAGAGGGGGAGCTGTTTGTTTCTTAATAATAAAAATGTATTCAATCTGTAAAGACGAATATAAACCATTTTTCTATGATTATATTTGTAGATATATTTCTTCAAATGTTGAGATGGAAGATGATCAGGGGAAACGACTGATCCCAGCCTAGTACTGACTGGAGCCTAGTCAGTACTAGGCTCCAGGCTAGAATACACCTCTTCCTTGTGCTTTTCCAGTCTTTCAGTCTCTGCCACTCCACAACAGGCTCCACCATTAGCTGCAACTCTGCATCCTCACTTTAGATTAATGAAAGGGACAAAAAGACTTAGTCTGTGTATTGTGTCAGATGAGTTGGTTTGCCTCCAGTCGTGATGACTTCATATCTCTCCAATAATGCTGCAGTGCCTTTATTTATGCCTAAGGTGCTCAAAGTGAATAATTACAAAAAAAGAGCACACGAATATCTGGATTATATTTCTTATCTTCAAATAGCACACTTTTTCTCACCATTGTGGGAAAAGTACTTGCGTCAAACAGATGACCCCCGCCCCGCCCTTTGCTTCTTGCATCACTCTTGGGAGGGGAAAAACGCATTTACAAATACTTTTGCATATCTCTGCAAAAGGTTTACATTTTGTCACCGTGGTAAAAGGTTCCCTTTGGGAGTCATGCTCTTGCTTAGTAGCTCACAAGATTAGATTGCGCACCCTGATGCATACCGATGCATCCCTCTCTGCCACATTAGACTGCCATTAGCATTAATGGCTGGGTAGGTGGACAGGTGAAGTACTGCTAACACACTGCTACATAAACATGGGAAATAAATAAATACAAAGGTGCCTTCTGTTATTAGGAGAACTACGGTGATTTATCGGATTTTTTTTTTGTACTCCCTGGATGAGTGGTGATGGATTGCTTCATGTTGTGTATTTTCCGTGGTATCTTCTTGTGCACAGTCTAATTAAAAGCCATGCGAGCACAGAATGATTTTTCAAAGAATACTCTGTAATGGGTTTGCAACTGCAATTACTTTTTGATTTACATTGCCCTACATAATGAAAATGGATAGTAATCAACCTTCTTTGACCAAAACAAACCAGTCTGCTCTTTAGCTTAAATTGGAGGGTGTGACATTTGTCAGAGTGATTATTGTACCAAATAAACAATCAAATGTGTTTGAATTTTAAACATCTGATTCTGTGTATAAAAAAAAAATAAAAAAAAAAATAAGTAAAATGTTAGGATGTGGACAACATGAATGTCGAATTTTACTCTGGTTTAAAAATGTCTGATTTTTTTTTTGTTTTGTTTTTTCGTTATTGTATAAAAGAGAACAGATAACGCAAATACATGAACACTCACACAGATGCACTCAAAACATGCATGCTTGTAATGACAGGTTGTGGTTGTGAGAAAGTCGGCCTCTGCCACTCTAACGCTTAATAGTTTTAGTGTCCCGCCTGATGGTTTCAAGCATAGCTGCTTCACACAGTCTGCAATCAATCACTTCTGTTTCTTCACATGTGCATATGAACATGAATATACAGACCTTCCAAAGATAGGCATTGCCCTTGAAAGCTGGTGCCGGTCATAGGTATGCATACTAAACAGCTACC
The DNA here is from genome assembly GCF_051168715.1 of Poecilia mexicana. Taxonomy (NCBI): domain Eukaryota; kingdom Metazoa; phylum Chordata; class Actinopteri; order Cyprinodontiformes; family Poeciliidae; genus Poecilia; species Poecilia mexicana. The sequence continues at coordinate 13,780,057 of NW_028263378.1, read as the reverse complement.
TGAATCAGTCCTTCTGCTTCGGAGATGGAAGTGCTTTCTGACCTGCTAGCTCTCATGGGTGTCTGTGTACATTTTTAAGGGGTGTACGCTGATAGCCCCTCAGATAAAATCTCACTTTCACTTATAGGTCTAAACACTCTCAAGGTGACATGACTACCAGGTTGCACAAATAAAGGGCAACAGTCATTTAGGATGAAAGGAAGAGGCTTAAAGGCTTCCGCAGTCTTATACCAACATGATGTGTGATTTTTCTTTTTGATCCGTCTTCACCAGACAAAAGTTAAAGTACGAAAAAAAAAATCCTCATATCTTTGTATGCTACAGTCACATTGAAATATTTCGCATCTCTGCTCAAGTATCTGTAGAAATTTACAAGTTCCTAAATAGATTATTTTTAGGTGACACTTTAGTTTCAAATACTGAATATATTCTGGTAAATATTTTTACTGCTTTTCTTAAACCATCTGATTAAAAGACATTTTCTACAAAAAAATAAATAACAATAAAATGACTTGTTTTTGTTGTAAATTTGCTAAAAAATAAAAAATAAAAAAAATAATTTGTGGGAATTGTACATATTCTAAATCAGACATACATTTTAACTGAAGATAGTTATCAAACAATACAGTCAAGTTCACATGATTATCCAAATCAGCTAAAACGTTTTCTTGAAGAAACCCAGGAAAGGACTAATGGATTTTGCAGCAATTCCTCATACTGACTATGTAGGCAGTGGTAGAAGAAAGGAAACACTTAGCAGAAAGAAATCTCCAGTGGAACCTGGCTGAGTATAAGTGGGCATCTGTTACGTCCAACTGAAGGTGTGAGAAGAGCAAACGCACAAATAAAAAAATCTCAGAGAAAGGTAAATGGTTAATAACAGAAGTAGTGAGCTTAGTGGCTTTATCTAGGAGAGAAATGCAACTTATCAAAGAAGTTATGCGCCAGTTTTTAAGCCAATAGGATGAATGAGAGCAAAAGCTCAGCCAATAGTAATAGCTATGAAGGAAAATGGGCTAAACAAGAGTATCATCTATAGAAGAACACTAAGTTATTGGCAGCAGTAGCTCAACTAGCTGAATGACCTTCTGCAGGAAGATCACAAATTAACAGAATGCCCCTTCAGATATAGCTTCAATGAAGAGAAAAAAACAGGAATTATCTGTACCATAAATGGTGGCTCACTTTAAAATTTGGTTTATAGTTTTTGCCCATTGCAACTATTATGCTTATGCACTGGAATATATAGATGACTAGAATTTTGACGTAGTCCCTGTGCTGTTGGAAGGAGATCCTCCACAACTTCTACTGCTTTGTAGCCCCTAAAACATTTTCTTCTAGGGTTGCTCTGTAGTTGGTCCATCTCTGGCTTAATCCATGTTCCTACAGTACTCACTGACTTCTTTGCTTTCCATGTTGAGGAAATGCCTCCAACAGCCTTGTATTGTCAGCATCATGTTTCACCAAGGGAACAGTGGCAGCAGTAGCTTTCCACCATCAGTGTGTGAATGTATGCATGAATTGAGTGAATGACTGTGAAGCACAGTAATGGTGTGAAGCACTTTGGGGTCATCTGGACTTGACAGACAAGACAAATAAGGAAAGCTGTTTGGAAATATTTCTGTTTGCAAATTATAGACAAACTTGTTGGTAACTAAAGGAGTGTTGGTTAGCTACAGGGTGGATGCAGGTTAAGCAGCAGGCTACTTGAGCAAATTGCCTTAGGTGTTACTCTGCGACAAAACAGCTCTCTGTTTTTGTAAAATACCAGTTAAAACTATGTACTGGTCAATTTTGAGCAGTGCTTCATTATACATAGTGTACATCACAATAATACCTGGGTGGATAACATGTTAGCAGCAATAAACATGACCTATTTTAGTAAACATAATTATGTTGTTTGTATTTATTTATTAGGCATTTTTGAAACTTTTGCGTAGACACTATGGCACTATAGTAACTTAGAAAATGTGATAATCCCGTGGCAATTTTCTAGTGATAGCCCAAAGTTATTTCTAAGATAAATCTAGCATAAGATAATGCTAAAAGATAATTTACTTATTGTAATATAAACCTTTATAAGGAATGGAATTTCGAAAAGTTCCGGCAAAGAAATGCATTTTCTCTATTCACGTTTTGTAAAATTTCCAGCATTTAAAAGATTTTTATTTCCTCATCACATTACCATTATTGATACATAATTATTCAATGAAAGCTCAGTATTACACTGGTGTTAAAATTATTATCCATCCATCCATTTTCTTTACACCCTTGTCCCTCAGTGGGGTCGGGAGGGGTGCTGGTGCCCATCTCCAGCTAATGTTCCGGGCGAGAGGCAGGGTACACCCTGGACAGGTCGCCAATCTGTTGCAGGGCAACACAGAGACACACAACCCATGCACACACACACACTCACACCTAGGGGCAATTTGGAGAGGCCAATTAACCTGACAGTCATGTTTTTGGACTGTGGGAGGAAACCGGAGTACCCAGAGAAAACCCACGCATGCACAGGGAGAACATGCAAACTCCATGCAGAAAGACCGGGGCCTGGAATCGAACCCAGAGCCTTCTTGCTGCAAGGCAACAGCTCTACCAACTGTGCCACTGTGCAGCCCTTAAAATTATTATTTAAAACTTTTTTTTTTTGTCAGATTCGGCCTCAAAGTTGGGATCTTTCTGTTTGCTTTTAACAACCTGCAGCCCACCTGTGGAAAACCAGTCAACATTAGTCATGAAAGTACACATGTATGTGAATGTACAACAATCCTCCGTGTATAACAGGATAAAAACCTAACTATAAAGTCGAAGAAACACCCAGGAGACCCCTACCATAAAATTGTTCCAAGCCATAGATGAGGGTAAGAACATAAAAGCTTTTTTAAAGCTTTGAGTGTTCCCAAGAGCACAATGGCCTCTATAATTGTGAAATGGAAAAAAAAGGTTTGATCTACCTTCCTCACTTCTCTCTGAAGATGTTCTGACTATTTCCATCCAGTCTAATGAAGCTTGACAGGTTCTGCTGGGAAACACTCTGTAAACCTAGCGTTCCTGCCAAACATTCTTTTACAATTTATTGAACTAAGGATCTGTAATCTTTTCAAAAATTCTGTTTTCCCCCAAATACTGACAATTGCAATTTTCTAAGATGAGCTATCCACAATGTTCTGGTATGACTAACATCCTTTCACTCTGGCTTGCTGTCATAGCCCATAAATATTACTGTTAGGTTAATTGGATTATTTAAATTGAATCTTAGGTGTGAACATGTTTCCTTTTTTGTGTCTTTATGTTGCCCTGGAATGAACTGGTGACCTGTCTATGGTGGACCCCCACCCTTTGTCCAATAATCACGGGGTGACTGTAGAATAATAATAATAAATAAATAAATAAATAAATAATCAAAGATTACATGAGTTATTTTGTGGTTTGATTTTATAAACTTGCAGTCACACCAGCCTTATGAACTGTGCAACAACTGAAAGATATGATGGGATTTTTTTATGTGGTGCAGTTTGCTAGGCTAATTTTACCAGGTTTTCTTTCTATTTCATTGATAATGTTGCTTGCAGCATAGTTCAGTCTTCATTACATTAATTCTGTGAACATAAGTCACTGAAAAAGTTGTCCTGATGATTAACAAAAAGAACAGTTTGTCTTCAGCAGTGTAAGACTTCATGGCAAGCTTTTCAGATGGTTCTGTGCAGCTCTCACTTCTGTCTGTATATATTTAATACCAGTGGGTGGAGCAGGTCACGTGACGTAGGTTGTAGCTTCTCAAGCTGGTTTCCATAGTAAAGGACTAAAAAAATAAATAAATAAATAAATTCACTGTAGAAAATTCTCATTCAACAAACAAAGCAATGTGCACCAATTATGCTACAGTTCTGAAAACCGTGCCCATAAAAAGGCTTTTAAAATTTGACCGTGTAAAATGTGGTTCAGCATCTCACCTGGGGTGTGTCAGACAATAGACTACCAGCTGAAATCAGGTCCTGATATCAGTGAGGGACATATAATGAAGAACCTTTAAAAAAAAGTCCATGTTTTAAAGGAAACGGTTTTGGCACAGAAGTTAATGGAACAATGTTGTTTAAGGGTTTGCATAAAAGAGTATAAAAATGAGGTGGCAACATAGTATTAATTTAGGGTGCAAGTCAGCATAGGAGCAATGTTGGTAAAAGCATTACAACTTCTCAAATATAATAAAAGATCTAAAAATGTCCAGACTTGAACCTATTTTGGTGCAATAAAGATGAAAGTCAGTCATGTAAATATTTCTTCAGGCCCAAGTAAACACGGCATCACTGAACACTTCAGATTCAGATCTTCAAGCATTATTGAATTTTATATATATGCTGCTTTTTTCTATCTTTGTAAAAAAAAAAACAACAAAAAAACTTTGCAATGCCTGCTTTTATGGATTAGGATTTCTTCATTACCAGTGGACAAAAAAATAATTGAAAAATAATCGGAAAGTAAAAAAGACCTGACCTCAAAGTCACAGATTAAATCTCTCATTCCTTCAGTGTGTATTTCCAAAAAGTGTCAATAGCAACCTGATGCTCCCAACGCATCTAATCCCTAATCCAAGGTCTGTGTTAGATTAATAGAAGCCTTCAGGATTGCTGTCCATGGATTGTTAAGTGTGATGGATGGCTGGGTGGACAGAGACAAAAAAATGGGCATGTAGATGCTGGAAATGAATATAAATCATCAAAGAATGTATACAAGGATAGATGAAAGGATTTGTTTGTGTAAAGTGAACAATAGGGTTGATCAGTGGATGAATGAGATTCAGTCTGAATCGCAATGATATAGGGTACAGATGATAAACATATGTTGTAAATGGAAAATGATTAGAGGGCCAAATTAAGCAGTGCTGCTCTAAGCAACTTGTCATTGAACTCAGTTCTTGCAGAGTTGGAAGTAGACATTAGGCCAGCAGCCTAGAGCTCCCGACAGTGCTGATGCTTAGTGATGCAACCCAAGAGTTACATGCATCATTCCTTCTAGGAAGGTGAACTTCTGAAAAAATACAATTTAATGAATTTTAAAATGTATTTATGCATGACTTTTTTTTGTCATAGTGCCTATTTCCCCCACCTTTTTTTTTTTTTTTTTTTTTTTTTTTTTACATATTTTTAACCGAAGTGTTATAAAATCCCTGATGTTCCAGGAGCATCTGTGTCACTGCATAGAAGAACCTTTCTCTATGAGGCCCTGCTGATTTTGGCATTCATCTGAATCTCAGTTAATTAGAATATCATTTAAAAGTTTTGTCATCTCTGTAGTTGGATTAAAACAGTGAAACTCATTTGTTTGGAAATTGGAAAATCAAATAAGTGAATGATTTTATTCCGGAATACCAGCCCATTGAGAAACATGTACTGTTCCGAATGTGGGTTGGGTTCCTTTTATATAAATTACTGCATTAATGCAACGTGGCATGGAGGTGATCAGTCTGACTTTGAGGTAGTGAGCTCAGTTTGCTTAAATAGTGCCATCTAATTCATCTTCAACAGTGACTCTGATGTCTCATCTTTGTCTTGACAGCACTCCAAAGTTTTCTCTTTGGCCAGCAAATTCTTCTAAAACCCAATCAAGCACACTGATATTCCCATTAAAGCAGGTATTTGTATTCATGGGAGTGTGAGCAGGTTGCTAGTGTTGCTACGTAATGAAATCTCCACATAGTTCGTAATTAGAGGGAACCATGGGGTATTTTACATTTTCTTAGATGACTTTGTTCACTCTGAACTTGAGAAAATAATGGATTCCTCACTGACTGCAAAAGTCACAATGGACCTCAAACAATTTGGATTTTGTTCCTCAACACTTCCTTCAGACACTGCGGCCTTGATTTCCAAATTAAATGCTAAATGTAATTTCATGTGGAAAGAGACGCTTGGGTCATTGCACAAAAGTCTGGGCTTCTTTCCAAAGATTCTTGTGACGTTCTGGTCTCTGGCTCCCTTTTACTTGTGCACCTTTTCCTTCAACTCAACTGTCCAATAATCCAAACATATGCAGCGAGATTCACTGCCAGATTGGTTGCCTTTTGAGGGTTAGTAGAAAATATTCCTCTTTTGGTCTTGTGTATTATTTTCAAAAAAAGCTAACTCATGGCTAGTTATGATTTGTCGATTAAAATAATGTTTAACATTATCACCACTTGAAGTAAATCGCTCTGTGTGGAATTAATGTGAATTTCATTTTTTTAATGAATTCATTTCTTAATAGTGCTTTGTGATGCACCTGTATTATCTTTCTTTACCTATCTTTCTGTTAGATCCACTCTTACAACTTCTAGATATTCCCATTTCATCTTGCTTTTCCAAGGTAATTTCAGACAGTAGATGCCCGCCCTCGTTTGCAACCTCTCTCTCTCTCTCTCTCTCGCGTCTCCTCCTCCCTCCCCCTCTCCCCCTCCACCCAGGCCCTCTCCCCCTCCTCCTCCTCTCTCTCCCACACGGACGCAGCATACCTCCTCTTCACCAGCCACCGCTCGAGCTGGGGCTGAGGTGAGTACCAGCATACGGAGTGCGGTCCACGGAGTGTCGTTGTGCGCATCCTGTGTTATGTATATCTTTTTTTCCCCCCTTGAAATTTCCTACATTTTCCCTTCCAGTGTGTGCTGAGGAGCATTTGGAGCTCTCGTGTTGTAAGGTCTAGCCTCCATCCCCATTCCTACAGGAATTCTACAGACAATTGTGGAATATACACCTCTACGTGGTTATTGCCATGTGACAAGGCTTTTTCAGGTTTGACGTTTCCATCCTCCTCAAGAAAAGTGGCTGCTTGACTTTTGGCTATATTCAAAGAGTAGCTAAGTGAAGGGAAACCTGAAAGGAACCCCAGGAGGAATGGAAGTTTTGGTCGTTGGCTTGGTCCTCTGAGAGGCTGCTGCCGCTGCTGGTGGCGATTGGTGCAGGAGGGGAAACTGCGTCGCCAGGTCTAAAAAGGCAGGGGGGGATCTCGGGTCATTAGCCATCACAGGACCTGCAATTCAAGACAACAAGGTTTCCCCCAAACGGTCTCTCTCGCTGTCGAGTCGTCACAGATTTATTTATTTTTTCAACGATCGGTCACATCATCCGGCCCCTCAGCTTCGACTTAACGCGTCGGCGTTTTGGATGCGGCGTGTTTTCTCTCTCTCTTTTTTTTTTTTCCTTCACTGCAGCTCGGCGCCTCTCTACTCACCCAGAATCTGATTTAATGTTCGGAGGAATTTCAACAGGGTACAAGTCTCTAACTACACCCTGGAAATCTGCTCCTCGATTTTTAATTTTTTTTTTTTTTAACCTCCATCTCCTCGAACGCAAAAAGAGCAAACCGAGGCAGAGATTGATGGACTGAAAGAGGAGCCTCGTTTCACGGGATTTTAACTCCGATCAGAGCTGTAGTTTTTCCTGTCTTTCTTTTTCTGATCTCTGGACATAATGAAAGTTCTCTTGGCTGTGTTGCTTGTTGCCGTTTTTTGGAGCCAAGAGTGGAAGTCTGCGCTGTCGGATTCAATCATCCATATCGGTAAGTTACTGCGCTTTTTTTTTTTTTTCTTGCTCCCCAGAATCACAGCAGATCTCTGTGTGCGTCTGTCAGGAAACAGACGGGGGGATTCAGCACTGATAAAAGCGCTCCTGCTTAAATCACATCACGGCTTCCCTGACGTACTGATGTGGCTCTGAGTTGGACTTATTTCTGTTGCATCCACCATTTCACTTGGGTTCGAGTGGCAAATGTGCTCAGAAATGCAAATTACGCCTTATAGCGAAGAGCAAAGTTTGCACTATAGTCAGATAATTACTCGCAGCTTCAATTTTCATGATTATCACTAATGCCTCCTGTTATTTAAGTAAGAAGAGTCATTTTAGACGGTGTAGCGTGCTTCTCGGCTGTCTGAGCACAAAACAGGTGGTTTAGGATTGTGTGATGCTCGCTCCCCTGGATTATCCTGAAAAGCAACAAATTTCATACTTATAGATTATCCTTGAGCACAATGGCATTACCGCCAATATCATCCTCTGTTAGATACTGCAGTGCCAGAAGGTGGTGGTGTTGTCGGTGGTGGTGGGGGTGTCTTAACGTCTTTTCTGTCTTTCACCACCGCCTGCATAGTGTCACTGTTATATTGAGCGTGTTTCCGACATCAGGAAGCGTTATACAGGAGGGTCTGTTAGCGCCTGCAGAATGGAGGGGGAGAGATGGGGAGAGAGCGAGGAGCGCGCCGTATACCGGATGAGAGGCGCTGATGCTGGGAACGCATAGTCGCTGCACAACTGGGTGGCTTCGAACAACCAATATACAAGAAATGGAGAAGGAGAGAGAGAGAGAGAGGAAGAGACCTGGAGCAGAGTGTTAGGCGCGTGAATGTCGGAGTCACGAGCACTCATGTGCACGCGCAAACGTATACACCAGTGGAATGAGATAAGCACCTGTCCGTGATAATTTTTTTTTCTTTTCTTTTTTTTTTTCTTTGGTGGTGCCACGGTTACGATCCTATCCAGGTCTTAACATTCACACTTTCAAACACATATAAACCGCCTCACTAATCCTGTGCTTTGTGCTGCCGTACAGCACTGTTTGTTAATCAGCTGGCCGGGGTCAGAATAGATAAGCCAATTTAGAGGCTACCTGAACGCAGCCTGCCAACAGCTGGATCAGGTCGAAGTCTGGGCTGCAGTCCAAACGGATGCTTCAAATTAAACCAACAACTGCAATTGAATGAAATCTGGTCAAACAAAGAGGATGCGATAACGCATCAAAAATGTGATTTCCCCCCTCATTCTCTTTCTTCTCATGAACTTTCGATTAGCGGTATTTTGACATGACTGCATTTGCACCTCTGCTGGAACAAAAAGTCACAGAGGCTTCATTTTGCATACAGGATTCCACTTTAGAAACTGCGGCTCTCATCCTTTGGGGGTGCCGGTGTAATCCACCGGTTAGGCAGATCACCCTGCGACTGAACGGTTTGATCACAGCAGCAAGCCTCATGTTGGGCAAGTGTCTCACAGTGAGCCTCTGAAAGTTTATCTCCTCACATACTGTAAGTTTCCTCAGATAAGACTTTTCACAGTGTGAGCAGAATGTCTTATGAGACATTTGGAGGCGTACCAGGACTAAAACGATCTGTGCAGACAACCGGCAATAACTAGATACTCCTGATATGCACTCCCTCCACATATATTCACTGATGCTTATTTCTTTAACATATCACATCCTATCTGCGCATAATAATAAAAAAACAAAAACAAAAAAAAAAAAAACATGAAATCTCATGGTATTTGTTACATGCTAAATTATCACTTCTGCAATTAACCTCTCAACCTTTTGAAAAAAATAGATTGCATTTTTATAGCATATCCATCTAATCATCTTGCAGTAGTTCAATGAACTCTAAAAATAGCAGATTAGTCTCTACATTTCTATAGCAACATTTCTGTTTGCATTTGACTCCTTTAATCAAAGAATGTGATTGTATTATATGTATATAACACTTTAATATTGTATTTTCCAGTCTGTCACGATTTTTTTTTTTTTTTTTTTTTGTATTTTGTCTGGTCCTGTGACTAAGTCAGGTGCGACTTTTATATGCCCCCTCCCCCCCTTCTTTGTGACGCATATGTCTGGTGCATTAAAAAATTATACTGATGGACATGAACCAAGGATTAAACATTGCTGTCTGCAGCCATGAAGAAAGCTAATCATGGACTGAAAGGAAGATGGGCAGAACTGGAGGAACAAGTCCACAGTTGGGTACATGGAGCGTCCTGATGGTTTTCTGACGACTACCTTGTCTAGATAGTTATGTCTATCTGTCAGTGCCAACTTCTGAAACTGCAAGAACACCTGTTGAGGACTGTGAATAATCATATCTCCACACCCTGGTAGCTGCCAAGGCAATGAATATAAATAACTTTGCAGGCGGACCGTCTTGGTGTTGCCGCTTCAAAGCAACCACCTCTCTATCATCCTGGATTTACACTACTAGTCTCCACTCTTACGCACTTTACACTACTAGTCTCCACTCTTACGCACTTTACCAGTGGAGCAGAGTCATTCCTGACCACCATAAATTAGAGCACGGACATTGGTGCATCAAACTTCCACCAAACTTCCCAGGTCAAAACCAACCATTTGAGAGTTTGTTGAAAAGCAACTGAACACAATGTGTCACTGGATTATATCATTAACATGAACAAGATCCTCCTCACATTTGACAATTTCCAAATAAAATGCAGTTTACTCTGGTGTGACTTTTATGTGGGTTTTCCTCCTCATGGGGCATTTTTTGACTGAATCAACCTATACTGTGGGGTGATCTATGCTCCAGAAAATATGGTATTTAAAGCCAACCTCTGTTGCACCAAGATCTGGTATAGGTAAGTTTAAAAAAATCTCACAGTATAACTAAAAAGAGAATAATCCATTAACAACTAAAGATGAATCCATTAACAACTTAAGACGAGGTCAAAACACTTTGCAAAACCAATTAACAGCTAAAATTAGTTTGCAAGTCATGAAGCTGATTAAAAGAATCACAGCATACTCAGCCAAGGCAAGAAACTCGTTTCCAAGTAGAGATGCACCAATAAGTCATCCAGAGATTGTAATCAGTCTCTGGTCCCTTGATTATCTGATCAGTGATCAGCAGCTCAAACACTCAAAAGATTTTCCTTCTCCTTTAATTTATCAAGACTATGGGATCTCACTACCTTCAGTATGTAAACACTACAGGAAACAAACGACCTCTTATGCACCATTTTATATTTTCAAAAAAAAACAGACAAAAGGTTAGCGATATCTTCTTTGATGCACATATAAGAATAACTTCATAAGCTTCTTATTTTCTCTTTTTCATCCTCAAGTAAAAGATAAGTAGAAGCAAAATCGAGCACGATAGTAAAAGGACATAGAACCAAATCTAAGCAGTAATAAAGGTGATATAAACACAACCCTAAAATAAAAGGATGAAAAAAATAATTAAAACAAACATGAACAATAATTTGCCATCTCAGTGTGTTGAGGCCCTCTGGAAGTTGATGTTTTAAGAGTCTGAAAAACTGAAGATGAAGATTCCTAACAAAGTACTACTTTTATCAAAGTACCGGTATGTGTTCTTATGTTATAGTCTTTAGGGGTGGGAAAGTAATTCTTCAAATCAAAATCAAACGGTCAGACTTTAAAGAAAATAAAAACTTGACAGCAGCAAATACAAGTCTCAATGGAACACAAATTAAGAACTATATTGAGAGGTTTTTCATTTTTATTTATTCTTCGTTCTGATCAGATCTCATCCATTTCCACCATGTCCTTTAACCTTGAGCTAGTCCGGTAAAAGTTAGCCCCTTGTGGACTGTGTTGAGGTGTTAAATTTTACCCAATCGTTAAAGTTTGCCTGTAACGTATGTAATGCACCAGTTTGGCACAATGAAATTGCCTGCAGTGTTAATAGCCATCCTTCGCTGCAAAGAACCGATCTGAATGAGGTGGCTGCTAATGTTCGTTCAATATTTGCAAGTGTGGCCAACACGAACTGAAGGGCTTCCTTCACTTCCTCCGCTGCCATTGCTAAAACTACAGACTGACTACAATTCTAAAGCAGCGCAGAAATTCAACATCCATTGTTCACAACTTCTTCTCTTTGCTGTTTGGCTTGGTTGAAAATCGACTGGGGAGAATCTGAGTCAAAGGGAGAAAACCCAGACTGCTGGAAATGAGAACTTTTTTTTAGGGGAATTGCACAGAAAGGCAATGGCCAGGCCAGCCTTGACCTTATAATCTCTAAATATAGCTGATTTGATGTCAAAGCTTAGTGGCATGTGAGGGTCTAAAAAGATGTGGTGTCAGTTTATAAAGTGTGCTGCAGCCTGTAACAGGTCCTCTCCTGGGATTACTGTGTTTAGCTTCATTTATCTTCCATCAACTCTGTCCAGCTTTCCTCTCCTTTCTGAATAAACTCGTTCCCAGAATGTGATTTATTCAACATAACATTTCATAGTGAGGAAAGTGAATTGCGGGTGATGTAAAATAAAAAAAAAGTAAAAATGAGGCTAATATGATTATTTTAGCTTTCAAAAAAGGAGAGTGGCTGAATTTTGGAGAAATTTCAGGTAATGGAGATGCCTCATAATTGGTTTGATTAGTAATAAAAGATGCCTAGTTGTGGCATTTACAGGGGGCTCACTTTAGCAAAGCTACTGTGGTGCTGCTTGCCAAACAAAACTGGGTAAATATATACACACTGCAGACAGGTTTGCACAAGCAGAAGGACACCTTTCTATTTGCAATAAAATAAAAACACTTTTATGTGCTCCTTCAACACTCCTTCACATTAATCACTTTGTAGAAGCGATTAATGTGAGACCCATATTTCTCATCTATATGTTCTAAACTAGTGGTGCAAAACTATTCAGATTGCCAAGTGAAGAAAATTGAAATGACAACTGGTTTTGTACAGTTGATTGAGATATTAGGCTGTTTTCACTCTCATAAACGAACATTGGTTGTATTTTTGGGTTTTCTTTGTGTTCAGGAGCAAAGGACGGATGTGGGTGGTTGGCTAGCTGCTGAGATTTCCATCCACAGAGACTTTTTTTTTCCTTTTTAACCCTCCTTCTCTCCCCTCCATCTTATTTCAAATCAATACTTCATTTCCGAGCTAGCCACAAGTACTTTGAATCACAAGAAAAGGTTATCACTCCCAAAACAATACTTGTCTCCCTCCTCCCCCCACTCACGCACGCTGTGCCTGTAGAGTCCCTGCTTATCCATACTTCCACAAGAGAGCTTGAAAATGGCAGATAAACCAAGCTGAGTACGTAGGGCGTAAACTTACTGAAGCGGGAACTATAGCCATTTGTTACACAAAATTGTATGTTCTTGTTTTCAAGATGTAAAAGGCAGCATTTTGTTCTTGTGGATATATCATTTCCAATTTCCATACATGAAGTTTCTTCTATCTTACACTTGATCTTCTCTATACACATACAAGGCTAACCTCTTTCTCTCTTTGTATGTTTATCATATTGACTTAGGAGTGCATGAGAAAAGGAAAAACCCCACTATACTCTGCATGCACGTCACATTGACGGGTCAGAAGTAATCCTTTTTTAATCCCTTTGTTGCTGTTAAAGATGGAATGAGGGTAAGAGATGGAAAGAGAGTCAAACGGAGGTATATATCAAAAAGAGAAAAGATGGATGACAGAAAGTAATACACTTTGACAAATGCCGACTATGTGCCATCATTCCATTTTTAGCCCTCTAAAACGTCAAAGCTGTCAATCTGTAGGAGACTTTTCATTATTTTGGTGATATTAACAGCAGTGACCAGCAGATAGTTTCATCTTGCTCTGTCCAGGCATTAAATGTGATTGAGCCGCTGGGGAGATGGCACTACTGCCTCGCCCGTCTCCCTTCCTCTTCGCCTCATCCTCTGTCGCTCTTCCCACTTTGTCTCTCTAATGATCAGCATGCAGGGGGGGGGGGGGGGGGGATCCGCTTGGCTCTCACAGTGCCGTGTGCGGCATGCCAATGGCTCTTTGCTTTACAAGGCCAGTTCTTATGGATTTTATTTCGTGTGTGTTTTGGAGATATACAGACAGGAAGGGCCGTTATATGTTCTGGGATTTGGGCAGCCCAACTGGGTTCTCAGTGTGGAGTCTCGCTGGTTATTAGCAATTCATCCACTGGCTCGTCGAGCATTCCAGATGAGAGTTGGATGCTTTGCTTTGACACCGTGCCTGGCTCATCCTGCTTAAAGTCATGATTTGTTTATTTGCTTACTCATTGCTCTTCATTAGGGACATGCCATTTGGATATTAGGTACTGTAATGCAGTGTGGCTGCTGTAAAGCAACGCTGTTTTAAATGTGCATTTTAGATCATTTTAGATTGAATGGAAATGTGTTTCCAGCTGCAATTAAACTAAAGCATAAATGATGTCAAATTTCCCAAAGTTCTTTGAAGATGTTTTAAATTGTAAAAGCAAAGTGAGAAGTTAAATACAAGTGAAAGCACCCAACACCAGCGGATATTGTTTGACACACAGTAACATTCTATTGTGAAGTATTGGGAAACTGTTTAATTGTTTTAATTGTTTGTACAGTCTGCCTGTATTCAAAGCATTTAATAGCATTTGGTGCTTTGTAGAGCCACCTTTTGCTGCAGTTTCAATTGCGAGTCGTTTTGGGTATCTCTCAACCAGCTTCACGCAGAGGCAGACAATTTGACTTGATTCTTTTTGCAATACAACGCAAGCTCAGAGTAGATGGAAAGTGTCTGTGAATATCAATTTTCAAATTTTGCTGCAAATTGTCAATTGGATTTTCTGAAGGTCTGGGATCTGACTAATGCACAAAGCTGCTTTGATAAGCCATTTCACTGTGGCATTGGCTGTGTTTTTGTGATCATAGAGATAGAAGGTGAACCCCCTCTGCTCCATTTTCAAGTCCTTTTACAGCCTCGAACTGGTTACTTACCTATCCCTCCAGAAGAAAACAATCCTTACAGTATATTGCTGCCATGTTTCACTCTGAGAATGAATGGTGTATTTAGAGTGATTTGCAGGGTACATTTTCCACAGCAGTGCTTAAGCCAATTAGTTACAGTTTGGAGAGCCTTCTTCTACATGTTTTCTGTGGCCCCTACATAATTTGTACACTTCAAACAGGACTTAGTTTGATTGTTTCTTTCAAAAGTGACTTTTTTTTTGCCACTTTTCCTTAAGTCAAATTTGTAAAGTGAACTACTTCTGTCTTTGTCAACATACTTTCCCAGAGCTGCGAATCTCTGCATATTCCTTGAATATTTGGACGATGGTGTGAACAGTGCTCCAAGAGATGTTCAAAGTTCTGTCTATTGTTTTATAACCAAATTATGCTCTAAACATCTTATTCATGATTTGTCTGATGTCATCCCTGGTCTTTATGGTGCTGCTGTTCACTAAATGTGCTTTGAAAAACCTTTTGAGGTCTTCAGAGAACAGCTGTATTTGTACTGACAGTAAACTGAAAAACAGGGTTCCTTCAAAAATCTACTATTTACTAAGTAGTTGCCTTCTGAAGACTGAAGGGTGTACTGAATTCTAATCATGGATGTCTGAGTAAAAGGTAATGGGTACAAACTAAGTAATTTTGTAAAAAAAAAAAAAAAAATAATGTGTACTTTTCATTCCACTTGGTAAAACTGCAATACTATGCTTATCACAGAAAATGTGCTAAAATATGTTAAACGATGTAAAGTTTGTACAAAGTTTTGGAAACTTGATTTGCCATGTTAGGTGTTTTAGGATCTCAGAATGGCTTTTGTGAATCTAGGCTGATTCAGCTACATTGAGATCCAGGCTAGGTTGCTCAGGCCTCATGTTCTTCATGTCACTTAAGATAGTTCTTCACTACAGTGGCTCTTTGTTTTGAGTTCATTCCTTGCTGTAGGACACATTTTTGATTTGTTGATGGATGATTTTTTTAAACCTCCTAAGTGTCTGACATTCACATGTTGTCCTAAGATCTGACCTGCGGGTGTCATGAGCGAAGATCCAATTATATTCATTAATTACATCTTTAGCTGTCATGAAAGATTTGATGCTCAATGGGTATGTGACATTTATTCGTAAATTTGCATTATTCAAATGTGATGTACTGAAACACCGTAGCTGTAAGTTGAGAGTAGCCGGTGTGTGTGTGTGTGTGTTTTTACTTCAGTGTCACAGTAGTCTTTTCTTTGGAGAAAGAATTCTAACAGTTTCTGTGTTTGACTGTCTGTGAAAGTGAGAATAGGGGTCCCCACTTGATTTTATGTATGTCTATATCTTGGCAGCTGTCAGTAGAACTTTCACGCTCAAATTCTATTTGTTTACATGCATACCTCAATTTTGTGTGTGTGTGTTTGATCTGCAGATATGCATCATATCAGAAAGGCGCGGGGGGGTGAGGGAGGGACTTGCAGTGTGCATTAAATGCTTCATATGTTTTGACTTGTGTGTCCCAGTGCAGAGAGAGATGCTTGTCCAAGCTGTCTGTAATGTGAAAGATTTAGCACCTCACACTCTGTTGTGCTTAAACACTATGGGTTTATGTGGATGAGCAATTCCAAGTCGTAAACTGCATCATATTTCTTTGCATTTTAGAAGTATTTGAGACTACGTATCCTCTTGTGAAGACAGTGACATTGACATTTGTGCTAGGGTACTGAGGCAGAACTTTTTACCAGGTTGTGGAGACGGGGAGAGGAAGGGAATACGTTTGTGTTTTGAGGTTAAGATGGACTGACAAGTAGCTGTGAAGAGAAGTTTTGTTGCTTGTCAGGGGTTGAGTGCAGAGCAGGCAACAAGAGACATCCCAGGCCAGCCCAAGGTGCTTCATCTCACCGCATCACTCACTGATGCAGTTGGAACAAACCTGATGGTCTTGGAAGGCCCTGTTCGACTAAAACCCACAGTCTTCAGTGATTGTATTGGATGTGAGGGGTGAGATTACAAAACAGTATTTCCATCTTTGAACATTACATGGAGTGCAGTAGGTAGTGTGTGTCTTCACTTTAAAAACATGGTCATTACATAAACTAACAGGCCAAGAAATGAGACATAGCCTAGATAGAGGCTAATCAAATCTAGGCCCCAAGGGCCATTGTCCTGCAACTTTTAGATACGTCTCTGCTTCAGCACATCTACATTAAACAATGAGGTCATTGCCAGGTCTCTGCAGAACTTGACAGGATACTGACAAGATAATTCAATTATTTGAGTCAGGTGTGTTGGATCAGGGAGCAGGGGTGCCATCAGGAATTTTTGGCCCCGAAACAAAAAATTAAATTAGGTTCCCCATGTGCAGCTGCGGTCACCAGACCTCTAGACTCTCACTGACCCATCAAAAGCTTTGCAAAAGTAATTTTAAAGGCTTGCAACTGTCTGTCTTTCCTTCGTCCAATACCGGTACTAGCACAATATTTACCACCAGTGAATTCTACAAACAGAAGTTTGTAAGTGAAAGTATAACTTACATGGAAGTTAATGTAGGATAGTAGGGTAATTGTTTTCCACCATCCAGCCTCCAGTCCAAATAGGGCTATTAATATTATAACGTTAATTATTTTATGATTGTTTGAATTTCTGAAATTAATAAATATTTTAGCTTTCTTGTGTAATAGTAAAGATAGCAAAAGAGAGACAGGAATCCTCATAAACTTCTTGTCATATAGTTTGTTAGTGAGATAAAATTTTTAAGGAATATACAGCATATGCATATCAGATGTCCTTTCAGTAGGACAGCTTTTTCTTCTGTCTCTTTCATGTTTTCAGACTATGCCTACTGTTTTTCCTGACAAGAGAAATGCTTTCTTTGTCCTCCAGCAATCTGTACTTTGTCTCATTGGGGCAGGAGGTGCCCTAAATGTGCATATAATGCATTTCCTTGTGTGCAGTATAGCTACTGTGTCTCAGTTTCTCATGCACCGATGTGTGTGAGCAAGAGGTGGATGAAGCAGTGTGGATATTTTATGAAGTGGCATCTCAAAGAGCGTATTTGTTGGCACACCTCCTCACTGTTCTCTGTGAATATAGGCACATGGCTGCGTGTGTGTGAGTGTGTGTATTTATGCGTGTGACTGTCAACAACAGTTACAGGCAATGTCCATCACTCCGATTAATTATTTCCTCTACACCAAATAATGTTCAGATGACTTTTCATTGCACAATAAAACAAGGAGTGCATGACTATGGCAAGTGTGTTCAACAATGTGCACACAAAAGATACACCCACACACTCAGACTGTGTATATGTGCTACAACGAAAAACACAAGAAATGTCTTCACATATTGTTAGGTAAATTGTATTATTATCAAATGTTTTATTACCTTTATAATGTTCTTGCTTTATGTATTGTTATTTGTTTAGCTATAAAAAATTGTATAGCTAAAACTGCAGTCAACATTTTCAGACCAAATATATATATATTTATTTTAGCTTTAATTTTATTTCTGTATTTTACCATGAACTTTGTTGTAAAGCCCCTTCCAATGGAAATCCATGCATTTTGTAATGTATACACATAAATATTTAGCTTCAAACCAGGCATCATTTCATGCACCTTTATCATGCATCAAGGTCATACGTGAAAGCACAGATGAGGACTAGGGGCTTGAAGTTAATCCGTCTCTGATACTCCAAAGCGGCAACAAAGGCAGTCACAGACCTGAACTGACACTTTACCCTTACTAGCCACTTTATTAGGTGTTCTAGGTTCAGGTTTGACTCCTTTTAGCCTTCAGATGGATGCAAATATATGTGTCATGGATTTTGCAAAGTGCCTGAAACATTCCTCAAGGAATGTGATAGATATTGGCATAATAGCATCACACGGTTGTTGAAAATTTGTCAGCTGCATATTCATCATATAGATATCCCATTCCCATGGATTGATGTGTTGCTTATGCTAAGTTGTGACCCTACAATCTGGTGTCACAGCTGTATCGAGACTCATCAGACCAAGCAACATTTCCATAATCCGTTACTGTCCAGTTTTCTGTCCTTAGCTGATAGGAGTGACACCTAGCTTGATCTTTGCTGCTGTAGCCCATCTGCTTCAAGGTTTGACATCGTGTGGTTAAAGATGGTATTTTGTACTCTTTGGTTGTTGGGGGGGATGTTTGAGTCACTGTCATCGCAAAGCAGCCTGCTGATGCCAGAGGTCAGTAAACAATTGGCACATTTTTCACAGTTCACTGGATAGTCTTTCTTTTTCTATATTCTGAAAAGATGTTGCATGGAAATCTTAGCACATCGACAGGTTTTGAAACATTCAGCTAATAACCATGCTAAAGTCACTTGAATCAGCTTCTTGTGTCCACCCTAAAGTTTGATCTTGAACCTCAGTTGGGAAAGTTTGTTTGAAATGACAAAGGGGGGAAATGACCAGCTATGATCCCATCCGGATGAAAGAAAATACAACATATTCATTTTGACTTATTTTCCCTCTCTCACCCTAAGTACACCCAGACTAGTTTCAAACACACTTGCCCCTGGTATTGCCAGCTGAGCTACTGCAGACTTAAAGGCACAGCCTGTTTCTAATACTCCAGGTTCAGATGAGTTGATGTTTTACATCTGCTGCTTTGTTCTTGTGTATATGTGTTCTGTCGCTTGTTGAATATCATAATTCTCTACAAATACATTTCCACTTTGTCGGCACTGACCTTGAATCTGTAAAGTTCTGGGCTTATTATTGGGTCTTTTAAGCTTCACCTGAAAATATGTTTTAATTTGTGTTGTTTGCATTTCTTGTGCTGCAGTAAATTAGAGGATGTGTGAGGATGAGAGCTTGGAAATACGATTCCAGTACCGTTATCTTTTAATCTCTCCTCTAAGCTGTGAGTTCTGACCTGCCCTTTGGCCGTACTTCTTGTGAATCTCTTCTAACTCCAACTCTTCAATCCAGTGTCTATCATGCTGCCAGTGATTATAGAAACAGACATTAGGAGGTGTTAAACACTTTGCTAATTGCTTTCATGGAATTGTAATGTGCTATTTGTTTTGCTTGACACAGTTGGCAACATGTCATAAAGCTGCCTACATGTGCCCATCTGGTTTGCAGATTTCAGTCTTGGGCTCATTTAGAGTCTGGAAAAAAAATAAAACAAATTGGAGAAATCAGGAAGCAAATGTGAAGACGTGTTTTGCATTTTGAAAGTTATGTACATATGATAAAATGCACACTGCTATTCTGCAGCAACTGCATCATGCATGCGTCTTGCAATGCAAGCAAGATGCCCTCAAATTTCTCACAAAATGTAGATCCCTAAACATAACACACCCTTTGCTGAGTGCAAAACTGTTTAGTTTTTTGTTTAGTTTTTTTTTCTGTGACAGAAATAAATACTAAATAATGATTATGTAAACATTTTAAAGCCTCATTTGGAGCTTTCTTTAAATGGCTGCAATTTAACTAAAGTGTACATTTTTAAATTGTTGAAACATTAAATAAACACGTATAAACATGTACCTTTAAGGTTAATATATGAACATGATTAAAAGATTAATTATATCAAGACAAAGACAATGCAACTCTAGGTTATTGCTCAAAAGGGTCACATTTATTTTTCTTTTATATGGTTTAAAGTGTGAAAAAAATTTTAAAACAATTGAAACATTCACGTTATCATAAAAGTTGGCCTAAATTACTGTTGCAACTGGCAAAAAGCGCAACTCCTCTCATTCTCGAGATGCGATTATGGGATGCTAATTGGGAATGTAACAGTGACCAAGTGATAACCTGCAGATCCAAATACTGTGGGGATGTAATGGTAGTTAAAGTCCTTGTTGACTGCAGGTACTGGACATTCTGTTGACTAAGCTCACATTTGAGTATACATAAATGAAATTTACGGCTTGAAGACATCAGTGTGTAATAATCTAATATGCTTGACTTTGTGAGTTGAGTTGTTGAAATAAATTAAATTCTTTGACTGTACAGAGTAGATGCCCAGATGCAGCATTTAATTTAAGCTAATAATTTAAAGCACTACTGATGTCAGGTATTACAGCTTCAATAAATAAATTATTAATGTTAATCATAAACTCAACTGTCCCTGCAGTTTTATTTAGTTCCGTCCCTCATTCGTAGTTTTAATTGGATTAATTCTTAAGTGGGATATGTCACTTACCATAGTTGTTCTGCTTATTTTTAACAGTATTCATTCAGACATAGCATTTTGCATTAATGAAGATCCTAAGGCTACAAACTGTATCTGTGAAGTGATTTCTGTCTGTGATGCACGCAAGACGTTGCGTTCGACAGAAAGGAAAAGATGTTACAGTAGCTTGTTGTGACCTTTCAGAAAGCTGCAGTGGTCACAGTTGATACTGCAGGTCCCAGTTGTAGAGACTTATATGCTTTTATGGTAATCCTCAAGTTAAACTTCACCATAAATTAATCAGTGCTGATCTTCCAGGCTCCTTTGAAATTCAGGATATCTTGCAAATTGTTTTGCAGATAAAAAAAAAAAAAAAAAGTTATTTACAAAAATGCTAACCATGTATACTTGCAACGAAGAGCCATGCATATTGATTATGAGTGCAATATTTAAAGTAGAATACACCGTAACAATAAACATATTCTTGAGGTCAAATTACAGGAGGTTTCTTTTTCTGGGAAGGTTTTTTCTGTATTTGAATGTCCTCCTTATAAAACATTATTTTGGTCACAGATATTCCTCAAACTGATTTTTTTTTTACCCTCTTCGTCAAGGACAGTACATTCATTTAAAGACGTAGCTCAATGTGTAATGCAGCCTGCTTCAAAGATGTTAGGATTTACAATGGAAAATTTTAACAGAATAATAAAAGATTAATATTTATGTAAAATTACAAATATACGCATGTTCCACGTTTGTTTTTTTTTATATGATATTGGTTTTCATGTATTATTCAAAGAGAAGCTCGTGGGAGACCAAATCATGGACTCGCAAGCTTAAATTCAATCACAACCAGCACTTAGTGCACTGTGGATTCTTTTATTGAGACAGCATCATTAGATCCTGTCTGGCTGTGGACATCCCTCTGGGTTTGCTGTCGTTCATCCAGCCCTTTTACATTTTACTTGTTCCCACTTTTCTTCCCCTTTTTTGTGTCCTCTCTTCTTTGTCTCCTGCCTACACACACTTTTCTCACTTCAGGCACTTTTCTGCTGACCTTTTAATCAAAGAAAACATCACACCCATGTTTTTCTTTTCGTCAAGCTTGTATTCTTGTTGGACTTTTTTTTTCTTGTAATCACTGAGTATCTGAGTTTTTTTTTTTTTTTTTTTTTGCTTTATAAGAATTATAGAGGGTCTGTAATGGGATCTATAAAATAGCACATTTTATTATCTCAATTTGGCAAAAATTGTTTGAAGTGTGTATACTCCAAGTAGGGAAAAATATTTTTGTATGTGAAATATTAATTTATATTTATATATTTAATAAAGTCATGTGAGGAACACCTTGGATTAAGCCACTCAACCAAAACCAGTTGGCTAAAATGGCCAGGCAGGTTAGATGATCCGCTTACTGCCCTAGTTTGAGCCGTGCTGGGTTGTGTTAATTGTTTTTAACATTTTAGCACCTAAAAAAGAAATTAATTCCTGCTGCACTTAAATGTAAGCTACGTTTAGACAAAAACAATCTTGTCGCAATTGTTTTTAGTCCTTACAAGCTGATATCAAATTTTACATTTCTTTAAAAAGCACCTCAAAAACCTGTTTACAACTAGATTAATGATATTTGTTTGTGTTTCTGTCTGTGCTTGGAGTCCTGTCTTTAGTACGGAGGACTGCACTATTTGTGGACAGCTAAGGGTTTAATCGGGTCGGTTCTTAATTGTCTCAGAACATATTTCAGAGATCTTGGTGTTCCCATAATTTAAATTCTAACAAAGCAAGTTTAACCTGTGGAGTATCCCAAGGCAATTACTTTTATACTACTATAACACAATACATTTCAACCTTTACACGCTTCAACTTGTATGTCATATTTGGGCCTGTTGTGCACCACGTTTGTATAATGTGATTAGAAAAATATGTCACAGCCTATTTCTCTTTTCCCCTGAAATCTTATGCACTCCTTTACTCAGTAATATCAATAAAAGGATCAAGGACAAATTCTTACCACTAAATAATGTCAAAATCGAAATGCTTATATTTTCTGTCTCAAACAATTTAAGCCTTTCTCAACTTGCTTTAGTCAAAAGTGAGAACAAAATTGGAAAGCTCGTGTGATACAATACAAAGCAGCAATCTCATCTTCTGTGATGGCATGGAACATTAGTTTCCATGACTTTCATATGAAGATGCAGATTTGAATTTGCATACTGGAATATTAGTGGGATATAAACAGACAATATTCTATTTCTTCATTATGACCCCATTTTAAGGACTGATTTAGATTTAAAAAAAAAAACGTATCAGTTGGAAAAATTAACTTTAACTTGACAGTGCTGCTATTCCCAGTCACAAGCTAGTTTTTAGTTTCTTTTACGTTCACAGCAGCCGTTCTAATGCTGTCTGACAAAACTCCATAAATGTCCTATCAGTAGATGTCCTGCAACATAGGAGCTAGTATTTCCACAAATTTATTTTTGCCATCAGTCATTTTATTTTCATTTCGGTGGTACTAACATATAACTTGACTCGCATTTACATTTTAATGTGACCTCCAGATGCAGATGGCAGGGAGTCTCAAAACACACAGCTCCTTCATTATCACTGAACGGAGGATAATATCTAAATGTTCTTTTAGAACGGCTGTATTTGTTCCTCAAGAATGCTGCATAACTGCATATTCCGCTGATTTGACTTGAGATATTATTTTTATTTTAGTCCTCGGATTTCCTCTTTGTTTCTCCCTTCCTTTAACCAGAATGTAACAAGATGCTGTGTGAAGTACTAACTTTCTCTATGTATTTATAGCTTCAGGGAAAGCTGTGTGCTTCGAGCAGAACATCTACGCTTCAAGTAAAATCACCACTTACAAAGATGCATTTAGGCCACTAAAATGTTAGTCATGAGGCACTGTTTGGAGAGGGGGAGTTTGAATCTCTTTATTTGCTTACTCATTTGACCATTCACTGCACATCGCTGTGAGAGTGACATTGTGCAAGCTTAAGGTTTGTTCTTTACAACCACTATGCATTTGAATAAAAATAACCGGTATTAAATAAAAAGAATTAGAACTGGACATCTGGTAATCCCTATGCAAATGACTTATTCAATTACAGTATTGTCCCGAGCATAAGTCTTGTAGCTAAATCTTAAAAAGTTAAGCTGAAAATCCTCTTTAGTCTGAAGGTCCTAGCTCTAATCGTCAGGATATTGTTGTTTTCAGTATTATTAATTCCTCTGAATTTTGGTGACCTGCGAGTGAATTTCTGTTGAAACAATTTCTTATTGATATTTTTGGTGTTTGGCTGGAAATAATCAAGACTCTAATTAATGTTGCAGCATCATCCATCAGTTGCCATGTGGGGAGCAAAGAAGACAGTATTGGTAAAACTCTCACACAGTTACATTTAAGAGAGTTAACTGAGCTTAAAACAGGGCGTGCACAATAGGATAGTACAATAATTCAGGAAAGGTTTAGCGTAGAGAGGGAGAGCAAAAGAGGATTAGTTTCCCTCCAAACGATCGAGCCACAAGGGTCTCAAAGTCTTAATGCAAGGTGAAAGTCAAGTAAACTTTTGACGGCAAAACAGAGAAGCGCAAAGAAAACTTGCTCAAAAGATTCTTAAGTTTTATTTTAGTCCTCGGATTTCCTCTTTGTTTCTCTGTTCCTTTAACCAAAATGTAACAAGATGCTGTGTGATTTTTGTTGTTGTTTTTTTGCATTATATACACCTGTCATTGGAATATCATTGTGTTTCAAAGCATTTTTCAGAAAGTGGGAGTTGTACTTTTGCATTTTTGATCATTTACTCTACAAGTAAATAAGTTGTATTGTATGGTGCTTTAGAATAAATATGACATGTAATTCTCCAATTATAATCTGAGAATAGCCTCTGTTAGATGACCTCTAAAGTTTATTTGTATGCTGCGAGTGCTTGAAACCAAAGTCGAACTGCTTGTTTGTGTGCAAAGTCTAATTCTTATTAAGATTCATGGGTAATTGAATTTTCTCATGAATGTTATTGCAGTACACAATAATTTTCTTCATCTGTAAATTTCTAATGTATCAGTTAATTCACGTATTCTATGCTCAAGTTGTAGACACAGGCAGTCAGCTGCTATTGCACATGTACATGAACACAGACACTATCACAGGGCTGTCCTGTCTGGCTGTGAGGTTCAGCAGAATATGAGAACAGACAGTCTTATTTTTCTATCCTCATGCAGTTGCCGAGGGTTATGCACTCTGGACAGCCATCTAAACCCAGCACATTACTGTGCAGTCAAACCAAATCAGGGCTTGTGTGTACGCTCGCCTACTGCATGAGTGGCTGCTGTGAGGGGTCACCGGAATGTAAGACTATGTACAATATGCCTGCATGCGTGATCTTGTGTGTGTAACATGCAGTGAATATGGAGTTAAAGCACTTTGGTAAGCCCTGATGTGTGTGTGTGTGTGTGTGTGTGTGTGTGTGTGTGTGTGTAGGTGTGTGTGTGTGTGTGTGTGAGTGCGTGTGTGTGTGTGTGTGCGCGCTTTCATGAAGCTTAGGTCTCTAAATTTATGCAGCATGCAGGGAGAAAACTGATGTGTAATTGGCCTTACATTCCTTGGGGGAAAAATTAAAGTGCATCTGAACTGTTGCCTTACTACGGAAAAACGGAGGCAGCAAGGGGTTACTCAACATGTGAAAAGTGATGACAGATTACGAATTCTAACGAGAAGTTTACGAAGTGTCCTATAATTATGTAGACTGTTCATTAAAAATAATGACTTAAACTTCTGCACATTCTGCAAGAGGAATGCGATTTCTTCTTGTTGGCGTCTTATTAACCTATTAGCAGGTGTTGATGCAGCAGTTTGATTATTTTTTTCTTCAAGCAATATAGAAAAAAAATCAAACGCAGACTATGCACTTCAGAATAGAACTGTGAACAGTCTTCAGACTGATGAACCTGATCGATCTCTGATTTTAGACAGAGATGAAGCACATTTATAGATTAAACAAATGTCCTTTCAGTCTCGGTGCTACATTTTGTAAATGGTTATGCAACACATTTTCTCATGCATTTGCATATAACAGTCACATC
The DNA here is from genome assembly GCF_051168715.1 of Poecilia mexicana. Taxonomy (NCBI): domain Eukaryota; kingdom Metazoa; phylum Chordata; class Actinopteri; order Cyprinodontiformes; family Poeciliidae; genus Poecilia; species Poecilia mexicana. The sequence continues at coordinate 13,754,333 of NW_028263378.1, read as the reverse complement.
AAAGGTTTTGCCATGTTAGGTCTTCCAAATTAATAATTAAGACAAAGTGTAACTACTGACGTCATCAGTGACATAATCGGACATCAGACTGATGACGTCAGTCTGGCATCAGATTTCCCAGCAAGTCTAGCGGGACTGCTAGGAAGTTCAGCTAGCTGTCTTCTAGCAGGAATCCTGACATCTGGCAGGATTAGCTGTGGTGAGTTATGAGCAGTGTTTTCATAGTGAACCTAGTGGTTTATTTTACCTAAATAGCTCCTTCTTTAAATATATTTGTATTTTGTTCATCTGGATTTTTTTTTGTTACCTCACTTTTTTTGTAGAAGTTAGTAACTTCGATTTAAGTTCCCATGAATTCATCCCAGTTTTTGTGAAGCGAGTACAGCAGAGTATTGATAAAAGTAAATGTTCATGACAGCTGCCATTATAAAGCAGCAGATTGCGTCAATTCCATTAGTGTAACAGTCAGTCATTGGGAGAACGCGATATCATTCTTTACATTGAACAAAAATAATATGTTTATTTTAAGCAGCATGTTTAGCCTGTAACCCTAAGACATTCTTCCATTGTTCATGTTTCTGGTTTAGATGGAGGTTCATGCTCTGCCGTAGAAGGGAATCCTGTTGGCAAGAAAAGGCTTTTGCTGTCTTGGGATAAAATTTCCTCAGCATAGAAACTCTTCAGCTATGAAAATTCCTGAATGCCAAAATTGAATTTGAAATTACAATTCCAGTAGATGTTTTGAAAATAGCCAAAAGTTCAAAAAATATTCATCCAAAGTATCTTGCCACTCTTGTCGTGACTCCAGCTTTACGTAAAATTCACAAATGTACACAATGTTTATTGGACTTGCAAAAATGTTGACGTATGAGCACGAGAACAGATTTGAGAAACTCTGGAGAGTAGTAAAGCATTCGGCTAAGATGCAGTTCATTCTCAATTCACAATTTGTTCAACAAGCTTGGGCACTGGAAGAACAGTGCTTTGCCAGAAAGTATTTATTAACTTGCTCAATAAGACATTTATAATTCAACTTTGAGAGGAGAAGCTTTTCAAAATGTGTTATTTTCAGAGAGGTCTGGATTCAACACACGAATATCTGGTGGGTTAGAGGTTGGTGTAGAGAAAGTCAAGTGAATTTATCCAGCAGTAAAAAGTATTCATGGATAATTTCACTTTAAAATGTGAAAATCTCAGTTTTCTACTGTTATGTAATTTATTGAAATCAGGCCTCATATCAATCAACATCAAACCAGAAATTTCAGATTTTAGCTAATAGAAGTTAGGACGGAAGAGTGTACTTTTTAATGTATGTAACGCAAAGCATGCCTTCCAAAACCCAGATTGATGGAGGGGAAAACAACCAGGTACTTTTGTCTATTTGGGTTGTTTGGAGTGTTTCTGTCTTACGTGTAGTGCACAGCAGGTATAGATGATGGTTTATTTAAATCTCTTTTACAAAGAAATGCTCTCCATCAACAAGCAAAACTGAGACAATTCTTGCAGGATTTTGTGTGAATTTCATGCCAATAGAATAACGATATTGTTGCTATGGAAAAATGTTGACCGGCTCCATTCGGCTTTCAGACCGGCTTTATTCCTAAATAAGCTGTCATTGACTTTGATTCATCACTGTGGAGACTCTTTCAAACTTTCAAACTCATTATGCCAGTGATGGTAAAGCTTTGCTAGTGACATAAATTAAATCACACTCCTTTGTCAGTCTGAACAGCAGGGTGCCGTCACTGACCTGTTCTGCCAATACACACTCCAGGTGCTTCTGGAACTTCTCTCTTGCATGGAACAAAATCCATGAGAGAAGCAAGTCAGACTCTCCTACTTGACTGTTGCTGATAAACGCAGATAAATGGTGCAAACAGTGCATGATTGATTTGCCTTAAACAATCTGCAAACACAAACAAAGCTCCCCTCTCTGCAGGCCTCCGTACGTGAATACTTGGCCACACCAAAGCGAAGTTTAAAGCAGAGCAAGTTTTCATCAGAGAAGGCAAACATGCAGAGAATTTACCCTAAAATGCTTAAATGAGTTAATTTCTTAACATGAAAAACTTGCTGTGGCTCTTTGGGATCATATTAAAATGCAGAAAGAGCAAAGAGAGTCTGAGGAAGCGTCTGCCGACTTCAGCTGGGGAAGAGAATGTGAGCCATCATCATGAACTGTAGTGTTCATGAATGCTGGTGTTTTGATCTCGACACCGTGTTGTATTTATGTTTAAAACTGATTTTGAACCTTAAAAATAATTTGTTGAGTTCTTGTCCTGGCACTAAGTAAACATTTTTTTTCTTTTTTTCTTTTTTGTAGATAACACACGATCTAGGTTGATTTAGATCTGTGATGCCCAAGAGCTGCTCTTTGGAACTAAGTGCTAGCTTTTGTTGCGATCTACCAAATGATACAAAGACGTCAAAATTATGATTGAAACCAACATATTTTATATGCAAGCACACACTGTGGAAGTTTTTAAAGTTAAAGAAAAGCCAGTGCATTTCCTACCTGGGAGTAGGAGTTAGTTAGCAGGGGCAGGTAGCTAGTTACTCATAGTCAGCGCACTAGGAGCTGGTTGCAAGACTTAAGCAGCAGGTGTTTTTTTTTGTTTTGTTTTTTGTTTGTTTTTTATGGGGACCCAGAACAAAAATATCTGGGCAATGTTTCATTGTTTTTTATTAGTTAGTGTTAAGAAATTGATGTAGTATTATCTCTCCAGTGCAGAGGCCATCAGGGGTCCGGACCAGTTGTACAGGGTCACCTGCCCCTGTTGGCTTCTCTCTGGAATCGCCCACATGAACGCACATCTTCTGAGGTTGGAATAATTTTCTTTTCAACTGGTTCCAGAAGTGTCATTTCATACCAGTTGTTGATCTGGATTTTATTTCAATATCCATTGTGCATGTTGGTTTCTCATTTTCAGCAGTAGGATTATACACAGTAAAAAAAAAAAAAAAAATTAAAGAAAGATTCAACAGCAATATTTCCACCAAATGGGAAACATAAAGCAACAGGTTTGTTAGAGGAAAAGTTACTAAAGTGCCTGTAAATTAAGAGCAAAAAGATGAACAACTCAAAACCACTCATATTTGTTTTTACGCTCTCTCCATCAGCTCTACTCTACACGCACGGCAGTAGTCATGGCAACCGACTGACAGACAACAAAACACCTGCTGCATTATGGGCATTATGGTCTTGGATGCCTTGGCACTTTCCAGTTTTCTCTGCAGGGTTGAACCTCCTCCTGTGCTGTATGATTTTTTTTCTTTAAGGGTTTGCATCATTTCATTTTAATGAGACACTGATCTAACAAACTCACAAGACTGTGGAACTAGTTGGATACTTACTTGAGGGTGCAAGAATTTCTTTTGTACTTTCAGACTTGATGTGTTTTAATTAAATTATCCATAACTGCACAAATCTAATTTTCTTCCCAATTAAGATTTTATCTGGTAAACTGTCAGGAGATTTTCTAAAAATATAAAATAGTCAATTTGTTGATTTATGTACACCTTTTAGACTTTGTCAAAGAATGCACCTTTTTTATTTTGAAACTGATTTTAGGAGATTTTCTGTCAGGTGTCTATCCAGTAAACATTTTTCTGTGTGTGAATAGTACCCAAAACTTATTATGTAAACACTAAATTCTTAAAATTAACAGCCAGAATACATCTTGTGTAAAAATGTCTCTTTGAGAGAGATTAATAGCCAACAAATGCCAAGTGTTCTTGGTTATTCACTCATAAGTGGCAATTTTCTTAATCAAGGGTACTTTAGAGACACTCTAAGGTGCCCTGATGTCCTTTCTTTGGGGTAATACACCTGTTCAAACACATTCACATTAGCATTAAATTAGGCCTTTAAGTGTGCAGATACATTAGTAAAACCAGACTGTTTAATTGACACTAAATGGAAGTGGCAAGAGATACAGAATGGGTGGGGCACCGTGTTGTTTATAAATTATTTTTTTCAGTTTATGGTTCACATAATGCTGAAAATATTACACTAAAGTGATGTGATTTTTCTTTACTCTAAGACAGAAGCTTTTTCCAGATAATCCCTGCTTTTTCCATGTTTGTGTATCTAATGCCGCTTTGAGGCCACAGATAACATGACTGCAAATTTTCTTCTCCTGCTTGCCTGCTTCACGTGTAAGATCTTTGCAATTCTGTTTTTGTTTCTTCTCATTTTTCACCCTCTCACCTTTGTGATGAGACACTACTCTGTTGTTGATGCACAGTGAATTTTGTCAAGCTGTAGACAGAAAAATAGGCTTCTTCTCTTTGCATTACAGTTACCAAAAAAAAAAACAAAAAAAAAAACGTTTTTGAATTTAAAGATGGCAGAAAATAGAGGGATTATTTCCAAACAAAATCTAGTTTTTAATCTTGATGTCTTGATGTGTGGTTGAATTTTCTCCTAAAAATATGCGACGAGCTTGACTTGGTCATAGATCAAATTATGTGTGCTACAATGTTAAATGCATGCAAAAGAAATTCAGGAGCTTTACTTACTGAAAGCAACATAGCTTTCTAAATGCGAGGTAGATGTGCAACAGTGTAATTTCATTACAAGACCTTTGGAGGCGAAGCTTTGGTTAAGACAACATTGATGGCTTTCAATCCGATTTTGCAAGTCTGTTCAGATTTGCCATGATTTTCTACAACAGTCACTGAAAAAAAAGCATAGCTTTGTGTTTGCGCCTGCTTATGAAATACCAAATCTCACCAGCAGTTTATGCACTGACGTTTTGCCTGTCTGTGAAGGTTTCGAAAAAGTTTCCATAAGCTAACAATTATTACATTGCTCATGCATAGCAATCCACTGTTTTGGGGAGCCCTGGTGGCCATCTCAGTACGCCCACCTTGATACGAATTTTGATTTGCTTTTGGTGACCTGCTGTGTTTGTTCTTTCCTGTTACCTGACCATATTTGACTGATATGCAGAGCAGTAGATGTCAGTCGAATATTTGGACATTACCATGATTTTGTACCCCATGCTGTTGGTGGCCTCTGTGATTATAGTAGCCTGTGTCAAAAAGCTTTTCCTTTTCACTGTTTGGAAGAATCATGCTTGTTTTGTGCAGATGCTGTCAGGCAACAAGTCCAACAGACGACGACGCAATTTGGAACATCTAATAAGCTCAAATCATAGCCTGTTTTGTTTGATGGTCCTTTAATTAGAACAAAGACCCACTCACAAACAGGGAAATGTCAGTCTAAAGGGTGGCTGTAATAGTGATTAAAAATCTTTGCTCTTGTGTTTCCCCAAAATGTCATTACTTACTACAGAGAACGTATAACTTACTTTGTACCATTTTGTGATGAAAGCAAGTGCCAACTTGAGGTGTTGCTAATCCACAGAATAAAAAATATATCTTTAAGTTTCCACAAAATGCTGGGGTTTTCTATATTAAATTTATTATAGCTGTAATTTTGGAGCTCTGTCATTTTAGGGCTAGCATACATCCAGATTTAAGTAATATTGATTTGCAAGTTTTGTTGAAATTGTTCAAGTCTAAAACTGCAATAAAAACTAAACTTTTATATATATAAAACAAGTTTTATCCTCTTCCTCATCCTCTGACCTTTGTTTCTGGTTTATTTCATAAAATGGCATCCTTTTAATATTTTTGGCAGTATCTGTTGGCTGAACATCTCCTCTTTCAATTTATTATTGGAAAAGATGCTATAGCTATGAGTACTGTAGCAAATCTCTCTCAAAGATATGCAGATATAGTAGACATCCATTATAACAACACAAAGTTTTTTTTTTTTGTTTTTTTTTGTAAATTACACTTTGCTTATAACGGGGGGTGCATATTCTATTCAAACCAATTTTAAAAGCCATTTTCTGCTATATAAGGGTTTTTTTTTCTGCTTCAAGGAGGACGGTGCCCTCTATTAGCCACCCTGCTGTTGAATCAGATAAAGTAAACCTACTCCCTGTTTTTTCTCTTCAGGAATGCTTCTGTGATTGCATTGGTCAAAAGGTGAGCTTCAACAGAATTTAAAGAAGTAAAAAAAAAGAAACTGTTGTCAGTTTGTTGGTTCAAAAGCAAATAATATATTTTAAGGCAAACAGGAGTCGAAGTACACTAAGTGATACTTAGGGAAAAGGAAAATTAATCAATCTCTAACCCAAGAGATTTACTAGGCAAGAGAGAGTTCAAAGTGGCTGTCAGTGCCCGCATGAAAGTGCCTCTTTATGCAGATAGGTGATGCAGTCCATACCAGGGTCAACACAGAGGTTCATGTACTCACAACTATGAGCAATTTTGAATTAACATTGCAAAAATGTGTGGAGTTTGGAAGAAAAACTGATGAACCCAGAGAACTCAGTTATGGGAACAACATGAAAGCTCACAGAAAGGCCTCATCTGGCATTTGAAACCTCTTGCAGCCCAAACCACTGTCCTGCTGTCACCCACAATATTCACAGTGACTAGAGGTGCTTTTAGGCAAGATCTTGATTCCATTACATTTCTCTTAGCACACTTGATTAGGAGCCACAATAGTGTTGCACTGTATGGTTTTACACTGGTTTACTGCAAATTGGAGGACACAGCCAATCCTTAATAAAACCTACCTAAGCCCCAATTTGGTTTGATGAGAGAGCATTCTGTTGATGCGCTCGTTGTGACATTAAAAATTTAGGAATGTATAGTGGAGGCTGACTGACTCCCCAATGAGCTCCACACAATCCATTGCCAGAGAGAGTGATAGGAAAGTAGTATTAGATCTTGCAAACTGACCAAAAATTGTCAGCCTTGGTTTCAGATTATAGACCACAATCACTAAGTAAATTTGACTCTTTTAATTGCCAGTCTAGATGTGGTTCCATTACGCTACCCCGGACCTTTATCCACCAGAATTTAATTACCCTGAATGCCCATTCCCCCTGGGCTGTTTGTTGCTTATGTTTCAACTGCCAGTGCTGTTTATGTAAATTACACCTGCTAATGCTGAAAGAATTGCTTCTCATCAGCCTTCTGTTGGCAGGAGTTCTGCTGGATATATGTGGGATAAAGGAAAAGTCTCATTTCACAAAAAGCGAAACAAAAGAAGAACGACTTTAACAATGATTCTCTTACTGCAGCTCTTCCTTAAAACAGAGATGAATTCAGACTCCAGTCAGGATTGCAACACGGTGCTCCATAATCTACATTTTTTAATTACAGCAGTTACAGTCTGAAACAAAATGAAAATTTCCCCAAAATCTGTGGAAAACTGTCATTTGGTTTATACAGTGTTTGTTCTTTGAAAGATAAATGGTGTCACACACTATCAGAAACAATGTAAGGATTGGTTTCCTAATTCAATGGAAAGCAGAAATCAATTTCTCCAACTTGAAATGCTAAACACTTTCTCTTTATGGAGCTCCACCCCAAAGGTTCAAGCCTTAATTAAAAAGTAATCACTGCCAATTGGGATTGGTATCTTGGGCAACTTCCTACCAAATATAAACTGCTCTTATCCTGGTAGAGGCAGAAAGGGTTAGTTTCCCACAAAAGGCGAGTCTAGAACTCAACCACTTATCTGAACAGTCTTTGTCAAAGTGTCTATTTACTCCAAAAAGTGTGTTACTGCGTCAAAGTGTTAAAAGTGATATCCCCAATAGCAATAATACCTACAAGAACGGCCTTTGTTTGTGTTATAAGCTGGCACTTCTGCATATTTAGTATCACCAGGCACATAACCTTCGGCCATATTTGCCCTTTATTCCTCCGTCAGTTCAGGGCAGTTTAATGTGGCTTGTTCTGTTGCAGCGTTTCTCTCCCTCTTGTTCCTTGGTTTGTGTGCTGTAGTGCTTACTAAAACCTATTTTTGGCTCTTATTTGGCACTGTGAGTTAATGTAGTAAAGAGAAGATGTTATTGTATATGTTTAATTTCTAAAAAGTTGTATTTCTGACGTAATTTCTGATGTATATCATCAGGTTGACACTTCAGGACAAGTCATATTGTGGGAAATGTTAACACACTTTGGATGTCGGTTTGGTTTAATATTTTATTGTACAACATGACAAATACTTCAACATGCGACCATGTGTCACAAAGAACTACGTCCAACTTTCCATCAACAGACAATACTTAAAAATACTTAAATAAATAAATCTGAATTGTATTGCTTTTCTGGATTGAACACCATTAGAATTTTTCTAATCCAGTATGTTTTAGTTGATTTCAGTAGGTGCTTTTGTACACTTAAACAGTGACTTGACTTGTTTTGATGGGTTGATGATATCAGTATAAAGTATGTACGTGCATTCATTTGGAACCACATTTCACGTATTTACAATTTTGTGTGCAGACATATTCTGCATGTTGGTGATTTTTATTATTATTATTATTATTATTATTATTATTATTATTATTATTATTATTATTATTATTCTGCATAGTCAAATTCAGCACTGCTGTCATGTTCAGGCTTCCGTTTTACTACTCGTGCTTAATTAACATATTTCTCTACCTTCTCAAGGTCGTTGGCAAAATGTTCAAAGACAATCTCACCAACCCAGGCCAAACAACAGAAGAAAGCTGCATCAAAATGATTATTTTTCTCCCCATAAATCTTTAAAGGTCATTCTTCTTTTGTGGGAAAAAACTTTAAAGCATTAGAAAACCAACTTAATCAATATGAGAGAATTCCAGAGGTTGAGACCACAATGTTTCTTTCCAGTATTGTGAAGTTTTATTATCCCTCCTTCATCCTCACTGCTCCCCTCTCGTTCCCCTTCTGTCCTGCCCTGTTCATCATATCTCTGTCTTCAGCCTCTTTTTAAATCTCTTCTGCCTTCTTTATTTGAATACGTTCTTTCATTCGCTGTGCCGCTCTCCCTCTCACAGCTGCTCGACTCTCTCTGTAAAATTCTATTTGTGAGGTGTCAGAGGTCGATGAAAGCTGGGCGTGAGCTGAAAGAGAGAGTCATAACAAACGACACGGCGCAGAAAAGACTGATTTAACATTTATCGCAACAGTGCAGGGGCTGTTGAGAAAATTGGTGGAGGACTCTGGAGGTGTCTATGCTACACATCAGGAGAAGCTTGTCTGCGGTTTACATCATTGTGAGTGAATCTTGTGTGTGCAGTACAGGCTTTTTCATAAACAATTTAAATCTCTTAAACAGGTTCTGAGAGATGTTTGTTGGCTCTCGTGCAAAGACAAAGGCAGAAAATACAACTCTAGATTATGTTAAGAACTTCTGGTTAATGTTTTTTCCGTCTTTCTTTTGGATCATTGCAACATTTAGAAAAGGTAAAATGTAGAGTGTGGTAACTGTGCTCACCAGTTTTTGGTGTGTGCTGGAAATTAACCGGTTTAGATCTCTGCCTGTTTGTGTGTTCCTCTGCATCAGGATGCAGTGTTTTATACGGTCATCAGCATCTGAAGAGAGTCGTAGTGACAGCAGATAATTCTTGTAGAGGAGTCCACTTAAGGAGAAGCACAGATGAATCAATTCTGGTCACAGCCCGAAGACTGAGGGAGACTAAATATAGTCGTCCAATAGATGTCATACAATAATTCACTATACAACAATCCTCATCTTGTCTCATCAATAGGCCATCTTTCACCTCCCAGCATTTTCAGTTCATTAGTACAATGCTAAAAAGGAGCCTTTGATTTGATGGGCTGTCATTAATACACTGTAAATAGAGCCCCTTAATGCAATTGTATTTGTTTTTGTCATTTTTAAAATCAGTGTTCCCACCAAGTTTAGTTATGCAGCTATATATATATCCATCCATCCATTTTCTTTACACCCTTGTCCCTCAGTGGGGTCGGTGGGGTTGCTGGTGCCTATCTCCAGCTAACGTTCCAGGTGAGAGGCAACACCGAGACAAACAACCATGCATACACACACTCACACCTAGGGGCAATTTGGAGAGGCCAATTAACCTGTTAGTCATGTTTTTTTGGACTGTGGGAGGAAACCGGAATTCCAGGAGAGAACCCACGCATGCACAGGGAGAACATGCAAACTCCATGCAGAGGGACCGGGGCCAGAAATCGAACCCAGAACCTTCTTGCTGCAAGGCAACAGCTCTATAGTATATAGTTTCAAATAGGTGAAATACTCTTAACTGCAAACTGCAGAGCTGAGTAACGCTGACTCATGTTTCTCTCACAGGTTGTAAAAGACACCTCTTGTTACAAACGATCACAACAGAAAGGCTCTTCAATTGCTGTGATTAATGAATTGATTCAACAATTGAGCATGCAACGTTAAATCAGGTTTTTCCTCCCGCTTTGAGTTGGATAATGATGCTAAACTGTTTTTAGGAAAAATTGAGCACTCTATTATAAGTTGGTGATATCTAATTTTTGTAGAAAAGTAAAGAGGTAGGTGGTTTTTAGGGAAGATGTTATTTTTATTTGGGATTTATTTGTACATACGTTTGTCCCATTACTTGTTTTGTAGATTTTCAGTGATGCAGACTGAAATACCTTTGTAACTGTGGGATGGAGGTGGTGCTTATATATATTTTTCTTTGTTGTTGAAATTCCTTCTAATTTCTTTAAATAGAAATTTAAATAGGCTTATATATTAATGGATGCATCAGTATATAAGTATATTATCCAAGAGTTACAAAATGTGTTTAAAAATAGCCCATTTTTTCAGAAGGTTTGGAGTTTGCTGTTAACCAGCTTATTAGTATGTGTTTATTTTTCCATTTGTGACATTCATATTCATAGTACTGTTTTCTCTTTTTGTTGCTTTCTTGCTGAATTTTTTTGTGAGCCAGTAGTCTAGTGATTTTGCAAACTTGTATCAAGGGCAGCTTAAAATCCTTTAAATAAAGACTCTCTTTGCTGTGAAAAATAAACAAAACTAATGGATCTGCTTCCTGTAACTTTTCTGTTTTACTTTTAAAATCTTCCAACACTAAAACAAAAAGTTAGCCTTCTAAATGACACACTTTGTATGCAGATGAATGGATTTTGGCATCTAATGAGTTTCCCAAAGGTGTTTGTTGTTGTTGTTGTTGTTGTTGTTGTTGTTTGTGTGGCCGTCTAATCTTGGTGAACTTTATAAAGCCAGTAGATGCTCACTAATGAACAGAAACGGTTCCCCTACTGTGCAGAATCGCTTACAGCAGCAGTTGTGTAAGGTTTAGGAGCTTGTGGCTCAGAATCCAGCTCATCATTCAGTGACCAGTATTGCAGCAATCTGAAAATAGGTAGTGACATATTCAGGTCAGAGTTGTTGGAGGCAAATAAAGTATCAAGAGCTTTTTCAGGTGTTTGTCAGTTGGAAGGGGTGACTGTGAGTTTCTACAAATTAATGTTTATGAAGGGGGAGACAAAAGACAAAAAAGTCTGCCTTGCCCAAGAGGGGTGGTTTTGAGTCTATCAATCAGTGACAGACTAGTTATTATAAATTTTGTGTCTCTAGATGGTTATTAAGAAGTTTTTGTCTCGAGCCATCCATTTGAGATCTGTCCTGAGCTGCAAATCATCTGGCAAGTTCAGACCTGTCAAAGTGTCATTCATTTCTGCTCAACAGGGAACATGAGGAGGAAGTTTCAGAGGAGACGGCGCATACGGCTTTAGACAGGTTCTTTCTCCATAACTCAGGCCATAAATGCTTTTTTTTTCTAATTTAATTTATTTTTTATTTATTTTCATGCATCTCTTTTATTGGTGTATTTTAGTGGCAGCTTGTCCATCAGCTGCAACAGCTGAAGTGAGCCGCTTTGATTTTTAAGATGGCAGTCAAACTGACAGCACAGTGTTCTTCATGGTCCCCTTGGAGTTGGTGTAACAGAGGCTTCAGCTTGACTTTGATGTATTATGTCAGTGATACAGACGGATGCCCTTACATACTGCTGAAGCAGAGACATTATGCATGTAATATTATTTGTACAATTTGTAGTTAATCTCAGCCTTTACAGGCTGAATGATTGCTGGTATTCGACTAATGCATGATGACTCGCATGCAGTTGTCTGTAGATTTTAAATAGCAATTTGTATCCCTTTGCTCTGCTAATTAGAGCTAAAACTGTCTATAATCAGGATGAATTACTTTTGCAAGAAATACAGGAAGCACTTATTTCTGTTGGAAATCTAGGCTTACCGCTTAGATTTTTGGAAATACTCAGACACCCTTAAAAAGTGGGAAAGCCAAAACGTTATCTGATCTACCTGATGCCTAAATGTCTTAAGCTATGAAGTCAAGACTCCATGTGCAATATGACTAACTGAAATCTACTGATAATGTCTTGTGCATGAGCGCTTGAAAGAAAATGTCTAAAGAACACAAGAAGCAGATTTCCTTAATATTACTATAATTATAAATTTTGAGGCATGCAGTTTTTTGGTGATTGGTCAACATTACAGCTATGCAGCTTCACCCTTTTACATAAAGCTCTAATTTTATTTCTGAATAGTTGCATTCTTTTCTGCTTACCTGATCGATTGCACATGCTTGTAAGTTACCCTTGAGAAATTTTATCACATGTTCTATTTGATCCATAGGTAAACCCACTTGGTAAATAAAAGCAAAAAAAAAAAATCCATATTTTTCCTTTTAAAATATTGGCTAATAAAACATTTTTGATTCCACAGAATTTACTTAAAACTGTTTTTTTCAAGTAAAAATGAGCCACTGATTTGGAGTCTTGCTGGAAGCTATAAAAAAAATCCCAAAATCCATAATATTCCATAATATATTGAGTAAAATATCAGAAGTGTTGTGTCTCATCTGACCAGTCAAGTGGAATATTAAGAATTAACTTGTCAGTGGATCACAAGACATGAAATTAATAACTTTTTTGTTTTTTATGGGAACCATTTGTGTAGGAGGAGTGAACAGGCAGAAAGCAGCTGGCTGAAATTAATCTGCCTAAATCGGATCAAACGTGAGCAAGACGCGCCGAGTCAAGTCTGTGACTTGTTGTTTTTGTAGGATTTTTATGGCAGGACATGGAACTTCTTTTGTTTATAAGACTCTGAAACAGAATAAGACTTTCCCAGTAGATTATATGCAGAAAAAAATACTATAAAGCACATATTTTTAAATGTGCCTGGTGAGCCACTTCTGTGCAGCTTATGTATGAGAAAAGCATACAAGGACAAATGAAGACAGAACGGCTGGACCTGAACAAGACAAAAGAAGATCGGAAAAAGCTAAATCCTAAAAGAAATGGAGATAAGATAGAGAGCGACAAATACAACCACAGAGATGTGAAGAAAGGAATCCTTGCTTTGCTACGCTGGTACCTGCATTTCTGTGCAGATAAAATGACAAAGCACAGATGAGTTAAAGATGGATAACACCCTGGATCACAGAGCAAGTATTTGAAGTTAACGTGAACGAACAAAATATTTCTATAAGATATTGGCTGGAGTTGTGTGGATTAAATAAATGGTGAAAGGTAAAAGCATCAAACTGACTGAGGTAATGGCTGTCAGAGCAATTAATTAGGGAGCTTTGCAGAATAAGGAGGGAGTAACATGGTAGAGAGGTGACATGGAGTGTTAAGATCATGGTTTGAGAATGGTTATGACAGTTGCCTCATCCTGAGCAGTTGTCGTCGTCGTCCTGTATTGTCCTTGATGCTGTATAAAAAAGAATGCACATATTGTTATGAAGTTTTCCTCTCAAGTAATTGTCACAAAGACTGTAGAAAGTTGTAGGACTCTGTTTTATAAAAACAAAACAGAGGACAGATGTCTTCACCCTCTCCCACAACTCACGGCCAGCAGCACCGACAAACCCATTAAAGTACTGGATGCTTCCATGAGTGATAAAGAATGTTTGGAAGTTGTTCTGCTGCATTTGGACCAACTAATTAGAAAACAGAGTGTTGTCTTGTTTCCTTCAAACTCTATTTTCTAAGTATGATGGAACCAAAGCATCCATTACCATTTCTAATTACAGTTAGGAAATTGCATGAGCTATAAGCCTGTGGTCAATATTATTGGGTACAAAGTTGTATTCTTTAGTGCTTTAGTGACAAAGCCAAAATGTGCTGTTTACGCATTACTTTTCCTCTTCCAAATTTGGACAGTAAAAATAGTTTAAATCTGGAAAAACACAAGTGTGAAATTATGCTCAAATTTACCTTACCCATCATGCATTTGTAATTTACACATTTGTAAATGAGTTATAATATATTTTTATTTATCCTTGTCCCCTAACTCTCCAACCCATTATCTGTGTAGAAGAACTAAGTTTCTAAAGGAATAATTTTACAAATCAAGAAGTCTTGATGGCACTTTACAATTCTCCACAAACAAACACGCTCAAAATATACAAAGAAGAGCTCTACACTTTCTGCACTTTGCCCAAACTCTTACACACTTACAGCTGCCTTTAATTAGGATCACATTTCAACCCTGACAGTTGAATAAGTGAGCTGTCTATTCCCAAGGCAAAAATAGCAGGCTAATAAGTACTCAGCGTGAACACAGAATCTGTTTAAATGCTTCGACATTTACATTAACCATCCATTTTGCGCTCTGAAGTTATATTGATTTCCCCCCTCGATGTTCGATGCTGTTTCAATCAATGCTATTCACTTACTGATTAAACATCAAATTATCATTGACACAACCCAAAATCGAACATGCTTTTGTTTGAGAGGATTCTGTTGTAGGCTGTCAGCAAAACCGATCTTATTTTTTTCTTTGCATTTCTATGCTAGGTTGGGCTTATCAATGTTATTTATTTGCATATTTCTTGTCACGTTTCACTGAACAATACACGCGTAAATATGCTCTTTGGCTGCTTTTTAACTTGAAGTCCTTAAATCGAGCTTTAGCACAGCAAATGATACTGATGCTTCTTTTACTCAAGTAGTGCAGCAGCAATGCATCTTTAAATGAGACCTTTTTGTGACCTTCTATACTGTTAGGGGATTGGCAATCTGTCTGCCCAGTGCTGTCTGTAGAGATGCTGTTATAACAGCAGTGGCAGCAGCTTAATCATAGACATCCACAGAGACAAAAAGAGAGCACCACAGCATGGGTAGAAACATATCCACCAAAGCAAAAGGGAGATGGAGTGCAAGGGGGGAAGCCTTTTATCTGGCCATTACTTCCTCCTCTGTTCAGAGCAGCAAAATGAAACAAAGACATATTGACAAAGACTGAGACTGTTCATATGTCCAGTGGCTGGCTAAAAACAATATTATGCCTTCTCTCTCCTTTAATCTTCCATTTGTAAAAATGGAAATGTCTTGATTGACAAAGAAATAACATTCAAAAGTCAGAGACTGAGATTAAATAATCCACATGGTGACATTGTAAACATGGGTCATTCATGACTGTGGTAAAAAATATATAGATATATTTGTTAAGAAATATGAGCAGTTTTCTGTCAGGTCTACACAGGGTTCATTAAGCCCATCTTTTTTGTTTTTCGCTGTATAATGGAGAGCATCTTTCTTTGCCATGATTTCACATATAAATCCAGCCACATGAAGAATGCTATTACAGAAACCTTCAAAATTACATTCAGCAAAGAACTAGAAACTGAGACTATAAAACCATATTGCCTGTGAAATATTGCGCTCACAGAAAAAAATATTTTTTTCATCTTTTCCACTATATGGGTAAGAATTAAATGCATCAACAAGAACTATGAGGTAGATTTTATTGGTCTTTGTTAGCTGCCTATAGACCAAACCCCATTTTGGAGCCAAAGGAGGCACATAGTGTGGTGGCAAATTGGAAACTCAAGGCTGAGACTTCATTATGACTCAGTCAAAAGGAGACTGTGAAGAAAACCCCCAGCATCAACATAACCAATCAAAAGTATTAAAAGCCAAGTCACGCAGAGTTCATTGCTGCATAAACAAGTCGTTTAAAAGAATTATGAGGCCATTCAGTAAATCTCCCTTCAGATGGCAACAATATTGCCTCAACTGTTGAAGACCTCCCAACTCTGTAGGCCAGTCCCACATTACACAGTTGGGGAATCTTAACGGAAGACAGAGACATTCAAAGACTACGACCATAGCAGGCCCCTTTCATTTCATATTTCCTCTACATTTAGAATTTATTCACAGCCTGAAACCCCTTTTTCTCTTTTCTGCTGTTGCCTTGGCGCTCTTTCTGGATCAGCTTTCAGCAATTCTAGATATGTCAGACCTGGTATTCTTTTAATCTAATCCAGTAAGACCTGGGGCTTCTGGGAGTTGTTTGCCATTCTGAAAAGTCAGTTCTGGCTTTCATACTTGTTTTTTAACTGCATGTGTGCATTGTACTTTTAGGCTTGCAGGCGGGTTAAAGAATGTCTTTCATATTTAGAGCATAATGAATCAAGTAAACCTAGCTATAATGGAATAAAAGTAATGTGCAAATGACAAAGGGCATTTTATTTTTTATTTTACATGAATTCACTGCTTTTCTCCATGACTCACTTACTCTTCCTCTTTCAACAGAAGATGGTTAGCTGATTCTTTGTGTTGCAAATGCATTTAGCTTTTGTTTAGACAGTGGAAAAAAGTGAGTTTTCAGTGAGCTCCAGGGTTTTTTCCCATCTATAAAACATGCTTTATGAAAGATGAGGAGGACAGACACACACACGCACATGCACACGCGCACGCACACACAACAAAAAATGACATATCTACACCATAGGAGGTGGTATAGATAGGATGCAGCAACACAAAAAACGATGCGAGTATACCGGGCCAATCGGTGGCACTGCAAAACTGCCAGAGAACTAGATAAAAAAACGAAACGGCATAAGGTACATGTGGGATAGAGAAAGATAAAGCTTGGGCATTAATGGTTTTAAGAGAGACACAGCTCATGTGGCCACACAGAAACAAGAAGCTGATGTTCGGAACATTATTCACTCTGGCATCCAGTTTCAAAAAGGATTTTCTGGTCTCCCAACAATCTGAATCCTGTGGATACACAGACAAGAAATAACCTTTGCGGATACACCTATAAGATCATCTTAGTGTGAATTGACAAAATTATTTTATTTGAACTTTTTACTAAATTTTTGCTTGAAATACATCAAATTTAATGAGTTTAGGTGAAGACCATTTGTGAAAATGTTACTTGGGTCACTTATACCAATGCACACCACATTTTTAGAGTTTTAGTTGTAAAAAAGTGTATCATTTTCTTTTCAAATCACTTAAATACTAATTTAGAGTTGGTGGGAATCACCTAGGACAGCTGGGCACTTGACAACCTGTAACGTATCGGTGAAAAGCCAGACGAAAGTGACCATGGTGGCAAAGGAGGTAAGCTAACCTGAGTTAGGGTAGTACTGCATCAAGTTAATGGCCCAGAGTCCACATGGACGAGGACTCCTACAGTGAGCATTGCAATAAAATACCTTAAATGGGTCTGAATCTTGAGAACTCCACAAGCATCACTTGGCTTCCTGAGAAGGGAAGCCCATGATAGACTTACTAGCCCTTAAATTCTTTCGCAGCAGTTTAGAAGTGAGAACAAATATCCATTAGGTAGCAATGCACAAGCAGACCCACAGTACATCTTCTCGGGGTGCAAAACTACTCTGCTTCAGATGGTGCCACAGTGGGATATTACAGAGGCTTGCAGACCTGCTGGAAGAATGCAGAGTGGCAGCAATCAAAACCTCCAGACTAAATCACTGCCTCATCATAGCTTTGATTTGATAAGACAATGTCAAAGATATTTTTGTCTCGAACCTGGATCAGCAAACATTGTTGTATCCTTATAGAGGGGCGAACCTTGAATGCTTCACTACATAAATAATTTAAATTGAATATTGGTCCCAACGTAGCATTGAACAAAAGATCTGTATTGATTCAAGGTAGTCATGAGAGATTAAACCCTTTTTGGACAATAGTTAATCTTCCCACCAGAGGTCATACAAACATGTAGGCCAGATGTTGTGGCCGCCAGCAGCTAAGAGGGTTCTTGTAACTGTGCCTGCATATCTGCCGCAAATTAAAAATACTCTAGTCCAAATGCTCAGATCTGGTTTGTACATGTTGGAAGGAGGGCTAAACTGTCTCCATCTACCCCATGAATCTAGGAGCGAGTGTGATTGTTGACAAATCAGTCATCCAGCTGCTGAGGGCAGCTGTTGTGACGAGGGGAAACTAAGGAGCTGCCAGTGGAGGCTGGTTGTCAGCCAGAGAAAGGTTATATAGACTATTAACACAGTCCATTAGGGTCAGCTGCAGGGGGTAGTATGGTGAAGTCCACAGAGAGCCACTGACCCCACACAACAGGAAAAGTAGAGAGCAAAACACTGGTGAATGGTTACGCCAAAAGACAATCCTAAGACTGACTCTGGGGGAAGTGCAGCAAGGATGGTGACCAGTCAGGTTTAGCATACCCTGTACAGCATGTCTATATATCATTAGAAAGTTCTGACATTTCTTGATACTTGATTTCTTTGTGTGAAAGTAAATGTTTCCATCAGCTTTGATCACAGCCCTCATGATGAGACCTGAAAGGCATTTTTCTACAAAATCTCTCATTGCCTCAGCTTGGGTGACATATCAAATAAATAAAAGCTGCATATCTGGAATGCATTGCATAGTAAATTCTTGTTCCTTAGCTTTTTTTGCCTTGGGTGATTATGGCTTGATTAGAATCTTTACTGGTTCAGTTAGCATATTGTAGTTAATCAGTCTTTAAGTGCACACCACCTGCAAGTCTCCCCCCTTTAATTTCCAGAAGTAATTCACAGAAGTTGTAAAAGGGCAATCAGGTTTCTCTCTCTGTGTCTGTGAATAAATCTAATATTCATAAACCCATACCCATTGTGGGATAAATCTAGTGTAGTGCATGGCAACTTAACGACAGCAAAATCTTCCTACTGGTTTGCTGCACAGGCACTTTAATATAACAGGTATAAATTTGTAATCACAGACAGACTCTTCATTGTAATTGCTGTGAAAGAGAACGTGTTAGGCTAAGAGATTAATGCACTCTTATTCTGATTGTATGTCATACAGTGTGACATAAGCCCATCAAATCGACGCTGTTAAACATGTCAGTAATCGAGGCATAAGTACAACTGCACATTAAGATAGTTTACATTTTATTTACTCTAGTGTAAATCACTAAAAAGCAACATAATTTACTCAGCCCAAGAAACCTGGTTCAGCAAACATTGTATCTTTATAGATGAGTTAGCCTTGACCACTTTTCACTGAGCTTTACAGCACAATGTCTCTTCAAGCACTTCAAATGTTGCCCAGTTTGTGTGAATGAAATCAATCTTGGACAAGACAGCAGGATATTCATGCAGGATTTAATTTACAGCTTCCCTGCAGTTTGTGGGCCTTTAAAACAAAGTGGGTTTCTGTTTTAGCTAGCTCTTTGGTACTCTCTACCGGGGCTACAGTACACTATATATCTCTATGGCTTACCTTCGTCCTTTTTCTTCCTGTTCATATCCATATGAACAGACTCCATATATATCTTGGACTTAAACACCATAGGCGGCACTCGTAAAGTTTAATGTTGGCTCTAACAAGATGTCAAGGTCACACTGTTGTAATGTTATAGGAAGCCTCTCCCTCGCTCTCCCTCTCTCTCAATGAGAAGTAATGAAGTTCTATTGGTCATAGTTGAGGAGGCCCATTGTTCAGCTCAGAGAGGGAACATTAATGGAATGGATTATTCACGACAGCTTGCTGAAAGGTTTATCACTCAGTCATCCTGGAATATATTGTCTGCTCATGTCCCTTGTTGGTGTACCATTTCTGTTTTAGTGCTGCGCAGAAGTGCATCTACTGCACACGTAAACACAGAGGCTGCATGCACAAAATGCTTTAGATTGTTATTTTGTGGGTTGGGGGTTGGGAGATGTCAGGATTTCCTGGACATTTCATAAAACTCAATATGGCATTGTGTTATATTAGCTAAACTATGTCTCAGCAAAAACGGCATAAATCTTTTAGCAAGGTCAAAACCATGTTCTGAGGCTGTAGTCCTCGATGCAGATGTGCATCGAGAACAACTCGAACAACTGTTCGATTTCAGTTCTCAGGCTATTTGCTGCATGTTTTTGCCTTCTCTCTCTTCCTGATTTCCAGTCTGTTTACTGCCAGCAGAGCCTAACTCCGCCCCCAAAAAACTGGAAAAAAAACAAAAAAACATGTATTGTTAGGTTGTGTTTTCTTGAAAAGCACCAGACTAAACCACAAGCTAATTAGGCAATAACTTCAGACTTAAAGTTGTTTTGTATTTCATTTTAGCTCACTCTCTTTTTGCTCTCTGGGCTCTATCCCTTCATAAAGCACTTAATGAGGTCAATCAAGTGCATCACTATGGGAGATTAATGTGGTTAAACTGTCTTTTGGTGAACTCTTTCCGTTGCTGTTTTTTGCAGTTTTTCTTCCTAATGCATTTTGGGTATTTTAATCAATACTCTTAATAAATGGTGCAAGAATGAGATTGAAGGGAAGTGCAAGCTGAAGTGTGAATACAGAACCACCTAAGAGCCCTGAACATGTGTTACTTGACACAGAAAGCTGTGTACCAAGTCCCACAGGCCTTTTTGAGTGTGTTGGTTTGTGTGTGTAGGCTCCTAGCCTCAGAACTTCCTGCTCCTCCTAAGCACCACTACTTCCTGACCTCTTTACTTTATTGTTGACTTGTTTCCTTGCCCATTTGATCACTCAATTAGTTTCTCCCCCCTGCACCATCAAACTCAATTTATGTGCCTAAGCCCGTCATTCCACCAGGTCAGAAACGCTTATATAGTCTAAATCTTCTACAATTACAACAGTTCATATTGTAATTGGTGCAAAAATGAGATTGAAGGCAACTGGCAAGGTTCTTGTGATTGAAGCATACTTTTTTTTGGCCAAAAAAAAAAAGAGAGATTTAGCCCAGGGGGGTTGAAACCCTGAATGCTTAGAGTAGATAGGATCTCAGGATTCAGTACATTTATACCACAATTTCCTTTTTTGAGCTGAATAAAGGTAAAAATGTGTTTGTTTTATTTTTGTTTTTCATCTTGTTAGATATAGCTAGGGAGTGGGATTTCATACATTGTGTAAGTGCACAATAATTCCTGAAATATTATTAAAATTAACCTACTAATTTAGAGCCGTTTCTCATTACATGAAGAACCATGGTTTTCTTAAAAAGGACAGTGGAATTAAATAATAGGTTAATCTCATTTAAATTGAACATAACTTGATAATTTTCATCAGCTCTATCAAGACTATTCAAAAATTACCTGCATTTGTATCGCTTTAACATTGCATATTATAAAGACAATTTGTGTGTAGATTAAATTAAATAAACAATTTTCCCTGTTCCACAGACTAAAACTGTGTCTTTAAAAAAATCTGATCAATTTATTTGTTGGAGATTTCTGACGTCTACCATGTGTTTGGGACTAAGAGAGCATATTTTGGACACCTATTCAGCTCAATCAAAGGGATGTCTGGATCCCTCTGGTCCCAATGATTCAGATAGAAGGGATAGCACCTTTTCAGTTTGTCCATCTTCTTGATCAATAATGCATAAACGCTCTCATGACATCCAAAATATGTTCTCCTTCCATATGCAGTTAAGCAGGAGACGGGCTATGATCTGATTTTCACCAAGAAAGACATGCTGGTTGCTGAAAATTGATCCTCATGTGCATCCAGCTGTAGGATGAATGCTTAGGGATCTCTTTCCAAAAGGGTTTGCCTATTTCTACTTCCGCAGAGTGAGGCTGTAACGATTCCCTGAGTCTAGGGAAGTAATGTGTTCAGTTGTGTAGGCTACGGTCCAGCAACAGTGGCGACATTTGAATGAAATCAAAGCACTTACATTGCTGTATGTATCGTTTAGTAAATGTATCATTAGCGTTAAATATTACATTATCATAATCATTTTACTGTATTTTTAGCCGTCAGTTATACATTTTCCCCTTTAAAACCAATGTGGAGCTTGTGTCTAAATTCCAGTATGGAACAACAAAATGTGACAGGTTGCACTACATGACCCTTTTTTCCCCTTTTTTTTCATCAGAGAGAAAAATATATTTACAGCATGACAAGAAAGGCTTTTGTTGTGATTAGTTTTTTTCTTTTCTTTTTGGTGCCTCTAAAATGCTTTCACAGATGGCTCTAAGGTTATTGTTCTAAAGTGCTTGCATTCACTGTTAAATCAAAGGTCAGGGATTTCATGGTTAAACAAGTGTGTCACTGTAAAGGTCTTGCAGGATAAATGTACTTATTGCAAAAACATGTTGTCTCTTTTAGCTTTCAGTGACAGATCATTCTGTTAACATTTACTTCCCAATGTGATTTTAGAGGTACCTTCTTGGTTATATTCAGAATGGAAAACTATGCATCAGTGCAGGTTGACTTCAATTAAAAAGATGAAAAAGAATTTTAAAAAGTTATATTTTCAGTGCCTACAGGAAAATGTGGTACTAAACTGCAACTTATACTCGGAATCACGGCCTTACTGATTGAGCTTTTGTCACTTTAACAGCTCCGGAAACTAATTATCTACCAAATCTTACATTATTTGAAATACGAATGATTACAAGGGTAGCCAGTCATATTAACTTATAGCAATGACCCAGAATTGTTTTAATTACTGTCTTCAGTAGTTGGTGTTTTTTCTGCTTTGTTTTTGTGTTTTTGCAGATTCAGTGCTGTAAAAGTGAGTGCCGATAAAAAGTCTGAAAAAAAAAAATCTTAGTTTTGTAATCTACAAGGCCTTTCCCCATTTTCATGAGGTGTAACACTTAACTCATAAAAGATTCAGGCTAAATTGTCAGTTTTATATTGATCATGCAATCAGGCTTCACAGCACATCTTCCATTAACAAGACAGCATCCGTGCTTCTTCAATGGAGTTTTGTTATTGCCCTGTGGGCGGCTAAAGATAACCTCAGTCTCAGCCTAATTCCAACCTAAAGATGATGAGCTCCATTTAGCTTGGCCTGATTAACAGTTTTCATCTATTTGGGACTCGTATGACCCAATCTGTTTTCTAGGCCTGTGCCTGCATGTGCCTGTCTGCCGTTCAGTGTTTATGGGTAAGTATAGAAATATTTAGGGTCCCCAGTGAGATGTTTATGCAATGTGCTTTACAGCCAAGGACAAAGTGTACAGGTGTGTCCTTGCTTTTAATTCTGCATCTGGGATGTAGTTTTGTATGTATGATATGAGACGTACAATAACAGACCCACGGTTTTGTAAGTTCTGTTGCATCACACATATTTCAAATACATAGGGATATAACTTCAATGAATTTGTCAAATACACTGACCAATAAGGTCACATACTTGTTTGTGCCTAGTCTTTCCAAGGTTGTGATGGAGAATTTGCAGTTGTTGCTTGTAAGTGTTAGACAAAGCCCAACAGTATTTCCCTTTATAGTCTTCTTTGACGTTATTTTCTCAGACTTTTATTTTCCAGAGTGTTGTTATGAGTTATTTTATGATATTCTGTGCTGTCTGCTAAAACATATATCTTTTGGCATTTCGTATAAAACTTTTTTTCCCCCCCATCTTAACTTTTTTTTATTATATACATTTTTGTCTGCATCAGAGCAGTTCAGGTCAGTGTAATATTTACCTGTTTCTTTTTCTCCTTTGTTTCTGTTTTTCTTAAGACCCACTTTAGATGTTTTACAACATAGCTGGAATCCTAATTTTAAAATGGAATATGCTTAAATATGCTTGTTATGTTTTTATGCTCATCAGTAAATAACTATGAATAAAACAAAACATTTACACCAAAAAGTATTTTGTTTATCCAGCAGATATTGAAATAATTGTATTGAATAATTGTAGTCAATACCAAAAGTCAAAGCGTCCAGCATCATATTAGAAATGTATTGTGAAAGGATCTGGGTAGATTCACTTTTGTAAGGCTGCACCTCATCAATTAGAGGAAACTTAAAGGGTATTTACAGCTGGTAGGAAGTACCTAGTTTAAAGTTTGGTCAGATCTTTGGGGAGAAGGAGGATTGTGTAATTTCCATAATTTTGAGCTGTTTTCAGTCTCTTCATCTTCCTGATAAGTTCTTGTGATTTATGAGTTTATTGAGCTGTAGGTAGACTGAACTGAAGTGTTTATATAATGGGATATGATAAGATAATATGATATGAAATGGAGCTATGTAAAAAAAAAAATTGGTATGTATTGAAATGACAGTTCATTCTTACTCCCGCAATGAAATCCAGGTTGAATCTTGCAAGTTGTCTTGCCTTTTTAAGTCCATAAGGTTATTATTTAGTCAAACTTGTGGTTATCCTGAACAAATGAAAATTGCATTGTGATGCTGAAAAGCAGCAATATGAAGAACTAATACAGACAGATGGCAACAGCAAGAGACTAAAAACAGAAGAGGGGTGAGAAAATGATTTATAGTCTGAAAGGGAGCTGATCTGACTGAGGAATAGAAAGAAAACAGACTTGCACATCAAGCTCAGAGGGTGGTGCAAGTTTGTGATTCATGAGGCAGCAGTGTCACGAGTCAAACTTTTTACCTCTAGCTGCCGGAGAAAAGAAAAATGTGGTTGAGCAATCAGAAATAAAGAGAATTTAGAAGTGGATTTTCAGTCATTTGGTTCAAATTCAAAAGTTTGCAGGTATGACAGAGTCATGGAAGATATCAAAAAATGGAAGGAGCAAGGGCGACTTAAGAGCATAAAAGAAAAGGACTGAACACCAACCACACAAGGTTTATTGCATAATGCATGTGATGGGATCTGGTGCCTGTAAACGGTCTGTGAATCTTTCATTACATTGAGCTGATCGAATGGTACCATTTGGGAGAAATAAAAGTTTGTAATAGTGGACAGAGCAACCATTGTGTTTGTTGAGGTAAAATCCCACTAAAGGAAAATGTTTTATATAATGTTTGCATTTGTCTGTTTTGCTACAGTGAGTTAGACTCAGAGTGTAAGACAGGTTCCAGTTCTTGTGGTTGAGTTCTTTGTATTTGAGGCAGAAACGTGCCGTTCACTGCAAAGCAAGCAAGTGAGCTAAGACATTATAAGACACGATTCCACTTCAAACATATCATGGTTTTTAAATGTTCTATGTGATTTCGACACATGGCACAGATTGGGAGAGTTGACATCTGTGGGACTGAAGGTTAGTCAGTGCATTTGTGTTCGGAAAACTTCCCTTAGATATACTCTAAGTACATGAAGAGAGAAGACCAGTCACTGCAATCACTGAATCAAATAAAAGGTCTTCACCTTCTTTCAAAATCAACATCGGGCTAGTAATACGCTTGTATTCAAATTACTGATGAAACATATTGCAACTCTTTAAAAGAAAATCTTTACTCTTATTCAGTATCAGATAGAATCCTTGTCTTTTCGTAAACTGTATTTAAATACCTGATTTCAAATGTGTGGCATCTCTAAATTGTGAAGCGAATGTGACCATTTTTTGACGATTAAAAACTGCCCATGGTAGACTGGCTAGAGATCAAATGGTTTCTGTTACAGTATCACTTCTGTTACACCATTAATGTGCAAAACAGATATGAATTGACATGTGACAATTCAGTTGACAGTTACAGATTTAATATGTTACTACTTTCTGAAATACAAATCGTCAGCTAACACAACAATGGGTTACTTTGTATGAAACCTATTCATCATCACCACACACAGAATTGTGATTTCTTTCAGCAATGCCACAGCATCTCCTCCTCTCCTCGAGAGTTGTGCACAAGCAGGAGGCTGATAACCACTGACCTGCCTGCTGACCTGCATCAGCCTCTGTCTCGGAGCCATGCAAGTTTGCATACCAACTTGCCATGAAAAGCCTGAGTGGTTACCAAAAGACCCATATCACAGTGCAAGAAGACCTCTGCTGTTTGTAGATGTAAAGGTATTAATCTATAAATTA
This sequence comes from Poecilia mexicana, assembly GCF_051168715.1. Lineage (NCBI taxonomy): Eukaryota > Metazoa > Chordata > Actinopteri > Cyprinodontiformes > Poeciliidae > Poecilia > Poecilia mexicana. Next base: position 13,728,523 of record NW_028263378.1, on the reverse strand, counting down.
GATCTGGATTTAGATTTTGCATTGGCTCCCTTAATACAAGTTGTTCATTCCTGGATTCCGATGGTTTGTAGATAAAATGAATAGAAGCATTTATTACTGTAATAGTAGGTTGTTTTATCTACGTTTTTAACAATAAATGCATCAGATATACTTTTGTTGTTTCTGTGTATTTTAACAAATGTAAGATGTGTAAGATCTTTAGATTTGTGCCATATGCTGTGAAAACTTGCAGGGTGAAGAGAGATACATTTTTTACAAGTAAAGGCTACGTACTTGGTCTTCTGTTACCATTTTGAACCTCACTGCTCTTCAGGGTCTCTGCCACGGAGTAATGGAGCCCAACAAAGGTCTTTGAGTTACTATATCAACACAGAATTTCGACTAAAAGTTAAAAAAAAAAAAAGTAAAAATAGTTCACTCATGAAAGGGGGACATTGTCGGTTTTTCTGATTATTAAGCACATTGCTTATTCTTTTGTGCAATTCAGTTCACAGGAACATGATGCAGGGTTGTACCCTGTTGTCACAAGGACAAGCCCAATTTTTTATTTTTTTTTTTAGTTTTATATTTCTTTACACTCCAACAAAATTTATGTAATTAAAGGACAGAATTTTACCTTCATTTTTCAATGTTTCCATTTGTCAATTGAGGCCTTTAGATATTTATGTTGTTTAGTTTCTGTTTACAATCATATGTGGATTAATTTAACTTTGCTTCAGATTTGCTTGCATTTCAAAGATCTTCAAACAGAACCTCAAACAACTAAGAGAAATGTCTTGGCAGGGGAATTCAATGAATTATGTTCCCCTCTGCTACAGTGGTGCCCTTAAGTAAGTAAAGCACTTAACCTTCAGCAGCTCTGGTGGAACAACTCAGTGGCCCACAAAAGAAGACTGTGGGTTGATCTTGAGTTTAAATGTTTGTAGATGTAAACAAACCTTGAAGAGCTGCTGCAGTAGGTCGTCTTTTGAAGAGTGTTAGGTATTGTCAAAATCCTCTCTCGTGTCACATGAATGTTCCCCCCCCCCCCCCCCCTTTTTTTTCTTCCAGTGTCTCTGCTACCAAAGCAGTAAAAATCCACCCAATGCCACATAGTCTGTCTCTGAATATATGGTGTGAGCTATGGATTAATAAACTAAGCCAAGTTCACACATTTATAGTGCTTTATAAAAATCTTCAGTTTTTTTACTTGTTTATGTTTGTCCTTGTTACGGCCCGCACAGGGCACACAACATAAAAGGTCCAGACAATCTCAAATTTGACTTTCTAGGCATGGCTGTAGAACCCCTCAATAGCTAACTTGGATAAGAACAAGCTCTTAGGCAAGTGATGCAGGGATTGGTTATTAGATCAGCCAGTCAAGATTTAAAATGTGAAGCAAGTATGTGAAATAAATTTAAAGAATGATAATTTAATTTAAGACTAATGCATTTGCTTGCCTAACAATAGGAAAGCTATTGCATTGTTTGCCATAATTGTTTTGAAAGTAATATTGTGGAAACAGAATTCATGCAAAGTGCTTGTAGTAATACTGATAGTAATTTCCAGAGATATGGACTCTACTAATGAGATGACTTCTTTGCAGTTGGTTGCACTGGATTTTATTTACAGGTGTCAAAGTGGATTGGGCATGGACATGCCACACCTGATGTAGATTATTTGCAAAGAATGTCAAGTTTACATCATTTTCCTTCCATTCCACAATTACAGTCTAAATTGTTCTTATAGCCTATCACATAAAATCCCTTGTTACGCCCCCAAGGTCTAGGGGTTCAGGGGCAGTAACATAAAATGTGTCCAGAGCAAAAGTGTAAAGTAAAAATGATTTATTACAAAATAAAGTTTCACAAAACAATACAATTTAACCCAATTAATGCAAAACAAAAGGGATTAACAAACTCAAGAATGTCAGGTGCAAATTAAAGTTACAAAATGTCCAAACAAGTCAGTTCAAAGTAAACTCAAAATAAACCAAAAGGGGAAAACGGGGAACACACAAAGGGAATGTTAAGGGGAGCACCAAGCCTCCCAAACACAAACTTCTAACTTGTAGTTAACTAGAGCAAAGTCAAAATTGCTGAACTGGACAAGCAGGAACAAAGAAAGACCAAACTAGCTTAAAACAGTTGCAACTACCCAAACAAGAGGAGGCAGCTTCACAAAACCTCTTGAAAATAGCTGCCCCACTAGAGGAATGGATTCAGGAGTCTTTTATAGGGTGCAGGTGGGCCTCATCAACGTCTGATTGGCTTGACAATCCTCTGCTGGTCCAATGGTGTAGCTGCTTTCCTACAGCCTTCAGGCAGCCAATCAGGAAGGTGTGCTCTCACAGCTGAACCTGCATAACAAAAAGGGAGCCTGAACAGCCAGGGGCCAGGGGCTGTAACATCCCTAAAAAAAAATACTTTGGTTTCTGTAACCTGATAAAATGCTCAGTGTGTGAGGCCTGCTTAAATCTACGGAAGCGCATTGCTATCACGCAGGAAAAAAATTTGTTAGATCGCTGTCATAACGAGATACGTATCTCGTTAAAACGAGATAAGTATCTCGTTAAAACGAGTTACGTATCTCGTTTTAACCACAGTGCAAAGCAGCATCAGTATCTCTACATGTTGTAGACCAAACATGAAGGGAAACCTGACCAATTCATGTTAGCAACTGTACTAGCCTAGCATAATACCGCCACTTCCTGGACCTAAAATTATCTCGTTAAAACGAGATACGTAACTCGTTATAACGAGATACATAACTCGTTAAAACGAGATACGTAAGTCGTTAAAACGAGATACGTAACTCGTTATAACGAGATAGCGATTGAAAAAATTTTTTTACTGCGTGATAGCAATGCGCTTCCGTATAAATCCAAACAGATGTGATTAATTGTATTTGTCCAATTGTTTTTTTGTTTTGTCTAACTTATTGTCTGAAATAATCTGTAATTTGCTGCACTGAAAATAAATTTGTGTTAAAGAAACAAAAGATCTTCATTCAGTGGATATTTTTGATTTAATATACTCAAATGTGAAAACCTTGTCATTACTCTCTCATGCCTGGAACTCTGCTTGGAAATTAATTGGAAAAGACAAAATAAGAAAACAATGCTCAAATAAGTCAATCATACTTTTGCATTATTTTGTATCAGAAATGGGTCAAGTATAAATAGCATGGGAAGAATGCATGATTATTCTACAATAGAGCTCAGTTTAATACAGTGCACTGCAGTGACCCAACTCCTACTCTCTGTATAATCACCTCAGGTGAAGCAGCTGTTTCTATCCTCTCAAGAGGTTTTCTTATTGTTTTAAACACAGAAGAACAAGACCGCTGGAGTTGGAACCACAGATGACAAATTATTCATAATAAAATATGGAAATTCAAAGGCAGAAAAAAAGAATCATGAATAGCTAAAAATGGTAACAGTGCAAGGGGTCTGAAAGAATGGAAAGTGCTTAAGAAAGCTCAGTTTGTAATTAGGTTGGCAAGTTTCCCAGGCAGACATTGTGTTTTAAGCACACTAATGCATTGTGCATATTGCTGGTCATAATTTTAAGTCTGTTTATCTTTTAAGTCAACTTCAGATTAGAGAAACTGGTAAACAAGATCTTATTTCATTGGAATTATTTTGAGCGGTTCTTAAAAATAAGGAACACGTTATTTTTATTTATTTTTTTTAAACTTGTGTAACCAGATCGTTATGTGTCGCAGATTATTTCTGCCCAGGTCCCTTTTGCAAATAAGATCTGGATCTCAACGGGGTTTTACCTGGTTGCATAAATAGAGGAAAAACAAACATTAGTTTTTTTATATTTTGTTGTCTCCAAACCTAGAAGAACATGTGAAGGAGCAAAACTGCACCTTTACTTGTGGACCTAATTTTATTACTCAGCTAAGTAAGCAATGCAAAATACGGAGTGGTCGTATTTGATTGCAATACGATATTGAGGGATAGTGTCTTAAAAGGTGTGCTTATGTTCATATAAAAAAAAACAATACAATAACCTTTTGAAGTATTTTGCCTGTGTCTTGATATTGCTTGAAAGATGTCAGACCAAATATTAGCTGATTTTTGTAGACTAAGAGTTGTAAAGATGTTATGAGCCATGGCAATGCGTCTGAAAACATTAGCATACCCACTCAAGTGCATATTTGATGTTTTCATAGTGCTTGTTTTCAGTGTTGGGTATCCTGCATATGAAATTTGTGAGACTTTATTTGAATTATACATCCTTTTTCCCCCCACATCAATTATTCAGCTCGCAACGCAAGTGTTTCATTTGGTCATTAACATGCACAGCAATCTGCGTATTGTTATGATTGTGTGAAACACAAACGTACAATAACATTTCCATTTGCATCCTGTCCACTGTAACATAGATTTACACAAAAAATGAATCGGTTTAGCAACACCTTTCATTTTTACAGAGCCTGAATAGCAATGCAATTTGTATGAGTTCAAATGCTATTTCTTTTTGCATCTGTAATTTGGAACAAAGGGAAAGGTTCAAGGTTGAGTCAGAAAATCACAGCCTCAGAGTGGGAGGGTGAATCTAGGTCTTATGTGAGGAGAGCAAGACAACAAAAAGAATAGGGGATGCAGGGAAGATAACAGGGATTTTGTAATACACAGAGACAGCGAAGATGGAAATGAAGAAAATATAGGATTTAAGGGCTCGGCCTGAAATAAGACAATAGGAGTGAGGGGATCAGACTGGGAAATCGAAAGAAAAGATTTAGATGTAACGTATAAATGGAGTGGAAGTGGGAATGAGTGGAGCCTGAGGTGGATAGCCGGGCAGCAGTGCGAGAAGTGGTATCTTTGTGATAAAGTGCTGGTCGGTGGACTAAACAGGGGCATGAAGTTGAAAGCAGGGGGTATAACAGGTCTCCAGCAGAGGGGTATAACCTTATCTGTCAGTCTTAAAAGAGGTAAAAGTCTGTTTCACACGCATCACCTTGCCTTAATTGTCCCTCTGCTTATTTTCCCTCAGTTTCCCCTGCCCTTCTTTTCTCACCTTCCCTACAGACCAAGTATAGAGAAAAGATGACTTCGATGTTCTTTTTGTTTAACGCAACCTTCTACCACTGCCCTGGTATTGGACATAAAATGAAAGCCTGTTGTGCAGCCCTGTACTGTCTCCAATGAGTTATATGATTATACAATATATGCTGGTAGACAAAAGCTATTATCCACAAAACCCAAGGTAATACCGCTGGTGTTCTGCTGGGAAAGACTGCTGGAAAGAACTAACTCAAAAACACCAACAAAAAGGTTTAGAGCTGGTATAGAAAACAGAAAAATCCCTTTTCAGTTCTGTGCTCTATTGTACCAGCAGAGAAGGCAATATGATTTGCATATTAACAACCAGCCATGACATACAGATTCAATATACATCAGAATAGTGGTGACACATTTAAGTGAGTTTAAATATTTTGAATATTGATTTTGTTTGTAAATATGTGACTTCTGCAACACAGCATTGAGACTCATTAGTAAATGTTTGAAACTACATAACATATAACTCAACATTTGTGCTGATGTTTTTTGGTACATTTGAATGCTGAGGTTGAAAAATCTGATCATCTCATATTGTTAAATTGGTTCAGATCTTATTTGTTAGACCAGAATTTGTTTGGTCATTATAAATTAGAAATCACAAAAATCACACATGGGGTCCGTCAAGACACGGATTAAACCTCTTTTAAAGGAAAACAAATCCGTATGCATGAATAAGTAATTACATGCCCACATCAAAACTCATAACTTTTGCTAAAGATAATTGGAAAGGCGGTTTCTGAACATATTTACCCCTTTATGTAAATATGTCTTAATTTCTTTCCTATCAGGCTTTAGGCCACATGACAGCACTGACACTCAATCAGCCTGTTTGGTAAAGGATATTCTGCTCAGCAGTCAGAAGTCTGTGTATGCCACTTTACATTTCTCTCTTATTACTCCATTTCAGTGCAGTGTGTAACATTGTTTATTGAAACATACATATTGATGGAATGGGGAAAATAGGAGGGATTGTGTGGTACTGTTCTAAATTGGTTCAAATTCTAACTGGCAGGAAAGGATTCTTTTTTTATCATTCAGGAACTATAAATCTGGGCAAGCAAAAATAATGTTGGTGTTTTTCAAGTTTGAGTTCTTCAGCCATTAATATTCATCATCTTTATGACTCCTAGATTATAAATCATAAAGCACAACACCTCTCACTATATGTATGCTGAGAACATGCAACTTTATACCAGCAACAATGAAACAATGCAAATGATTTGTACTACACCAGTTGTTAAATTGCATAAGCGTAATTTCTTTAAATGCTAGATCTTAAAATGTTTGTCATTTGTCTTTGATGTACTAAATGATCGTGGGCCAGAATAGATTTTTGGAAGCAAAAAAAAAAATCCTGCAGCAGGTGATTTGTTGGCTTGGAATGTGCTTTGGGTGAATTCTGCATAACTCAAGTGCACTTCAGATCAGGGCCATGAACTGATGGTCAGGCATTCAGAATTTTCTGTTGGAGGGCAGAAATCTTGGTTTCATCAAATATGACAAGTTGTCCAGGTTATACTGTGGCAAAGCACGGCCAGACTATCTCACAACTATCACCATCTTTTTAAGGTTTTATGTTCTTCTTCTGGAATGCAGTGTCAGTCTTCAAGCTCAAAATTGTTACCTTTGTCTGACTGATAGATTTCAATGATGTTTCTGTTCTTAGTTGTCTCTAGATAAGGGCATGAAATTTTACTTTTTGAGATTTTTTTTGCCTACTCCAAGTGTGGATGTTTTCAGTTTTTTCTTATTTCTTGGGCAAGTAAATAATAATAATAATAATAATAATAATAATAATAATAATAATAATAATAATAATAATAATAATAAAGAATTTATTAAAGTGATTTCTAGAAATGGTGAAATTGTGGATAAATGTTGTAAATCAGCTGATTTGGTGATTTCACAAGGCTGGTGAAATCTTTTTCACCGAGGACTAATTGTTTTGAGTAGCTTATGTTCTCTTAAATAAGAGAGATAATATAAGATCCCCACATAAAAACTGCATTTTGTCTTTAATCATGTTACCATTATCTGATAAAAACAAATGCTTGATCTGTGACCACTTGCCGAGAACAAACATAAAAATATCCGTAATTTGGCAAATAATATTTGACTCCACTGTTGCTTGTTAAGTTGGCCATTGCCCATGATCCTTGGATTTCCATGAGCATTACTGCTACTACAGATACTATTACAGAGACTGGTGGTGCTGTCATGCTGGGCTGTTAGTGGAACATACTGATAAGATCATGCAGGAATTGCTTTCTTTTCTATTAATTTGACATATGGAACATTTATGTAACTGTTTATGCTTTCCAAGAAAGGTGTATGTCACTGTACATGGATAGTGTTCCCTTCTACATTTGAATTGAGCTACTAGAAACCATGTTCTCACACATGTATGCCATAAAGTGTGTTGTACTTTCAAGGACATAAAAGTAATGAACAAGATAAGTGATGCTATATACTCAAAATACTGGTAGAGCTTTATATATTCCATAACATGGCTATAGATGACTGAATACTGTGCGTTTCTGACATGGTCTTGCATTTGAGTTGGCATATTACATGTTCAGTGCTCCATATAAATGCCAGGATTTCTTCCAATATAAAAGGCTTGCATGTCAGGCGCACCAGCCTCACTGTAAGTCACATGCCAGGAATCTAACAAGAGCTTCACACAAAGTGTGTCTCCAGCTCCTAAGTAATGACAGCATAAACCATGTTTATAGTGATGCTATTCACCCAAATGGGTAAGGAGAGTGCACACACAAAGATGTGTATAGATATATGCCACCTTGTGAAACATTGATCATGCATGTCTTTTTTTTTTTTTTTCATCTAGATGGGATTAAAAAAGGTGCAAGCGTGCAAAGGGTTACTAAGAAGAGGTTCATGAACCAAGAATGAATAGGAGTTCTAAGAGTGTAAAGGGACATCATTTATGTTTAAAGTATATGAGGAGGAAAAAAATGTAAGATGAAGTGAAGTCTGCTGTCCATCTAGCTCTGCTCCATGAAGTTAATAAACTGCCCAAGAGCAAAGCATCATGGGTCATAAATCATTCCAGAATGGAAAGAAAGAGAGGTAGAGTGATGAGAGGAGGATAGGGGGCACGGGCAGAAGGAAACAGGTCAAGGTCGACATAAGGAGATGAAGACTTGAAGGGAAGAAATGGGCAATGGATATTAAAGAACAACCAGTGAATGGCCCAGATATTTGCTGACCTTGTCCTCATTGGCTACTCTGCTGGCTGCCTTTCTGATGGCAGACAGAGTACGTTTGGAAGAAGTAAAAAGAGAGAGGCAGATCCAAAAGTAGAGAAAGTTCCTGAAATTGTGTGCGTGTGTGTGTGTGTGTGTGTGTGTTGGGGAGGGGCGGGGGGTCGTGTTTGCATGTTCTCATCTGACTGCCTTCACACCCTACCATCTTGCCTCCCAGTTTCTCTGACATAGATTAATTGGCTTCTATAAATCTAGGTGGAGTGCCAGTTATCTATGTAATCAGCAGCAAAGTGTGAATAGGCGGAAAATTAACATTAAATTGCACATCATGCTCTGGGTCTCGGTATATGGCAGCTCACTTTATTTTTCAGAGTAAGAACAGCATGAGGCACAGATGTTTCATCTCGTCATGGACAACATTTCTAATTCCTTTCTTGCTGTTAATAACAAAGAGCTTTTAACAACCTTGCCTGAACTCCCCATGGTACTTTACTAGCAAAGGACACAATTTGGTCATTGTGCTTCTGCTTATAATTTTTCTGCCCTAGTAATTAGCTTCCTGCTTTCCAGGAACACTGTGTTTGATTCTATAATGGCAAATAAGTGAAAACATGATGATGGCTTTTTTTTTTTTTGGGAATAAGTATAATTTTTCATCTGTTCCATTTATTTTGAGTCAGTTTAAGTCAAAATGACACAACATGACTGTAATATTAAAACTATGTATGTCATGCTTGGCATCAAGTCTTGATGGTACAGTCCAGGTGTGTGAAACAAATCATAGCTAGAAAAACAAGTTTTCTGAAACAAACTCATGAAGCAAAAACCCTTTTTTCTGAAATTCAGAATGTGACAGGAATGTTTTTTAGTTACATTTAGGAATTATGTGACTTGGCAAGGGGGAATCGATGCCATTTGTTTTCCTTTGTGACATTTTCTTGGAATGACGTCTAATTAAACTCTGTTGCATCACTTGAAGTCATACATTTTTACATTGTCTTCCACCACAGCTTGTGGCCACCAATTCACATCAGGGAGACAATGAATTAATCAAAAACTCACTACTTATTGTAACCTCAATTAATAGACAAAAAATGTATTGTCAGAATTTGGCCTGTTATTTTCCAATCCTCCAGATTTTTTTGACAAAGCAAAGAAGTTGGGTTTCCGTTGATTAAAAGTACGGCTCTAATTTTTTCTTCCTCTACATTTTTGTTTAGTTCAGTGCTCTGTCAAAGCCCGTGTCCTCACTGGTTTATTACAATGCAGAGTGATGGATACAAGCAGCTTCTACGGTACAAATACTGTAGATACAGTGTACTTTTGGCAGGATTATTTCGGAGTTTGTTTCCTCTATAGGTAATACCTTAAGGAATGTGTGCACAGGTTTTAGATATGGATATGGACAAGATATATTGCCACACTAATTTAAATCTTTTTTCAAGTGCATACCAGTTGATTTGTGTGTTTGTGTGTGTGGAGTGTTAGACGTCTTCACGATGAAGTGTGAAGCCCGGCGCACGTTTCTCTCTGTCTGCAGATGCTCTGGACAAGCCCAGTCAAAGCCGTGCGGGATAAATTTAGCTCGTGCTAACACCCTTGGAGGCCTCTTAATAATTGAGAAGGCATCTGCTCCAATTAATGTGGCCCTCTAAATGGAATCCCTATTTAAATTTTCTCTAACTGGGTCACTCTCTTTCTCACTCTTCTCTGTCTCGCTCTCTCTCTCTGCGGTGCAGGGAAAAAAGAAAATGAGCCGCCTTCTACTTTTAAATGGTTTTTAGGGTTTCTGAAACATCAGCTTGGATGTTTAGCCTGAGGTCTCGTGAGCACACACACATGCACACAGACAGTGAAATAAAGTTTTGACAGATTTTTTTTTTTTTTTTTTTATGTAGGCCTCGTTTGAAAGAGAAGAAATCTGGAAGTTCTTTGAACTCTGACTTGATTGAGCGATCTAACTTATTAAATCAAAAATTGGAGGGAAAAGTTACCTTTTGGCCTTATTATGGCTGTAAGCAGTTTCACAGCTACCTTCTAGATCTTGATTAGTCACAGCCCGCTAGTGCTTAAATTGGATAAAACCTTGATCATCATCTTAGACATAATTTTATCGCTTATTCAAGCTTATATTTCATGCTGGATTTGATTGCATTAGAGAATAAAATATAATCTTGCTGAGGCAGAGAAAGTCAAAAAAATCTCTCAGAAAAGTGTGCATGTTTTACACTTGATTACAGAAAATGGTTCTCATTTAATGTTAGAAATAGAACAACAAATAAATAAATGCAAGGTAATAACCAAGAACTGAGATAATGTGATCAGATCTGGGTAGGTGTCAAAAGTATCGTAAGTTTCTCACTAAATCTAAATCTATCCTGTTCTGCCTTTTCTTGTGCTTCTGTGTCACTGGAAATGTTCTGAGGTAAAATGAAGCGTTAAAGTCAAGGATGCTGCTATGGTCCTTGCAGGGGGAGTCAGATTGAAGTTTTAGACTCTGTATTAGCTTTTCTATGAGTCTGCTCTTCTGAACAGAAATCTCAGGGGCTGTTCCTGGAATCTAATGGAGTCACTCTTACAGCCACAGAAGTGTGCTGATTACAACTGGCACTACTGATGTCTTTAGTTTCTTTAAATTCTCAAATTTCTCTGTCAGTTCTTTTTATATTTGCAATTTCTTCTGCTCTTTCTTCATGATTCAATCACTTAGGATCCTTGCATCTTACACTTCTGTTTTGTCTGTAGTTCATCGATCACCACAGTGCCTATTTGCTCAGCTATTACTGGCTTGTCAGTTTCCCCCACTTTTGGTCGCTTCTTCCACTTTAACTGTGAGCCTTCCAACCCATTTTCAGCAGAGATGATCCCGTAGACAGTTACAGCCAATTGGTTGAGATGCTCTTAGATACCATGACAGTTCAATTGATACTTCTGAGCACGTACTGGAGCTTACTTGCATTCCCTGCCTGCTGTCAATTTATCAGATTTCTCTTTTTTGTGGTGCATCTTGGCCTAAGTCAAGCATACATATCCACATTGGTCAGCAGTCGGTTTCTGAGATTAACATTGCTATGTGAAGCTCTACTGAGAGGAATACAAATAGAGAGTGGATGTTCATAAGTGGTGCAGTGAGTCCATTCAGCTGGTTTATTTGAGGTGTTTTTGCCAAAAGACTCAGATGCTTTGTGTCGCAGAGCACTTGCTTGTTTTTGATGTCACACAGTGGAGTTCTTTTGTCCTATGTTTGTTTTCAATTTACTAATAGGACTGAAGTCTAGTAAAATGTCGACGTGAAATGAACTGACACTTCTGGCTTTATTTTGAGATGTATTGCTGGAGTACAGAGTTGTTTGCATGGTCAACAAGTACTGGGATGTATTTTCAATTTGTATTTTTGTTCTCCAACAAAACCGTTCCAGGGTTTCCCCGGAATCTATTTATTGTCTTCCACTTATCTGAGAGTACATCACGAGGACTAACGGGTCCATTAAAGAAACCCAATCATCTCTCTCTCCCCTGTGTCTCTCCCCATCCCCTCTCTGAGTTCCTCCCAAACCATATTTTGCTTCTGCGACCACAGAAGCTCCAGTCCCTCTGGCCACCCGGTAGCAGTCTGCTGTTTCATGAGTTCCCAGAGACAAGCAAGCCCAAAGGGACTCATCATTCAACTTGACAGCTTCCATCACTGCTCGTACAGCCGTTGACAGTGGGGGACCACCAGGTCAGTTATCCCAGGTCCAAGAATATTTTTTTAACATTGGCCTTTTAGGGAAGAAAAATATAAGCTTTATATTTAAGTTGGGGTTTGCTCTGGGTCAAGCAGTGGCTCAGAAAAGGCACCTGTTCTATCAAACCACAGCTTTACCCTGCTTTCATCTTTGTGTCCTCTATACAAATGCTGTTTTCAAACTTGGGAGTTTTTCAGCCATGTCCTGTGTCTTTGCTAGTGAAAGACATAAATACAACAGGACAGATGGGTAACGTTAGAGGTTGGTAGCGTTAATGGATGTGCTTTTTTGTAACTTGCTCTAAATGTACATTACTACTAGACCCCTCCTCACCATTGCACATACACACCAGATTTATGGCTGCAATTAAGCGACCATGAATGAAAAGATGATGCTGCTCCAGAACTGCAACTGCTAAAGGAAGATTTGGCCCATGGAACTGGAGCTCAAACATAAACATATCAGTAAAAGCCAAACATACAAATGATTTGGAGTAAGTATGATAAGCCAAGAGTGAAGCAGTTTAAAAAGTCACAAAATGTATATGCCAAAGCCATCAGTACTTTTAAAAATAGTTCGAAGAATGCCTTTTCAACCCCTCTGTCACATCCATAGACACATTTTAAAGGACTTAGTTTATCCTTGATGAATTTGACCAATTCTCTCTTAATTTGTTTAAGAGATTTCATGACTAAAGAGATTTTAGCCACACGTCAAATATCACTTTTAAGGTGAGTTGGTTTTTGTCATAGGAAAAACATGCATTTTTCTACACTACAGGAACCCTTTGCTGCTCCAGTGACTACTAAAAATGTAGTAAAAAAAAAAACACCAGAAGGTTGATCTGCACAATGCTAGAGGAGACACCTTGAGATATTATCTGGACTAGGACTTTTAGTAGTTTTAGTTCCACTGAGCACACACCTGACATCCTGAACATAAAAGTTACAATCTGAAAATGGAAATGAGGAAATCTACTGTTGGATTTTTTTTTTTTCCTTCAAGGAATATTTAATACAGGGAGAACTGAACAGAGTACGGTAAGATCTGAAAGGAAGTAAAAACTGTAAATCATGACAGGAAAAAAAAATAAAATCAAAATAAAATCAATATTCAGGAAGGGGAACACAACAACACAGCAATAAACTATGAAACGAGACCTGAATGAAATAACTACTGTGGCACAAACTATGAATCATAAATTACCCACAAGAAACAATCAAACCAACAGGCAAAAATTCAAATACACAAGAAATGCGAAACAACTGTGAACTCTCAAACGGACGTATCACTTTATGTTTTCAAGGAGCTTTTGTTTTATATCTTAGTTTTTTTGTTACACCATGATGCTTGTATGTGCTTGTATAAGTGGCTTCATGACACTTTGAAGTTAACTTCTGGATTTGATTAAGAACCGGTTTTATACTTTAGTTTGTAATATTAATGCTTTATGGATGAATACATTTAAAAATGTCACCATGTTTGTCTCGTCTTTGTATGACATTAAGAGGAACTCCAGCTCTTATATTTTTTCACTTAAAGCACTGCATAAAAGGTTTTTTTAGTGGTTTCATGAGCACATGTTTAAGGCCAGAGGGGATTCATCCTTTAGAGTTGTGTCTCCAGATTATTGAATGCATTCGCTCTATTTTTCTGCCGTCTTGATTCTTTTACGAAGCAGCAGAAGACTCTATCCTGGCTGAGAGCTTTATGCTGTATGATGTTGCATGTGTGCTTCATTCAAAGTTTTATCTTCTCTTTTTTAATCCTTGTTTATATGATAATGCACCTTGTGATTTTTTTTCACCTGGTACTATACAAATAAAGTGTACATACTTCCTAAGTATACCCATTTCAACTCTGCTTTATCTGGTAGCATCTTGCAGCTGCCCTTGTGAGACAGATGCTATATTTGTGTCTCAGATTCTGTCTCATGCGGTAAAGCTCACCTTCTATTTCTGATGGGTTCGTTGAATAATCTTATACTCCAGTCTTTTTTTTTTTTTTTGCATCTATGATTATTCAGCCACTTCAGTGTGCTGTTTGTACATGCCGTGCAGTGGCTTTTCCTTTGATAATGGTTCTGTACCCTTATTCAGTTTGTGCTTACTGCAGTTACTGCAGTGGAGTTCTGTCCTTTGGATTGCAGTAGCTATTTATATCTAATTTATCAGTTTGTCACTTAATGAGCTGGCCTAGGCCTCCTCCCGACTTTCTTCTCTTTTAGCTTTTCCGACGATAACAAACCTTATAATCATGGCATCCTGGTTCTTTTTGATTAGTTTTTACATGAGCAACTCTGGTTTAAAATCACAACTGCTATGTAATCCCCAAAGATTTTCTTGTTTGGGTGATCCTCTCCCGAGTCACAGTCTGAGTGAATCTGAGTGTGATTTGTTTTTGTTTTGTTGTTGTTGTTGTTTTGTTTTTTCTATCATTGTTAGCTAGTTTGTAGTGAGGAGAATTTGATAATCGATGCCATACCTGTTCCCAACTGTGGATATGCTGTATGGTTGTAAGTGGGTGTGATGCTAAAAATAGCCATGGCTACAGTAAGAGTACAGCTGAAACCTAACTGGATGAACAGTTAAATATATGGATAGAAACCGGTAACTTATTTTTTCTCTTTTTATTTTTCCTTCCTGTCGATGTTAAACAGGTATGTAACTGTCACTCATGTACTACATACATTTTTGAGATTCTACTTCAACTGCATCCACTCCTTTCCATTTTGTTAAATTAGCTGGGTGCATGAGTAACTGCTTCACACAACATGTATTTATGTTCAATCAGCGACATGACACGACTAATACAGTATACAGTTATTTTTAAGCACCTGAGTCCTTTCACTGAAACTCTTCTTTGAAACAGTAGATGTCAATAAAAAGATAATATGCCTCTCATTAACAAGTGGTAGCAGAAAGGAGTCCTGAGGACGTCTGCTCTTCATGTGCAATCCTGTCTTTGTAGTTTGACCAGTGATGTGCTGCATTTGAAGCCTATGTAAAATTTTGCTATAACTATGCCTTCTATGGTTTTGTTCAGCTATATGCAGGCCTTTAAAAACCAGGATGCTTTCAGACTCCATCCTGCTCCTCTTTTTGCTGGGTGAGCTCCAATTGCATCATGTGTGACAACAACTCTGTAAAAACATAGATATGCTGAACGGGCAGAAATGACTGAACAGATTCCATCCATTGTAGGCAGTGTGGTTTTTTTTGTCCACACTATTGCAATTCTAAATTTGGCTAGAGTATCTTTTTGAATAGGCGTCCTAAATATTGGTACAAACAGGCAAGTCGGTGTTTATTCCTATTAGGTGGTTGCAATAACTCTACAAAATATATCACCCATGGCCCATCTTTAACGACAAACAAGGAGGGTAGCAGTGCAAAAATATTAGGGAAAGCCAGTAAGCTGCTGTCACACTTTCTTCTACCTTACTGTGTATGCTTGCAATTTGTTCTAAAAAGAAATGGTTGCTTATGAGATGGAAAGCACAAAGGGGCGGCCATAGCAAGAGAATGCCATCACCTCTTTAAAGTACTACTATTACCGTCGATGCTTGTTGGACAGGAAAGTTGTCAATGGCTTCCCCAAAGGAAAATGCTGCTTTCATTTATGGCAAGGAAATAACTTTGTTTAATTTTATTTAACTACATAGAAGTGGCACCAGTTGTGTGATGATTGGCATAATTCTGTAAACCTAAAAAAAACTGAAAATGTACTAAGCCTCCCTAAAAACATAATTAGTTGACCTCTAAATGTTTTTGCAAATTTTTGTAGTTTGGTTACAAGTAATTTGTTTTGTAAAAAAAAACAAAAAAACACTTGTAATTCTTGTAATTAAAGAATTGCAGGAATGTTTAGACCATGAAGCCCAGAAAAAAACAACAACAACAACAAAAAAACATTTAACCTCTGTTCTTCTAGAAAGTGTTACATAAACTATTTATACCAGCATGTTGAAAGTTAAAACAAAAATAACCCTTTATCAGTTTCCTGTTACTGAAACTTTGGGGGTTAATGTGGTGTTGGTTCTCATATTTCCAAGAGAAGATTGTATTATGGCAGATCAAAATCCCTTTGCTTTCACAGTCAAGCAGATGACAAACACAAGCAAAACAATTATTTTTTTGTTTTTTAAATCAGAGTTGCCATTAGAGATTGCTTTTTAGACACACATTAATTCTATTTAAGTATAGCAGCAAAAATGCTGCTATAAATATGCATATAGATGTGTGCGTGTATATACATATGTGTATATCTGTACACATACACATGTGTGTATATACACTTTTTACAAAATAGCCAAAGGGAAAAGCTGAGTATTACATTCTAAAAAGAAATGGTTGCTTATGAGATGGAAAGCACAAAGGGGCTGCCATAGCAAGAGAATGAGAAAAGCAAAGAGGGAGATAAGGTTAGCTTAAGAGAGGGTGAGGTGAATTCAAATGAGAATGAAAGAATGTGGAATATTGGTAAAGAGCACAATGTGTAGGGAGTAGTACATGTCTTAGGAGTTTTTTTTTTTTTACAATGGGTCTTGCCTCTTTAGAGCTCCTCTGTGCCATAGAGATCAAAATCTATAAAAGAAGCTTCAATCTGAATTCTGCATTCATTCCAACTAGCATCTAAGCACAATTCTGCCTCATGTTCATGTTAAAAGGAAACAGTGGCTCTCAGAAAGAGAAGTACTGCATAGACACTGAGGGGGAGCAAATGTGGAGGTGGAAAAACACTGGCATAGTCAGATTCTGTGACTAAAATCAGGGCTAAAATAACTTTTTGCTCATAGAAAGAATTGGGGGGGAATTGGTTTCTGTGGAGCTCACATCTGCATGGTACATCGAAGGTCATGACACACCTGTAAACCTTCTAATCTAAGCTGTGGAACCTTTTAAAGTCCCAAGCGGCAACACATCAAAACTAGCTCGTTTAGATTCTTGAAATCTGCTCTAATTGGTAGCAGCAGCTACCATGGGTCACAAAGCAGCTTAAAGCAGTCATTAGTTACAATCAGCTGTGCAGTTTTGGTGTAAAAGCTAATTTATTTCCTTTCATCTATCTAAAACCAGATATGAGCCTTCCGGGAATTTGCTCCACAAGACTCCATATAATTAACATAAACAACACCTGAGCACAGCAGATATGTTACAAACATAGTAAGCATCTCGTGTGACCAGGTCTTGGGTTACTCATGAAATATGTTTACATTTACGTAGTTCCACTGTGTCTCATCTGAAAAATTTATATATAGCACTATTGTAAGTGGGCAAAGTCACATGGGGAAAGCAATTCTTAATCCATGTAGATCTCCTCACATGACTGGCTTTACATTAATATATTGACATAAACAGCTTCAATCTTGGAGCACAACATATACTGATCCAGACATTTTGCGGCAGATTTTGTTGTGGGATGGTTGTGATCAGACTGTGGCATTGCTGAGGATTTGTGGGAGCCCAGGTTGCTTTTATAGAGATCTTTAGAGGTGTTTCAGTCTGGTGTCCTCATTAGGCGCCCCTGAATGACTAACAGTGGAGATTCAAGCATGCTGGAAAGAATCAAAGTAACGCTCTGGATTTGTTTGCTGAGAGAATAACTTCATAACATGATATATAAAAAAGTTAGTTTTTCTAAACATCCCCCCGGTATTTGATTGGATGAAGAGAAGCTCTGACTGATATATCAGTACTTTCAGTGTAATTATTAAGCGAGGTTAACATACATTTTATTTCATTGAACCACACGAACACACAATTTCTATAGGAGGTGAATGCTGCTAGTCCTCATTCTTTAGATAATGAACTTGAGAGGCGGGTGCTCATGCCAGTTTTCCTGACAGAGCAGTTTGCACCCCTGCTGACTTTATAGATGTCCCTATGTAATGAGAAAACTGGTTTCTGTTGAAAACTCAGGCACACACACGCAGACAACACAACTCAGCTCGCATTATTACAGCACTGATGGCACTATTCCACATGATCACCTTTAGCCATTAAAATACACAGCTGAATGGAATACAAATTATGACTTAGCATTAATGTGTGTTGAGTTTTGTTCCACTGGTGCTATACACAAATTTCCCTTTCTGATTCTGCTCCACCGAGACCAGACTGAAGCATCACAGGCAAGGTTTGAGGTCGTGTGTCCAATTTGCAGCAGAAGTTAACTTTCTAAACACTAGTGATATCAGCAATGTGTCTTGGTTTCTAATCACATTCACATTTTAGATCGCATGCATTGTGTTGTGGAGGAAAGAAATCACCATATGGCCTAGAGCAGTGATTTTCAACCACTGTGCTGCGGCACACTAGTGTACCATGAGTGATCGTCAGGTGTGCCGTGGAAATTATCCAATTTCACCTACCGTATTTTCTATAGATTATAAGCTGCTACTTTTTTCCTACACTTTGAACATGCGGCTTTTCTGTGGATTTTTCTTCAACCACCAGGGGGCTCTTTAGCAGGAAGTGAATTATTGGAAGTCAAAATTGGAAATCAAAGAAGAACACGCCAATTTTCATTTAGAACAAGCACATGCTAGTAGCAGGCACGACGGAGAAATGTTTTCAAACTCATATGATGCAGCTTTTAAGTTGAGGAGTATCGATCTGGCAGTACAGGAGGGAAATAAAGCCGCTGCACATAAACTCGGCGTGAACAAAACCGGATTTGGAGACGGAGAACTGCGTCATATCCAGCAGTTATTAGGACGCAGCCCTCTGCTGGCAGAGATCCCAGCGGTCTGTACGTGCGGCTGATATATGTAAGTTTCCATGGGGGGTTCAAAAAAATTTGAAGGTACGGTTTATTGTATGGTGCGGTCATAGTCCGGAAAATACGGTAATTTGTCTTAAAATATTTTTGAAAACGAATTAATTATCTGCAAATAATCCCATCTTTGAGTGTCTTTGCTGTAGTAGTGACTAGCGGCGTAATCATGTAATTTTATTACCACTAGATGGCTACATTCATGCTTCACATATGACAGTGTTGTGGCACTGTTCAGGTGTACCTTGGCTCAGAAAAGGTTGAAAAACACTGGCCTAGAGGTAGCGGACTCCACCCACTGTCTGTCTCTACAATCATTTTCCATAAATTAGAATATGACTTCAGATAATGCTTGTTTGTCAAATTAACAAACAAGCATAATCTGTGCTTAACGGTGACCTTTGTGGTAATCATGGGGTATGATGCTAGAAGAGAAGGTACAGAAAAAAGCAAAGGTAACAATTATGTGGGAAGATATTAAAATAACTGATTTCTCAGGTTCTTGTTATTGCATGTTTTGTTCTAACCCTTGCAAATGTATTGAGATTCTTTGAAGTTTCATATTGTGACCAAAAAGACCACCTGTAGTCACAATATAGCAGTTTTTTTTTTGGACTTTCATTTTCACTTGTTGGTTGTCGTAACATAATGAATTGTGATAAAGTTGAAGGGATATGAACCTTTTGCAAGGCACCATAGCGTACGCGTAACCATTTGTTCAGGATACCGATATTTATCCACCCACCCATCTCAGTAACATGCAGTTTACCAATTTTACTTTTAGCAAATATAAAATTATTTGTATGTCTTTGGATAGGTGCAAACTCATACTCACAGGGGAAAGTTGAACTCAGCAGTGGAGTTTTAAATATGTGAAGTGATGTGGCCGACTACATCACCACTTTGCCGTCATTCGTAACAGCAAAGTTACGAATGGACAGGGACAGCTTTTCTCCCTGTCCATTAATATTTCTATGGGTAATAGTTTATATATGTCTGGGGGAAACAAATCTTAACTTTCAATCATGTAGATTTGTCAGATTATAGCTCATATAATATGATATTAGAAGGTCTACATAAGATATGTGAACTCTTCAAAACAAGGCAGTAGTGGTGTTCTAATAAATCAGCCACCAATCATTATTGGCTGTTCGCCATGAAAAAGTATGTGACCAATGTATCTGCCACTTCACGTTACACAAGTGTCGATTACTATCTGTGGTTGCCAGTCATAAAAACTGATCACCTGAATCTCATTGTTCGAAGCTTGCAAAGTGCAATGTACCTCCTACTTTCCTTCATGCTGCGCAAGCTTCCAGCAGCAAATCTAACTCTGATTAGTCAGAAACAACCAATCAGAGCAGTGATTGGAAATAATAAGTGATTGATATCTGTATTGGCAGTAAGAAATCTGATCGGAGCGTCCCTTATAGAAAGTTATTTGAAGAGTTTGAAGTATGCATTATGCTAATTTTACAATCTCTTGCACACTACAAAGTTAAACATTTAATTCAGTGTAAGCAATGTGTGCATTTTGTACTTGATGTAAAACAGCAGAAACTTAACAAGTGAATTTTGTTAGAAAATTTATTATTTTTCTATAATCCCTAATATTTAATAATATCTCACACACACACACACACACACACACACACACACATATATATATATATATATATATATATATATATATATATATATATATATATACATATATATATATAGTAATTCATGTAATGTAACTGAAGCCAAAAAAGAAACGGATTCAGTTTCAGAAATTAGGCTAATAAGGATCTTTTAAAGATGGAAAACAGAAAAATGACTGGAGCATGTCAAGACTCCAAGACTGGTGAAATCAGTATGGACAGGTTTTGTGCTTCCTCAGAAATAATCAAGAGAGAAAAAAACCCAAGAAAGATATAATTTGGAATGTCTTTAGCATTTTATTAAACTGATCCACAAAGCAACAAAGGTTACTTTGGGTTTCATCTGAATGTTTAGTGTAGATTATTACTGGAAAAAGAAATCCTCTTAGACATTTTTACTGGAACCAAACTATCATTATGTTATCTTTTTCGCTTAAAAAGAAAAAAAAAAAGTAAGGCAACAAATAAGATCATTATGTGTATTTTTAAGTGCTGATGCATTTACCTTTTTGATTGTGTGGCTTAGTATAGATATTTCATTGACATTCTATTTCCAGGTTTATTGAACCAGCTTTAGTCCATCTTACAATTATTTCATCAGCTGTTGGTCACCATGACTTCAGTGTGGAATGAGATTTCCTCTTGTTTTGTTGCAATTTAATAGACTCCAAACCCTCAAGGTCTTGTAAACAGTGGAGACGTTCTTAGTGATGACATAGCTCAAGGAAAATGTGTTTCCCGCTTTTGATAAAGGAAATAATGTTGTACAGCAACTAATCATTGCTTGAGGGGGTTTTAGATTTGATGGTAGTTTTTGCCTTGATTTAATTAGACATTGCAGGGTGAATCAGCCTGTGTTTAAAACAAAGCATGAAGCTATGTGTTGCACCTGGCTGGACTAAGCAACACTTTTATGAACCAATAGCTGAATACGTTATTGAATTAAACTGAGTTAAATTTAAGTTTGAGCCTGCATATTTTTGGGCTCAGAGTCCCAAAGCTGCATGCTTTTCTCCACACTGAAGCCATGTTAAATGGTTAAAAGAGGAATAAAAAAAAATCTACATCTTCCCACCAGGATGTCAAAGTCTGCTGACCATGCTTGCCAAGCTTAGATCATCTGACGAGAGAAGTTCAACTGAAATAATTTGCTGTACATTTGAATATCTTTCAGTTAATATGGCAAGGATTTTCTCAAAGCCCAATAGAAAGACCTAATCAGTGTGGGATGGAAAACTTGGTCTTAAAAGAGATTGAGAGAGCAGATTGGCGTCTCAAGTGCAAACCTTCTGGATTAATTTGCATGTGGTGCAAGGCAGATTGCTTTGGAAATGCATTAATCTCTAAATGAATATGTTTCCAACATAGTTATGTCAATTGTTGCATAGTAACATTCACTCTCTCCCTAAATCTGTACTGGCTGATTTCACTTACTGGAGTGAGAAACACACTGAACTCAGATTCACCCAGCCACACTTAAAAGCATGCAAACAATCATGCACTCATAAGTAGCCAATTTGGGGGTAGGGGCCATGGCCAAGGGCACATCAACATGTGGCAGGAAAGCTGTACTACTTGTCCTCCCACTGAGCCACGCAGCCACGCTTGAAAAGCCAGCACATAGCACAGGTTACGACAATTATGAGAAGACAAAAATGACAAGGGGGAGAGAAAAAGAAATGACATAATCCGCAGAAGTCGCTGTTGTAATTCTAAATTTCTTAGTTGTTTTTATGCTTTTTTTTGTGTGTATGCATTTAAGTTTTTGTTTATGCCTGTCTCTATGTGAATATGTTTGCTGGATTTTTGTGTGTGTGTGTGTGTGTGATTCAGGTGTCAAACCACAAATGCCAAACGATTAATTTGATCTGGATTTGTCCTTCCATGTCAGCTTGTAGCTCTCTCCACAGCGCTGCTGTACATCCACTTTAGCTGGTGAAATAGTTAGGACTGTTTCAAGAACTAATTGCAATGTAGCACTCTTAGAATAACAGTGCTTACTGTTTGCTAAAAGCACTTCTTTTCCTTGTTTTGCTGTGCCCCATTGTTTGACAAAGACCATTAAGCACTCTAATCTTTTTTTTTTTTTTTTTGCACAAAACATGTGATTATGAGCCCATTTCCACATCCAACGTGTTCTGCACTAATTTCCCATAGTATGTCTCCAAAGTCCATATGTCTTTTTTTCTTGATGTTTTATTAAAAAAAAAAAAAAAAAAAAGAGGCTTTGATCTGAGAAACTAAAATAAAGTGAGCTTGTCTGATTCATTCTCAAACCCACTTGGGGGGTTTTGAACGGCCAAGTTTTAAAAAAGCATTTCAGGTTGAAAATCAAACTGCAAATATTTGTAGCAGATTTGATAGTCAGCATGTGGATTTGACTCATTGCTTCACAACATGGTATCCATTTTGTACATTTTGGATAAAAGAAAGCTTTGTATATAGCATTGGTCACGTTTTGTCTCTGTTGTGGTCATTGAAAACTGATGAAGGTTTACTGAAATGCAGCATTCGAGTGAAGAAATCTCACATTCTGCTCATGAATAGAGCTGATAGCCTCATTGGAAGGATTCAGGCTTCAGTTTCATCGCTCTCCATCACACTTTCATGAACATTTAGCAGCCACTTGCTGCCACTGGTGCTAAATGCAGCTCAGTGTTAGTTGGCACTTATGAAGCATAGTTGTGGTTATTTATCTATTAATTTCCAGTTTCCTCTTTTTCCTGAATGTTTTTTTTTTTTAAAGATAACGCCATGTTTTTTTTTTGTTTTTTTTCTAAATCATCATTAATTATTTGCCAAATTGAACATTGAGTAATTTCTAGTTTCTAACTTGACTAATTTGCACACCAAGGACAGCAGTAATTATTGGGATAAATCTGTTTTAATATTGTTTAGACTGGTGCACCTTTAATTTGTTTCCTATCATTTACTAAGCAATAACAGTTTGTGCTAACATCTTTCTGTTTTATTTAATATTTTTTTCTAGCCAAAAGTTGCAGCAGAATTATCTAATTTTTTCACAGAAAATTTAGTGAAATTGTACATTGTATTCTGTACAATGACATTACGATGGTTTTATAGGTGACGTCTATGGTGGAACAAGTTGGTTTTGTGGGTTGAAATATGGCTTCTTTTGACACTATACCATTCTAAAAGTAAAGGTAACAAAGCATTTTTTCAACGCTTTTCAAAAGCACGTTTCTTTTCTAAGTATTTTAAAATATTTGTGCTTCATCGCCTGGCTTCCCTGTAGGTCAAAGAATGTCCAAAAATAAATACACAAAAAAGCTTCAAGTAAATGACAAACATTGCAGACTTGCTTTTACTGAATCACATTGACTTTCCCATTTGTTTTAATTAGAAATCTGTATATGCACTTCTTTTACACCCAGGTAAATGCATGCAACAGACATGCATCCTGCCATCTATGCCTTATATCCAACACTCTGTGGGTGTTGGATCCTGAGGGCCACCTACCTTACCGCAGTAATGAATAAAACAACAGCCATTTGGATGTATCTCTCTCTGTGTGTGTGCACAGAGGTTCTGCTGATATGCTGGCTTACAAATGAATACCTTTTGCTGGCTATTTTTGCTGGAGCTCTGGCAGTTTCTGGTGATGCTTGTTGTGGATGTGTGCATGCATAGATGGTAATCTAAAAAAAAATAAAATTAAAATAAGAATTGCCAAACCAAAAGACAAAGAAAAACAGGAACAATATCCATGATTGCTATAAGGAATAGGATATACTCCCTCTTTGAACTGCAGTATTTACATGCCTCTTGAGAGTAATCAGTGTTTGCATGAAATTAACTGTTTGCTATTTTCCTTTAAAGAAACCATGTAATTATTACTGTTATGATTTTTATTTTTATTCTCAGTCCTTCACACAGGATGAAGCCTTGATCTTTTTGACATTTTAAATGATGCATCTAATTTTGTTTAGGACTCTGTAATAAAAAAAAAAAAAAAATCTTCCTTTTCTCAAAACTATAAAAAAATACTGTACATTTTTTTTTAAACTGTCTTACACTTTTTATTCATGAAATTCAATTCAGAACTTTCCAGTTGCAAAAAGACTTAGATATGTCTTGGAACGTAAAGGAGCACTGTGACACTGATTTGATACGACAGTTAAAAAGTTACAAGCAGCATCTCTGAGCAGCTGACTTCAAAGCAGATTGACTGACTTAGTATTCATCCAATTTCAAGATGATAATGCAAAGGCCAGTTTAAACTGTACAAGTTGCTGAATAGAGCCCAAACACCAGCTGGCATCAGGTAAGATGATGCCAAAGTAAATGTGTAACGATAAAAGCGAAACAAGCTTACAGAACCTGAAGTTGAAATGAAGGGGACAAAAACATAGACAAGATATAAGATGATGGCAACAGCAAAATATGACAAAGATACTGGGAAGAAAACATATAAATGAAGTGATTACTCGTAAATGAAACAGGAGCGCTGGTGTAACGATTACACAATGCAAAACCTTAAAACCTCCACTGAAAAACCAAAAAGCAAAGTAACAGAGAGAATTCAAGGATCAATGGTAAGTAATAACTTGGTAACTACTGTTAAAATTAGTGGGAGTTTTACTCTACAATTTTTATATGTATCAAAATGAATAAAAAAACAGTCGCATCAAAACTGTTATAATTAATATTTCAGTACCAGCAAAGGTATTTTTTTTTTTATTCATAAAACACTCAGATCATCCTGTACTATGTTTTAAAGTTCTGTCAATAAGGGTTACCATGATGGTGTTTTCTCAAACCCTGAGAATCAAAATCTTGAATTATAACACCTCCTCTGGCCAGTCGGCCATCTATCATGTATCACTGAGAATCTTAATTCCTCTGTAATGAAAATATGACGCACATTAATTTGAAACCCATTACAAACCAGCTGACCCCACATGAAAGCAGTTAATCATGTCTTTTGTTTTTGTTCTTGTGTATGACTTCTATTTGTGTATGGGTGCGTGTGTGAATGCATTAGGGTTCTCTAGTTTATTTGTGTGACCCATAGGATTGCCAATCGCTAATAGCTTTGTAAATGGAGGGGCTTTATTATGGCCTTTATTACTTTTTAACTGACTAACTGCTTACAGCTTGCAGTGTGTGTGTAGTAATGTGTGAATTTGTAATGAATATGAGAATGAGGAGGGAGGAGTGCAGCTTTACAGCAGAAGGTATCTTGTGTGCGGTGGACGGTGCGCATAAAACACAACTAGAGGGAACACAACTAGAGGGAAAGATGACCAGAGATATGTAACCACTGTTCACGTTTCCCCTGTGAACAGCGCCCAGATTCTGACCTACACTCTATGTAATACTTCACAATGAGAAATAAGTGTGTTAATTAGCAACAGCCTATGCTGCGAATAGAGTGCGTAACTGAGCACAATCGCAAGGCTAAGATAACTACAGCTAAGATCTAAATGCAGTGCAACTTTAACCTTATACCAAAGTAAGGAAGGAAAAACGGTAAGGTTGAAAACGTACCAGTTTAATAACGTTTTAAACTGGTACGTTTTAAACTGGTTTTATTGGCAATGCTCTATTAATGTGCATTGCCCACATGCACATTAATAGAGCATGTGGGCTCTATTAATGTGCATAGAACCCACATGCAATGCACATTAATAGAGCACAGTTAACTTTCTGCATTTAGCACGCTTAGTGCAACCGCGCTGTCACAGAACTGTACAAAACAACGCTTTAAACAGGATACATACATACAAATAAACAAACAAGGTTGAATGGATCAACCACACTATTCAGTCTCTTGAGTTAGTAAAGCAGTCCGTTAGTTTTACAAACGTTGCAGGCCTGTAGGGACTCAGTTAACATTCGTCCTCGGAATAGCAGTTCCAAAGATGGCGGCTCCCAGAACAAGCACGAGGAATGGGTTACTCGCCCCACCATGGATTACCAGTTTTAAACAAACGGCAATAAAACGGCTCCAACTCCAGTCCTACAGTCCTTTCCGGCTCACGAGCGTGGTTTGGGTCTGCAGCTACAAAATCTAAGCAAGCCGTTGAGCGTGGTCCAGTTCTGTGGCTCCAAAAAACAGGCAAAACGTCCAGGGAAAAGTTCGTAGCTCCAACTGGTTAGCTAAAAAATAACAGTCCACAGCGGTATAGATCCAACCTCGTCCATGAACGGCTGCCGACCAACTGCCAGTATGTAGCAGCGGGCACGTACACCTCCAGTACTGTTCTCACCCCCATCACAACCAATCAAATTGCTTAAACTTGATTTTGCCCTTGACTGACCAGTAAGGTAGAGACAAGTAAAAACGATGCATTTACTAGCGGTAGTAAATAACAGTTACTAACAAAATGCTACATTTACTGTGTGTTTTAAGCAAACGGAATATACTTGTGTGTATTATAATGTAAAGGACTTTTACAGTGTGTAAAGCCTCCGATATGAGAGTGTAAAACATTAACCAGGTTAAGTAACTGTTTAAAGCAAAAAGGCCTACAATGCATTGTATTTAAGAACATGTTTAAGGTGTGTAGGAGAAAATAGTTTATATATATATATATATATATATATATATATATATATATATATATATATATATAAAATAATCCCCTTCTCACCCTCCGCGGGTGGTCTCTTTCATCCTCTGAGCTCGGGTCCTCTACCAGAGACCTGGGAGCTTGAGGGTTCTGCACAGTATCTTGGCTGTGCCTAGAACTGCACATTTCTGGACTGAGATGTCTGATGTTGTTCCTGGGATCTGTTTTAGCCACTGCTCCAGTTTGGGGGTGACTGCCCCGAGGGCCCCGATGACCACAGGCACCACTGTGGTCTTCACCTTCCAGGCCTTCTCCAGTTCCTCTCTGAGGCCCTGGTATTTCTCCAGTTTCTCATGCTCCACCACAATGGCTTTCCTCTGTTCTTTATCCACCACCACAATGTCCAGTTGGTCCGCCATTAATATATATATATAAAACTCTTTTCTCCTACACACCTTAAACATGTTCTTAAATACAATGCATTGTAGGCCTTTTTGCGTTAAACAGTTACTTATATATATATATATATAAAAAAATAAAAAAAAATTCCCCTCTCACCCTCTGTGGGTGGTCTCTTTCATCCTCTGAGCTCGGGTCCTCTACCAGAGGCCTGGGAGCTTGAGGGTTCTGCGCAGTATCTAGGCTGTGCCTATATATATATATATATATATATATATATATATATATATATATATATATATATATATCCGTAGCCAGTCCCCCTCAGCCAAATCTGACTGAGGGGGTTCAGCCAAATCATCTACATGGATGACATCAAGCTGTACGGCAAGAGCGAGCGAGACATCGACTCACTGATCCACACCACCAGGATCTACAGCACTGACATTGGGATGTCATTCGGACTAGAGAAGTGTGGCCGGATGGTTACAAAGAGAGGGAAGGTCGTCCGCACAGAAGGGGTCTCACTCCCAGAAGGAACAATAGCAGACATAGAGCACAGCTACAAGTACCTGGGAATACCACAAGCAAATGGCAACCTCGATGAGGTCACAAGGAAAGGAGCCACAGCCAAATACCTCCAACGAATAAGGCAAGTACTGAGAAGCCAGCTCAATGGCAAGAACAAGATCCGTGCAATAAACAGCTATGCCTTACCAGTAATCAGATACCCTGCCGGAATAATTAGCTGGCCAATGGAAGAGATGAAGGCCACGGATGTTAAGACTCGGAAGCTACTCACCATGCATGGAGGGTACCACCTCAAATCCAGCACCCTGAGACTGTACACGAGCCATAAGGAAGGAGGCAGAGGACTAGTAAGTGTGAGAGCCACTGTCCAGGATGAAACATCCAAGATCCATAAATACATCAAGGACAAAGCCTCAACAGACGATGTACTCAACGGATGTCTCAGGCAATGGGGAACAGAGGACGAGGTGCTGGAGGAACCATCATGGGAGGACAAGCCCCTACATGGGATGTACCACCGACAAATAACTGAAGTGGCTGATATCAGGAAATCCTACCAATGGCTGGAGAAAGCTGGACTCAAGGACAGCACAGAGGCCCTCATCCTGGTTGCCCAGGAACAGGCCCTAAACACCAGAGCAATAGAGGCTCAGATCTACCACACCAGACAAGACCCAAGGTGTAGGTTGTGCAAGGAGGCCTCTGAGACAGTCCAGCACATAACAGCAGGGTGCAAGATGCTGGCAGGGAAAGCGTACATGGAACGACATAACCAAGTGGTGGGCATAGTGTACAGAAACATCTGTGCAGAATATGGACTAGAAGCCCCGAGATCAAAATGGGGGACACCCCCAAAGGTGGCGGAGAATGACCGAGCTAAGATCCTGTGGGACTTCCAGATCCAGACAGACAAGATGGTAATGGAGAACCAACCGGACATTGTAGTGGTGGATAAAGAACAGAGGAAAGCCGTTGTGGTGGATGTAGCAATACCAAGTGACCACATCATCAGGAAAAAGGAGCACAAGAAACTGGAGAAATACCAGGGCCTCAGAGAGGAACTGGAGAAGGCCTGGAAGGTGAAGACCACAGTGGTGCCTGTGGTCATCGGGGCAGTCACCCCCAAACTGGAGCAGTGGCTCAAACAGATCCCAGGAACAACATCAGACATCTCAGTCCAGAAATGTGCAGTTCTAGGCACAGCCAAGATACTGTGCAGAACCCTCAAGCTCCCAGGTCTCTGGTAGAGGACCGGAGCTCAGAGAATGAAAGAGACCACCCACAGAGGGTGAGAAGGGAATTTTTTATACATCTATCTATCTATCTCTCTTTCTCTCTCTCTCTCTCTCTCTCTCTATATATATATATATATATATATATATATATATATATATATATATATATATATATATATATATATATATATATATAACCTGAGGGGTTACAGATATAAAAGGGGTAGGCGTGATATGTGTGGTAAAAATCAGGTTTCAGTGTGCACAGATCATAAGCTGAAGAAGCAAGAAGTAGAAAGTGATGGAGGGAAAATGAGGACTACCAACTATTCTGCGTGTGGGCAGATAGATTGATAAGTATAAGGAACAAATTAGTAATACCGAGTTAGCATGAGAGCAAGCAATAGATAAGACAGGAATGCAAAAACCCACACTTTGCTCAGTGAATATTTAAAGCCTTAATTTCTCTGCTGGCTACCAGCCTTACTGGGGCTTATTTATGAAGCAAATATACACTTTATCCTCTGTGTTTGTGTATGTTTATTCCTGCACGCTCATTTGTACTCGTGTTTCTCTGTGTGCTAGTGTTTTCCTGTTTTGTAAGTATTCCAGTGCTTGTGTGCTTTGTGGTCTCTGTACACAGAGAGACTGGCAGTGACCAAGCTCCAACAACCAAGCACATCCGCAGCTCCATTGTATAGGATTTAAGACAGAATATATGGCAGCTGTTCTGTCCAGATGATCAGTAGGAGTACAACTTGTTTTTATTGACGTAGAGGACATGACATCTGAACAACAGCTGGTAAGCAAACACAAGATTTAAATAAAATGACATGAGGGAAAAGACACTTAAAGGTGCCAGTTGAGAGGAGAAATTAAAGTTACAGTTTTGAGAGGAAAGACGTGCCTGGAGATACAGTAGCAGGTGAAGATTGGGGTTGGGGGGTGTTTGGGCGTGCATGAAGGAGGCAGAGGACCATTCTAGAAGGACGGGGAAGAGGAGGGGGATTAAAATGAGAAGGGGACTTTGATGGAATTAGGGGAAAGCATTGCACAGAGCAGTGTGAAAGAGGACGACTCCAGGGAGGGAAGGAGACAAAGAGGAGGAGAGTTCAGAAGTTTGGGGGTTTAAACTATGAGGCAAACGAGGATAGGATAGGATTTGATAGCAGAGGGGTTGAGGTGCAGGGGAGGAATGTAAATGTCTTAAGATGCTGAAGACTTGCGGTTTGAAGGGGAAGTAGGGCAAAAGAGGGAAATCATTGAAAATTCAGCCTAGCCTTGAAATACAGTATGATGTCCATGACTTGTACAAGTTTTAGAACCTTCTACCAAAGCTTTTGCCAAAATCCTTCCTCGTTTTTGTCTTTATTCTAAGGGGTCTGTTTAAATACTCAAGATAATCAAAATCAGCAGATTTCTTTTTGCCTTCCTCTTGCCTTTATGTCAACGTCTCTTAGCTATGATCAGGTAAATGAATCTGACCATCCGAGCGACATTTGTTGGTCCCAATTTGTCTGTGAAAACCTCCCTAACTCATCCAGGCATGTTGCTCCGTTGTGGTTCCTGTGGTACAAAGTAATTTTTGAATAGCAGAAAAACACTAGTTGAGTGGATCTTTATGTTTTGAACATCTGTTATAGCTTTTCTTTTTCCAAGAGTTTCCACATCTGTGCAGGTTTTCTCAGACTGAACGTAGCACAGGGTGTCACACTAACCAAGCACAGCGGAAAAAGGATCAGCAACGACAGAGAGAGATCTTAGTGATGAGAGTGATGCTTAGAGAGACCATTAGGAAAAGGGAGGATAGTGAGGAGATATGGATAATAGACAAGTTAAATAAGAAGGGAGGTGCAGATAAATGAGGAGAGATCAGGAACATTGGTAGAAAGTGAATGAGGGCATGACAAAGACATGATGAGAGGAAGGGAGGTCTCAAAATAAGATGAGGTTAGATCTCTTAAGGGGAAAATTGGAAGAGGGAAATATTAAAAGTGTTATAGTGTACGGCAGAATGAGAACTGCTTCAACATTTCAAACTGTAAATCAAGAAGCGATGTGTGTTGTGCAAATTCATAGCATGGACAAAATGGAAAGGGCAGCAAAAAAGGCAGGCATAATTGCATGGCAGCTGTCTAGAGTACACAGGTACACTGAAAATACAACTTAGGTCATTTTGAAGATGCTCTGCTATCACTCTAATTATTTACTTATATCTTGGCTGAGGCTTAAGTACTCCAACAGCTGGCTCTCTGCCATCAGCTGTACTATTTCAAGATGGCCAATCGAGCATGGCTGGAAGAGAGCAGAGTCAGCTTTTACTTGCAAACAAGCAGGGCTGTGATGACGGAACGAAAATAAAAAACGTAAGAAAAGCCTCGTCAGTTTTCCACCTTTTCCACGGATTTCCAGAGCCCCGGCGATCCTTGGAAATTTACTTAAAAATCAAAAATAATAAGAGTATTCCGTATTTAATATGAGAAGTGAAAAGGTAAACTCTCAGGTGACATATGTTGAAAAAGCACAGTCCTCAGTGTTATGCGACATTGAGACGCAGGGTTCACCTGCTGGTGACCTGTAACTATGTGCTTTCTGTGCTGCTCAACTCTTTCACTGTGGAGAAAATGAATTCACACTCAGAATGCTAAAAAAAAAGTGAAGGAGAATAGAATAAAATATGAGTAGGAAGAAAAAGAAAAAAGATTTTCTTTGTGCGAAAATTAGGTTGCCTGTTAGTTTATGCCATTTATGCTGTATGAGAAATCTGGGCTATACCCTGTCATCAACTCAAGCTTCAAGATTCAGACAAGCTCACACACAAAAGACTTGCCAGTTAATCACCTGAATTGTGAGAAGTGACTCTGTTGGCAAAATATGGTGCCTAACCTTTTATCCAGCTCTTGCATTCCTGACTGGGGTACCAGCTGTTCTACTCAGGATATTTATTATTATTATTTTTTGGCCTTTTCTTCTTTTCATTTATGTTTACTTTTAGATATGTATGGTCCCTGGGATTCCAATAAAAAAAATCACAGAAGTCCCAATATAGCAGCTGCTTATAAAATGGAAATCAACAGCACAAAAATGACTAAAATGTTGAGCTATGGATTTCTTTAAAACGGTGCCTGCTCATGATTTCATTAATCCTACTTATCCCTCAGAAGCTGTCTTCTCAAGTTTATCTTTTAGGTCTGATGGAAACAGAGGCACAAACGAAGCAAAAAAAAAAAAAAAAAAAAAAACGAGAATAAGCCCGACAAACTTCTTTTCCTGCTGTCATAGTTTTATAAAGCGGAAAGGAAAATGTTTTCTTTGCATGTCTACATGGGTACATCGCAGATTTGGATTTTAAAACCTCTGGTTGTCTCACAGAAATTTGAGGAGGTTTTTTAAAATGCAGTTTGTTCATTTAAGACTTTGCTACACCTGCAATTTGCTTTATTGCTATGCTAAATGCCTCCAATATGCTCTAAAATTCACCATCATTTTTTACCAGCTGGTATTTTTGCTGCACAGTCTTCATAACAAACACTGATATTCTACAATGACCAGCAGTTTTCTCTGGCCTTCCATAAAAATGGACCTTCCTCCAATTGCATGCAAAATATCGTCTGAAATGTGGGGAAACTATGTCAGCGTAGAGAGTCGCTGCTACTTTGGTAGCAGATCTGCCTTTATGTCTTGTTTCAGATTTAGGACATGAAAACTTGTGCTTATGTACATTTATCGTTCACAAGTAGCTTCATGAATATGGTTGAATCAAGTTTTTCTGACAAACACCTCCTTTGCTCGAGAAGAGGCACAAATTCACAATTTCTGTTTTAACAAATATCCATGTCAGCATGGAAAGTGCTGACACTTTCCATGCCCTAAACATGTCTGATCTTGTGTTTTATCATATATTAGGTTGTTTGCACACTATCATATATACCAGATGTTAAATATACACACATTTAATTTTACATCTTGATAGTGTACTACATAAGCAAGCAGCGTTTGGGATGATTCAGTACTTGCAAAACAGAATATGTAAATATCTATTTAATCTTGTTCTGAATACATTTGGTACATGTACTTTTGACTTATGACATTCACATGCTTAAACAACACACAAAAAAACCACTTGCACATTTTTCAAAATACAAAAATACATTAACATATTGTCAAGGTGTCACGTTGTCCTTCTCAGGCTTCACTGATTTGATCTGCCCTCATCAGTACATTAATTCTTCGCCCTCTTTCCCAAATTGTGCAACGTACACTTTAATTCAATGCTGTCCTCCTAGGTGCCAAAATGCTCTCCCATCTTGCTCTCTCATCTCTGAGGTAAATAGCAACCTGTTGTGAATTTGTGAATGTGTGCTTGAGTGCGTGTGTTTGTGTGTGTCAGTGAGTCTGTTAGGGCATTTGACACCACAGGATGATAACCTCCCACTGTTCATCACCATCATCACTCAGCACCGCCACTGCTTTGCTTTCATCATCACACTGAGACCAGGACACCTAGGTTCAGCCTGGTCACAAATCAGAAATACATCACTTTTGTGTGTGTGCGTTTGTGCATGCGTGTGTGTGTGTTTCTCCACAGTCATTATCCTTGTCAGTCTGCCGGTGTTCCTGTCACATTACTGTCATAAGCTCCAGCCTCAACAACAGGTTAGTATGTTTGTTTAAGAGACAGTGGTAAGGATGCCCCTTAGGATTTTCAAAATCCTCAGTTCTTTGTCTGCAGTTGTTCTTGTGAAAAAGGGAGACAGAAACCCAGTTGGAGTTCAGGGAGGGTGAGGAAGAGAGGGAATTTGGCAACACAGAAGAGCCTGACTGATAGTCAAAGAGCAGGAGGCAGGTGTGCAGACTAAGTCAGACGGAGAGGGATTCTGCAGGGCTTGAAGCCATTTTACCTCAAATAAGGCAAGCAGATGGTTACATCAAAACAGTCACTGACCTGAATGATCAAATCGTAACGCTGCTGGAACTGTTTAGCGTTTGAAAACCATTTGTCATGAGCACCTCTTTCAGTGCTGCCCTCTTCTTTCAGCAAGAAATCATGTGAAAAGAAGAGGGCAGCACCTTCTTCTTAACAACCATTGCCTCAACAGTGCTGAATCATTATGCTGTAATTATTTGATCTTTACAGAGCATGAAGTACAATAACGGCGTCACATAGTGTACCATTCTACTTTTTCAGTTCAGAAGAAAATTTAGTTGTGTTTTATGTGTGTTATATGTACTCAGCATATTCCTGAGTTCTCTGGATTAGAGAAGCTGTAACACTTAGTTTTCTAAGTATTACAGTATTATATATATATATATATATATATATATATATATAATTTTTTTTTTTGTGTGTGTGTGTGTGTGTCTCTGTGTTGCCCTGCGACAGACTGACGACCTGTCCAGGGTGAACCCCGCCTCTCGCCCGGAACATTAGCTGGAGATTGGCACCAGCAACACTCCCGACCCCACTAAGGCACAAGGGTGTAAAGAAAATGGATGGATAATTGTACTTTTGGTTTTTTGTTTTAAACATCTCAACATTTTACATTACTGGAGATGATTAATTTAAACTGCTCCTAAATTAAAAATACTTTGCATGCTGGCTTATAAGGTCAGTGCTGGGGGTACAACAGAAATGCAAAGGGAAAGATCTGACAGATTTGTTGTTATATGCAAAACGTCTCCCTCCTCCTTTTTTTCTTGTCTATCCCAAGGGTTTATTGGGAAATAAATAGATAAACAAGTTATTTATTGCTTCTTTAGCAGTGTAAACAAACTAGAAAATGAATACAAAACACTTGACCACAAGTAGACATCTGATCGATGTGTCTTGACCAAATGATTTGGGGTCTCGGCTTTGGGATGCCTCATCTGTTCAGTCTGACTGCTGCTGTTGCTGCTGTTGTCATGGAAGAGACTGTTAGGGAAAGGGTTGATGATTTAGTGCCTTTGCTCTCACACACTCCATGTATATTTGCGTGTGTGAGTGTGTGTGTGGGCGTGTGCTTGTGCAGCTGCCCTTGAGGCGACTGTGTGAAGCAAGATTCAGTGCTTTTTATTTCCTGTCTGATTAATGTTGTGGTGTTTGCCTTTGTGCTCACCGTCACATTATAGTAAAGGGGAAAGAATCCAAACTGCCGTGTGTTGTTTAAGTACAGATTTGTACGTCTTTGGTTGTAAGTCAACATGCAGCGATGCTCTGACAAAGCAGACAAAGAATAATTGACTTCCAGTCATCCTCTGACAGAAAAAAAAAATGTTATGAAGAAGGTTCTTGTGTGGTTATTTTATTTTTCTCTTGTATGTTGGAGATCGGATGAATATATGAAATCATTATCATTTGTGAGTTTCTGATTTTGAATTGCTCTTGTCATTGAGCAACCAGGGTTTACTTCCTACCTTGAGGCATTCATAAATTTTCAGGCACATTTGGCAGATAGTACAAATCAGTGTTATGACTTTTAGACATTTCTGTTGAAATTGTATCCACATCTGATTCTACTCATTTATTAACATTTTTCTTTTATGTTTGGCTCTGCCAGCACAGTGGGTTTTTTTAATAGGACCTGCTTAAATGCTGGCAGAAGATGAACCAAAGGCAGATAATAAGACAACTAAAAAAAAGGGAAAAATACAACTGATCATTATCACTTGAAGTGCATATTTTACTCAGTTTTGAAGTCACTCTGTGACTGCTGCACTCTTTTGATTCACATATTTGTTGCTGATCAGATGTTTGATAAGAACACACACAAAGCAATCAGCCACACAAAAACAGATTGCTGTACATCCCTGAGCAATTTTTAATCTATGTCTGGGAGCATGTTGCCATGGTGACATTATTGGAAAAAGCTAAGATTACAGAAGCCATTTTGCGTTTCTCTTGCCACAGTAAAATTCAAATTTTGAAAATTTACATATCACTTTTTAGAGCCAAATTTAAAACCCAACTGCAATGATACAAGTAATTGTTAAAAAATTAAAGCAATGATTAAAATTATTGCTAGCATTTTAGCATCATTGGGACAATTGTTTTGACCCTTAGATATAGGACCTAAAACCGTCCTCTGTTTCATTTGTCCCATTTGAACAGTTCAAAATTGTTTCCCAGCAGTACCATCCTCAAACAGATTTCAAGTCCATTCATAATTTAACTCTAATGGAATAGTTAATGTCTTTGTGTTTGCTTCAATTGCTTTTTTCCAGCCCTTTTTTCTTCTCTTCATTTATACTGCATGAGTATAATACTAACCGAGACTCAATCAGCAATAGAAAATTTATATTTTCAGATGCTGAGGAATTAAATGATTAAGAGATGTATATTTTATGAGGCTTTCTGATGTAGAGAAAGGTTGAAAACTCTGCATAAAGACTATGCAAAATGGAAGTTCTGGAATTAATTGTCCTTCAGGAGGTAATTTTGATCAATATTGTGTTTGAAAAGTAGGCCACAAAGCAATTTACTAGAAAATAGGGTTAATGTTGCCTAGACATTATTTTGTTTTAGTTTAAAATAGAGCTGTCAACGTTAAAATGTTAACGCATGCGATTAATCTGAAAATGTTAATATGTTAATATTACATAAGACAGATTAATCGATCTACTTTCTAGGTATTTTTACCTAAAAGCCTTTCTTCACGGAGGGATACCTAGTTCACAGCAGTGTGTTATGGGCTTGAAACACAGAGAGCGGCAGTTCTTGTTATGGGCTACATGGCCATTTGCCCAGGGCAGCAACAGTAAGGTGTGGGGCGCCCAAAAACTAGAAAATAAAATAGATCTCATCTATCAGTTGTCCCCTGAACAAATTTACTACGACTTGTATGAATGTGTAGTGGAGTAAGTTTCCCTTAGTCTTGAGTACTGGGAAATTACATTACTGGGGCCTTCCTGGGGCCACCATTCCTGGCGATTGTGCCTGTGTGGGTCAAGTAGTCGTCTTGCGATTGGAAGGTTGTAGATTCCATTCTAGCTTTCTACTGCCACATGTTGATGTGCCTCTGGGCAAGGCACTTAACCCCAAATTGCCTACCGATCTGCATATTGGTGTATAAATGTGTGCGCGTTTGAGTGCGATTGAGTGAATGTGACTCAGTGTAAAGAGCTTTGAGTGTCAAAATGACTGGAAAAGCTACATTTTCCATTCCCGGAGCACCATTCCTGTATGAACCATTTCTGCATGCATATTTATATATGAAGCTTAAAAGTAGGCATTGTGTTCATGGCGCTAGAGTGAGATTAATCTGGTTAAATTTTTAAATCAGCAGCTTTAGCTTAAATACTGTTTTATTTGACTAAAATCAGAATGGCTAAGTTAATCCACTGTGGAAAAAATGGCAATAATGTAGGCCTAGTATTTATTTTTATTTTTGTTTTTCAGGAAAACTCCATGGATAGTACTTCTCTTCACACAATGGAGACATCACAGTTCCTTTTGTACACTGCAAAGTTTAGCACTCAACCTCCATCCTGTAAACTGCAGCCTGTACAAGACTAATTACTGCAACATACCTCTATATGTGTTAGAAAACAGAGCTCAGCCTGTGTAGCTCGGTCATTAATGGAATTAGAAATCCGAAACCTAAACACATGCACAGCTACACACACATCTGTATTTTTTTTTCTTCTTCCGGTCAATTAAATAAGAGTTTCCAGTGCCTTAATGGATCAGGCTTTCACGATTAGCACCTTCGTGGATTCAAAAGCTAAAGTTGGTCGAACTCGGAGGCTAAATGGGAAGAAAGCAAATGGCTCATGGTTAATTGTGTGTAACATTCTAAAGAAAATACCACACCTCTACCAATTAGTCAACCCACAGGCAGGTTGACATTTAATTGTATGACTAATTTAGCACTGACTGGAACTTTATTGACTCTAACATAATGGTGCACTCCAGTTCTTCCTTTTTTCTTCTGTGTGCAGCATGTTTCGTTTTGGCCAGCGCACTATTACGTTTGACCTATAACTGACCTTGAAATGACCTCTCATTTTCTCCAGCAATCCAGATACTTGAGCTTTTGTTTAATGCATATCATAGAAAGCAAATTCTTGTTCCACAGCTCAGCTTTCTCACACATCTGTTGTGGAAATACACTCATGTTTTAGGAGTCATTCCAATTAAATAGTCAGAAAGATGTAAATAACTAAAATTAACTAATTCTTTTAAATTTAGTTTCATATTATCGTCATCCCAGGCACGACGATATTCAAATCAGGTGTCATTGGTAAACATTTGAACTAATACAGGGGCCGATCATCTAACCTCACTGTACATGTGTAATCCAACACTATCACAGTCAGATGGCATTTTTTTAATTTTGAGGGATAACTGCAGTGATGCATCACTATGTTGTGAGTGACAGTACTACATGAGAGATGATCTGTGAAAAAAATCAAGCTCCTCTGACTTCTCCCATACTTCTACCGAAATATGCTGAAATACACCACCGTCCGTCTGAGCCAATCAGAGCCAGGAGGAAGGTCTTAGCATTGTCAATCACGCTCATGCATGCCCTGATCAAGTCTCATATTATACTGTCACGACGTAGTGACAATTTGACCAAATATGGAAAAGACAAATTTGTATAAAAGTTACTTATTTTATGTGCTATTTGTGCACTGAATTTTTTCCAATCCTTTTTCCATAGGTGCCATCTTTGACGAGTCGTCACGAAAAGATGATGAAGTTTTTCGTCTCGCTGTGGCAGATCTCAACTTGAACAATGAGATCCTGGAGACAGAAAAGATCACCTTCTCTGTGGAATTTGTCGATGGAAACAACCCTTTCCAGGCTGTTCAAGAAGGTAGGAATAAAATAAGGCAAAAATGTTCTAAAAGGACAATTTCTTCTGTTGAAGAAGGTAGTTGACTTTGTATTCGTTTGAACAGGAATAAAAGCTAAACATAGTCAAATGTTCAAGCCACTCTTACTTTTTTTTGTTTTTGCTTCAAAATCCCTAGACCTTAACATATACTTTAAAAATTGGAGTATAGATTTTGGGTTTGGGAAAGTCACTCAGAGCTTTTATTTGGATGCTGGACTTAACCACAGTTCATTTGAGTTTACTGAATCACTAGGATCTGTACATTAAAATGATCCATTCA
This sequence comes from Poecilia mexicana, assembly GCF_051168715.1. Taxonomy (NCBI): domain Eukaryota; kingdom Metazoa; phylum Chordata; class Actinopteri; order Cyprinodontiformes; family Poeciliidae; genus Poecilia; species Poecilia mexicana. The sequence continues at coordinate 13,689,287 of NW_028263378.1, read as the reverse complement.
CAAGATCTGCTCACCAGATCACATGGTGAATTTGTTCAGAACAGTGCTGATTCATTCAGTGAGTGACTCGCATGCTGTTAATCAGCATGAACAGCTCAGGTCCAGATATCCCTTGTTTTGTGCCTCCTGATCACATCCTGATTCGCAACTACCTGTGCTGTGGCTCTGTGTCACAGCGTGGATGGATCAGTCCTGATTCATGGCTCACTGCGGTGTTCAGACAGCGCTGAATGTTTTTTTTTTTTTTTTTTTTTTCTTTCTTGCTTTAAGACAAGAACGACAGTGATAGTAGCTATAGAAATCTAATAAAAGATGTTTTTCTGTCACTGCGGGAACGGCTATATCACAGGAGACTGTACCATTCACGCAGTGTGTGAACAGCACACTCTTTGATTGGCTTTATGGTGAATGTGCTGGTGTGGCACTGTGTCTCTCATTGGGTAAATCTTTATCACATTTTGTGAGTCAGTGCTGGTGCATCCAACCAGCACACTGACACTGACCCATCTAAACTGCAAAATGAACAAATGAGTTAGAGCTCAGTGTGTTCACTTCAAATGATTCGTTCATTGAACAGACCGTTGTAGAACAACACAACACTGACATAACACTACTTTGAATCAAAGTCTTACTTATTACATAGAAGAATGGACTGTTTAAAGTAACTTTCTGATGGCAGCATTATTTAAAAATTAATAAATTACTATTACCCCAAGCTTATTTATTTGTTTTAGTTTTTCATATTACAATAATTACACATTACAAAGTTTCGCCTGCAGGTCTCACCAAATGCTGAGTTGCTCAAGATATATTTTCGATCAACCTTTTAGCATAACCACAAGTGTGGATGGATTCACAGCATGTAGGAGGCACTAAATTGTTGAGCAGCATGAGCCCTCAGCTAGTGGACCTGTTTCTGTCAGTGTGATTGATGGAGATAAAGTGGCATATATTTCACCTTTTTCCAAATGTGTCTTTTTATTTTAAAATGTGCAGCGGATGTTTTTCCCGATGTTTTCCTTGCTACCACTCACCACATCCGAAGACACTCGTTCTTCTTCTATCCCCTTGCATATCAGGCCTGTTAGGCAACAAATAGTTGACTCAGGCAGTTTTAATTTTATGGCTGATTTGTGTGTAAATTCAATTCTTTGAAGTTTTTAAAAATCTATAATAGATGCTTGACATACATTTTTCAACCTTTGTTGCATGAAGACACATTTGTGTGTAGAACAGCTTTGCTCTCAAAGTCAGAAAAGTTCATGAACATGCTGCATAGATGTGAGGATTTCAGCAGATTACTTCTATTTATCACCGAGTAAATGTCATGCATTTTAAAATTTTTATATTTGTAAATTGGATAAAAATTGTGCATAATGTTGCCTGATAAATTATTTACAATCTGGCATTTTAAAGGTTAATTATTCGATTGATACAACTTGGTGTTTGTAAACTGAACGTTAACTATATGTTAATGTGAATTAATGTGTTAATAATTCACATTAACTCTGTTTTCAGCTGGATTTACTTACATTCATGAAAGGTTATGCAGTAATTAGCACTTTGCCCTGCATTCACGTTTGCTGAAATATCTAGCCATAATTAGCTGCAGATTTACAGAGGTGGTAGCTTGTTATGTATTCGTCATTTGGGGATCTCTGACACTTTCTTTGTGAAGTAGAGCTGAAGAAGTGTAGGTTGGTTATGGATTAAGTAGGAGATCACTAAGCTTACACATAGGAAATATAATGCAAATCAACAAAATACTCTGGAGTAGTAAGATCTAGTCATGATATGTCCGTCTATCTGGTGTGATGAGGTAAATGAGGGAAAATATGTGATCAAAAGGATTCAGCTGGGCATATATTGTGATTTGTGTTTAATAATCCTTAAATCCACATTTGAACTTCCCATCTCTTATATTTATAATATTTCTAAACTTCCAGGGCATTGTATTCGTTTTTTAGCTCATTTTTTCTTTCCCTTCTTTCCTGTGTTCCTGTTCTTCAGAGATGGAGAAAATGACACACTAAAATGGTTCTTGCAAAAATCTTTCACGCATAGTAAATCACAAAGTGCAACCTTTCAAATGTGCTAAGTCGTCTACACAGAGGGTCTTCATTTTGACTAAATGGCTCATTTATTTTAGTGACTTCCAGGCACCATCACAGTTCAGTGTTGCTTTCTGTTACATGTGATACATAAAATGTGGTATTAATCATAACTGCAACACAGTTACTTTTTATAATAGGGGCAGGGGATGATGGGAACTGAAAGAAGGATCTCTACAGCTGTGCATAGCCTACACCTCTACAAGCTGCCAGTGGTTGTATTTATTTAGTGAAGATCCAGCAAATCCATTATGTTAATTTTGATAACTACAATGACAAAAAGAAGAAAGTATGAACTGACCTTGACATTGCTCAACAAAATTTTTATTTAACACAAGAAAGTGTTCTGTTTAAATAAACAATTGTCTGCACTGTCATACAGCTGCAAACAGAAATATTTAACCTCCCAAAGATTTTAAATATTTATTAGTTGAAGTTTCTCAAAGCACTGCTCTGCATTTGAATGACTATTACACAAAGCAGAAAATGCATAACCTTCATGAAGTCTATACCGAATGTTCATTTGATTCAGTTCTAATGGTATGCATAAATCCCAGCCATAAGGGCATTCAAGGCGAGAACAAATGAGCTTCCTCAAAAACTGAAATATGTGACTATTAATTTCCCTCAATTTTGTCATAACAGTCAAAGAAACACACAAAAATATTCTAAGGAAGTTCAAAACCTATTGGCCAGCTACCTGACTGGAAGATAGCCCAACAAATCCACAAGGGCTCAAATCATGCAAGACAACAGTTCTCATCACATCTCCAATCAAACCAAAGTTTGTTTAATAAAACCATAGAACATTCTAGTGTGGCACTATCTTTCACCACACACACACACATATATATATATATATATATATATATATATATATATATATATATATATATATATATATATATATATATATATATAAATTTTGGGATAGGATTTAAAGGTTGCAAGCCGAAATGAGCAAATATTCCAGTTAAGGTGATGTAATAAGCTTGTAGCTGCCTAATGAAAATAGTTTTCAGAGGTTGTAAAATCTAAAAAAAAAAAAAAAATGCTCCACAAAGTACTGAAGCTGTGCATGAGCACTACTGCAAATTAAGAACAACATTTGTAATTTTCAGTTGGATCATTTTTACTGTATATTCGTTTGTCAAAATAATTCAGTGTATCAACAAATACATTTAGTTTAACTGGGATTCATGTCATTCGCTGCTATTATCATTCATCCACATCACTGTGTTTGTGCATGCTTGTGCGTACAATACATTCTCACCACTGCATGACACATAATTGTGGGTCTGCTCCTGTCACTTACGCTCGCATTTTACTTCCTGCACCATATCCCTTCGTTTTCATGGCTGGCGCAGCCTAGACGGTGCTTGTGGAGCAGGTGGAGCTGTGTGGTGTCTGTCTGTATTCATGTCATTGTGTGCCTGCTCATGTCTCCATCGATTAAACCAGTAAGAACCACCTAATTGGATAACAGTCTATGCAGAGGTGGGGCCGAGCAAATGGAAAGCATAAGGAGACCACAGGAGGGAGGGAACTCAATAGTTGTCTTGCCTTATTTTTCATCTCAACTTAGTCTTGACATTCAGCGCCACCAGATACGCTTTGGCGCATGCTGCTAAAGACACGTGTGTTGAAGTTGAACACTTTAGAGTTTCCCTGGTTCATATTTTATTTTTCCTAGCAACAGGTTGTGTTTGAACATATGCCATTGACAGTTAAGTGGAAGTAAGTCTACCTATTAAACTGCAGATAATTTACATTTAATTCTAAAGTTTGTGAAACATATTTAATTTTCAAAACCTACACTTACATCACTATGCTGTGGTATGGAGGTTTTTATTGACTGATACCTATACATTTAATTTAATGTGGTAAGCATGATCTAATTTTTTATACTAAATATAAGAATGCTGGCTGGTGTTTTATTGCTTTGCTCTTTTAAATGTGAAAATTGTTGGTGTCAAAATTAAACTAGTTTTATAGAGAAAAATAAGGTACATTTTCCTACTCTGATAAATCCCATCCATGTTAATGTGACTAAAAATCTAGAAGGGAATGACACCAGTAGAATTTTAAAACTAGATGTTAAAAAGGTTCTTGTAAGCATTGTGCACTTGCATCTATCTCAATCATGTCTACTGCTAATTATGAGCAGAGCCTTACAGTCTGACATTTGAACAATGAAAAAACAAAGAATAAATGTGAGCTTACCAAAAATTCAAAAGACAATCAAAAAGAGTTTCTGCAGGGATAGGAGACACTGCCAGGAAGATAACCCCATCAGCAGCAGTCAAGCATTTATGGGCTGAGATGTGTAATGGAACATTTTTCTAATGCACTCCTCATCTCTTTTATTTTGGCCCCAATTTACATGGAGCTGGTTTTCAGCTCCATGTAAACATTTTTGTTTTGCAGTCCAGCTGCTCGTTTGCACGTCTCCAGTTATCAGAGTCACTGACACTTTTCAAAACCAGGTCTCAGATTGGCACTTTAGGGAACACTCCTCCACAGAGGTTTGAAGAACTCCACAGGTGTGAAAGCAAACGTATGCAGAACACACGGATGCATGATTCATTTTTCATGTCCCAATGGCAGATAACGGTTAATAAAAGGCAGAAAGCACTGTTCTGTGTTTGCTACTTAACCATTTATTTATTTATTTATTTATTTATTTAACACATCTTCTGACATTGAATATATATGTGTCATAAGACATGCGCTCAGCACTGGGACGGCGTATTTGTAGACAAGCGGAAGCTGACTGGCCATTCTGGAGAAACGGCTGTTGAGTCCAGGGCCTTCGGCCTGCCTCATTCATAACTCGAAAAGTTATGAGTTCCTCAAACAGCACCACAATAGTGGATGAGGCTGCAGAGTCAGGCCTAGTCACTGTGTGTGCACAAGAACAGGTGTAAAACCCAGGCTGAAGTTAGCAGAATAACCTGAATTCTGACTGTGTAAAGACTATTTACAAGGTATAGCTGATCACTAACCCTAACCCTACCCCAGGAAGACATAAGGTGAAGGAGTACACTGTGGAAATAAAATGATTTGTGGTTTTCTGCCCACTAAACCACAACTTTCTGAACCTTTTTTTGCTATAGTTACAGCAACAGTCATTTGGGATTTGCCTCTAGACAACAGGTCACCTAGAGATAAATATTTGTTCCCTTTCTTCTGAGCAAAGCCGTTCAAGCTCATATGGATTGGATGGATAATGTCTGTGAACAACTATTTCCAGGTCTTCTTCCACATATTTTTGACCAGATTCTAAAATGGACGTTATTTGAGGCTTTGACTGAAACAGTCTAACAAGAGTATGCTTTCATCTGAACCAAGAATGAGAGGCTTTGGCCCAGTCTTACATCTCCTGTAATCTCCAAGAGGTTTTCTGAGATGCTTGATTACATCCATGTGCACAGCACATTTTTCAGATTTCTAATGCTTTTTATTATGTTGTGAACATGCACTACTCGAGACAGTAAAATCCATTGTAGTTTGTGTTTGTAATGTGACCAATATGAAAAAGATTTGAGGCTTTGTTGTCTGGAGTATGTATTTTTCAATTTAAGGGCTGTACTGAGTCATTCTTAACTTTGCTGCTCAAAACTGGCTATTATTATCAAATATTGAAGTATTATTCAACTCTTAAGCAAAGACCGTTATAATGTAATAACAATGTTTTTTCTTTCAAATTCCTTTTGTCTACTGCTTTTTTTATGCAAATTTTACAAGACAGTTACTTGAATTTCTTCTTTGGTCAAGTCCACAAGCATAGGTGAAGCTTTTTAAAACATGTTATTGTGTTTCTGCATTTTCAGTAGAGTATAAATTGATTCTTAGTTGTCGGGCTCAAATTTCATGGAAACTAATATTCATTTACCGAAGAAGAGCGTTATTTATAGAATTTCCTGATGCAGTGCTTCAACTCCCTCTGATGAATCTCTGAGTTGTCATGAATATTTCATTGACATTATTTCATTTAATTTTAATTAATTCAACAAGGATGCAGTGTCCTCCAACTAGACGCTGCATTCAAACTTGTCAATTCAGAATAAATGAAGATGTTTACTGGTCCTGGTGAAGTTCATTAAGAAAAAGATTTAATTTGAAGTAATTAAATGATGCACTCCTGTAAAGGTTGGCCTTAAAATGAATAATCCTCTTATGTATGTCTAAGTTGTCCCACTCTGAGTTTTTGAAAATTGAGTTTATTCCTACTTTGTTATATATCTATAGCCATTGGTTACTTTTCTCCATGTTCTTGTGTTGTTAGGCAAGGGAAGCGCATCAAAGGGAACAATTAAATATACAAATAACAATACAGGTTCTTGCAGAGTTCAATTCCACAAGCACAAAAGAAGGGACACTGACTCACACGTGGGGTTTCCTTGAAGACTGTGGTTTTGTGTGTACAGGTTTTTTGTTCTGTATATTTAATAGTCAGTTCCCAGACTATGGCTGGAAGCTGATGAGTCACAGACAGTCACAGATACTAAACGGAACAAACTGGCAAGACGAAATGGCTGTTAAATGAAAGAAACCGCCTTCCTTTACTGCTGATTCAAAATCCAGTTTCAGTACTTATTTTTGAATGTTTTAACACACGAAATGGTGATGCAGTTAGAGGTAATTTAAATCTTTCTCTTTTTTTTTTTTACATATCTGGACCATCACTTCCATTCAGTCACACAGCAGCTCCTACAACTGCACTTATGTTTAATTTTATCTGAAAATTTTCTACATATTGTTTAATCTATAATTTAAAATTTTAATTAATTTTTGATCTTACAGAACTTGGCCTTTTTAATGCTTCGTTTCCAAACACATAACTCGGGACATTGAAATCTTATTCCGAAGTTATGTTTTGAAGAAGTTGGGCCAGCATTTTGTGCATCATTGTAATTTTTTTGTCTTTCTCTCCACTGTTCCTGGGTATCTTTTTCATGTTTGATGGAAATGCATGTTACCATCAGCTGCCATAAAGTATTTGATTTGAGAGACTATTTCAGCCAAAAAGAGCAACAGAGAATACCATGAAGTACCTTCTTACTTTGTGATAATATATTTAGTTTCCTAAATGTATAACTAAATGAACACGGCTTTCTTTACTTATTCTTATCCAGCGTACTCTGGTCAAGCTAGAATTTCAGACTTCCTGTCCTTTAAATCAAGTTTTCCTGATCTCTCTCTCTCTTCCAATTTCCACACTTCATTTTTTTTTTTGTCCCTCACTCTATTAAGTGATGAGTTGAAGTAATTCAATTAACCTCCTTACTAATCGAAATTGGGTGCTGGTGGTAGTCAGCAGGGAGTGTCCATGGCGACACTGACATTTTACAAGAGGCAATGCGATGCTATTTTGTGTGTGTCTGTGTGTGCGTGCGTGCGTGCGTGTGTGTGTGTGTGTGTTGTAAGTACAGCAGCTGACAGCTGGGACAAACCAGATCCAACCAGCCTTTCAGAGCTTTCAATAATGAGTGAATGTACATGTCTTGTGTGCTCAGTTGGTGTTGGTTCTGCTGATTCGGTGTTAGATAGAAAATTTAATTTGAATGGGAGTCAAAAGAAGATCTCCAAGGAAAGCGTTACTTCCTGCTCCTGCTGAGCATTGACCAGTGGACAAACTGCCTCCTTCTGTATGGCAGCCAGCATCCCCTCGAAACTGAAGAATGGCCCTTCACAGTTGAACAAAACTTTTGTTTTCTGGCTTAGCTCTCTTTTTGGAGTCCTGCACTCATTGAAGAAACGCTACATTACGTGTTTTCTTTGGAAAATGTTAGAAAATTAGCTGGAGTAAGATTACACTGCAAAATGAAAATGGCTATAACTGATGAGGAATAATCTTTACCCTCAAATCAGAAAGCTGACTGGTAAAATCACAAACTCCCATAATTCACAGAAAACATGTAAGTTGTTTTAGATAAATACAATGGAGCTTTTATTCATCAGTTACAATTGAAAGTTAAAATGCTAGTTTACAGATTACCTAGCTCAGTGAGTTAAATCTCATATAAATACTTCAATATTTTATTAAAATTTAAGTTAAAATACAAAGTAGAAGTAGCTAACATTTGAGCAAAAATTAAGGATTTTCAATCCAGTGCTTTGGGTGTTAGAATGCTGAAAGTATAAGCCATGTCTGAATCTCATAGGGAAGACTAAAGAGAGATTGAGAACCATCAAAACAGCAATGGCTTAAAAACAATCTAGGATGTGTTGAGAATCAGTGAAGCATTCAGCTTCTCTACACCTGTAATCTCTTTTGATAAACTAAAACAGTTAAGAATTAATTTTTAAGGCTGCCAATCCAGTTCCTCAACCTGCTATTCTGCTGCAACACTCCTTGCTGTTGTGGGGAAACACAACAGCAAGTTTTCCTATAGTACTTTTCTATTCAATTTACAATTACCACTGATACGCTTTTAGGGTTGGCCAATTAAAATATTGCCCTCTCCCAGATTCCAAATACTTTAAGTGGTGCTGATGTTTTTAGCAGCAAGAGGAGCTACTGAATCAAATTCTGCTCAACATTGCACTGGGTCTGCATGAAGAGCTAAACCTGCTGCACCTCGACATCTCTCAGCTGGATGAGGGGGTTTTAATTCATGAGGCACTAGTAGAGACCAAACTTTTCCATTTCCTGACTGTTGAGTTTTTACTTTAGTGAAATGCATAAAAGTAAACTTGAGAGATGCAGACTGTGACGGCGTGCGAGGTGGCCAGCGTGCACCGGTGTGATTGTTGTGCGCTGCCATGTTCGTTCCATGCTCAATGCATCATCTACAGACCCGTCGTTCAGGACTGATTCTGCTCTGTCGGTGAAACGCTGAGTGGAGCAGAGACGCATTCAGACATGGGGAAACTAGTGTATGAGTAATAAATATTTTAAATTTATTTATTTATTTGTTGGTTGTTTTTATTATAAATAAACACTTAGCCAGGCGGGGGCCAGGCAGAGACCCTTTCTGTTGAACAGGAGGGGTCCCAGGATTGATCCTTGGGATACTCCACATGTGACTTCTGTCTGGACCAATAAGAAGTTACCTATGTTCACAAAGAAGTCCCTGTTTTTCTAGGTAGGATTTGAACCAATGAACTACTGTACCAGAGAGTCTAGCCTAGCTTTCCAGTCACTTTATTTTTTTTATGGTCCAAAGTGTCAAATGCTGCACCGAGTTCCAACAGAACCAACATTGTTTTTTCCAGTGTGCATTTATGTGGATGCCATTGAACACTTTGACAAGGACGGCCTCAGTGCTGTGGTGAGCACGGAAATAAGACTGAAAAACAACTTCAAAGTGGTTGGTCATTGTTGAGAATCTATTGAACTATAGAAATTCTGCTTTTTCAATAATTTTGCTGAAAAATGGAAGGTTAGAGATTGGCCTGCAATTCTGCAGTAGTGATTTGTCTGGATTGTTCTTTTTTATAAGTGGCTTGACTACTGCTACATTTCTTTTTTTAGTCATGGTTCACTGCCTATTTTTGACAACGTTAGATTCACATTCAGCTGTATTCATTATTTTTTATTCTTTATTTTTTTTATAGCAGTGGACTAACTGTTTTACATTGGTGGTATTATGGCGCCAGTAATGCACAACACATTTAAGACATTTGGTCAAATTGTGATAAAATTCCCAGCTGTACTACATTTGGTGACATATTGATCTTCACCCTGCACTCTGAGGTGATTTGACAGAAACCACAGGTTCCACAGAAGTAGAGGATAAACGTTGAGAAAGTCGAGAAACGCCTTGATTCTGATGTGTAATTTGTATATGTGGAAGAGATTAGCTTGAGTTCAATTATTTCTCTATATTTTCAGTGTCAAAGCTTAGATTGTTAGTCTTTGCTGAACATTCCACGGTAAAAACTCTCTAATCTCAATTCACAGTATTTTGAGAATACTATAAATTGGTATGAAATGCTAATTCCAACAGATAGTGAGCTGTTTAAACTTTGAATAATGTTTCTGATTTAGACACATTTCTCAATTAGGCAACATCTAAGTCTGAGCTCCAGCTCCATGTTTTTATTGAAACTTTGTCTACAACATTTGTTTTGGCATTTCTCCAATAGGACATGGTGTACTTCTGTCACGTATACCATGTCCTGGCAGGCTTTGGCTGATGGAAGCACATTCTGTCTGACTTCATCATATCTTATAATACACAACTCTCGTCTAAAATGTCCACATCACATGTATTTATGTCTTGTAGCAAATGAAATGAAACCCCATCTGCAGAAAGTTTACTGGGAAAGCGTATTGGAAAACTGGTCAAAAATATATAAAAATATCTAGGAGGAATATTGTTAGGATCAAATTAGGTGCAGAACATCTGAGAATTATATTTTAAACTAAAATTAAATTGGATTGTGATATTTATGTTTACCTCTGACTGAATTGAGATATTCAATCTTTCTGTGCACATTTAACACTATTTTATCTTTAAATTATTAATAAACTTAAACCATCAGCTAAAACTGCTAACCAAATTGCCACAGTAAAAAGATAAACTACCTTTGAAATGGCAGATATGTCTAAATCATGGGGGTGCAGCTGGTTGGGAGATAAGGAAGAAGAGAAAAGACAGGGTTATCAGGGGTATTTCAACTGTTTTCCAGGCAATTATTAGAACCATTGCTGGCAGCTTCCCCAAAGGATGATTGCACTCATGCCCATAATACACACATTCAGAAATACACAAACAACTAAGTGCCAGGGTCAGGCAGGTGAATGAGGGAAGGAGTGAGGTATGAGATTCACTTTAATGAAAGGGCCAGTGCAGTGGCACAAGGTATAGATAAGCCTTTAAAGAGACGGAAAGGAAGAAAAAGATAGACATACGGAGATGAAATCAGAGAACGTGAGGTGCACAAAGAGTAGGAGTGGAAAAATGAGATAAGCCTCATCCTCTGTGGTTTAGGGGGGGAAATGTGGGATGTAAAGGTACAGAAGGACTATGCCTGGGAGAACGAGCTGCTTAGTTTGGATTTCACCTTGTAGTGGACCTGTTACCTTCCAGTGTTGACAGAACTACAAAAATTCACCTAAATGGCATTTTAATTAGGATGTGTATAAGTTCTGAGGAAGTGGATAAATTCAAAATAATTTGCTTCGGCTCAGCAAAAGGAAACACATTTTTAATAATCCAGATCCAATCACTTTACAATGAAACACATTGTATTTACTGTAACCAACAGTAACTCCTGGCACAACCTTTCAGAAAAAAATAATATGTTTCTGCTTCTCGGCGCGTGAGTCTATATAATTTCTTAGGATTACATTGTATTGCTGAGGATTTGGGGTTTTGATTTAACATGGTATGAAAAATTGCATGAGAACATTTCAAACAAAAGAGATGTAGAAGTGGATAAATCTCTGCGGGCAGTTCCTGTTGTTACGACTGACGGCGTAAAGTCAATTATTACATGATGAGTGTGCAGGTGCCCGTCCCTGATTGGTTAAAGAAGACGACGGAGATGTCCTATTGGCTGCTTTCCGGAGGTGACGGATATAAAGGCTGCTGAAGCGGACTTCCTGTGTTCCATCCTCGACTTATCTCCACCGGCCACACCCCTTTTCTTTGTTTGTCTGTCTGTGTTGGAGTTCTGGAGTGTAGGAGTGAGCTGCCGTTTATGTTTCCTTAGTTTTCTCATGTTTTTCTTAGTTAGGAAGGTAAGTTTTTGTCTTTTGGTTTATTTGCTTTCGATTAGGTAAGTTTCTGTTACTATTTAGGTAGTTTCCTTTTGTTTGTTGTTTTCGGCGATAGCTCACTCTGAAGTCAAGTACTCCAGTGGGAACATCTTTATCAAATACATCTTTTTTAAAATAAATAATTATCAACTGATCAATTTTGTGTGTGTCGGTTGCTGAGATCGGAGGAGGATGGATCCTTTATGTTGCGACCTGGCTTCCCCTAGACTGGTCGTAACATGAATTGGGGGCTCGTCCGTTTAAATTACTCCCAATCTGAATTGGTGTTTTGTTCTGTGTCTTCTCTCGTTCTGTTTGGTAAGTGTTTTTTTCTGATTAGCAGTTGTATTTTGGGCACTGGGGAATTATGGAGAAGGGATTTTCCCTTGATGACTTTGTATGTTCACCTTCTTGGGTAAAATTGGACAAATGTAAGAAAGCGGATCTGCTTATTGTGGCTGACCATTATAATGTTGAGGTGTCTTACAGTGATCGAAAATCAGAACTGAAGGAAACGCTGTGTGAAAAGTTGGTGGAGAAAGGTGTGTTGCAAACGGTTGCAATGAAGGAAGTCGGAGACGCCGCACTTGGAGCGGTTGCTGACGCGACATTGGCTGACGCACCTGCTACAGTCTCGGAGTACAACCAAGACTCTAAACCTCTTGAAGGTATGTCATCTGAGGATCTGCGTCTCACACTCCATATAAGGGAGGTGGAGAACCGCAACAAGGAACTGGAAGTGGAAGCCATGCATCTTCGGATCAGAGCTCTTGAACTTCAAAACAGAGCACCCGCAGCTTCACCAAAACCACCAAGCACAGATTCTTCTGTTTCTGTTACTTTTGACATTAGTAAGCACATCACATTGGTCCCACCATTTCGTGAGTCCGAGGTCGATTCTTATTTTGGCGCATTTGAGCGCATAGCCGCTGCTTTGAGTTGGCCAAAGGAATTTTGGTCCATTTTAGTGCAGTGTAAACTTGTTGGAAAGGCTCAAGAAGTGTGTTCGAGCTTGCCTATTGAGCAGAGTTTAGATTATGATATTCTTAAGAAAACTGTGTTGCAAGCTTATGAACTTGTCCCGGAAGCATATCGTCAAAAATTCAGAAATCTTAATAAAACTGCTAATCAGACATTTGTTGAGTTTGCACGAGAGAAGAACGTTTTGTTTGATAAATGGTGTGGTTCGTGTAAAGTTAAAACTATTGATGATTTAAAATCTCTTATTTTGTTGGAAGAGTTTAAAAAGTGTCTGCCTGACCGGATTGTGACTTATTTAAATGAACAGAAAGTGTCAACTTTAACAAAAGCAGCCAATAGGACATCTCCGTCGTCTTCTTTAACCAATCAGGGACGGGCACCTGCACACTCATCATGTAATAATTGACTTTACGCCGTCAGTCGTAACACCCCCTTTCCCAAGAATTAAACACACCCCCAAGTGTTTAATTCAAATGAGAAAACTAAAAAATTCTAGACAAAGCATCAGCTAGTACATTATCCTTACCCTTTTTGTAGTTAATCTGCAAGTTAAAGTCTTGTAGAAGCAAAGACCAGCGCATCAGTCGATGGTTGGAGTTGCGCATTTGAGAGACAAAAACCAGCGGGTTATGATCAGTAAATACTTGTACAGGTTGCGCACTAGAACCAAGATAAACTTCGAAGTTCTGTAATGCAAGTAATAACGCAAGAGCTTCTTTTTCAATTGTGCTGTAATAAAGCTGATGCCTGTTAAACTTTTTTGAAAAATAGCAGACAGGATGATCTATGCCTTGCTCATCTTCTTGCAGAAGAACAGCTCCAAGTGTTTGCGCAGGTTATGAATGAATTGAAAATTAAACATCAAACCTCTAGCCCTTATCACCCAGAGTCCCAGGGTGCGCTCGAGAGATTTCATCAAACCCTGAAAACTATGTTGCGCAAATACTGCCTTGAATCTGGTAAAAGTTGGGATGAGGGTCTTCCACTTCTGCTATTTGCAGTTAGAGAAACCATTCAGGAATCCCTTGGATTCAGTCCGGCAGATTTGGTGTTTGGACACACTGTTCGCGGTCCACTCAAACTCGTTAAAGAGAAATGGTTGTCAGAGTCGCATCAAACTGAGCATAATGTTCTGGATTATGTTAGTAGTTTTAGAGAGCGTCTCTTTCATGCATGTCAGTTGGCACAAGAAAACCTGGCTAACGCTCAGAGTAAAATGAAAGCTCGTTATGATAAAAAATCTGTGAGCAGAAATTTTATTCCAGGTGAAAAGGTTTTGGTGTTACTTCCTATAAGTGGATCTAGTCTTCATGCACAATTTTCTGGACCATATGAAGTGGACAGAAAAATAAATGAGACGAACTACGTCATTAAGACTCCTGATCGAAAACGAAAAATGAGGGTTTGTCATATTAACATGCTTAAACGTTATGTTTCCAGAGAAGGCGTTGTCGATAAAAACTTTTCTGTAGCCCCTATTTCTGTTTGCTCTGCAACACCACTATATCATCTGGCAGATGACGATTTGAGAGAGAACAGCGGTTGCATGCCTATGGCTCGTTTGAGGAACTCAGAAGTGTTGGGAAACCTGGAATCCTTTCTATCTCATTTGTCACAACCTGCTCGAAAAGATGTTATTGATCTGATTGAAACTAATGTATTGCTTTTTTCAGATCATCCACAGCAAACATCCGTGCTTTTCCATGACATTGATGTGGAGGTTGAGAAGCCAATCAAACAACATGCTTATAGAATAAATCCAACGAAGCGTGTTTTAATGCAACAGGAAGTGGCTTACCTGGTTGAACATGGTTTAGCAGTGCCCAGTAACAGCGCGTGGAGTTCGCCCTGTATTCTGGTTCCGAAACCAGATAACACATCTCGGTTTTGCACCGATTACAGAAAGGTCAATGCTGTCACCAAAGCCGATTCTTTTCCGCTTCCGAGAATGGAGGATTGCATTGATCGTGTTGGCTCCGCTAAATTTGTTACTAAATTGGACCTGTTAAAAGGTTATTGGCAAGTCCCATTAACATCTAGGGCTTCTGAAATTTCTGCTTTTGTAACTCCCGATTATTTCCTGCAATATACCGTTATGCCTTTCGGGTTGCGTAATGCACCTGCTACATTCCAACGTTTGATGCAAAAGGTATTATTTGGAGTGAAAAATTGTGAAGCATATTTGGATGATGTAGTCATTTATTCTGCTACTTGGTCAGAACATCTGGAAACTCTTTCAGAAGTGTTCAGTCGTTTTCGTGATGCTTCCCTCACGTTAAATCTTTCGAAATGCGAGTTTGGTAAAGCCACTATCACTTACTTAGGAAAACAGGTTGGGCAAGGACAAGTGCGTCCTATTGCTGCTAAAGTGCAGGCAATAATTGATTTTCCTGTCCCACAAACAAAAAAAGATTTGCGTCGATTTTTGGGAATGTGTGGTTTCTATCGCGGGTTTTGTAAAAACTTTTCAGCTGTAGTTAGTCCGCTCACTGAACTTGTTAGTCCCTTGAAAAGTTTTGTCTGGTCTTCATCTTGTCAGGTTGCGTTTGAGTCTGCTAAGGCATTGTTGTGCAGTGCACCAGTGCTGGCTGCGCCAAATTTTGAACGTCCTTTTAAACTCGAAGTTGATGCAAGTTTGTCTGGCGTTGGAGCTGTTCTTCTGCAAGAAGATGAGCAAGGCATAGATCATCCTGTCTGCTATTTTTCAAAAAAGTTTAACAGGCATCAGCTTTATTACAGCACAATTGAAAAAGAAGCTCTTGCGTTATTACTTGCATTACAGAACTTCGAAGTTTATCTTGGTTCTAGTGCGCAACCTGTACAAGTATTTACTGATCATAACCCGCTGGTTTTTGTCTCTCAAATGCGCAACTCCAACCATC
The DNA here is from genome assembly GCF_051168715.1 of Poecilia mexicana. Lineage (NCBI taxonomy): Eukaryota > Metazoa > Chordata > Actinopteri > Cyprinodontiformes > Poeciliidae > Poecilia > Poecilia mexicana. Next base: position 13,673,601 of record NW_028263378.1, on the reverse strand, counting down.
GACTGATGCGCTGGTCTTTGCTTCTACAAGACTTTAACTTGCAGATTAACTACAAAAAGGGTAAGGATAATGTACTAGCTGATGCTTTGTCTAGAATTTTTTAGTTTTCTCATTTGAATTAAACACTTGGGGGTGTGTTTAATTCTTGGGAAAGGGGGTGTTACGACTGACGGCGTAAAGTCAATTATTACATGATGAGTGTGCAGGTGCCCGTCCCTGATTGGTTAAAGAAGACGACGGAGATGTCCTATTGGCTGCTTTCCGGAGGTGACGGATATAAAGGCTGCTGAAGCGGACTTCCTGTGTTCCATCCTCGACTTATCTCCACCGGCCACACCCCTTTTCTTTGTTTGTCTGTCTGTGTTGGAGTTCTGGAGTGTAGGAGTGAGCTGCCGTTTATGTTTCCTTAGTTTTCTCATGTTTTTCTTAGTTAGGAAGGTAAGTTTTTGTCTTTTGGTTTATTTGCTTTCGATTAGGTAAGTTTCTGTTACTATTTAGGTAGTTTCCTTTTGTTTGTTGTTTTCGGCGATAGCTCACTCTGAAGTCAAGTACTCCAGTGGGAACATCTTTATCAAATACATCTTTTTTAAAATAAATAATTATCAACTGATCAATTTTGTGTGTGTCGGTTGCTGAGATCGGAGGAGGATGGATCCTTTATGTTGCGACCTGGCTTCCCCTAGACTGGTCGTAACACTGTCTTTTCCTCCCACTGCCAGGCAGGCTCAGAGCCACACAGGCATAAAGGACAGTGTTTATAGACAGGAGAAAGCACTTAGTTCCTCCTTCACACCTTTCAGCCATGAGGTCTTCTGAGAGTCAGAAAGAGAGAACAAGAGATGAGAAGAAATACAGAGGAAAGACAAGTTGGAAGAGGCTTAGAGATTTATAGAATTAAAAGTATGTGTGGAAGCTGGTAGGAGAAAACTCCTCTCTGGAGATGAGAAAAGATGAAATGAAGCAAAAGGAGATGAGGAAATTGTTTGAATAGGAGGAAAATCTGGAATGCAGGACATGAGGATTGACATATAAAAAGAAAGAAGATGGGAAGAAGGCCAGAAGAGAGATTACAAAGCATAAAAGAGACATCAAATGGGAGGAACGTTAGGTCATGGTGGTTTAAGTTAACATGTTCTGCCAGTTAGTGTTGAAATAAGAATTCATAAGTGTAAGCTCATGAATAATGGGTTGAACACATCTAATCTAATCACCATAGTGGAAGAACATTGAAACATAGGGTCATAGCAGGTCTGGAGCAGGGGGTGGAGAATGAAAGAAAACTTTAAAATATGCACAAAAGGGAGTGAAATGAAGTCCTTAATACGATGAAAAGGTCTTAAGACCACAACACCTAAATGTTTACGAGATAAACTGAAGTCTACATAGTGAAACACAATTTTTCAAAGCCTAAGAAAAACAAAGTAAGAATTAAAGGGAAGCCGAGATCAACATGCCGCCTTTTTCCTGTTCCTGTACATTTATGACTCCTTGGTTTCACTTTGCGTATGGGAATGTTCACAGCAAATATTGATTTATTCACATATTTTGGAATGACCGGATTAGTATCGGGTGAAAACTTAACAAAAGAATGCTTAAATTTTAAATGTAGTTTTGAGAAACAACACTGAGTTTCCACTAACTCATTCATAATTCATCACTCTTCAGTGGAGACCACAAGCTCTTACTGGAAGAGGGTTCTTTGCACCCATACTATGTTTGCAGGTAGTTTGTCCTTGGAGGACGCAGGTCACCTTTACTGGCTTTCATAATTCATTTATTTAGATACATTTTTTTTGCACCCCAGATTTTTTAATTTTTGCATAGCTCATGTCCCAGGTTGGCTGTTACCTTTCTACAGCAGACACCACAGTTTCTGTCTTTAACGTTTTTCAACTATAGTGTATAATACAGAAAGAAAGGGGGAAAAAAATAATACCATTAACACAGCTAAGACATTTGCTGAGATTATGATTGCTGCATTTACCAATATGTGGAAAATAATCAGATATTTTTCTCCATGAGACAAAATTATCAAAACTAGGTAGAATGCATACATCATTTAGGTGTAGCGCTTTGTTGATCAAGTGTCTGCTGTCAAAACAGTCTTGATCCATGAAGCCATGAATTCCTCTAGAGCCCTGAAGTGCCCTGGTGTGCTGTGGTATCTGGCACCAGATGTTAGCAGGACATCCCTTAAATCCTGTCAGTTGAAAGGTGGGTTCTCCATAGATCAGATTTGTTTGTCAAACACATCCAACAGATGGTCAGATGAATGGGGCTGGGAGGAAGATCAACCCCTCAAACTCTTTTGATGAGACTGTCAAACCACTGAACCATTTTGTTCTTTTGTGGCGTGGCATGTCATCCCTCTGAAAGATGGATAACAGTCACTAGGGAATGCAATTTCTCTGCAAGGGTGTACAGTGCTCCAACAATTCTTAGGTACTTGGTACATGTCAATGTAATATCAACAATGGTTTTCCAGCTGAATATTCTTCAACGTATCATACTCTCCTTCTTGGTTTCTCTTGATCCCATAGTGCATGTGTTTGACACACAAGTAAACAGCCATCTGTGTGACTTCCATCACAAGATCCATCAAATTAGGCCACTTTCTTCAAATGCTATAGTGTCCAGGTCAGATGCTCACTTGACCATTGTTCCTTGAGCCGTGGACAGAGGATATGGCATGCTGTCTGGTCCCATTTGCAACATACTGCTGTACACTACAGGTACAGATGACGTCAAAATTATTAACTTCTACGGAAGACACTCCTTCAAGCCAGACTGGAGTAGGGTAAGGACAAAATGTAGAAAGGCAAACTGGAGGCATGTTGTTTGGTCAGATGAGAACAAACTTGAGCAGCAGAGTTTGAGAAAGAAGTGAGAGGCACATAACCCAAAGAACACTGTCCCTACATTTAAACATGGTGGTGGGAGTATCATGCTGTAGAGATGATTCAGTGCATCTGGAACTGGGAATCTTATCAAGGCTGAAGGAATGATGAAAAAAGGATATGTGAAGATTTTCAAAGAAAACTTTGAGCAGTCAGCAGCAAAACTGGGTCTGGATCTTTGCTTTATCTTCTAACATGACAACGACCCAAAGCATACATCGATCCTGGTGAAGAGCTATGCTCCAGAAAACCAAGGTGAATGTTACTGACTGGCCTGCACAAATCGCTGACCTGGATCCCACTGAAAAGCTGTGGGGAACACTGAGGACCAGGGTCCATGTGAGAAGACCATCACATCTGGAAGAGCTTCAGAGATTGTCCACAGAAGAATGGACTTGGTCATCTTGAGAGACCAAAGACTTGTTGCAAACGACAGTCGACAAGTGCATGGTGTTATCCAGCAAAAAGAATAAAACACAATTGACTAGTTGCATCAGAGAAGCTAATCATTTTGACCCTGGTCGTTTTTGTTTTAGGGCATGTATTGTAATGTAAATTGTTTAAAAAAATACTTTAAAATAATATGCAACGTTACCAATTTCAGAATAAATTGATAAAAAAAAAAAATCTGTAACTTTAATGATCATTTTCCACTTTTAATTTTTATTAAACTAAAACAATTGTGTAAAACAGAGTTTGCAGCCCCAAGGTTTTAAGAAACAAATAGGTTGATCTTCTGCAAAGATACACCAATTCTTGTGTTATTGTGGACCACTGTGATACTTAAAAACAGTTTGCAGCTGCTTACGCTTTGTCTAAAAGGAGTCTTGGAAAACCAACTTCAGCTCTAGGTGAATGGCTTAGATGTTGGGTCATAAAACTCACCAACCCACTCTCACATTGAGCACAGCTTAATTGAATTACACTCTCTACGCGGCTTTGTTCATAGTATGCAAGTTGAAGGAAGATAAAGAAAGTAAGAGAAAGGTGGAGATATAGTGTGTGTGTTTGTGTGTGTATCCCTAAGGCATTAATACACACAGCGACAGAGCATGTGTATACAGATAATGTTCATTAAAGTGTTGAGATTCTCATTAAGATTTGAGCAAAGCATTTTGGCCACCAGTGGGTTAAACAAGCATATCAGTGGAAGGAGGATCTGTGAGTGTGTAAACCCACAATACATCTGACTTTGTTATGTTGCTGTATAAATTGATTTGCTGTTGCATAAATCAACAATTTAGGGCATTTTCATGTAAATTATTGGGTCCTCAGGAAAAAAGAAATAACTTAAATTTTGTGGTTATGTAATGTTTGATATTTTGACAGCTGGGACTTCAAACTCCCAGTCTGGGGAATAACCGCGACACATCACTTTAAATCCTCCTGAATAAAAAATGAAAATTTAATGTCTGGTACTATTCCTAATGGGCTCTTGGGTAGCTAATCTTTCCTGGCAAACATGATAGTTTCTTGAAGTAAGAGGATAAAATAAATCCCTGCGTGTCTTCCATAGTCAGAAAATTCACCCTCAAAGTCATGCACATGACATTTAAGTGACCTTGATTAGCCTCGCCTGAATTTTAAACTGTTTGACTACAGACAAGAGAAGGACCAGTAAATTGATGCTTTTCTCTTTTATGTTGTTGAGCTTGCATAATTCTAGCTGGTGTTCAGTTTTGTTTTGATTCAAGGAATAAAATGTCTAGAGGCAAGTACATGTTGCATCAAGGCAGATAGCTAAGCAAAAATGTATGTACCATATGTGTTAACCAAAAATGATTCCCACATGATTTTGTTTTATAGTTACTGTTTACCCATGTCAGACTATTGTTGACATGCCTTGCATTTCAGTAACATGCAACGGCACTCAGTTTACAAAATACATATTTTCCACAGTAGCCATTTGCACATTTCATACCGTAAAATGCATAATTTAATCTTCAGCTAAGCCAAAATGCCATAATTTCTTCATGGTTGCTGAAAACTTCTTACATGGCCGTAGCACTTCAGAGACGTCTCTGAACTCGCACATGAATCTCGCTGCCAATACGAAAGTCATGACCAAACAAAAACATTACTCAGTCTCATACTATGCTACACAGATGCTCTGCCTGCACTGCTGAGAATTTAATCATAATAAAGTGGCAGCACAGCATGGGATCTAGCTTTAATTTCTTATCAATTTTAATAAAACCTGAACGATAGAAAGGGACATGTTGTTCTGTCATTGTAATGGGCACAAACTGATGGGAAATGTAATGTTAATTCCAGAATTAAAAGAAAAAAGTTAAACTAGAGAGTTTTGCTCATATTCCAGAAAAGACTCATTCTAAGTGGAAATATGGAAATTAATTAATTAAATAAATCATTTTTGGTAATTAAGCAGCACAAATTAACATTTACCCCCTTTTTACATTAATCTGTTAATTTTCAAAAATACCTGTAAAATTTCCAAGGAATGCTTTGAGCTTTGAAATACTATGGACTGCAGTATGATTTTGCAAATGTTTAAACTTTTTCGTTTTAGTCATTATAAAGGACTGTATTGTTGAGACTATGGAGCGATATTAGTACCAAAAAACACCTACCACGCGACATAGTTGGGGTATAATTTTTATACATATATTTTTTTTGATGACTTTAACACTTTAATTCATCCATATATACAGAATACAAGTAAATGACTCCCCTACTTCAACGATGTGGCGGACTGGATAACTTTAGTTCATTTTCTTAGCAAAACACTTGTGGGGAAAAAAAAAACTATATGGCAGCAGCTTTTGTCAACATAAAAAAACATAAACTCAGTATAGTCATAAGCTTTGCTATATACTTATTATCATAAGATTAAAGGCATTGTTGTAAAAGGATACTGTCCATTGCCTGTTCTAATGAACAGTCTTGTATGAGTGGAAAGAAATGAAGATGGAAGGAGCTTGCTAATATTTCTTGTGTGTATATAGTGTCTGCATAGACAAAAGGACTGACTATGTGAAAAAGTTTTACTTTTTTATATTCTTTGGATGAGGTTAATTAAAAAGAAATTCAAGGAAACAGCAATGGCTGTCTTTCTCAATGTTTAAAAGCTAAAACCAAAATGTTTGTAAGGTAGAAAATGAGTAAAGCTTGTGTAATCCAACCATAACTGACCTCGAATGGATTCAGGGCTCTTATTGTAAAAGCAGAGCTTCTACTTTGAGTGAGCTGACTCTAATGCAGAAATGTAGTAGGTCTTAGCATGTTATTACTTCAGGCAAGGTTTGTACTATCTATAATCAAAATAAACCTGCAAGTTGAAGCTTTTCTTTCTCTTATGTTACTTGTGGTCTCTCATTGCTGGCATTCAGAGGTCATGAAGATGATGAAATACCTGGCACAGATGACGACCATAGCGATGCCATCTGTATTAAATATTGGATAGCTGGAAAGCCGTCCAGTTGTAAAGTTTGTGTTTTAATGCTTACAGCTGCATGCAGCTTCACAGTGGGTAAAATGCGTCTAGAAATAATAACACGGGGAGAGCTGGAACCTTTTTACTTTAATTATTTGATGGTCAGTCGGAATGACTGGATGAACATTGCTTGGACAGTTGTCTTCTGAACTATTCATCTTGTTCCTTTATCCAGTCTAAAAGGATTGTCCAGTTTTGACTTAATAATAAAGTGGTTGTCATGTTGTGATACTCAGATGTCTTGTCTCTGTATTGTCTCTTATCTGGTGGCAAATTGGGTTTTGGTTTCCTGTGGTGTAAGGCTTAAGGAAGTCAATTTGTTAATGGAGAGGACTGCATTTAATTTTACCCCAGATCTTTCTTTATGGGCTGAACCGTCATTCACTGTCTTGACAGTGATGAGGTCCATAAGCCATATTTCTTGGGGGGCGGGGGGGTGTTGAGGGAGGAAGTTAGAAGATAAAGTAATTTTGTGAAAAACAACTTTCTAAAGTTGTGCCCTCAGCTCACAAGTTTTCTGTCCATTGGTCTTCAATTTCCAAGTTTCAAGTTCTCTCATTGTATTGCATACATGATTCAGTTTGCTCTAAAATCTGAATCCTGTGAGAATGTAATGCTTAGAAATAACATTGCTCCTGGTTTTCTGTCTTCAATGAGACTATAAATATTTCAAGAATGAGTTCCATAGAATTACTAAGAGTAATGCAATATATTGATGTATAATCCCAAATATCTAGAGAATGAACATGTCTCTTTTCTTTTTTCCTGAAAGACATTTCACTTCCAATGTCAGAGGCGTCTTCAGTTTCCCATCCTTTTGGAGGGCTGTAGAAGTTCAGTTGTCTTCTATGAAAGCACTCAAAATTGCCATTTCCTGCATGACTGAACATTAGCATAAAAGCAGATGGAGTAGCCATCACAAAGTGCCAGTTATTGAAGACACTGTGGCATTAATGAAATTATGCAGCACTTAGTCAAGAAACAGAAAGTTGTTAAACCCAGAGTCCAATATTAATGCAAAATCAATGTAAAGCTTTGGCACCACATGGCTTTTTTTTTTCCTACGTGGAAATAAGTAATTTTCAAAGCAGGAACAGGTAGTACATTTAGTAAATGCCTATGCCACGGTTCCATAAGTAAAGGAATAACAATTCTTCATAAATAATAAAAAAAATAAATAAATAAAAACACACTTTTATTTTGCAACTCAAGGTTAAAGAAAAGCTGATTCCCGGAGTCCCATGTCTTTCTCTCGTTCTCCTTTTACACTTGCTGTCTCGCTCTCAGCTTCATGCTTCAGCTTGGAAAGATGGTGTGTACAGCATAATAATGAATTGGTCGCAGTCCCCCTAGGCTGGGGAAAGGGCCCCATTAAACTGCATTAAAACACAATAAGGCTTCTGTATGCATGTGTGTCTGTGCGCTCGCATGTGTGAATAAAAACCAATATGTCTTCTCCACTTGTCTTGTATATCATTCTCACTCTTCATTTCTCATCCATCCACCGTCTGACCCTGTGGCTCTCTTTTCACTATGCTCCTTCATGCCCCTCTGTGCCTTCACCCCCCTGCTGTCGAGCATCCTTCCTCCTTCACATTTCCCCGTGCATCTCAACTCTCTACGAGGCTAACCCCATCTTTTAATTTATCAATCAAATTAATATGCGGCAAATGTTTTGATTTATGAATAATTTTGTTGAGGAGCGTTTCCAAATGCAAATGGTCTAAGCATCTCTTTTCTAAAATTGTCTTGACTGCATTATGTTTGAATCGTTGAGATTTGGCTGTATCTCTGCAGGTACATGTTTTGCATCTCATGGGTTGTATTTGCACACCCTGCTTTGTAAGCGTCTTTGTTGAGGCAGATTTATATGTCTGAATATGGGTGACTTTATTTCCTCTCCTGTGTATTTAAATGGGAAGGGATTAAGAGTCATGAATTATAATTTTCAGGCTTTCCCCTGTGCTTTTGAATGCTCATACTTCTGAAACAGAGAAACGGACTAATGCAGTTCTGCTCAGCACGCAAACAACACACCAAACTAGACTTTAAAGTGGAATTCGCATCACCACGGGAAAGAAACAAACAAGAACCCCAAGAGTTAGAAAAAAATATATATGAATATAAAAAGCTGATTTCTTGAGATCATTCCCTTCATCCCTCTAAACAAATCTGTTATTTCCATTTACTGCTTCGCCTTTGCAATGCATGAGATTATAAGCACTCTTGACAGAATCAAATCAAATCTTTGCTGCATTTACTCATCATGTTGCATTGTGGTTGCTTGTCACATTTAATTTGGATTCTGTGGCAGAGACTGTTAATGACCTCCTCCAGCTGAAGGCATCAGCAAACCAATAACCACAAAAAAAAACATCAAAAAGCACATCTACTCATTTGAGAAGCAATTTGCTTCTTATCGTTTTAGTGCTTTTTGCTGACGTGTCAGTGCAATGTCTAGAGATTTCAGTAAGCCTTGTTAGTCACTCCAAGAGAAATGGGTCATAGTTCTGTTGTTGCTTCAATGTCAACTATGGGATGCCAGAGATGCCACAAATGTTTGATTATTGTTTTGGGTGGTGGACAAAGGGTCAAATGTTTGAAGATGGAGACTACCCATAATTACTTCCCTGTGGTAATGATCATGTCTTGTCTTTCTTAAATATAATGATAAATAGACAAAGTAAGTAAAAAAAAAACTCCCAATGTCAAAAAGGTTGCTGTCCCACTGGAAATGTTTTTGTAGTCTTTCTGTAATGCCATACTATAAAAAAAAAGATGTATTTTCTCCAAACTACACTCAGTTGAGTCTATTAAAATTAGTTAGTGGGTATTTGTAGATTGTAAAAATCAACCAAAGCAAAACTTTGAAGAAATACAAGCATACCTGTGGAGAAGCGTATATCAAATATTGAGATTTTTTTTTTTCTTTTATACTTTTGGTTCCTTCAGATTGGTCTCAAAATGAAAAGTGTATTCCTTTAGCATCTGAACACCCTGAGCTGTCTATGGATAAATTTTTTACTATTTATTAAATTTGTTTTCACACATAATTGTAGTTCCTCATTTGTTTCTGTCACTCGATACTGTCATTGCTCTCCTTTGTCAAGCTGTGATTAATGGTCCCATAGAGACCAAAGATATTAACATTCTTTGACAGCGACTGTGTAGCCAGACATGTTTGAAAGGAAAATTCATGGCCACTTAATCATCATAGTGGTTCACAAGTATAATATGGCAACAGATTAACTAGTCAGTTTAAAATTCAAATTTCTTATAATGCAGTGGTGAAAACTTTAAGCATTTAGTTTTAGATCTACATTTTCCTGTTAGATTTCTGAATCTGACTCTGATTAATTTTGACATCTGACAATATTTACTTAAAAATAAAACTGAACATTATGTTAAAACTTCAGTCACTAATTGGATAATTTCCATATAGAAAATCTCCAACCTAGACAACTGGTTCAAAGTCCTGCTGTTTGAAACCTAAATAGTTACAAAGAGTTACTAAACAGATGTTTTTGCATTTCTCTTCAATCAGAATTTTATCAAATCTTGTTTTAAACTAAATGGCCTTTAATGGGTTGATGCTAGCCCCAATGTTTATTAGCTGGGCTCAATGTTCTGCCTTTAAGTATAGGAAGAACTGCTGATAAAATGTGTATTGTGACTTAAGTGCTCATATTCAAAGCAGAAAAACTAAATAATTCCAATATGGTATCTTTAACATTTATTTATTTAGATATTTATGCACAGAGTAGATAAGAAATATAGAGTAAAGCCTACAGGCAGATATGCTAGTTTTACCTTGCCAACTGCAATTTTAATATTTTACCATTACCTTAAAAACTATGATGGATGGTACAAATTTAGTTTAACATGCAGGGGGGGGGGTTCTTGGAGATGGGGAATATTTCCAAATACTTGAATTTGTCTGTCTTGTGGGGGGAAAGCATAGTAGCCTCGTTTCTGCCAGCTGACTGGCAGTGCACATTCAATGGGTGGTCATACACCAGGGGTTTCCAAGTTTGCAAATTTAGTGATGAATTTTACACAAGTAATTTCTGAATTTCCACGAGTATGAAACTCTTACATTTCCCATTCCTGCTGTCAAAGGTATGTGGCACATTCAAGAAAAATGTTTTTTACAAAATAATTTTATGTTTGAAAAACATGCCTGTGGCCCAGACAGGAGGATGACATGTCAACTGTACCTTGGTTGATCATCAGACTAAAATATTGAAATATAAATTCAGAAAAATGTTAATTATCAAGTAAAAATAAGATAAGCAAAAGTCCAGAGTATGTCCTCAGTTCTACTTTTGTTTTTTTGCAGTAGCTTCAAATTACTGCTGTTTAAATCACTGTGGTGACAAATGCAAAAGTGCACTGCTGCGCCCATTATGCAGTGAGATTTTCAGTAAGTCCAACAACAATTTTCTCTCACAACTCTCCACGGGGTTGCCAAACTGTGACTGAGCAATAGCAAGAAAAATGGGAATAAAAGTACTAAACTTGATTGGCAGTAATTGCCACAACTAGTCTGTAATATATTACAATACATTTGCTTGGATACAGTTGTGTTTGACTGACTTTCAACATGCTTTTAATGTTTCTCAAGTCACTTTTAGCTTGGGAGAAGGGGAACCTGTTATGCGTACATTAAATCTACCTTTTTGTTCTGTTTGGATTTAGTGACATGTAAAACTGCAGCTAAAGGAAATTCTTTTGAGAAATCAAAAAGAGGCTTGTAAATATCAAATGAGATTACCAAATTAGGCAGTGAAAATATAATTCCTTTTTTTTTTAACAGTTAAGACATAAGGTTGGCAGTCTATGAATACATGGGAGATTTTTATGTGTGCAAGTGTGAATGGTGTGTTTCCATGTATTGTTTGTGCGTGTGCGTGTGTCTGTGTGTGGTGTTCCTTTTAGCTGAAATCAATTTAAGCTGCCTTGGAGAAATCTCCAGCACTTTATGAAAAACACCAGGCTTAACAAACCATTCCCTCAAGTCTCCGTATTATTGTATCTGTTTCCAGTTGCCAAGATACCACTTACATATATTGGAGATGTAGCGTTTTCACGTGGGGTCCTAGGCCTATGCAAAATGTAGACCAATAGGAAGGACATTCTTTTATATGTAACATTATTAGGTGATATTAACTTGATTTCTTTCATTATCAGAGGAGCTAAATACAAAGTTTTGCATAAGACCTCTGTTACTCCCTACCTTGCAATAACACACTGGGACCAAATTCAGAATTACTTTATAAATTGGTTAAAGTAATCCCTTTAGTGGAAATTTAATTAATGATAATTATGTTTTTATTGATCCTACAGAAAGATTTGCATATTTTTGTGCTGCAAAACAGAAATGTTTCCTTCTGCCCATGTGGCACTGAAAGAAAAAGGGAAGCACATTTTGTGTTCAGTATTAACTACAATGACTTGTTTTACACCACTTTTGAATGAGGCTTTCAAGGATTTTGATACTGATTCTGAAATACTATCATTCTAAAACAGACGAGCTGCTGTGTTTAAGCAATGCTCAAGGATTCCGAAGTATGGCAAAATTATATGTCCGACACCATTACTGCTCCACCAGCCATTGAAACATTGAGGCACGGCAGGGTGGATCCATACCTTCGTGTTTGTTAATGCCAAATTCTGGCTGTACAGTCTGAATTTTGAAATTTTAGTTGCATCAGATCAAGAAACCATTCTAATCTATCTCCAATCTATTACATTTTAATTTTGCTAAGTCTTAAGTGTATGAACTGTCCCTACTGCTTCATGTTTTTAGCTGACAGAGAGACACCCATCATGGTCTTCTACTGATGGACTTCTACCGATGGGTGATTATTTAGTACTGTTGCCTTTCTTTTATATGGAAGTAAAAGGAACAGAAAATTGCATTGTCAAATATCACTGCAGTCTGAAAAAGCCAATGTTTTAGGACTGCAAAATATTTGGAAAAAACAGTATTGAGATTCAGCTTTTCGGTCTTGCAGGGTGAATATTAATTGTGGTTATGTTTTCATCAGTCTTTTTTTCATTTTCCATCATCACAATTTCATCACTACATTTTGTTTATTTTGGTGAAGAAAATATAGATCGTTTTAGTCACAAAAGAGGAGTAGAAGTCCTACCAACTGACCAAATATATACTTTGTTTGCATTTGAAATATAACATCCTACAAGATATTGCATTCCATGAGTTTTTAGCTATTGTGATGTAAAAAAAATGGATATCAAAATCAATCAATCAATTTTATTTGTATAGCACATTTCAGCAGCAAGGTATTTCAAGGTGCTTTACATAATTAAAAAAAATACAATAAAAACAGCATGTGACATTGAATAAACAGTAAGAAAGAGAGAGAGATTTTGGAAAAAGAAAAAAAAAGATAAAAAAAAAAAGAAAAGATAAAAACATACTTTTGTTACGGAATTTAAGCGCCTGTCGTTGCCGACTCCGCCGTCCGTTTAACACGGGTTTTATCCAGGCCCCTTCGCCTAACAGGACAAGGTCTCCAACCTTGCAGCACCAGGCTCCGTCCACCTATCACGCGAATTTTTGCGCCAGGACTTTGCCGTCCTACACCGATTTTTGCGCCCTATTTTTACCTGTTAGTATAGAATTTACAGGGTTTTTCTGTGCGCACAATGTGTGCGCAAATGACCCTCAATTACTCGCCACTTTTACATAGATAAATAGATATTGGGATGATGATATTCATAAGAAATACAATTTATGATCTTAACCATTTCTGGGTGTTTTTTTCATTTCCCATTCATAATAATTCAATTCAATTCAGATGTATTTGTATCCCAAATGGTCAATTGGTTTTAGAGCAAGAATAGAAAAGACAAAGTGCCAATAAAAAGACGAGGGTTAAAATAAAAAACAACAAAACATACCAGAAGGACATGAAATTCATAAGAAGGAATTACAAATGGTGAAATATATTTTCAAGAACTTGCTTTTAGTTCAATCATCCATTCTGGTCTAATTACAAAGTTCAATGAATTACAAGCTGTAAAACTTGATTGGAATACAAAACGTTCAGGCTCACATTCACACACTCATGGTGGCCAGCTACTATATGGTAGCCAATGCTGCCCTGGGGCAGTTTGACAATGGCAAGGTGCAGAGCTTGCAGGGAATAATGCATCCACCCGTCCCCCGATGCACTCCAAAACAAATGCATTTTGTGTGTGTTTGAATTTTCATAAAAAAAAACCACATACTTAAAAACGATGGTTCAATAGAGAGATTGCTTTGCTTCCAAGCCCAGAGGCATATTTGATTTAAGGAAAATGCCTGTTTTGAAGCGTTCCACCAACTTCATTCTGAGGTCGCACTGATCTCAACAAACTTTAAGACAAATAGACTGACTGATCAGAAAACTACACTGAAAATAGGCTTTTATGTGGAGGAGTCATGAAAAAAGCCAACACTGACAGTCTGATCCCACTTATTTTCTCTCAGCAGCTTTCCCCTGAGTGGTTCTGATGTATGTGTGACAGATGTGTTCCCTTCACCCCTTCTCCCGTTCTGTATTTCTCTCTCAACTCATTAGCTAATTCACAAATCAATACCAACGGAACTTCGATACGTTTTATCTTTAGTACAAATCAATACTAAGACCACTTTTAACTCTTGCTTTTTCTTTTTTTTTTTTTTTTTTTTTACCTCGGTGTCAGTGATGCACATTGCTGGATGCATTTCTTTTTATCTCTCTGTGCGCCCTCACCCATTTTCTTTATAGGTATCTGAGGAAAGCCTGAAGTAAATTCTTCAAATTTGGGGCCAGCATTCATTTGAAAGTGATTAGATTTAAGTGATGAGAGGGTCAAGATCACTCTGACATCGAATCTTTTCCGTTTTTTAATCACAGCCGTTCAGCAGTGCCCAGAGGAAGTTTTGTGACATCTGGTACAAGCGTTCGGTTAACATCGGCGATGAATTGATGACAGATTGGTGATCAAAGTCATGGTGACCTCACAAAACAAGTTTCTGCCCATAACTCAGTAGTCCATATGCTAATTCAGAGAGAACTGCACACAAATGTCTACCAGAATAAAATTATGTAGGGATGAAATTTTTATGTTCAAAAGGTCAATGTTCCACTTCTCTGTGACGTCTTAATTTCCAGCAAAAACTCTTCCATTATTTAACACCATAAATCTAGAAGCAAAGTAGAGGATGATACAATTTGCAACTCAAATGACACACATGCAGTCGATACAGCATTTTTTCCACTTTCGTATGTTCTGAATATTCAGTCTTCCCTTTCTCTCTATGAATTATTTCAAATAGAGAAAAAGAAATGAAATCATTTGTGTGTTAATATTGTTTGTTTGTTTGTTTTTTCTCCTTCCTGGGCAATAACCCTAATGTTACATATTTAATGTCCCAGCAAGAACACATGAGGTTGGAGATTTGGTCTACATGTTTGGCCTGCGAAGCAAAGCATGGAGTTAAAGTGAGGTATTTCTTGGCTCTGATATCAGAGACACCCACAGTGATCAAAGTTTCATGTGTGTCTCATTAGCAAGATCACAGCTTTGTTTGTATATCTGCATGTGAAATATTTAAAATAGAGGACTCTCCATGTGGAAAAAAAAAAAAAGAAAGCCTTTTTAAGACACAGAACGAATACATGGACACAGTCTTGTTCTGTTTAAAACTTGGGATGCATTGGTTACATTTTAAAGCCTTTTTAGGGAGGCATTTTTTTACTAATGTCTATTAACTATATTTTATGGCTTCTAGCGTAGAAGAACAAGTTGATAAATTATTAAACTTTTGCTATACATAAATCTGTGCCACTTGAGAACAAAAATGAAAACCCAGATGAAAGTTAATTAAGGAATCCACTTCACATTAAACATAACTTTAAAACTTAAAGTTTAAGACGTGCTAAAAATGGTTCTGAAAATATATAAAAAATACTAATTAAATCCAGATACATTTTTGGTGTTAGATAAAATGTCCTGTGTATGTCTTTGTATCTATAAATTAACTAGCAAATCAGTTACATTTATATTGCTATGTTCAAAAGATTTGTAAGGTGAAACACTGAGAATCCTATTAATGCAGGACCAGTACAGGGAAACGGAGTAATCTCTCCTTGACGCCGTGTGTAACTGTTTGACCTTTCCTCACCACCTGCTCCCTCCTAGCGTCAGTGTTTTGTACCCAGCTGGCAACGATTCAGGATGTATCTGGCAAGCGCCCTGTCTCTCTTCCTGAAT
The DNA here is from genome assembly GCF_051168715.1 of Poecilia mexicana. Lineage (NCBI taxonomy): Eukaryota > Metazoa > Chordata > Actinopteri > Cyprinodontiformes > Poeciliidae > Poecilia > Poecilia mexicana. The sequence continues at coordinate 13,657,983 of NW_028263378.1, read as the reverse complement.
TTCAGATCCTGCCTTCTCTTACAAAGAGGTCAATCCATTTGCCCTATGGAAGGTTGTTCATGGAAGGTTGTAGTCACGAGTCAGGTGGTGTCATTTATTTATTTTTTTATTTACAGGCATTTACTTCTCTTCCAAGTTCATTGTCACCTGTACAGAACCGTTGCATTTGTTGTAGTGTGTGCTAACTTACAGGGATAGTTTTTAAGCTGAGGTTCTGTGAAATTATTAGTCAGCTTTTCTCTTGCCAGTCGTACAAAATTGTTATGCTGTCATGACTTTGTAGAAACATAGATAAATCCGCAGGGTGGTGGGATTTTAACATTTGGTCAGATGAACCATCGTTCCATCTGACTGTAGACGTTAAAACATATCAAAGTACAGTTAGGCTCAATCTATGGCAGGTGTAAACTTGTTCTCTTTCAACCAGGAAGTCTGTGCCTGAAAGGAAATGATAAAATAGATGTTGGGTAAAGTTGTAAAGAGTGTATCAATTTTGTTATTTTTTAAAGCATCTGTTCTTGTTGACATTTCATAAAAAAAATGGGTTGGGAAGTGGGTTGAGAGAAAGGCGGGAAGACATGAGGCGCAAAGGTCATCAGGCCGGGACTTGAACCTGTGACAGCCTCGTTGACGACTAAGGCCTCCGTATGTGGGTCATTCTTTGCTCCTGTTCCACTGCCGTGTCCAAGCTCTGGGTCTCTGAGGGTTGGAAACCAATCGCTCTTAAACTTTGGCTCTCCAAAGATTATCCACTGGCCTCTGTTCCATACTTAGACTGGACCTCCTCAGATGCACTGGTTTTTCATCACAGCTAAGTAATATTTTGCTATTTTTTCTTTTTTCTTTTTTTGCATTTGTTAAATATTGCCATGCTTAGTCAAGTTTCACATCCACGCACAACTTAAATCTTATAGTCCACTGGAGCATTTTTAAGCTATTTTTTTTTATTTCTGCTAAAAACTATTTTTTACCTTTTTACCTTTTTACTGCTGGGATGCTGAATTCCAGCAATCCGTACCTTCTGCATCATTGCAATGCACAAATATTCTGCTTTATGCAGTTGTCAGTTTTTTTGCACAGCTTAACAGGCAACTTTCAGAAACAACCTCCTTTTGGCCCAGTTACATTTTTCTGTTAAATTGTGATATCATACATTGTCTGTCAAGATTTATTTTAAATCTATTTCTTGAGTTAACTCAACCAGCTTGTGAATTGCAAATCTTTGATATGTGTTCGTCAGTAATATGAAAGCATTTCATTTTCGGTCTAATTCGTCCTGATCACCATGAAGAGATACGACGTATTGCAAAAAAAGGGGGCAATACAATGTTAGCTGTTCTCTTGCATTCCAAAAATATCGTTCGTATGCCCTGTCAAAATAACCAGTTAAAATGTTTCATGGTTAATTTTGACAATATATTTTCCTTGACGTCTTTAGCTGATGTTTGAAAAGGATGTATCCTTTACCGAGTGAACAAATGATTCAAGCTACTAAGCCAGCCAGGTTGAGGCAACAGCATTGTCTATCTTCAGCACATTTACCAACACACACCTGCATGTTCAAAGTACTTAAGTGTTTAAAGTCAAACTGCTCTGTGTTTAACATTTGTTGTCTCATGATTGTTGTTTAAATCTTTGACCTCGGTGTATACACCTCGTGTGCTCTGATAGCATTGGGTACAATATTACCAACAGACTGGCTGCTTTTAGTTTTCATCACACTGGCAAAGGTTGAATTGCTTACGCTTTCTCTGCGTGCGCCTGGTGGCTTCCTTTCAGGAACCACAGATAAATGCAGAGAGGTCTTAACCTTCTATGCTGACATGCATCCATGCCCTTACTCAGTGATAGGCTGGCACACAGCAGCACCTCTTTGGCAGTGGTTAAGCTGTTTGCATCATGTTGAGATACAGCTTTCCTGTCTCTCCGCAGTGCTGCACTTGCCATGTGCTGGTCTGGCACATATTGGCCTCTTCTTGGCAGAGGTTGCATGATAACTTCTTCCCATGGGGCTTCTTGTTTGGCATAATATTGGATTGGGTTTTATCAACACATCACTGGCTTGATAACCTCACTGTCTGTTACTCAACAGCTCACTCCTTACAGACTCCTATCTGGGGCAAATTTCCAAAAAAAGGGAAAAGTGGTTCTCAGTTTTAGAATTTTTTTGGACAGTCGTGGTTAAAAAGTGTAGAAACTTTGATGCAACATAGAGTATGTAGGTATGAAAATAATTTACATTTTGTAATGACTGTAATGACATTACAGCCCAATTCAGTTTATTGTTATTCACTTACCCATTTTTTAAAACTACAACTTTACCTGTATTTGTTGTCCTCTGATACACAGATCTTGGATGTTTCATTTGGACATGAAGAATCTGCTTAAACTTGATGAGACCAGCAGCATATGCCTTGTTTTTATTAATTCAAAAGTAATTATCTTTTTAAATGTTGTTCTCATTACTTTTCCCATGTTTTTGTAGCTTAAGTGTATGCCTAAAATTCTAATACTGTACTCTTCTGGGTGATGGGAAAATATTAGGTCATTCATTCACTTCTATTTATCCCAAGCCAAGTTGGTATTTGAGTCACTGACCAAGCTTGTGGCTGCAGTTCATTGCAAATGGCATTTCTTTGGCTGTAAATCAACAACCCACTCTGTCTTTTGCATGGGCAATGCCTTTATCGGTTGCTCTCTGAGTGCGAGGGTGCCCGCTGTACCAGATGATGCCCTGCAGGTTAGTGGATTTGGCAGCTACTTTTTGTTGATTCACTGATTTGACGCCGTTTTGTCCTGAGCTGTCTATATGTGTCTGTGTGCCCATCAGGGTCAACGAGCAAAAAGCTCTTACTTTCAGCTCTCCTATTCCCTTTTGTTTGTTCTGCATGAGTCTTCATGGCTCACGGTTCTCTGTCTCTCTTTTCACTGTGCTTGTGGTGTCTTCTTTTTCTTCTTTTTATCTTATTCTGTCATTCATGTTCTCAGCTTTCGCTTTTCATTTCTGAGTCCGTCTGCATCTCACCAGATTTATCTCTCCTCCCTATTTTTGTTCAACTGTGCTGTGTTTATTCGCTCCCACCGACTTCCCTGCTGTCATTTCTGTCTTTTGGCCTTTTGCGCTCTAAGATCTTGTTTTATCTTAGCTGTCTATATGGTGGGCTGACAGACAAAGAAACACAGACGCACATGGGGCAACACTTATGCACACTTACTTATTTAGTTGCAGTTTTTCGTAGACACAACAATGTGCAGTTTTCTTCTTAATAAATTTATTGTGTTGAGCATAAATACATTTTATGTGAATTAAGCGTAATCTTCACCAAAACTGCAAATGTAAGATCTTAATTCTGCCTCTGGAAAAGTAGGGGAGTCTGAACCTTGGTCTGTCTTTAGAGTTGGGATCAATCCACTCAATAAAATGACATGAAATGCAAATAAACAGATATTTCATGTATAATATTTTTTATTTTTTATTTATTTATTTATTTTTTTAGATTATTTATTGGCTTGAGTGCAGTCTGTTTGTTGTAGAGGGAGCAGTTTGCTGCTTAGCAAAGACATCCACTACTTTTTTGTGTGTGCAGAGATTGAGAACAGAAAATTATGTTGGATTGTTACAGTAATTAGTGAGGAGAAGAAAAAAAAATAACTTCAGCATCAAAAGGAAGGCTTAATAAAAACAAACCTGTACTTCTATAGACTCTAAAGAAACACTTTTCACTACTTTCAGCTATTCACACATTCATAAGGTGATGTCGGTAAGATACATTGTAGTGCCACCTGCCCTGGGCCAGTCTGACCGAATAGAGGCTACCATGCACCGGCACCACCAGGTTCTCTGACCTCCACCAACAGGCAAAAAATGGGTGAAGTGTCCTGCTCAAGGCCACAACCGAGAAAGACAAAGTGGGGATTCAAACCGTCAACCCAGCTGCAGGACAAACTCCTTCCACCTTCTCCATCTTCACTCATTGCAGCTAATCACTTGTAAAAGGTTCTAATATACTTCCTGCCTTTGACTATATTGATTATAGTACAATTTCAAAACCTCCAGAACGACTTAAAGGATCGGGTGATTTCTTTATAACCTCAACTACTGTATCTACCCCCCCCCCTCCCAAAAAAAAAAATCAAAAATCACAGTTTTCTCAGGAATGTATGCTTTGTTCTTCTTTTTCTCCACATGTGGTCTGCTGACTTGTTCCTGCATTTGCGAGCTAAAATTGTTAGTTGTCAATCTGTTCAGATCCCTTGGGACCAATCGGTTTTTACTGGTCCCCACAGGTGGGGCCCTGTTGTGCTCAAGAACAGAGCAGCGCACTGAATTGTTGCACATTTTAATGAGACCATCCCAAAATGACACATCACATGTGCATAATCAGTACCAAAACTGAAGCAACGTGCTAGAATTTATGGGCATTTTTGTGATCAAAAAGAGTCAAAAGTTCAACCTCATTTGTCTACATCCTTTTATGCCAAGTACAAGCTACTATGACCGAATCTTAATGCCAGAAATAATTGTCATTACCACCTTGAGATGGAGAAAACAGACCCTCTCAGCCCCAACTCCTTCCCTGAAAATAAAACAAATAAAGAAAAAAACTATTCTAGTTGTGTGTGGCTCTAATTAGAATACGGCTGCCTTTTGGATGAGTCAATCTATGCAGCCTATTATTTAATTCCTCTTTCCATGTTGTGAATCAACAGCCTTCAGAAGCTAAAACCATGGCAACAGCCTTTGCAGCTCTAACTATGGGATTGCTGTCTCACTTTGACATCACTCTGAAAGCCACACATTGGCAGACTGATACAGCACAAACATTTATGTGTGGATCTGAGTTTCTTTGGAAAACAGCAGCTTCACATCCACTTTGAGCCTGTTAAAGACCAAGGAAGTTTGGATGCGTCCGAAACACAATGTTTTGAACATGTTTAGGTTTTCATAGAGTAGTGTTTATGTTCTTAGTTGAAACTGACTTCTGTCTTTCATATAGTGATGAGTGTTATAGTCAGGCAGTGTTAAAATCTCTAGACCTTATCAAAAGAGGTCTGTGCCCTTCCTCAGATCCATACAAATACTCTTTTGAATAAATCCAAAATCATTTAAAGATGAAGCAAGCACACCAGTTATTTTTTTTATTGATGAATTGAATTTAGTTGAAAGTTGATATACTTTTATTTGCATTTTTTTAATTTTTTTGCACATTTTTAGGTTTCAAAAGTGGAACAACGGTTAACAAAACATGATTGACATAAGTAAATAACCAGGAAATGTATTTATCAACCTTGATTACTGTCTAGTTTAGTACTTTGGCTTTGTGTCAATCAATGCCACGGAAAGATACTTTTTAGAACATGCCACATATAATTATGGTCAGAAAATTTACAGAAACGTATATTTTTTAAAATTCAAATCTATCGCTCCACATTCCCCCATTGTTTTGTAGCCTAAATGCTGTGACATCACAATAGATAAACATTGCATAACAGCATAACTTAGTAAAAAGTGAAAATCTTTGCAACACGTAAATGTCTTGAACTTTGTATCATTCACAGTTGGTGCAGATTTGTCGATTGCACATCCACAATGTAAATTTCCTGTCTCCTCTTATCTCAGTGGAACTCTATTAGATTAAGATCTGGTGACCGTCATAATATGAATTCATGTTCAAGAAATCGTTTTGAGATCATTTGTCAGCAATAACACGCAGTAAGCTGCTGTGTTCAAGCAATGATGAATTGGTGGCAGCCCAAAGTGTGCTGAGAAAATTTCTCTCACACTGCTATGCCACCACTACATGCTTAAACAGTTGATACAAAGCAGAAAGGATCAATGCTGTCATGTTTTTAATGCCACATTCAGAGTCTGTCTTCTTTCAGGTCAATCTGTTCAAACCGTAATGGTTGGTGTGAAATATCTAGCATTAATTTAAGTTGATGAGACCAGTTTTTCTAACAGATGTAATTTCTTCATATTGTAGTTTGCATGTAGAATGTAATGTAATGGGAATATTAATTTCAAAATTAAATTAACTTACCTATCTGGTTTGCAAATTTGTTTTCTTGCGTGACAAGATTTGATAGAACAGAAATAACCAAAGCTAGTTGTGTCCGTAGCAACAGGAATAACAGCCAAGCAAACTCAAATGTTTGAAAGGTGTGAGACATAACAAATAGAGAATAAAAACAGAGTTAACAGGTGTGTAATGTGGAAGCTCTGCGATTGCTGTCTGAGTATTACCTTTATGGATATAAGTATGCAGGTGTTTCATAGGTTCACATATGCTTATCCATACACTCCACCTCATTCTCCATCTTGCCCATTAGAGACATATTGTATGCCTACACACACATTGGCACAAACACACACAAATGCACATGCACCATGAGTCATTTGAATATGCCTGCATAATGTGTTTGCATTTCATTCCACGCAGGAACCATTTAGAAATTAAAGTTCTCTCACTGAACTGGCCACCAAAACAAAGTGCTGACCTACACACCTGACTCACACATTTGGTGTGATGTACAGTGGTGTGAAAGTGTTTCCTCCCTTCCTGATTTCCAGGTGTTTTTGCACGTTTGTCACACCTCAGTGTTAAAAAAAAAAAATACATTTTTGCACCACTGTTGTGTACGCACCACTGTGTATTGTCATTGCCTTCATTGAGAATTAAATGAAGGCACTGAATGAAGAAGTAAGGGAAACAAACCATAGCAAAATGGAAAAATGAAGAGATTGTCAGAGATTTGGGTCGTAAACATTGGTTTTTAAAAAACAAAATCATGTTAGTGATGCAGAATAACCATGAACAATATAAAAAACAATTTAATGGTACTCTGGTGACTGGTAAACAAAGAGCATAACTTGAAGTTGGCCCTCGGGATCAAAGTATAACTTGTTCCCAATATGCCCTGGACTCAGTAAAAATTTTCATCCCAAAAATGAAACTAAACAAACCATACTAGTGTTATAACGCATTAAATAAATTATTGTTGATAATTTAGGAATGAATACTAAAGAAGTCCAAACCAAAAAGCTTAGTGGTTCACCTTCAGGCAGTGCCATAACATTCTAGCAGAAGTAAAATAAAAAAAAAATTACATTATTATAGTGGTTATGCTATGATCTACTGTCTTCAGCATGATTATATAGAAACTAAAGGTGGTCTTAAAACTCCCCGTCACCCCACAGGCCGCTTTTCACTTCAATTAGTCAAACCAATCAAGCAGTTAAGTTTGGACTTTATGGGAAAGATGGAGTAAAAATAGATGTTTTAATCAGGATTTAATGGATAACAGTTTCTGCACATCTCAGGTTTTCAGCAAGTTTGTTCCAGACCAGATCAGTATAAAAACAGAATGTTGCCTGATTTTGTCTGATTCACATTTTTTTCTTTTAGCACCCAGTTGCTCTGAAATTCCTTTCTGCATTAATTAGCAAGAGAAGAAAATATCCATATCCGTTCACCTCCGTTTTACATAATACACACCAAACCCGCTATAGGTCAACTCATTCTCCGTCACCTTCTTTAGTCAGTTGTGTCCTCTATGTTTATGACTTTGTGTTGCAAGATACAAAATAAGAGACTAGACTCTATTGTTTTTCAGAACCAAATTACCTCAAGAACATTGAACCATTAGCCCACCAACATGTACATTGGGTAATTAACCACATAGGTGGAAATGTCATTCTGGGGGGAAAGAATTCCTAATCACTCTTCTTTCTTTTAAATTTTAAATCATCAATGTTTTCATAACTGCAGGGAGAAAATTGAATGGTTCACCAGGCTGCCAAGCTTTGGACACCTGGCTCTCCCCTCCTTGCGACTCCCATGGCAGGGATTTTTCATACAATTTTTGTGTTTTTGTGATGAGACACAACTTTTAGGGCCAGATGGGCTCCACTTAAACAGTTGTGGCAGTCATCTGCTATCCTGGAACAGATCATAGGAAATTCTACACCAGAGACTGAATCACATGCTGCCCAATAGTCATCACTACGAGAACCCACCTGCTGACTGCGCCGATGGTTACTGGTCCCATCATCTCCATCTCAGTCATAATAGATTTAGTTCTAATTTAAGCTCCTCTCTACTTGCTTTGTAAGAATTCAGATAAACCATTTGTGATTATTTCAAAATGTATTGCTAGTGGAGGAAATCAGAGAAACTGAAAGTATCAATGTAAATCTATCTGGGCACCAGATAATTGTTTTTGTTTTATTATCTCATATCAATTCAAAATCATTTTCACTTCACAGATAAAACAATTATTGCTTGCTCTATTACTTTCTATTTTAAAAAGGACACCTTTTCAGTAGTGTTTGTAATAATAATCTTGAGGAACAAAACAATGCTCTTTTTGTTTGCATAAATATTTTACAACTCATAAATTGTGTCATCTTTGCACAGTAGTTCAGTCCTGGTTTGACAAATCTATAAATTAAAGCTTATTCTGTGCTACCAAATCTGCGGAAATCGTAACACTCCATTATGTGTCTTTAGAAATGAACTAAACGTTTTTTTTTAAGTATCTTGGTTCAATGTAGAAGTATCTTTTTAAACCTTTGTTACTCCAAATATTTTTACCATATCATGGCAGCTTTATCTCATAAGAAAATGTGACATTACCTCTTAGGGCATCACCAATTGTAAGCTTACAAGCAGACGCTAAGATTAGAGTGGTTCGTAGGAAATATTTACCCATTTTTTGCTATTTTTTACAGCCCTCTTATATTTCTTCTCTTTTTCTTTATCGAGCATCCAAAATGTTTTTGTAAGATTACTGTCAACCAGCCTCATAGCAAGAAGCACTATTATTATCTCCTTATTAAGGGAAGTAACAATTAGTAGTCATGAAAGTCTCTAGATGCAGCTGAGTGACATCATCAACCAATTTATGTAACTGGCTATTTGCATGCACCTGTAATGGACAATGTTAGAGATGAATGATATGATGAGTGAGCATGAAATTGAATAAATAGGTTTACAATTATTGATAGTTTTTAATATAAATTTATGGGTGTGTAATTTATTTTCTTTCCAAATAAAGATTTAGTTCCCGCATTTCCTAACTTTGACACGAACTTAAAATAAAGTGAGTTCTTGTTAGATCCTTTTTCTGTGTACCAATAACTGTCCTTCTGTCATGACTTCTTGTTACAGACAGCGGTTCAGTTTAAACTGGAAGAGTTTGAACCAATACATGCACACACGCCGGCGTTGTCGTCTCTCATGAGACGATGCATGATGAGTTCATGAACTCATATCTTTTTTTTTTTTGTTTGTTTTCACAAATAGAAGGAATGTTTCATAAATATTAAACTATGTTTTGATAGCTTTTCTGTGATGCATTTTAGTTTAAAAAAAAAAAATGTTTAAATTCGGTCCCGATTCATACAAAACATGACATAACCACTTGGTTAACTTGGAAGAAAATGGCGCCTATAGCATCATTACCTTCTCCTGGTCAACTAGAGGCTCTATTCCCAGAGGCCATACAAATAATTTGTATTTTGTTATATTTTGAGGGGAAATTTCACAACCCACAAACTGGAGTAATTTTCTATAGTCCATTGTGATAGGATGTGGTGTAATAATTTTATTTAACTCACACACAGAGAAGTGTTTCCTAATATTTGCTTTGACCTGTGTTCATAAGATTTTATTATAGATGTCCAGAAAGGGAATCTGATTCAAAATAATGTTTCATAAAAAAGTGCCGATTTGATCTGCAGGTAAAGTCTGAATATATTTACAACCTTTTATTCCACTAATTCATAAAAAAAAAAAACTTAACATAAACTTAAACATTAAATACGGTTTATGTTCATGGGTATAAAGTGATATCTTTGCTGCTATGAATGTTTGGATACAAAAGCAGGTTATGAGTTCAAGAAATGAACTAGAAATATTCCGAAACACATGCAACAAGGTGTCAATCCTTGTTTTTTTTTTTGTTTTTTTTTTATTTTTTTTTTTGGGAGAACTCACGTGCAGACAAAACCTGTATAGCATTTTGCAAACTGTCTTCACTTTAAGGAGAAATATTGAAAACTTTTGATATTATACGATTTTGTGCAGTCACATCTCATTGTGCACCTGTCGGGTAGAATTAAATAGCCATTATGTTTTCTAATTTGCGGACTGTTTAACATCACTATGTAAATCCAGACTAACTTTGTTTTATATCTATTTTTATTCTGTTTCATCTTTTTTTTTTTATTTTGTATTCCTGTTGAGAGACCATCAATGGGGCTCAGAGCGAGAGCAAAACAGGGAAAGACTGAATAACATTCTCCTTTTTATGGAATCACCAGGATGCTTCCTGCGGTTTTCATATCTTTGGATACACTTTGTGTTTGTGCATGCGTGTGTATGCGTGTGTCACATTTGCGTGCTTCCTGTAGTTTTCATCCTTTGTTTTATGTCAGCAGGGTACCCTTAGTGAAAGGCTCCTGTGTATCTACTGCCAAATGACAGACGTTCCCCACATTTTCAGATCTTTTTCAAAAGCCAAAGTCAGCAGTCATACTTGTAATGAAATGGCGTACATGTCTTTGTAATATTTCATCTACTACATGCAGATTTAGCTTTACATAGGTTAGAGTGCATGAATTCGTATCCATGGGCTTTGTTTAGGTTGATTAGAACATTAGATTTTATATTATTGGTTTTTTAATCTATTGCATTTGGCTTCTCTTGTCTTTCATTTAACACCTTCTTAACTTATTGCCTTATTTTTTTAAAGACTGTTCTTTCTCCTTTCTCTCTTTTCTTCTAACCAGTTTACCACATTTAATTGCAGACACTGATTATGGTCTTTTTGCAGTTCTTTGTACTGCCATTAATTCTGTTGTGCACAGTTTTTTTCTTCTTTTTTTTTAGCAATCTTTGACACTTTTTGCTTTAGATTACTTTTAGCACAATTGTCAAAGTTAATTTACTAGTACAGTGTGTTAAATGTTGTAAATTCCAGTCCTTATAATACATGAACAAGTTGTAGGAGAGCAGTAATTAGCCCAAGCAGTTGGCGACTTGGATGGCTGGTGTTTCAATGTGGAAGCAGGAAGACTCAACAGTCCACTGCACATGCCACCATTTTACTCTAAAATATGGTTAGTAAATCTGATTAAAGAAATAGCTATGTAATTTCTACAAAGTAGTAAAAATCAATGAGGCAGCCAGTTCCCGCTTATATAGTGTTATGAGGAAGGGGATAAAAATGCTCCGGCTCTATGGGGGTTTAGGTCTGTCCCTATTCTAGAGACCCTTCATGAGGAAGGAATGAATCTGCTCTGTTCTTCTCTTACAGACAATAATTCGGTTTAAAAAGCAGCATTAGCCACAGTTACAGAAAAAAAAAAATAAAACACTGTGGCCATCTGACTCAATCTTTTTTTTTCTATAAACCTGCACTGCATTTGTTCATATAAACTGGATTGTTCTACATTGAAAATATATCTTTATTCTGATGTGAGAATACGTAAAAATTTAGCCTATTATCATATGTTATTTGGTATAGACCCTTTAAATGGACAGACAGACTGACTGACCACAAGCGCACAGGCACATTTAATGCTAATTAGCTCTCACCTTAGTTTAGCATTTCCTTATGATCGAATTGTTTTCAATTGTTTTATATACCGTTATCTTTGTCCAGGCCTGTTTCATTAGTTTAGTTTTTGAAATTACTTTTGTTTAACCACAGTTCAAAAGCCTAATCAAATGTCTGATTTTCATTTGTTTAATTTTCAGTAAATTTGTATTATTTTTTTGTCATGCTTCAAGTTATTTCAGGTTTTTTGGTCATTTACAGAGAGATACCAGCAATATTGTCCACGTGACTTGGACACATAAGGTGGAATGTATATGCTTACTGAAGTGAAGACCTTATGAACCATCCAGTTCATGAACTGAATCAACAAACAGAAACCAAGCAAAGCTCGGCTAATCTCTCAGTATTGACTTTTACATCACTGCAGTCAAGTTAAGTGAACTGGACAGGAAACAAGGAATGAACACCAATCCTAAGGCTCAACCAACAATGACGAGATAAAAACAGAGCTGTATCTGCACCCGTGGATCTAGAGTCCGTTGTATGCAGAATATGTAAGTCTAGGATACTACCTTAGTGCCCACATAACTACTTGGGAACTAACTAATACTGTAAGTGGGTACTTTTACTTATTTTTCCTCCTACAGGAGGGAAAGTGAGTAAAAGCTGTGATCACAATGACAGCTTTTATCCTTCAGAGTATAATAATAATAATAATAATTATTATTATTATTATTATTATTATTGCTATGAATACTGCTATGACTATTTGGATACAAACATTCATAGCAGCAAAGTAGCAGCAATGATGTATAATAATAATAATAATAATAATAATAATAATAATAATAATTATTATTATTATTATTATTATTATTATTATTATTATTATATATTAGACAGCTAAGGATGAGATTAGAGAAGCTTCTCTTCAAGGACATTAGTTGAAAATATAATATAAAATAACATGGAACAAAAGCCTTTAGTTGCCTGAATTGTTCTGGATAAAATAATAATTCTAGGTTTCTTGTAGTATTGCTGATATTAAAGGATATAAAATGTGAGGGGGGCTGTAATTCTATGTTTCATACATTCTTGGGCAATTGTCTCTGATATATTGTGTTGGACACAAAAATTCAATTCTAATGTGGAAATAAAGTATCGAGCCAGGGGTGGATTTATTTTCAGTAATAAATGTACATTTATATCAGATACAAACCTGATTAATGACTAATTTCAAGTTGCCGCAGTCTCCACAGCCTGTGTCTCATAAATCTGCTTGTTCTGCCAAATTTTTTAAACCATTCTCTCAGAAAGCTTTTTTCTCCTTCCACTCAGTGACCCTAGAACATTTAAAGGCTGGCGCTTCTCTGTGGATGCCTACTGTGAATGCACTATGAGAAGAGTAATGTGATTAGAGTTGGCTGTGTGATGTTTCACTTGGTTAGCACCCCACAGTCAGATGGGAAACATGTTATGAATATGAAATACAACTTAAGAGGTTTACTACACTGACTTACTTTGAGGTGGAATGCATGAGCTTCAGACTATCGATTATTCTCACCCTTATTTAGCTGGAGGATTGGTCAAAAACATCACCAGCCCAGTCCAGCCACCCCAGCTGCCCCCAACTCCTCCCTCCAAAAATATCTTCAGCTGCTCCTCCCACCTCTTGGGGACTGGGGTTCTAACCCAAATCTTTCCCAGAGGTTCCCGTTTCTATTTCCAGTATAGTTGAGAGGAAGAAAATAAAATTAAGGTCTATTTTGTATAGAATGTATTCAGTGCACCAGGGTAGCTTCTTTTATTTTGACATTTAACCAGGAAACACATGCTGAGAATCTCTGGAAGCCATCATTTTGTGTTTATGCTTAGGGACATTTTTACATCTAAATAGAAAAAAAACCTTTAAAGCCAAAAATTAATAATAATAATAATAAAAAATAACAATTCCCTGGTCAAAACTATGGGAGCAAAAGGGAACAAGCACAAAAACTTAGTTGGTGCACATTTTTGCTTATTTACTATGAAACCACTATAATCTCCCCACAGAGTTTTTGAACGAGCTCAGAACTGTTGGAAATATTTTATGCTTCATTGTGTATAGTAATGAATTCACGGTGTCCTTGATGTACCCAAGAAGATCTTTTTAAGACTCTCCAGGCACTATCCATGTTCTGGCTACTTTTTTGAGTTATAGCACAGTCTTGATCTGCCGTAGAGCGGGCCAGTGTAAAACAGCTAAGAGTGGTCGGTGTGTGACATGTTTAAGAATCTTTTCAGCTTTTAATAGGGGAAAAACTAGGACATGATGTTGTCATCAGCTTGTAAGGACAACATGTAACACATTTTTTTTTGCCCTTATTAAAACCTAAGAACATTTTGGATTGCTGGTTATCCCTATATTTTTGTGGTTTTACAAATTTAGCAGGCATTCAGGTGTAAAAGGGAGAAAAAAAATACATGATTTAGTTTACTTGCTATTTTAATAAGCTCCTGGTACATTTGGGTCCTGGATTTATGCGTAGTGGAAAGTCTGCCTGTCTGAACTCACACAAACACTCAAAAATGATGCAGTTTGGTTGACTAGTATGTTGTGATTCATGGTTTGACATGGTAAAACAATGATTTGGAAAGTAGTGACCTGCAAGTGTTACAAAGAAAAAAATATATATAAAGAATAGACTGTAATTGTTTAGTCGCATATAGTATAAGCCCATGTTTATTCATTGATCCATTCATTCATTGTGAAATTGAATAACGGTAACATCCCTTTGGTTTTTCTTTGGTTTTTGTTACGGCTCTATTGATGCAGACTGAAAAATAAGAAACTAATCATAATTTGGTAATGCCTTATGGAAAATATGCAACTGCTGAAGGAAACTGGCAGAAAAATAGATAATAAAGGGATGAGTTTGGCTGACAGGAAATGAAGATGGGGAACCTGAATAGCAACAGTGATTGTATTTACTCGTGTGCTTACTCTTTTCTTTGTCCTTAAATATCAGATTATGAGGACTGACAGGAGACTTAAGGTTCTTGGATCGTTATTTGAACAAAGCATGCCCTTTACGACCACTCTCATAAATGTTTCTTAGCTGCAAAAGACAGTTGATTTTTAAAACAGTAACACGAGGATGAAATGTGAAAATGCTGTTTTGCAGTTGTTGAACAGAGAGGCAATCAGGCGAGGGAATGGGAGAGGATGGAGCAGAAGCAGCGAGTGGTTTTAAGGCACAATGATGTACAGCTTGAGACGCAAAAGGATTGCACAGTTTAGAAGGAAACATTTTGTCTGAGAGAGATAGAGCAGTAGGGGTAGAGAGGTCAACTCCTGAGCATATCCATTTCACAGTATTTTCCTCGAATCTCCCTCTGGACATTGCTTCTCTCCCCCTTAAAGCGATTATCCTTCCATTTGCCATTATATATGTGTCAAAACCTCCACTTACACACATACTTACTTTATGTGTGCACTCAACACAAGGGAATGAACCACCGGCTTCTTGTGACAGCCATTAAAGGGAAGAAGAGCTTTTCAAGTTCAGTTGTCTGTTGATACAGAAATGCTATTATTGCAGTTGTCAGTATATGTATTGTAAAAACAATGATTAGAAAACCGAAGTTGTGAAGAGTTGAGCACATGGTGACACCCAACGATCACCTAGGAGGATTAATTTAACTATTTTTGAAGCAATTTATGGCAGCACAGCGATATTGCTTTTGTCTCGATATATTTGATAGATTGATATATTTGTTTGCTCGGTTTGTGGAGATTGACGATAAATATGGGACGAAGAGAAGAGCTGATGAGACTTTCAGCTCCATTTCCATTACAAATGTGTGGAAATCGTTGTCTATATTATGCTAATGTTGAAAGAGCTAAATTTTGTAATTGCTGTGTTTCCATTAAATAAGACAAGAAATTAAAATAATAATTGAATAAGATTGGTCATTTGGTAAATAATAAAAAATTATGTCAGCAACATTTGTAAACAGTCACATGATACAATATGATGTAAACTCAGCCATGGTGCCAGCATCCATCGTCTATTAGCCGTTGGAGGAGACATTGGCATCTTATTCAGACACTGGAGTGACAAGACCCTTATTCTTGGGAGGGGCTTCATATGAGGCGTTTTGGAGAAATTTTAGTCGGTGATTTTATAGGAGTCCTACAGATTCAACACATGCGAGTGACACAACTTTTTATGTTTGGTGTGATGCTGTGAGAGCTCTGGTGGAGCTTGCCCATTTTCCCAAAAAACAGAAAAACAAACATCCTCCTAATACTACTTGTTGTCTTCTTCAACGTTTTCACCAGTTGTATCGTCGGGCTGTTGACTCATGTGATGCAAAAAAATAAAAAATAAAAAAAGTGTTTCCATTGCAATTTTGCAAAAATAACTGTTTTGATTTGGCTGAAAAAGCCACCGCATTTTCTAAAGTGGGCGCTTCCATA
Source organism: Poecilia mexicana (assembly GCF_051168715.1). Lineage (NCBI taxonomy): Eukaryota > Metazoa > Chordata > Actinopteri > Cyprinodontiformes > Poeciliidae > Poecilia > Poecilia mexicana. Next base: position 13,641,959 of record NW_028263378.1, on the reverse strand, counting down.
AAGAGAATTTATTTTTGTAATTTCAAATTGCAAAAATAAATTGCACATTAAATACAATCTGTGTTACTACAGTTCCCAAAAGCTAATAATTATACATTTTTTGTATACCCTGTTGAGCAGAAAAACGTTTTGGGACCAAATAATAGAAGCACAGTCAACTAATGTTGCAACAAATGAGATATATTATTATATTTTATATATAATAATTGTTTTCAATACCATTTAGCTATTTTTCTGAAATTGTTTTTGTGTTTTTGGTTTTCAATCTTATTGCTTTCGTTGTTTTCTTTTATTCCACTAGTTGTTTCTGATATGTCTGTGAGATGAATCTGATGCAGTCAGTAGCAGTAATTTACAGAGCATTCAAAGTATGTCATCATTAATACAATATAATGTATTGGATTAATTCAGTTCCGAATAGAAAAAAAGGTTGTGACTTTGCATGCTCCAAGGTTATCAGAGTTAATCAAATCATGCCACGGCAAATGGTGTGCAGTGAGTTGTCAAGCATGTCTAAAAAAATTTTAATCAAAAATTTTAAAGGAAAAGAAATCTAATTCTCTGCGTGTTTACTTTTAGATTCATTGGGGAAATTAGCAGCAGAATAATAGATGTAGAAAATGCTTTTCTTTATTATTATTATTATAATATGAATGATATTTGGTCACAACTACCTTCACTAGACTAGGTATTATTACTAATCTTAAGATACTCACAGAGTAAAAGTAATGTATTGTGTAATATTTTTTTTTTGCAGTCTCATTAATGTTTGATTTTGCCCTTAAGCTACTCTACTGCATAATATTTGTCATGCAGAGTAGCATCTTTAAAAGCTAAACTTTTCAGATTATTGACGATTATGATCTTCCATTGTGAACTATAACATAGTTTTAAAAATTGAGTTCAATCCTCAACAGATTCCAACTTTCAAACCAGCACGATGGCAGAATAAGCATAGAGGGCACACTTTTCTGATAAGCTTCTTGGACAATGAGTTGTGGTTTGTTTGTTTTTGTTTTTTTAAAGATATATAAGGTGATTAGAGGAATGTTAAACATGTATGTAAAAATTATAAAACAGTGAACGGTTGAACAACTAAAGACTTTCACAGTTTTATGCTTAATCCATATAAATATTGAAGAATGCTGAGGATTTTGCTGTGCATTGTGATTGCAAACTGACATGCCGCTGTCATACAGCAAACATCATACTATACGATGTTATTGTGAAAGACTGACTGCTAGTGCCAAGCCACAGAGGAAATGACGGGCAAAAAATATAACGTGCTGTGGAGAAGTTTTTCGACTGGAAATATTGTTTCTCCCTCCTCTGCAGAGAGAAAGAAAGGTCTAAAATGGACATCAAATTGAATGGTCAAAATCGCTCAAGAGAAAATAAAGTTTACTCATTTCACAGTGACAGAAAAATGTATTGGAATGGTGAAATGAGCCATGGAAGCATGAAGAAGGGTACGCTGAGAGATTGAGGCAGTCCAGTCTATAGACTGTTACGATGCAAGGTCTCAGGAAGTTATCGATTTGAGGCCAACATTGATTTTGAAACCACATATATAAAAGCACTATTCATGCAATCATAGCGAGGTAACAGGGAAAGTGTGCGCAAAAGTGGGCTGGATATATCTTATGCTCCTTTTGTTTGACAGTGATTTCTGTAACAATCCTGAAAAAGCATATTTTTTAAAATTAATAAGCTAGATATTAATTGACCAACATGACCCTCTTTCTATCATTCTTTCTTTTTCTTTCTAGATTCATTAGACCCCTGTAATAGCTAACTGGTGTTTCAGCTGCAGTGCCATAATGACTCCTAATGTCCCCAAGTACTCAAACTAAAAGCTATTGATAATATATGTGACATTACTGTTTTATTAAAACTGAATAGTAGCCCTGGGTCTTCGTTCTATGTCGTCATAAAGTGCATCTTTGTGTTGTGCTTTTTTTTTTTTAATGTTCAAACTAAGACTCACTTAGTTAACAGCAGGTGTGCCCATGAGAATTTTGCTTCAAAGTGCACTGGGTGGACCTGCTGGATCGGAAGGCAACTTCTGTCGAATCATTAGATCCAAAACGAGCGGTTTCAAGTGGTTTCATCATCGTAGGGCAATCACAGTGTGTGTGACTATTGGACTGCATATTTGGGCCAGTTTTTAAGAGCACCTCTGCAAATGTAAAAGCTTGGAGATGCAAGTCAGAGTAAGTCCATCTGTATTGTTGAGATTAACTGATGGGGCTAAAATATGTGTTTCTTTGAAAATGGTGACACAAATAAAGTACTGACACCATTGTCGTGATCATAAGTAACTATGTATGAAACACAGGACACAACAAAAAAGACTTGGCAATGACTAAGTAGAATGTGATCGTCTTAAAACTCGAAGTACAAGCTTTTGATTGAAGGCCAATTTTCATTGCTATGCTTATAAGTGATTCAGATGGTTAATGAAGAGGATAGGTGAATGAAACTGCATTTACTTAGCATTTTTATGAATAAAAAAAGTTAGAGGTACCCATACATGTGCATCTTAATAAAGTAGAATATAATTCAGTTTTCATTCATTTTATTAAAAGCATGCGATACTCAGTGACATTTCAAGTTTGTGTCAATTTCAACAAACGCGGCTGACGGCTATTGAGAACCCAGAATGATGTTTCTCTGTGAATCACAATGTTACATAAGATATAAAAAAACAATTTGTTTTAATAGAGAATTGTACAAAATTATGACAGACCTGACAGTTGTTGAGCAAACTGCCAATGACAGATGACGGTGATAAATTAATAGTGATGATGGAAAGCTGTCAAAGGTTTTTGATAAAATAACTGTCTGTGGGAATAAAAAGCTGGGATATTACAAAATTTTTTTAAATGTTGGACCTTTCAGTAGGCTAATGTGTGTGTTAAAAATCTGCTTCACATTCATTGGTCTTTTGTGTTATTTTGATTTTCTAAGGAAATGTAAATCATCACAGAAAATTTGTTTGAATTATATAAGCCTGTGTTTTGACTATAAATTCTGGAATGGAGTCCCTTTTGGATTTTTGTAGATGCACTTGTGTAGCCTCAGGCCTTTAGTGTTCCTGCATTTAAATTTCTTCTAAATTCCTGTAAACTGTATATAAAATTTTGGTGCTTGCGCTTTTGCATTCACACGAGTCAAAACTGTGAAAGTTCAGACAATGGAAAAAACAGACTTGGCTCATTCCCAAAGGTAGTTTTCCAGGGAGGGATGACTAAACGCAGATGCTCAGCCCAGTGCAAAAGTGAAGCTCAGATGAGACTTTTTTCCACCACACTCAAAAAACACTTTTTTCATAGTACTCAATTATTATTTCTTCAAAGTACTTTGTTTTTTTTCCCAGTGCCATTTTCTATTCTTCCTGTCTTCTCTACTTTGAAAACATTCTCTTTTCATTCTCTTTCAGTAGAATAAAAAAAAAGTTTCCAAATGATTTGGCTACAGCATTTTACCTCTCAACATAGATAAAATCAGTTTGTCATATTTTATCGTGAACATTTTTTACTTTCAAGAGACTTGCATGTTATTTAACAAGTACATAATGCAGAAAGTCACTGTTGTTAATTTTTAGTTTATTCTTTTGTTTGGTTTGACAGTGCACGATTCAAACTAAATGAAAAACCTGTTCACACCCCTTACCTTTGGTGCCACTCTACCAAGAAAATTCGGACTCCCTGGCCATACTTTGAACACCACTGGCATCGAGCATTGGTAGCATTCACTAATTTATGTCTGTAATATATAACTACTCTGAACAAGAAGCTGTACTTATCAGTCTCCTGTTTATCTCCTTGTATATTTCCCTTTTTGAGTTGAAATTAGACAGAAAAGCCTTGCAGTCTGTGCATCACAATTTCAATCAGCAGGTCATGACCACAGCAGGAAATTAACAATTATTCTTTTCATCTGTGTTTGCCTGTCTGCGTCTGCATTCTCCACAGTGAATGGCTGCAATATTTCTCTCCCATTTTTGGAACATTGAGTGAAACAGGAAATTAACAATTACTCTGCTGAGTTTCCTTTCATAAACTGGCTATGTCAATGAATCTAAAGGAAATCAAGGACCATCTTTCAAATACGAGTATTTGAGGTGTGAGTGTGTTAACATAGTGAACGAGCAAAGCTCAATACAGTGAAGCCAAAAACACCCAAGTGTTACTTTGTGTGAAGAGACTATGATCATGCTGCTGTTGACCTCATAAACACGTGTCATCCAAGTTATTTTTGCTGTTTGTGTGTGTAAGAGAGAGTGTTTGCACCTGTCCTTTCATAATACTGCAGAACTGTTGTCTGTTAGAAACCTTGGGATAACCGTTTTTACTTTTGATATTCAGGTCAAATCTCTGGTCTCCATTGTTATAAGCTTTTAAAAAAATACGTATCCTCTTGTTTGACATACTTGTATAACTAAAATGTCTTGTTTGAATGTCGGTTATGAAAATACCCATTTACCTCAACTGCCTTTGATTGGTTCAGACACCAATTTATTAAACCAAAAACGTATATGTCTGGACTGTGGAGAGAAGTGAGACATCCTACAGGGCATTCAGGATGACATGGGGGACAAAGACTTTCACACTGTAAAGGCCCAGCCAGGAATCAAACTGAAAACACTGAAATCATATTACTATCCATACATTTAGCGGAAGTATTATTTGCCTTGACCTGTTATGAGAGTCAGTTTGTAATCATGTTGTTTTTATGTAATATAACTTATCTGTTGGTTCTTTAGCACAGTAAATTGAACAGGCATATTGTATACCACAACTTGTTTTTTAATTACAAGTTTCTGATAATTATTGAGTCAGTAATTGATGTATTTTATTAAATTGAGATGAGGGGTGAGATTAAATAAGTGTTTGCTTCTTCCTACTGCTTTTCAAAGAGAAAAGCAAATATCTTGGTTTTGGTTATGTTTTTGGATGTGTTTTCTTGCCCTACCCTACCAGAAGGGCAAGATGTGCCCAAGATGTTCTTTGTTTTTTAAACCAAAACAAAAAAAGCTAAGTTCACAATAACTTCTGTAGTAGAAACATTTTTCTTAAAGGTGAGAGAGTTTGGACTTGCTTATGGCATTTTCTTTTTTCATAATATGGTGACGATTGTAGTGTCTGAGGACATGGCATAAATTGAGCAAATGTCACTGGGAAGATGAATGAGAGGACAAAAGCAATACTGTATATGTAGAATAGGGGAGATGAGAAGGCTGGCAGGTCAGTAAGTGTATCATCTGTGCATCTGTATACAGAGTGGAAAACACACATTCTTGCAGAACAGCCAGCATCAATAATCTATTCATCGATCATGTTTATCTATCAGTTGCTTTTTAAATAGATTCGTTGTGGTATCCACACTGATGCAGTGCCCACATTCAGGACATAAATCCACATCTGAAGCATGCATCAAGATTAGACACTACAACCGATAATGATGCCACTTATAAACAGATCATTATCAGTGGATTTTTTTTCATCTGGCATAATCTGTTATGTTGCTTTTTATCTGATAACTACAGCACTGGAAAATGAAATCATTGTTTCAGATAGAAGATTATCAGATGTTGGCAGCCAACCAACAGGAAACGGCAAACCAAGAGGAAATTGTTATTCAACTTTTTGTTTTTTCTTCTGCTTTAGGCTTTCCACCTCGATATTGGTAGTAGGAGAGTATCTTCCACACATTATGTTTCTACCTCTAAGAACCAACACTTACAATTAAAATTAACATAAAAAGACACAGTTTGATGGACAGTAAAGTGGTTAATCCAGTAACAACTTGACCGAATTAACAGTAAAGTTGTTAATTACAACTTTACTTTGTAAAGTAAAGTTGTAATGCCCATTAAACATTGGACAAACAGTCTTTGAATGTCATTTAAATGAAATATAATTTTAAATACTGATAGGTAATACTATCAACAATAACCTTAAATTTTACTTGTGACATGTTAAGGATATAACCTGGCTCCATATTTAATTAGAAATCCACTCATTGTTTCTTGTAGTGTCAAATTAATAGCAGTTAGACCTAAATTCAGCATCTAACATAGCTGAATTTGATCATTGAGATGCCTCTTGTTTGTCAAGCTTTAGGGTCTGACATAATAAACTAAATTATATCAAGTGAGTCATTAAAAAAAAGCAGGCAGATATATTTAAACAGCTGCCACAATATTAAGTGCTCATTTGGTGGAAAATGACTTTGACAGATGCATGCATGCATGCACATTCATATGTTTTGTGCTAATTTTGACTGTCAACACTTCTATGATTAGACAGACCTACCGAGAAAGATTTCTTTCCTCCGGAGGTGCATCCATAGATAAATAGAAAAATAAGGCAAAGTAACTCACATATTTTGTTTTTATTTATTACCTATACTCAATAATGTAACTGTTTTTTAAGATACACTCTTAATATTCTGTGTATTCTTGGTATTTCTTTGTAGTCCCTGCTGATAGAAATAAATGTGAAGTGGTGCCGAGTTACAGACCAAAGTAATGATTCTAAAAACCTGAGTTAATCAGAAACGGGTGCAGTCTTGGAAAATGATTAAGCCAGCTCCAATATAACCTTGATATGCTAACTTTAACATTACTAGTAGCATTTCTTTTTAAAACTGACAAAAGTATACTCAAATTTGCAAAACTTGAAATAAAACCTATGGCAGCAGGATCATAAAATTTTGTTCCTAGAAGCTCATGGTGGACTGTGATGGGCCATTTTTTACTCCTGTTCGCTTTAAGTTTTGTAGAAAGCCTTCCAGTGTGCCATAAGCAGGAGTAAGTCCAAACTCACTAATGGAGGACCAGCTATATTTTATTCTATCTTTCATGGCCCTGTACAGCTGAAAAATACAGTTTCAGCAAAAATCCTCGAGATTGGCTACCAAAACAAATTGAACTCTTCCCAATCCCGTTTGGTGAAAAGTGTTGTCTGAGCTTGCAGAAAGAAAAATACATCTTTTGGCAAAGAAACAGTTGAGATTTTCCAAAACCTAAAAGGAAAAAAAAAAACTTGAACTATTTATGTTAATTACAATATATAATTTTGATTCTTAAATTACATACTATCAGTTTTAAGTCATGTTTTAACTTTAACTGCATTTTAGAGAAAATAAGATTCTATTTTTTACAGCTATCTATGCTATTTGGATTTCAGAATAAAGATTCTACATTCATTACTGATGTTATGGTACATAGCCTATTGAACCCAAATCATACACCCTTCTACCACAGTTTTGTAAGATCCACTTTTTTGAGGTCTTGGTTTTATTTCTTCTTGGAAAAATAGAGACAATGGGACTATGTAAACATAGTGTACCCATAACATAAGTCATAGTACATGGCAACACTCAAACACACTCAGAAATCCAGTAAGTCCTTCTCTGGATCTGAGTGGCTACACATAGTAAAACCTCAGTTGTGCTGAAACTCCAGGTTTCATATCACATGCGTGTCGTATCCAAATCTGTCATCATCTCTTGAGCCTGTGTCTGAGCATGTGAACGTGGGTGCAAGTAAAGACTTTTAACATGTGCAGCCATCCAGAATGCTTATCTGGGAAATCCAACAGCTTGACCGCTTTTTGCTGTGACAGCAGCACATAGACAACCTTTCTGAGATGCACACAGTGCTCTCAAACACAGACACACATCCTCAACACGCAGGAAACCTTGCCCCTTGCTGCACTGCCATCTGATGAGCTCAGATTTGACCGCTCTTAAATCTTTTAAGTCGTCGTCGAAGCATAATTTGGAGGAAGTGTGCGTGCACGTGTGCATGTGTGTTTGACAGGCACTTGAACATAATGATTTAATTCTGCTTAGTGCAGTTTCTCTTCAAAACATATGGCATTTATTTAGGTTTCTAGCATTGTGCAGTATTTCTTAATTTGATCTTTAGCACATACATGATATCTGTAGTCCTCAAACTGTTTCCTACGTTCCCTGACATTTTTATGTTTTATGTGAGTGTGTGTAAAGTTATGAAGCTTATTTTGTTAAACACCAACTATTGGCATGACATATGAAGTTTGTGTGTCAGTCATGGTGCATGCTGGAGTGTGTGTTGGGATAAAAGAATATAAAATGTACATTCTGCTTCTGCGCTAGGACAGAACGAGTTACTTTTGCCATCATGTCACTGCCTTGTTTTTTTTTCTCCCTTACTTGATGATTGTCTATAATATAATGCTGTATAAAAATGTTAAGAGTGCCTCCAAGAGGTCAAATTAATATTAAAAATAATCAGAGAAAAGCTTGAGCTGCTTTTGTTTTGAAGCCACTTTAAATGTATCTGGAGGTAGGTCAGTATTCATTGGACCAGACAAAGTGTATAGCATAGCACAAGTTTATGTTATATTATTGGGTCATTGCTGTTACATATTTATGTAAATGCAGCACACATGCTGTTGAATTTGTTTAAAAATATGTGGCTTGCTTCGAGATCACATTTTGCAGGCTACAGTTTCTGATATGTACAGGGGAGATGCTAAAGCACAATTTACTCCAGTCCATTTTTATACACTTTGTCATGCAATGTAAGACAGATGTATGAAAAATGTTGTTCACATATTTATTGAAACTGTCTTTATGTCATGACACTATAGTATGATGGGGAAAAAAAAAAGAGCTGCTCTGCCTTCTCCCAGTGCTGCTACTGCCATCTGTAGTATTACACCATTCGGTCAGAAACAATTAATCAGAGCCAAGAAGAAGGTTAATCAAGCTTGTGTACATGCTGTGTACACCCTCCTCTTACTCTCTGCTACAGCTAGTTTCCCACAACACAGGCTGCCATGAATGCTCAGGCTAGTTTGTTGTTTCTCCACTATCAGCACATTGATTGCGCAAGGACAGTTGAAGTGCTATGTCGTTTCTGACCCAGAGTGTTGCATTTCTGCAGATCGCAATGGGAGCACGGTCACCGGAAGGAGGTGGAGGAGACTGACTTTTCTTTTTCCTTTTGAGATTATCTGTCTCCTACTATAGTGTCACGATAAATGTATATAAAATATTTGTTTTTTAGAAAAAAATACATACTGCAGCTTTAGGTGTATTTAATTATTTTATGTTATATTTAAGTTAATTAACATTTGCTTTGTGTAATTTCTTAAAGTCAAATATACTTCCAGTAGGCTATAGAAAATAGCTATAAATTATTGGCTGTCAAAGAGGCTATGAAATGTCTCCAAAGGTGGTTGGAAAATTAGTCCTACAACAGACTGCTTCATTTTATACCATATAAAACCACCAAAACTACAAAATTAAGAAGGGGCTAAATAACCAGCACCCTCCTTCATTCAGTTCAAAAGACATACTGAGAGAGTTTGTAACACTAAGATGACAGGAATATGTTTTTCCAAAAAATGTCAGTAATTTCTGTCTTTGTGTTTTAGAGTAGTATACCAGATTACATTAAGGGAAAATAAAGTAAAATTTATTATGAAGAAAAGAAAATGTTTTAGACAACTTGTTTCTTGGGCACTAGGCCATACTCTTAAGAGTATTTCCATCCTCTTTTAAAGCTTTTAACAGTGCTTCTTTTGCACTGTTGGGCACACAATGACTTCATAATGAAACTCCTGACAGCAGAGTGACAGAGTGTGCGAGAGAGGCAGAAATGGAGAGGAAGAAAGAGGAAAAAAAAGCTGAAAATTGCCCCCAGGCTATCAAGTGCACACTCACCTTTGCTCTAGAGTGATACAACTGTTCCCCAATGAATGACATTACACACTCACTATCTGACTCCTCTTCTTTTATCCCCACTCAGTGTCAGTTTCCATGCACTGCTTCCCTGCTTTAATAACTGTGGCCCTCTTCAAAGGAGGCTTGAAAGGGGAAAGGACAGATCAAACATGGCTTCTTTGGGGTAAACTCAGTCTTGAGGGCAAAATGAAACAGTTTCAACAGGTGAGTTTTTCAGCGGCCCAGGAGAATTATATAATCCAAAGAAACAAGTCGGTGTGCAATGATTTTTACCATAAATTTAAAGGGATAGGGATTTTATCAAGGTTTTCATAGACCCCAAGATAATTTTCTACTGTAGGTTCCCTGTAATCTTTTTTGTTCCATTAGTCAAATAACATTTTTTTTTTTTTTTTTTTTGCTAAGATGCATTGACAGCACCTAATCTGTAAATTAGAAAGGCTCAGTTTGAATGCAGCATTGAATCATTACATAATGTAATGGCATTTTTCCAAAGTGTCTTTCTAAGTGAGTTTTCAAGGTACTTACAAAAATGTTGGCTCCATTTCTCAATTTTACACATGTATCATCCATCAATAACTCTGTCATTTCAGTCAATGATAGCGAAACTCTGGGAAAATAGCATCTGTGCGTAATACACCACATTGACTAGCAGACCTGGATGTAAAACTGTACATGTGTTTGTAGCTATTTTCACATATATAAAGTGCAGGCATTGAATTGGGGGACTCGGCCAGCAACAGCTTATTTGCATAAAAGTGTCAGAGGAGCTCAGTGGGTAGATTTCTCCTATCCATTGTTTTTGAAAGTGATCTGTTCTCTACCAAGTAGCAGGGAAAACCTTAAGTCTCCTTGCAGTACAGCTACCTTGGTAGAGGTAGGAAAAACAGAAAACTCCCATATTTTCAGGTGACCTAAAAAGGCACCTGTCATTGCCATATATTGTAGGTTTGAATAGGTTTTCCTTGTGAATTGGGAAACACAAGTATTTTTGACCAAAAAAAAAAAAAAAAAAAAAGCTGACATTGGAGATCAAAGTAGATGTTAGTTGCAAACTAAGCTAAATCTGACCATAAAAGTCAAGTTTCCCTTTAGCAATGCTGTTCCCACCGCATGTAACCCAGACTCGGCTCCTTTGTTAGCATCACTGGTTAAGGTTTTAAACTTAAATGTGGACATTCCAGATAAAATAGTAATCCAAGTATCTTTAGTATGGGGTGCAGCTACTTTCCAAGGCAGGACAACCTCCTAACATTTATAGTGGAATTGCTAAAAACATGCATACCTATTTTCTGAAACCCCATTACCTGTAATTTGCACCTAGAAAGCAAATTTGGCTTTTTAAAAGTACAGACACAAATTTAATGTGAATTGTGTTTTTGCAAGAGATTAAGGCGAGGTTGACGCAAAGAAGTAACATGGCGAGTAAGGAGATCATAAACTTTATGGAAGCGATACATTAGGAGGCATCACAGGCATTTTGCTGTAGCTGTTGAGAATTAAAAATCCATCTGATGTTCGCTTTATGACCCAAACAATGTGTGACAAAACCCCGTGATTGTGCTAACTGATAATCAGGTGAGATTGGAAAGCTATCGACACTGTGACCTTTGAATACAATCACATGTATATGATTGTCACCCTCAGCCCTCTTCAGTTTAGGGATTAATTTGATATTTCATAAGGATAATATTTGCTTAGTGTGCTTTGAGAAATGCTGTAAGTTGCACAGCTTTACTAGATATGCCTCTATTGATTTGAAGCTTCAAATGTAAATACATTGATAGCCCCCAAAATCCGTACCTGAAAGTGGCAGTATTGAAATTCAAGTCAGGGAGCCACAAGGTCTCTACTGATGAGTGAGAGTCTGCCTTGTTCCAAGGTATTGCATGGTGTCACTTAATCAAAGTTCATGCCAACCCATAAATGCAGTACACCCTAGGAGTTGCCTGTGCTGTGTTGCACCCATTACTGCAGGTGCAAATCTTTGTTTATTCCACCCACATTATTGTGTATCTGCCTTCTGTTTCCATGCTGTAGGAAGATGCACTGCCTTAGGTCAATAATATGATATAGTGGCATTCGACTGCATGTGATGTTGCAGCATATGCCGTCCCTTCACCAGTTAAGGCTGGCTGTTGAAGACTTTTCAGAGATGTCCAAAAATTCTTTGGCACAAGCATCACAATTTAAAGATTCAAATATACTGCACATATTCAACACAATCGCAAAACTGACACAAGTGCTGCTGACATGCAACAATAACTTAAGGATGTTACTTGGTCTCATGCATATTTTATTTAGTCTGGACTGATGGTCAATTTCCCTCAGCATTCAGAATGCTTGAAGCTTGGTGTCCAACTAAAATCTGCTCTTGGATTAATTATTTAACTTCTAGGTGGCACTTACAAACTGAATGTAGAGCAGGTAACTCACCAAATGGCTAGGAAATATATTAATGAAAATAAAAACAGAAGTATGATGTCACAGAACTTGCCGAATTGTATAAACTTCATTCCAATACTTGCACACTACACAAGGGAAGGGCATACTAAAAGTGACATACACACTTGATGTTTACATATATATTACAGAATTTTAAACATGCCAACATTATGGTCATTTGAGAAAATATGTGACAGCAGCATTATAGTTCCCCTTGACATTTTTCTTACATCATAAACTTATAACAGGATAATCCATAAAAGGTTGTGTAAAACTGAAATTTGATGTCAACTTTTATTTAAACTGTTGTATAGTATTCTTTAAAAAGTTTGAAGTTGCATGAATGGAATTATGTCACATTTCTGTTCATGATGTATTCTGAAGCCTGTGTGGTCGCCAGAATACACCTGTTTTTGCCAGTTGATATTTACATGATATGCCAAGCATCAGTCAATGTGAACCCACGGCTTTGAGAAAAGAGAGGCATACTTATTTTGATCAGGTAGAATAATCCAAGATATCGTATAGTCCTGGATATGTCCATATATCCATGTTTGCAGCACACTTTATATGCTTTGTCACTTGTTGCTCATAACCCTTCTCAGAGAAGCCAGACACAATCGTTGGCTGGTACTCTTGTTGTGAGGAACGCTACATTAATCAGCAGACCCAACACAACTGGGAGATGCAATGTCTCCCTCTCATTACTGTGAGCTCCCCTCTATGTCATTAGCAAACCCATTTAAGTCATGATCACTGTGCATAAGGGGTTGCAAAAACCTGCATAAAACATCTCTAAAGTTCATTCATTCATTACCTGCTCCAAATCACTGATCAGATCCACAGAGCTCTCTCTGAGTATAACACTAGAAAGCATCTGCTCACAACAACATAGTGACTGTGGGGATATTTAAAGAGGCTATAGGAGAGCATTTTCTTTCAGTGTTGTCTAATTGTTCTGTTATTGTTTATAATATTACAAAATGTTTTTAAATTTTTTTTTTCTTGAACAGAAGCAGGTGATTTTTTTTCCTTTTGTTTCTTAACTCTACTGCTTAAACTTAGCCCTTTAGTTTATTTTGTAAGACATACTTCAAATAACTTAGACATTTTATTTTCAACTTCAAATGTTGCACCAAAATAAAGTTTACAGTTTATGACGCTCCCTTAAGAGGACTAAACATTACTTACAATCTGTTAAAAAGTTTCATTTGAAAATTATGCAGAAATTTTGCAAAAATGTTTCCTGTTTTGTATAATCTTGTCATGCAATACATATGCCTTAAGATTATACATTTGTTTGTCTCAACATGAAACATCCCATGTAAAATAAAACTGTAGAAATGTAAAATCTGAAAGAAGTCTAATGCTCATTAATTTCGTGGAATTAAAACTCAAAATAACAATAATTAAAATGTATTAATACCTCAACCTTTTTATGAGCATATTTGATTTTCAGAAGTCAAGGAGAATTTGTGGCTTTATTCTGAATTCTGACAGCTAACTTTAACCTAAATGAAAACAGTTTTGTACAGAGGTCTAAACTCTTGTTGGTGCAGTTTATTACTCAATTTTGCAACCAGTCTGCCACTAGGAAGAATAATGCCACCTGAGGTGTGAGTAGTTGTTATTTCAACTCTTATTTGAACCACCCTCCATCTCTGTAGCTGTGTTTCTTACATCCACCTTTCAGTTTGGAAGATAGGGCATCAGCACACACCACTATCGAATCAGCGTCAACACAAGGATGTTGTTCCTTCTGGCATATGAAGTTGGATGTATGGATGGTCTCAACATTGGACTCTGGTTTAATCAGTTGCGAAAACAAATGGGAATCCAACACAACAATCTAGTTGTTTTAGTAAGAATGAAACCACACAGTGTATGAGGGCAATTTTACAGCAGTTTTATCCAAATCGTAGATAAAACAAATGAAAAGTAATGTAATCAACTCCTTTCCTGGGTTTATGTCAAAAAGCTCTGCGACCAGTCGTGAGTTGAGTTCATTGACATCAGCAGAGTAGGAGAGTTCATGTTTGATGTGAACTTATCAGAAAGGACCTATCGACCAAATAGATTAACAAATTGTGAATGAGATTTTGCTTCGACCAAATGTTCAGTTCAATTCATATTTATCTCATCAAGGACAGCACATTAAACAATGTTACACGTTAAAAACAGATTAATTGTTGTTTAATACATAGGTTTTCTAGCCACAGACTAATTAGTAAGCCGTTATTAAAAGACAGCCAAACTATAATTATGACCTTTAAGAGCACAGGTGAAGTGGCAGCTCTGAGGGCAACAGTTCACATCAGAGGACATGAAATGTTACCCACAAATTAATCCAATCCAACGCAGGTATTAAGAATACATGAAACGATATACCTATTATCTACTGCTATCTAAGTAGTCAGGAACACTTGTGCTCAATGATAATCCAACAACTAGTCATTATGGAATCATTTTACAATATTAAAAATGCTGCCCAACGACCCAATAACACCTGCATGCTCAGGTTCCCTAGCTCATTATTCAGCTAAATGTTATTTAATTTCTCCAATGCGCTTCTCTTTCATGTGTTCTGCTGTGAGTTGAAATCTTGACTGAAAGCTACAAGGTCGCCATTGGTCTACAGGATATTGATTTAATTTAAAATTCAATCATCTTATGTTTGAAAGGAATGTTTTTGATTGACTATCAGTTCAGATATTCATCAGCGGCAGACTGGATGTTTTGCTTTTAAATGGTGCTAGTGTTTATGTATGAGAGAAGAGAGCTTTTATGTCTCAGAACTGACTGCCAAGAAAAACATAGTTCATAAAAGGTTTGTGTGTGTGTGTGTGTGTGTTTCACACATAAGAATATATTTAAGCTGACTCCAGACATAATTCAGAATTAAGTGAATAATGTTTCATTTTCACTCTTTTGCATGCAATACATGTGATGGTTAATTACAGGTGAAACATAAATTGATTTTGTTCCTTTTTGTGTTTTTACCAATAGAATAAAAGTTTAAAAATATTTGTCTAGAGCAGTTTGGTTTTCTTTTGTGTTTAGTTTCCTTGTTTGTTTATAAAATTATAGGTCTCACTATTTTCAATTAATCTCTCGCTATTCAAGATGTTACCTTATTACTTAATTTCTTTGTGTTGAATCTCTTAGATTATTCTTGTGCTCTATTCCTTGTAGATTTGAATCTATTGTAGAGCACTGGCAGGTGTTTTCTCCTGGGTTTGTGTGTAGTTTAGCTTAATTTGTTAGCAGCCATCTTCCCTGTTTGCTCTGTTCCACAGCTGTTCCTAACACACCTGCATTCGATGTCATTCTCCACTCTAACAGCAGCATATAAGTTCACTGATTTTCATTGTTTTTGCTCGTTCATCTGCTCATTCTGTTCGATACTGCACTTGATTTTCTGTTTGAATTTATTTATTTTCATTATCTTTAGTTGACATTTCTTGACTGTTGGACTTTGTGTTTTTATGGTTATTTTTGTATTATTAAGCATTTCTATTTTGTTCCACTTCTGCCTCATTTTGTCTATTTTTTGGGGTCTTCCACATCTCCTTTTGTGAGGAAAAAAATGTAAATACTGACTCCAGGGAGACTTATAAATATCTCTCCAGAGCTCAGGAAACTCGATAAACAAGTTTTAAACAGTTTGTGTCCACTGGTGTTTTTACAGATTTTTTGAGGTTTGGAAAATACTAACCTCAAAAATATCACATACTATATTATGATATGTTTTAGTCACACAATAGTCTCCTTTTAACAATTAACTGGGGAAAAAGTTATAGGAAAAATATTTTTGCTCGACTGAAAACAACAATCCAGTCAGACGATCAATAGGACTCAACTCAAATTAATTATTCAATGTATGTAACTTTTTAAATAATGTTTGAAAGACAGATTTCTTATGTTAAGACAAATGTTTGATCTGTAGCGCATCTAAAAATTTTAAAGACGGGAAGGAGTGCAGAAAAAATGTCTGGTAAAGCTTTGACTTTCACGCTTTCCATCCTTCTCTCCCTCTCTATCTGTTCCCTTTGATACAAGGTACAGAGCAGCCTATTATCTGTCAGAAGCTCATTTTCTGGTTCCCACACTCTGCCACTGTGGCCGATCAGCATCTGATGGGATAGGCGGTGTCAGAGAGCTAATCCTAATGATCTGTCTGGTGAGAGAGAGAGAGAGAGAGAGTGAGAGAGAGAATGAAAGAGTGAGAGAGTGGGTGATGAGTGGAATTAGGAAAAGATAAACAAGTTTGGTCTATAGTTAGGCGGTTCTGAGAAACAAGAATAAAGAAAGGCTGCAAAAGGGACAGTGGTGAGCAAGTGTTGCGTTTGGCAAAGTAAGCTATAGAATCTGTCATATTCCCAGCCCCCGTCTTTCACTAATAAGCTTTGTAGTCTATCTTAGTAATTTGTTCTCTGAGGTAAACCATCGAGCCCATTTTGGCCATACACCACATTGAACTAGTTTTCATTCATTTATCATAATTGTCTAAAAAAAGCTGCTCTTATTCCCATACTTTTAATGGTTTCATTAACAGAATTGTTTTACTGAGTAGTTGTCCATTTATGCTTTACTTTCAACCTACTTATTACAATCAGGTCAATGGACAGGATTTTAGAGCAGAGTTTTTTTAGTCTATTAAGCTCTTATTCTTGTCTTTTCAAATGCCATTTGATCCTGGCAGATGGCGGTTCACACTTAGCCATGTTCTGCTGGAGGTTTCTTTCTAGTGGAGTTTTTCTTTCTGCTACATGCATGTTCTTCATGAGGGATTGCTGCAAAGTCAAGGACACAAGTGATTGTCATCACGCTTATGCAGGAAGAGAGATTGCAGCAAGTAAGTGAATTGATGCCATCTGCTGGGTTTTCAGGGTTGGAAATTTGCTAAATTGAAAAGTAAGCTAAACTTGACTGCATTGTTTCATTGCTAGAAGCAGCTGGAATGGTACATATGTACTTCTCTTGGAGTCCGTCTGTATCAACATGGTCAAAAGATCCAAAGTATACGTTGATTCAGCTTTGTAGTTTAATAGCCATGTCTGCAGTTTCAAACATCAATTTTGACCTGGTTTTGAGATGCAACAGTTTAAAATATATGTTATGAATGAATGAGTGTGGTGTAATTCCCTCACTGACTCTGCAATGAATTGATTTTACAATAAGAATAGTTTTAAATGAAATTTCTCAGTCATTTTAGCACCTCTTTTTCAATTGTCATAAGTTCTTGTTCCTATTTACCATTTGTTTAGATACGACCAAAAAAAAAAATCATTGCTTTTTCATTGCACCATTTTAAGCTAAACATGAAAGACTTTTACCTCATAGGTGTCCATTTTTGTGGAATTAAAGGGAATTTAAGTAGGGCTTCTCCCTGCTGCCACTGCAGCTTTGATGAAGCTATGACTTCCCTGTGAGTAATCGAATCTTTACAAAATAGGAGACTGCCATGTTGGCTGATTTCTTGACCTGTCTGAATGCCATTTACTGACCATTTGGTTCACTGATTTGCAGACTCCTGCTTGCTAAAATACTGCCAAGCAATTACAGCTAGTGGTTAGTTTGTGACTAATTTAATCTTTACTGATTGGTGCCTGAGTTATTTCATTAGAATGTTTTTCATGGTTACGAGCCAGCTAGTGGGTCATTTTGGAATTTCTAGACGCCATCAAAAGTAGTGCTTCTAAATACCGCAATAAATCACATTGAATTTTATTTTCAGATCAGTTTCCTGTTCTGATCCTGAATGGGAAACAATAGAGAGACTCCGGTCCAGTGGGATCAAGTCTAGACAGTACAGATAGGAAGTAGGTGAACAGATCTAACTAAGCTAAAGTTGATGGTCGGGATGACCTGAGCCTGACCTTACTAAAATCTTTTGTTTTATTCAACTTTGTCTTACTGCTGGATATATGTGGTATTTTATTAAATTTGGCTTGTAATATATTCGCCTCTCCAGAATTTAGTCAATGTTAAGGCAATTTGACATTTAGATTATATTAGCTGAATAAAGAGGTAAGTAGTTTAAAGCCCAGTGACATAATGTGTGTCAGAAAGTCACGTTGACTAATTATTTCAGATTAAATATAACATTTCACAGGTGTAAAATGGTATGACTACATACACATCGATGCAGTTGTGTATTTTGTGATTTTGACAGATTTGCTGCAGTGAAGAATTGGATTTCACATTGTGGTAGAGCTGGATTTCACAAGTCAACACACAGCCCCATTTGTCACAGAGACTGCAGTGTGTATAAAAAATAAATGGTACAGGACCAAATAAAAACGAGATGATTACTTCACGAAAGAAAGAGATGGAGAGGACGTCCTCATTTTGCTGGCAGACAACAATATGTAGTTAACTATTTATCCAGTGTGATTTTTGCTAAAGGTGTTTGAGTAGATAAAAATCTATTTTACTTTATCGAATGTCCTAGTATTTTATGGACAGGTTTGTGACTTACTGGATGCAGTGCAAATTAGAAAAACAAATTATGACAAATTATGGACAACTTTATATTACAGCATTTTAAATAACTAGCATGATTTTGGCAAGATAGACAGCGTGACGGAAGATTAAGGAATCGGTATTCACAGCAATGCATCCTGTAACATCTGTACATCTCTCTCCTCTTGTGCACTGTGACATCTTTAGCTGTAATTGTCTATTATATTTTACAAAACTGCATCATACAACCTTGTTCATTTTTGTGATTAGTCCATCAAGAAGTTGTTGAACTGAATCACAGCTGTTGCAACCGGCTCCTTAATCCAGCAGTTGGCATATAAAATTTGGCATCTTCCTTCTGTCATCTGGATTCTTCTGTTCAGCTCACAATCTCAAAAAGCCACTCAATTCTACATGTAGGACTTTCTCCCATCTGTCTTGGTCTAGACAATTGTCAGCTGGCAGACTCTCAACTTCCAATGCCCACAATTCTTGTCTGCAGCTTCCAGCTGCAGCAAAGACTTGGCATCCTCCCCCGCACTGCTGTCCATTTTCCTATGGGGTATAAAACCATACCAACTCCCTCCTTTTTTAAGCCTTCTTACAGTCTATTAATACATCCTTCTAGTGCCCTCAATAAGCAAATCACTGGTTTACTAGACAAAACAGGTGTAACAACCGATTACTGCCATGTGGAGGAGACACAGCTGTGCCTACTTGCCTTACTTTTCAGTAAAATTTAAATAGTTTGGGATGAATTCCACAAAGTGGAGCACATAAACAATACAGTCAATCTCTCAGGACTATTGGAATTTGCAAAAGATACAATTATCAGGGGACCAGAGACAAATTATGCAACATAGGCTTATCATTTGTAGTACTATTTTTACCATGCATATTACTGTTTTTGGTAATAATTTAGTATTAAAAAAAATTCATGGTAAAGTGCCCAGCTAAGTAATTTTTCGATACAAAAAGGGAGATATTAATCACCAGTATTACTGAAACGTATTCACTAGTATAAATATATGCTAAACGATTGTCCAGTAAAAAGAAAAAAAAAAACATTACTGAAAAATAACAGCAAACAGGTTTTTGCCCTTTTGAATCAATGGCTCATTAGAGTTCTAGATGATTACTATTCCTACTCTCTTTGTAGTTTACCTTTCTGGTGGAGCTAAAGCCTATATGTAAACGAAAACGGATTTTGTTCAAGATTTTATAGCTAGATTTACGTCCTATTTAATAATTCCTCTAACATTTTACATATATAAATAGTGTTGCTGAGGTTTATTTTAGATTAAAATGTAAACAAAAGGTTGTTACAGAAATTTATCAAATTTTGGGGAAATTCAAATTATCTTATGATTTATAAAAGAAAATGTTTGGGCAGGATTACTGACTCCTATTGGTGTTGTCCCAAAGTAATCTACCTAGTGATGGCAACCGATCTTTATTATTAATCTTGTTATAATCTGAGCTTGTGGGAGCATGTAAGTTTTAAACAGAAGTGCCCCCAGGAGTGAACCTTTGGCTACCCCACATCTGATTTCTGTTAGTTGTGATGAAAAGTTATCTATCGATTCGAAGAAGTCCCTGTTCTTCAGGTAAGACCCAGTCAAGTACTGTAGCAGAGAGTCTGGCCCAGCTCTCCAGTCACTTCAATAATACGTCATAGTCAGCTGTGTCAAATGCTGCCCTGAGGTTCAACAGGACCAGCACAGAGTTTCTCCCAGACGTCTGTGTTTACGCGGATGTCATTGAACACTTTGAAAAGGGCAGACTCAGTACTGTGGTGAGCCAGATTAAAGAATGTCAAAGTGGTTGGCCGTTGCTAAGAAGATATTTAATTATAGAACCACAAATTTTCAATATTTTATTTATTTTTTTATTTTGCTGATAGTCCTGTAATTCTGCAATAGTTACTGGTACAAATTTCACAGTTTGCAATTACCTAGATTTGACTTAGTTTAGTTTACTCGTAAAGTAAGTCAAATCTAATGACAAAATAGGCACCTCCACTTTATTACGGTCAACACAATGCCAGAGTTGTTTTCCTAAAACCAACCATTTAGACACATTACGCTTAGGTAGTATGAAGAATACCTCTACAATGATACACAGACAATTAACAAACATAAACCAGTTTTACAGCAGAAGTATGGTTTTCCAAATACAAATGTTTTAGCATTTTAGGCTAAATTAGTCGCATTGTTTTCTCATTGGGAGACACCTTTATCATACTGACCAGTCAGAAAAAGAAAAAAAAAAGACTTTTTGTTTTTAATACATTTTCAAAGCTTGAAAAAAATCAGATTAAATGCAGATTGACATATAGTGGTTTTTGTAACTTTGTGAGGTTTAAAAAAGTTTGTGTCAGCAGTTACTGTAGCATGTCAAAATTAAAATTATGGCTTGTCATTAGTGGTTTGGGACTTGTTTTTTTTTTTTTTCAGTCATTGAATGTGAGTGAAATCTTCTGTTTCTTCTGCATGAAACCTCCTAAAGACTGAAACATGTAGCAGCCTTTACCAGCTCCATTATGTTGATTTTAAACATTTCTTCAGTGCCATTCTGGCACGGTTTTGTTGCTCCACCTCCTTTTTAGTGTTGGTCGGAGTTTTTATTAAACCTGAGTCCAACTTTTATTGTTAGTCAGGATTTTGCATATTTTGAGCCACTTGAATTTGAGGACTACAATAGTTATTAGCATTATGTGAAGAGATACCGGTGCCAAACAAACAGTGACAGAGAATAGCTGATAATTTTGATTTCATTTTTATTGTTAAATGTTTGGAAGAGATTGTTTATAATGATTGAATATATGTATGTTTCCCATAAATTCCACTAAATTTATGGGAAAAATAAAATACTGTATTTCAACTTTATATTGTGTAGTTTCCCCAGTGTCCTCTGTGCTGTGACACAATGTGCATCGAATTAAATATTTTGAAGAATAAACATTCCTTAAAACTTCAAATTTTCTGGTGAAATATTGTAGCATCTGTGTGCAGGAACATGTGGTTCTCTGCACAAGTAGTAAACAGACTCAACTTAATCACAACCCCCCCATGAGCATAATAAAAGGAGTTTCATCTGACCCCAACCCAACCTGGTAATTAGCTGAATTCTTCTCCCCAGCCCTAAAACATGCCAACTCTGGTGTGGTTTCCTTCTCTTATCACGTCCTTCTTCTATTGGAGAGGGAACAAAGAAGAAATGAGGTTTGGAGGTGCAAGTCCTAGCAAGAAATCCAACAAGAACCCAATTCGGCTTTTATTGGCGAACAATAACCCAGTGTATACCAGTCAGTTAAATTCTAGCCTATTTGAGGCAGCCTGCACTTGATTGGCTTCATGAGCTCATACGATGCCCTGAGTGCTTCATGGTTTGATGATCATCTTTAATTTCTCTCTTTCTAGCTACCCTTCATATTTTTCCCCAGTAAGCCCTTTCCTTCTTTTTCAACCAATTTAATGGTCTTTCTGCTCCCTGTCTTTTTTTTTTCTTGAACTTCTTCTTCTTTTTTTTTGTTTCTTTCTGTAAATTAAGCAGGCAATAAGCCATAGCAAGAAGCCAAGGGGAATTTTGGGTATTGAAGTTCATTAAGGCCACAATCTAATAGAGGGAGACAATTATCCTGTCAGAGTTTTGCCTTTCCTTATCTTTTGGTTCATTTTTTTTTACAAATACATTTTTGCATTTGGGACAATTCTTGGTTTTATCAAACTGATTGTCTATGTGCAAAGGACCATAACAGTCAGTATTTTCTGTATCAATCATGCCTTCAAGTGACCGTTATTAGTCAGTGATGGGGATTATTTCCTGTTGCGCACACAGTGGATGCAATAGCTATAATTGATGTCAATGAACATAATTTATGCCCCGTTAAAGGAAGAAGAATGCGTTTTCTGGAGTATTAACCTTTCAAAATTGGGGATGATTACAGCTCACTTCAATACAGTATTTGAAATCCATTTATTTGAAATTAAATTGAGCTATTTGAGCTGTAGAGAGGTTCTGGTGATGAAATAAGCCCAAAGGAGTGAATTATAATAACTTAACGGAAAATAACACTATTGTCAGAACATAAAACACGACCAAAAATGTATAATTTGGAAGAGCTTGTAACATGAAAGTTGGAAAGCAATAAGGAGTTAACATGTTTTTAAGACTGGCTTATAAAGGCAATTCCAGGCTCATGTATCTGGCTTTGCGTATTTGCACTGCGCTGAGACAGCTCAGTCCAATTGCAAAATTTGTCCCCCATCTGCGTTTCACAGAGGGGGGACTGTGCTGCAGTTCAAAATAATCTGCAAAATCCTCAGATTTTTTGACTTTTATCTTACACATTTTAGTCAAAATAGATTTTTAACATGTCCTACTCGAGTAAAGCAAGCTGAAAAGCAAGTTGTTTGCATATATTAAAATTACAAAAGGAGGATGAATCAAATGGAAGTATGAACCCCCAAGACAGAAGTGAATGCCCTGTTCTTGACTTTTTCTTTCAACTCACAATTCCTTCCTCACACTCTGGATGTTCTGGTTGTCGCTGTCTATGATGTAAAGTCAACAATATTCAGGAGCTGCAGTGAGAAGTGTAACACTTTTAGTATATGTTTGGAATGTGAAACATGACACAAATACATTTTATACATGTGAAGTAATTATATTACTTTAAGTTAAGCTTCAAATTTCACCAAAGCAGTCATTTGCTGAAATTCTAATAAGGTTTCACCAAATTTCACGAATACAAATTAGTTATTTTTATTAGTATCAGTTTGAAGTGAGCATTGAGTATTTCCTATTGCACTTGAACGTACCTCAAGCAGCTTATGAGCGTAGTCACTTTGCCTGATGCAAACAGGAGGAGGCTAAATGCTAGCAACAGGTAAGACGTGCTACACTTCGGTCACGAAGTAAAAAATAAGTCTTGGTTAATCCACATTTCATAAGTTATGTATTTGTACTGTATTTGATGGGATATCTATTTTCTTCAACAGTGGAATGCTATATGGTGTATATGAGCCAAAATTATGTTTTATTTAAATATACAGCAAGCTAATGCTAGTGCTTGTGCTACAGTTACTGAGTTATGTTGGCTTTATTTCATGCAGTTGTTTCTGGTTTTTCTTGGTTGGTTGTGTGATTTTGCTAATTTTTCTTTGTTTTGGATGTTATTTTTTTTTTGGAAAGGTAGGTGTTTCGGACTAATTTGTGCGGAGTTCTCATTGCTGATTCTTTTTGATATTTCAAAGGTTTTATAAAGTGCGATACATTTTATCCAAAGCTCTGTTTTGTTTTTGTTTTTATTGTCCCATTATGACAAGGGTGACCGAATGTCATTGTCAAAGATGAATATATTGTAGTTTTGAATTTCTCCAAGCAAATGTTGTACTGGGCTAGCGGGAGGGAAGTGTTTTGGACCAGATTGTGTGGAGTACTCACTGCTGTTTCTTTTTGATATCTCAGACAAAAACAAAGACAATCAACCCAGATCTGGCCCCTGTACTCCTTAATACACCAACAGAAAAATCCAACGCAGAGTCTAAGGTTGGACCGGTCACACATGTCAGTAATTATCTGGTGGCAAAAGCACATTAAGCATTACGTGGTATTTCGGTACTTTTATTTACAACCTGCCTTACAAGAATTGGTAATATTGTCTATTTTTCTTTCTGAAACTTTCAATATCAAAGGAGGATTGTTAACTATTTATGGTCATAAAAACGGTCATAAATCACTATATGAATAGCACAGAATGTAAATGATTTTACCAGCCAGTATGGAACACCAAAACTACAAAACATTAGTTTTTCTCTTTTAATAAAGTTCATGTAAATTGATGAACATCTAGTTTAGCTGACCATCATTACCTAAATCTAAATGGTTACACGTATGTAAAATAAAATTATGCCCCACAATTCAAATAGATTTGTATATTTAACAAACTAATCAACTAATCTTATTTTTTTATTTTTTTTTTATTGTTTGGGCCCACAATGGATTTCTATAAGACAAAATGAAATATTTGGGTTTAGTTGAGACCATCAAAACCAGTACCTCAACGTTCTCCATTGCTGCGTTTCCCTACAAATGACATGATTGGAGCGTTGACAACAACTCCTCTGCACTCACAGCACACCTAAGTTAACCCATTCCTGCTCTTATTAACACCCACAATAGTGAAGGAACACTTTGCCAATGGAGAAAAGCCCAACTGGGCTACAACCAATCCAGACACCTGGCTAGAGTAAGATGTGAAAATGGAGAAGGAGCTTTAGACTTTGCATTGCTTGCATCAACCTCTTGCTGGGATTATGATACAACTATGGATTTTGTGCAGATTTTCTCTCACTATTCTCTTAAAGGGACTCACAAGACAGCACACAAACCAATACCTTGTTATGAGCACACAATATATTTTAGATGTGTGTGTTTGCATTTATTAATTTAAAACTACATTCCTGGTTATACAAGGAGTAATTGATGGAAAACCTTTGATTTCGACAGTAATAATTTAAACAGATAATTAATGCTCAGTCTTTCCTCATGGATATGCAGCATCTTTGGAAAAGTATTAATAGTACTTCAACTTTGCTAAATAAACCTGGTGGTAAAATTGAACGATTCCTTTAAACCTTAATCTTTAAGGGTTATGAATAAGTTTGTGGTAGCCACACATCCACACAAGCTTTCCAGGAACACAGACGAAATCAAATTTTATACAGGGAGTTATTTTATTATCCACACAGTAAATTGCTTTTGTGATAGTGTGGAAAACATTGACACAACTTGCCTATTGTCTCTATTGTTTCAGAGAGCCCCGTAATCAGAGTTTCATTAACATTCATTCATCTCATTGTGTGCTCAGCTACTTGAGTGTGTGTGTGTGAATGTTTACATGTATTTAAATGAGGTGCAAGTCTTCTGAATGTGCCACAAATATGGAGAGGCTGCAGGTGCTCTTGTGTGCGGTTTATTGTTGCTGGCTTGAATCTATTTGTGTTCATATATTGTGTGTTCTGCGTGCATGTGTACTCCTCTTTGTCTGTATTCAAATTAGGCAAATGAGCGGATGTGGAAATGACATATTGTAGTCGGAGAACAAATACACTCAACAAGATAAAGGCCGACATGGACTGACAGCCGACTCTGACAGCTGTCAAAGACCAAGATGCACAGGTGGGGCAGATTCATGTTAGACTTACGTAGATCTAAATCTATTTAACAGTGATAGATAAATGTTACATTTGATCAGTTAGTTTTCATTAAATGCCCAGACAATTGTACCATCCCTTGCACAAGCAGGGGAGCATATAAAAACAGCTTGCTTGTTTATTTATTTATTAATTTTTTAAATAAAATGCAGAACAAGCATTCTCTTCATTTTGTCTTATATTCTTGTGTAATGGCTGACTCACAACTGGAATGGCAAATTTAGAGGTTTGTATTTGTTGTGATCTATGACAAAATCCAGATGGATCATATTTCATCTAAGTGGATCAAGATAGTCTCTGAGAGATATTTTTTTTCTTTTTAATAGTGCAGCTCAAACAGCCTAAGCCACGGTGGCCCAGTTTCATAATTTCTGATCGTTGAATCAGCAGCATGCACTAAACTGGTATCAGCATGCTATCATTGTAAATAATTCAATGCACAGTGTTTCTTTAGTTGTTTTTGAGAAGCGTTAAATATTACCGTTTACCCTGATGAAATGAGTTCATTAGGGTGTGTGTGTGTATATATATATATATATATATATATATATATATATATATATATATATATATATATATATATAATAATTTTTTTTTTGTAGATTTAGATCTACAAAAGGCCATTGCTTACAACTCATTTGTTGTGTTCTGGCTTGTGGTACTAAAGTCTTTAACTTAAATTTGAGTTCATGAATTAAATATTCCTTAACATATACACATATAATGTGTTATGTGTATAATAATCCTTATACACCTGGAATTGACTTATCTTTTATATTTCATACTTTAAAGCGTTTCAGTATTTCTATATTCACTTGTATTTTTTGTGTATATAGATTTTTATAGTTTCTGCCCTGTTCTCTGTAGTGCTGTAACAATGCAAATTTTCCCCACTGTAGGATTAATAAAGGAATATCTTATCTTACATGGCCATTTATCCAGTAATGAGAAAGAAGCCAGAAGAAACATTAATATACATAAGAACTCGTAGCTGTTGTAAAAATTGGAGAATTTTTACAAAAACTATGAAGGGACTATGTGCTAAGCCGGATACTGGATGCAACACTCTACAGGGTGGAATGATGACATGTGACGACAACTTGCATTCACAACCAAAACGTTTAGGTGCTTTCGGAGAGTCATTACAATTTGGACCCCCAGTTCTGATCTGCATTGGTGTGTAGTAACACGGAGTGATTTTCACCCAACAAAATGTGTCTTCAAAATAGCTTTCCCTGTAGCAAAAAGTTAACTGCAATAATTTAGCTACATTAACGGCTATCAAAAGATCGGTGTCAAAAAGTTAATTCAAGGACACTGAAATTCAAAGTCCGTTCAGTTTTCTCACAACAAGATGATGTTTTGTAATTAAGCCACTTCTATGTGGGCCACTTGGCTCAGTGTTAGAGCAGGTGCACAACATCTAATTTTCAAAATCAAAATATCTGCTTTAAAGGTAAAATGACTACATTAGATCAGATATCACCCCCATACTAGTTCTTTAAAAAGAGGCCCAGTTGCAAATATTTTTTCTTATTGATTGAGCCATTTATGTTTTATGCTTCTCATGGCTCTTTTTTGATAGAAAATTCCTCTTTTCTTCACTTCATGAGAGTGATTCACTGGGTACAAACATGCATTTGTTAGGACTTCATGATAGCTGAAGTTGTGGATTAAGTTCTGAGATCCTTGTTATGTTTCCAGACTTAACCTAAAAGCTGTGTGCCATGGAGCTTAACTGTGAGATTTGACTCAGAGTTGAGCACCACCAATTCCTCATCTCTTGAAAACATTCCCAACAAATTGTAATTTATGCACACAAACTTACAAAGTCATTTTTTTTCTACAAAAGACAAAGCAAGTCTACCATGTAGTGAAATAAATAGTAGAGTGTAAGCCCAGATTTTTTTTTTTTTTTTTTTTTTTGAAGATCTAAGGCTACATCAGCGATTTGTTACAAATTATATTGTGTAATGGTCAGTGTCGATGTTAACTTTGGCAATGATTAACATGTGTTTATTGTTCATACTCAGAGGTTCCTGGGGTAAGAATGCAATGTGTGTTGGGGGGATAAGTGGGCAAACAGAGAGCTGGAGCAGCAGACGGCTGAGCAGACTGGGAAAGACTGCAAGGCAGAGAGTTGGAAGGAGCGAGTCTAGCGAGGCAAGCTGATGGCTGGCAAGCAGAAGACAGATGACTGGTGAGGCAAGGTGAACATGGCGTGGTAGACTGGTGGTAGTGAGTGGGCTGGCAGACGACTGGATCCAAGGCAGGCTGAGAAGTTAAGCAGAGCAGAACAAGCTGGAGACAGTGGAAGGAATGTGAGCACAAGTGAACAGTATTAGTTCAATCCTGAAAATGAAAAAACAACAACAACAACAAAAAAAACAAGGCACATTTAAGGACAGCTGTCCCAGCATCAGTACCGCTGCAGTAGTCAGAACAATCTGGCAGAAGGTGATTGGGACTGGGTTGGCTGCTGTGCAGGTTATGAGCTGATGAGCCACAGGTGTGCAGGCTGACTGACTTGGAGTTCACAGGGAGACAAAACAGAGAGCCTGAAATCCACACAGAGACACAGGAGAGGAGAAAGGATGAGACAGTGGCACGAAGGAGTTATGTTGGGTTGTAAATATGATGTATTGCTTTTGAATCCATTTTCATTTGGTTCATTATTTATTTTAATGCCAACAAGTGTGGAACCTGTAAAATAAATATCTTAATGAAAAAGGCAGAGAGGTGAGCTAGTTCAAGGGAAGTCACCATGGGACCCACATTGTTGCTGTGAAAATGAAAGCCTGTGATTAGACTTGGCAGGATGTGAGATGTTGCCTAAATGCCAGCTGCAAAGCAGGTGTTCTTGGATTAGGTAGAGTTTGCAGATGGAAGAAGAAAGAAAAGTTGTCAACAAGGATAAGATCAGCATTTCTCATACATTAAAATTAGCCACAAAGTAAAGCTTACACTATCTAAATGCAGCTCAAAACCGATTTAAAACTTTGATGCAAAGAGGTTGTTGGACCATCACTGTTGCTAATAAGCTCCAATGACCTCATCAAATGTTCCCTTAATCCTATAGTATATAGAATAAACTAAATAAAAAGTCTAAATATTTGTTCTGAGGGAAACAATAAATGGTTATTCTGTTCTGTCAATATATCCTGAATGCTTTAGTGTTATTCACTTTTTCCTTTCTTGCCTGATTTGTTCCTCATCTTCTCTTATAAAAGGCCTGACATGTGCCTTGTAATTGGTTTTTAAATGATTATTCTCTGCTATCAGTGTCGCAACAATTTAATCACCACTTATCAGTTAGAGCCACATGCTTCTCTAAAAGCAGCATGACCTCAAATATAGGTGAGACGGGAAGAATGACAAAATGTGAAATATGCATGGAGTTTAAGTGAAACTGAAATCGGCACCAAGAAGAAAATTAGTATCCATTTCCAGTGAAATCGGATGTAAGCTGAGGTAGCACTTATCTAACCAAGATGCCATTGTAATGAGATTTTATATTTCAGTTGGTATTATTGTGGACAAATCATTTCAGTAAAGCAATAATTAAAGGGCTCCTATAACCTGATAGCATAAGTGTACACACTCATAAACTAGAAGCCGGTTGAAAGACATTTTGAACCAATTTCAAGACTTGGACATTTTGAGTTTGCATCCGACATTTATAAACTGAATGTTTCTCCAAACCTGATGAAAAACCTAGAGTGATCAAGGAGAATAAAGTCTTGTTGGGAAATGTGTAATGGTCTCATAAAATATATCCTGATCTTAAGAGAATGATCCCAAAATCCATGCTTAATACAAAAGTGAAACTGACAGAACACCATGCCAGTCAGTTTTGACCAAGGCCTTAATGTGAAAATTTGACCTTCATAAAAGAAAGGGAGGAGGTGAGGTTAAAAAAATGTACCTCACTAAATGACTAAGAAAAAATGTGGCAAAGTCAATATTACATAGAACATACGATCATATGGAATGATGTCTAATTATTTTACACATTCCTGTATTGTTTTAGATTTCCAGAGACTAAAAGTGGTTTTAAAAGTCAAACCTTTTTTAGTTTTCTATGGACCAGTGGTTTTTAACATACCCATATATTTCTGTCACATATGGTTTCATACTATGAAATTGCATGCCCCATGTCCAATGTAGATGATGCATGAGCTAGAAACGGACAACATACATTTATTTCAGTTTTTTAAAATTTCGAACACAGCTACTGGGAATTGCTATAGTTTTCATGGGTTAGATCCATAAAAAAGGGCTCTTGTTGTGTCAAAGAACCTAAGGTAACTTTTTTGCTTCTGAAAATACTCAAACGGATGTTATATTAATGCTGCTATAATTAACTTGGTCACCTTCCACATTTGCTGAAGGGGAAAAAAGAAACTATCAGCAAGTGAGCGTTAATATTAATATCCTCTGTGAATTTATGATCTTCAAAACTGAGAAATGCCTCCTGTGATGAGCTCAGTGATAATAGAAGAGGACCTTGTTTCAAACTGAATCTTAAATTACATTGCATGTTCAATCTGAAAGAAGATTCTATACTAAGCATCCAGCTTCTTGTGAAGAAGCATATAATCAGGGTTTCTCTGATAACCAAGGTGAAATTTAGTTCTGAAAGTTTCAGTGAGAGCACATGTATGGTCGTGAACTTATAAATGTGAGTGAATCGCACAATGTTTAAACATCTTTAGAGCTTTTGTCTTAACGTTTTGGTACATTTAATTAAACCAGCGAGTGAGGGACATTTATTCAAGAACCTTCAAAGCATACTGTTGCTAAAAAGATTATATAACCAAGATGCACAGAAAACTGGCACACAAGTAGCAGGTTAATCAAATTGCGCTACTTAAAGTTACCATGTAAAACTCATTTCAGTGTGTTTTATTCTCATATGTTTAATATTTCCTTAGACTCCGTATGATACTACTGTTCATTTTTAAGAAAGCTTTTAAAATTAAATTAAAATCCCATGCATACACCTGCAGAGTATACTGTACAGTTCAACAAAAAATAAACTAAATGTCTAATGGCGCCGTTAATAAGTAATCTTATTAAATGCACATTTCTTCCCATATCATTCACTGCCAAGCCATAAAAATCCAACCGGAGATGTAAACCTTAACTACATACACAGAAAATAAAAGCATGTGAGATCTAGTGGCACTGAGACGTGTTTTCTCATGTTGTCTTTTTTACATGTTCATCTGTGATTCCAAGTCTCTGTTTTTTTTTTTTTTTTTGTTTTTTTTAATAGAGATGCAGTATGACTATTTCACCAGGATTTAATTTTCAATATTTTATTTACTTGATGTAGCTCAGGCCCACCCACCCATTTATGTAGGAGTACTTTAATATTTTCTGATCTTCTCTAAACCACAGTTAATTGCTACTTCGAGCCACAGAGAGAAGGCAGAGTCGGTATGGTTAATGCCATTAATAGCACAAAAGTGTAGAACAAGAGGCATATAATAGGAATAAAATCTCACCCACATGGTTATATCTGCTCTCTGAATGGCAAGGACAGACATAGAGCCACACGCAAGTAAAAAGTTTTTTTTATAAGCCCCCGTTTCCCCCACTTCCTTTTTATTATTCCATGTGGTTGAGCAAAAAGTGCTAAAAGCATTCTGGTTTGTCATATGTCTCTACAGATATGAGGTTGAATGCATGTTTTGTTGTTTGTCTGTGTTCATTTGCTGAGTGCTCACAGGAATCTTTAGAGAGCTGTTTTAGACAACACTAATTTTCAAACCCCTGTCATTTACTAACTTTGTGCCTGTGTCGTACGAGTCTTGTGTGTGTGTGAATGCAGACACAAGCTACTGCACTGCAGACATTTTTGCAGTTTAAAGCACCCCCTTGTGAGCCACATGCTGCCATCATTACTTAAAGCTTGGACTAGTTTAGTTGCCAGCACTAACCATTGAGTGGTAGACATAATGCCTTACGGGGTCTTTTAACTTCACAATTGGTGTCCCAGTTCTGTCAACCCATAATATTACTGAGTGTGCACAAAACATGACTTTGTGTATATGTAGAGCTGAACATTCCCTGAATTCACATCCTGGAGTGTGATTTTTATTTTTATTTTTTTCGGTATTTTTAATTATGTCAAAAGATGTTATGAGAGAGAATGCTCTCCTTTTTATCCGTGCAAAGTCCGTTATACTGTCTCAACATGTTTATCATATTTAAAAAAAAAAAAAAAAAAACTTAATTTAATGCAAGTTGTTTTTAATTGGCTTTATGCATATTTTTAATTTTAACATGAATGACAGAAAAGAGAATATCTAGAAGTTTTTTCAGCTGTAGAAAACTAAAATATCTCTGCATATAAATCACAGACATGACTAACATTTCTGCACTCCTTTCTTCACATCCATAAGAATTTTCCTTTATATCATGCACTTACATTAGTTTTCTGTTCTCTTCTACTAAGCAATTTAAAGGCTCAACTTTGCGTTTTATTGAGATTAGTTCATCTGTGTTTGATTATCTGAAGGTATTGCACTCTTTTACAATTTATTTTCTGTGTTATTCCCAGAACAGGTTTCTCAAAGTCTTTGCTTCATTTGACACAGTGCAACGTGAAAGCAAACTACACCAGCTGAAAAGGTAGCAAACGTTGCACTTTTAGTCCCCAATTGAACTGTGTCTATGAGACTACAAGGTGTGAAAACATGTTACGAATTGAATCTTCAGTTGGCCCTTTTCTTAGCAGCGTTCTGCTCAGCTTCTGTCATTAAAATTCTTCCACCAGTCACTGCTATCACCTCCAGGTAAGACGGGGGCTATTGATGGGGTAAAAATAAACAAAAATAGAAAAACATCCATTAAAATGTAAGAAAACGTAACTGCTGAGAAGCAGTACAACCTGCCTGGATTTTTTTTTCCACTATATTGTTTAAATCTGTTACATAAACAATATAAGCCACTTATTGGGTTGCCACTCTACCAATCTGCTTTTCTTTTTAGATACTGTTTTAAATCATGAAGAAGTGAAGGCAGAAAGAGGCATTTTGCCTTTCTTTTATAGCATTATTCTTCAGGCTTAACGAGTACCTAACACCAACCTGACAGCAAGAGCTAAGTATAATGGGAAGAGAGCCTGCAGGCTAAATGGGCGCCTTTGACTTTGCATTGTCTTGCAGATAGTGATTGTGATGTGTCGTACAGCTGGACAGTGATAGACACCGATGTGCATTTCATTCACTACTACCATATGTTCCTTTATTGTCTTGTTACACCTCATTTGCAGCAAAGTTGAAGAACATGAAAAGAGACAAAATAAAAACATCACATGGGAGTTTTGCTAGGTATTGTAATTTAAAGGCTATCTCTCAGAATGAAATTACTTACAAGTGTTGAATTCTCACTTTATACAATCTTTTTTGTAGTCTGTATAATTTGTATTGTCTAGAATGAAAAAAATACTTTAGGGATTTGTGACACTTTATTTTTTAAAAATATTTCTATACTTTATTGTGTTAGTGTTAGATACTTTATACATAAATCCTAATATTTTAGACCCTTAAAGGTAAGCTATCTTTCTGCAGTTGTAAAAGTATAGGGTGTAGTTTTGTATTCTTCCTGTTTTCTCTTCTTCTCTTATCTACTTCTTGCACATTCAACCCCCCCCCCACCTTCCCCTTTTTCCTTTTCTGTCTGTCCATTACATTCGAAATAAACCCAAAGCAGTTTCTTTTAGTTTCATACTGACTATGTATCTCAAGTGCAGCGTCATAGCGAAAGCCATGATGCACCGCTTGTAAATCTGTAAATCTTGTAAATGTGTTGGCCGTCACATTGGCACTCAAACAACAATATAGAGAGCCACACTGCTAGCCTGCTGAAACCCAGCACCTTGTCCTGCGCTATTTGCTTCGTACAGAGGGACCGGGCTGTCTGCTATTGAGAAACATTGCTTCCTGGAGGAGTGGACTCTTGTCGAGATTTTAAATTTTGCCCAATCGTTAAAGTTTGCTCATGACACATGGAATGTGCCAGCTCAACTCTAAGAAGCTTACCAGAAATTACCTGAGCTGTAAACAACCGTCGTTCACTGCGAAGAGAGAAGTGCCCAGTCGGACAAGGTGACTGTTAATGTTAACTTAATATTTGGAAGCGTGGCCAAAACGGACTGAATGGCTCCATTCACTTCATCCGCTGCCATTGCTAAAACTACAGGCAGACTACAATTCTAAATCAGCGCAGAAAATTGACGTTATTGTTCACAACATCATATCTTCTGTTCACTGATTGTCCCGGTTAAAAATCGAGCATAGATGATCCGAGTCAAGGGGAGAAATCCCTTGACTCAGCTTTCTCCCGTTGTGCGGTAAGCAAGATTATTTTTTTGAGCAGAGTTGTACAGGAAGGCAATGGCTGGCCTACCCCACTGCCGGATGGTAAAAGTTAATAAAAAAAAGATTAACCTTATTGAGGGACAAGTTTGTCTTTGTTTTGCAAAGGTTTATTTGCAAAAGTATTTTTGACACCTTTGGGGAAGGTGATTATTTACAGTCATTTAATAGTTCAGTGATCCCCTCGTCTTTTTTTTTGCTCATGTGAGCAACCACCAGAATAAGATTAGTAATACGGTCTTTCTCACCTACTGTTATACTTTTCATGTACTCTTCCTCATCTGCCTCATCTTTAATGGACATACAAGCTCAGAAAAGAGCAGACTTTGGAATCACTACTCTTAAACATGTAGTTTTATTGACATGTCACACTCTACCTGTCACTTTGTGTTAACAATAACTTTGGCTTCAACAAATATTCAACAAAGTTGAACTTGCCAGAATAGCTCAAGCTTTAATCATATTTTTTTCATGGATTTTGTGAGGGGGTTTCCTGTCAGATGGCTTTGATTATGAAAAAAAGAAATGGATTTGCTTTCTCGGCTCACAAAAATGCCCTTTGAATCCACTGATGAAATTTGACGGATAATTTCATGATAAAGTAAGGAAATGTGTGTTGTACTGTTCATAGATTTGTACATTTCAGCGTCTGGAGGCTGTTTTGGCTTTTGGCTTGGAGCTGGAATGACAGGGTTTGTTTCTGTCTGAATAGATAAGAGGAAGCTGCTTACATCCCCCTCTTATCACTCAGCTCAGGGCTAATATCCCTTTTATTGTTTTTTTCTGCCTTTCACTTATCGTCACTGTTTGTTGTTGGTGGATGGAGTGGAGGTTCTGCAGCTTTTTTTCTTTTTCTTGCCCTGCATCAGTGCCAAAGTATATCAAGTCAACATCAAATGTTAATTCAGAGAGAAGAACGATATTTAGAACATTTTTATTTCTCATTATTTCACACAAATGTGTCATAGTAACTTAAGTGGGGTTTGATTGATTTCTTATGCTACATACTCATACATGCACACAAAGAGCCATCAGATGGGATTACAAGGTGAGAGGGATCAACAACCTAGATTTCTTCTGATAACTGTTCTATCAAATTTCCTGGTTACGTCCCCTCCTAAGATCTTGGATGGCCTGAAATTCATTTCTGTGATAGCTGAAGAGATAATTGAATTCTCCTCAACTGTGTGATGTGCTTTTCCTACCTCTTTGCTCTAAAGCAGTCTTTCTCAAACTGTGGTCCGCGGGCGCCTTCTAGTGGTCCGCAAGGTACTGCATGTAATCAACCCTTTATTTGCCATGACGTGATCTCAAAATGCGTCGCATACAGCTAGCTTACCAAATGATTGTGTTTAAAATAATAATGGGTAAATGACTTAAAACTGGGTCACCCAAAAGAAAAACTGAAGATACCGGTGGAAAGAAAGTAATGCCAGGATTACTTATCGGAGGAAGCCAAATCATACCTGCTTAGAAAATTGATGTCATTCACTAGCGATTTGATTGTTTTATGACCGGAATGGTGGGGCTTATGTTATTAAGGATTGTTCTTTGCTTTTTATGACTTTGCTTGGTTATAATACCCTGCTCACACATCAACAGCTATTATTTTTATTTCAGTAAAAATTGCTAAATTAAAAACAATAGACAAATACAATTGATAGAAGAGGATTTTTGCCTATCCCAAAGCAACTCAGGTTTATTTGTCTTTTATTTGAGCTTTTAAATTAAATTAAATTGTATTAATGCACACAGCACTTATTTTTTTTATTATTTTTTTTTAAATTCCATGTGTTGGAAAGCTTACAATCCACACTTTCAGAATCTGTAAGTCAAAATGCTCAGAATAGCTTAGTCTTTGTGGCTTAGTCACATTTACCAAACAGCATCACCTTTCTCATTAGGATGAACAAAGAAAACCACAATAAGCAAGTTAAGAACCTAATATTTTCATTTCATTTCTTTATATTAAAATGTGTTTTTGCGGGGCAGTTGGTCTGTGAGTGTTTGTTAGATGGGTTAAGTTGTCCTCAGCCTGAAAAAGTTTGAGAAACACTGCCTTTAAACATCAAATAGAATATGAGTATTTAGTTGCTACTTGTTATCAAGAAAATTACTTGGTCACATTTAAATTCAGGCATGTTTGTGTTTCAGTCTTTATACTTGTATAGTGGTTGCAGTGAAATGGAAGGTAGTGAAAGGACCTTGTTTTGGTGACCCCTCTTGCACACCATCTTCAGGATGGTTAGGTTGGGTAAAAAGCCCAACCTAACCCCTGCAGGATCCTTCCAGTTAGGTTGGGCATTTACCCATAATGCAACAATGATTATTGATTTGGCACCTCTTACAACCTGGTAAAGCTTTCAGTAATAAAAAGCCTTGCTGCCAACTAACTTCTACCCCCCCCGCCCCCACCATCTCCCAGGTATGCTGCCATCTTCTGTTCTCTAGATGACTTTATTTGCACATTCTAACATTTTGCTTTACATCCTCCACTCATGCACACCAGACAATGATGACTGATGACTTTCACACTCAATATTATAAACTTTGATTTTAAGCTTAGTTTGTGTTAGATTTATACTTTAGAAAGTGTGTATATTTGGTGTGTCTCTCTCTTTGTTTTGGCCTCTGAGCCAGGTCATAACACTACAGAATGAATTATCTCAGTCTCTGTAAATGTTGCCATTGTTTGTAGTAATACCCATTTATGCTCTCTCCAGGATTGCTTGTGTTGCCACTGAAAAAAAAAAAAAAAGTCAGAAAAATTACTCTTTGAATCATCTTTTCCCCAAAGGTGCATTTACTCTAAGGAATAGAAAACAACCAAAACAAATAAAATATTTCAGTCCACTCTATCACTTTGCAGCTGATATAAAACAGCTAAGGGAAGGCGCATTAAAAAATGCATCTGACAGGCAGAATTGGAAAAATAGTTGAGCTTAAAGCCAATGTGGTGCAGACGCCTTCTTTGTGAACATTTAAGGCATTATTTTTTGTTCACGAATAGAATCAGAAAAATAATAAATCAGAGAAAAAAACTCAATTTTAATTAAAGCAGTAAACGATGAATTAGCACCTCCAGGCAAGATGCCGTCAGAATTTTGTTAAAACTGTGTCATCTTGCTTTCCAAACTAGTTGGACGGAAACCACAACAACAGATTGATTTGTTTGTGCTAATGTACTCCTTGAAGACAATACATGAAGCGCTGAGCCAAAGAGAAAGTCTTGACCGAGCAGAAAAAAGTGACCAATCAATGTTGGGGGGAAATAACATTAACATGTTGAGGCCATTTGGGTGAAGATACCATCTGGCTCAAGTTGCAGTCAAGTGATGAAGAATTTTCCTCCCTGTAGGAATTACAGCTCAGGGCTAATACCCCTCTTATTAATCACAGTCTGTCCCTCTGTTTTTTAATATAAGTTCATTGCGTTTACTTGCTTCTTATTACCTGATGGTTTGCAGGAGTTTTATTTTATTTTATTTAATTGTAATGCTAAATATAACTTTGGTTTACAAGGTCATTCAAATATTAATTTCCAGTCTTTAATAGATTTTTAACGGTAAGGAGTTTATGCTTTACATAGCCTGATACGTCGACCAAAACCAATTAGACACCAGGTCACTTTACCTCTACATCAGTTCATGCTTTTGTTATGTTTCTAATCCCTAAGCTGGCAGTTTTAGCCATTTTGAGTGTTTTACGGTTGTCAGGGCATGTCTAAAAGGTGACTTTGGGTTCATACTCATAATTAGGAAAAAGAAAACCTCTCTTAGCTGCATCAACTGGATTTCTTGTGTGAATTTCCCACATGTAAATTTGTCCAGCAAGCTTAAATCCTGCTATCTAACTGTTCATGTTTTGTGGATAACCGCCAGTGTTCATCTGTTGATTTTATAATTTTGACTGCCTTGAAAAATTCTGACATTCTGTTTTTGTCCTCACCTTCCCCTGTCCTTCTCCCCCCCCCCAACCCTTGCTTCTCTTTTTTGCTCCAATAACATCTTCTAAAACAAGGTAAGACCCAAGTCTTAGATAATTTATCAACTTTATATTTTTCCATTGCACCCAGCTTTTTACTCAAACTTTCTTTTTCTTGGACATAGTTCTTCTCAAGTGCATGCAAAGACCTGATGAACCTTTTAGGAAATAAAACCCCTCATTTTCTATCCTCATTGAGAATGACTTTTCAAACATTTTACTATCCTTGCTTGAGGTAATCAGGAGACTGTTATTGCTTTTAGTGGGATTTCAGTCTCTTAATGTACTCATTTCTGTGGAAGGAAGACATTTTGTTGCCATGTGTCTGCCTTTTTAATTAAGAACATGTCCTGCAAAAATTGCATTTTGGCCATAGACTACATAATTGGTAACCTGATTTATTTTACTTTTTAAAGAATGTTAGGTGTTGTAAAGTGACGATCAATAAATCAGAAGTCCATGACTTTATCAGCTTCTTGTAAATAAAAAGAATCTTGAGCAGGACAAGAAAGAAATATGCAATTTTATCATATTTCCAGGTAGAGAAGTTTTCTTTCATTCAGTTCATTACTTTATGAGCTTATTAAGAGGTAGTGGATTGCCTATTAGTACTGGTATACAAGAATGAGTTTCTTATTCTTTTTTCCTCTGTTTTTTTCTTTTCCCAGTGCCAGCAAAATGTTGCCACAAAAATAAAAAAAAATGTCGACGTAACTATTATGTTTTGAAAATCTGTTTTGAAGAATTTTGTCCATTTGTTCCCTCACTTGTTGAATTTTCTTTTGTGCAGTTTTATTGTTTGAAAGGTCATGGTTTTCAGTGAAACCCACATCTATCAAAGAGCAACAGACTTCAAGTTTAGGAAGTTGCAGTGTGAAAACCATTATTGTTCTTCCCTCCAGTAAAGAGGCGTCTCGTATTCAGACCCTGGGAATGTGAGCGCCCCTCGGTTTTGTACGAAGCACAATGATTTATTTTCACACACATTTTCACATGCTTCCAAACCCTGTGAAAAGTGGGATGAGGAAGATGAGGTTGGGCTAATATTAGATTATCCAATTCAGTGAGCAAATCGGAAAACATCTACATTAGTTTTGTGTTGGTTGTCTGTGAGCTATTCTTCGATTATTTCTGCTTTGTCATATGCTATTTTACCTCCAGTCACTCTCCAGACCATGACTAGAAGCAAAATATGTGAGGTCTTTATTTAGCTCCCACACCAAGAGTTAAGAAGTAATGTTTTCCCTGAGGAAAATTGGAAACTGAGAAACTTTTACATGTTGGCAGCATATCTGTATTAAACACCAATAATTTCATTAGGCACACTTAACTGGTGCCCTTTTAGTTTCATAATGGCATTTGTTCTCTTTTTTTTGTCAAAAGTATATATAACTAAGAACAGATATAACCCACAGCCATTCCCCCCTTTAAGGACACAGAAACACAGACCCGTACACAGAAAATTTTCCATCCCGGTAGGTCATCTACCTGCTGTGCAACATCTGATGTACTGGCACTTTCTCCTTTCCTCTGATTAGCTTGAAAGGAAGTGGCTGAAGGCCATCAGGGCTATAGAGTGCGCCCGCATGTGTGTGCACATATATTATTAAGAACTGTTCCTGTGCTGTGTTTTTTTCCTTCCTGCTGTGAGGGATTTTGGGATGTGAAGATGAAAAGGACATCCAAAGGTTTCAATAAATGGCACATACACAGAGCCACAAACTAA
This sequence comes from Poecilia mexicana, assembly GCF_051168715.1. Taxonomy (NCBI): domain Eukaryota; kingdom Metazoa; phylum Chordata; class Actinopteri; order Cyprinodontiformes; family Poeciliidae; genus Poecilia; species Poecilia mexicana. The sequence continues at coordinate 13,601,988 of NW_028263378.1, read as the reverse complement.
CAGAATTTTTTTTTTTTCCCCTTCTGCGTGAGCTGAAATATGCTCTAATTACCTATCAGACATCATTATCATCAAGGACATGTTAAGCATATTTCTATCAACTTTCTAAATGCAGCGGTATTCAGCAATTTTTATTTTAGCAATATTATTCATGCTAGTCTTAAGTTAAGCTTCTGATGATGACTCGACTGTCATCCTACATAAATTTTAATGGATCTCCATGTTACCCTGCTACTTAACAAGAAAAAGTTCTCAGAAAACCTGTTACTTAAGCAGCAACCTTTCTTGATATGAACAGTGCAGACAGTGACCTTTAGTCAATTAACACAACAAAATATTCATTAGGCTATCAGATAATCTTTACTGACATGTATTGCCTTTGAGGTTCAGAACAGTCAACACCATTAAAAACACACTTTTGAAAGACAAGTCACACACATTTGAATGTTCACGTAAGTAAACATTGAATAAAATGTTTTTTTATGAATACATTCCAGACTTATCTTCCAGACTTATTATATAATTAAACATTCAAAAATCTGTACTGATATGCATTTTTAAAAATATATAATCTCCTCTTCCTCCCCCGATTATGTAATACAACACATTTACTGGTGACACACCGATGCATTAGGACAACATCAAGTCAAGGGAAACTAACGGTATATTAAAACTGATTTCATGCCCCACTTGTTTAATTAGATAGACTCAGTTCTGGTTAACTAATGAAAATGAGTAAAGACATAATGAATGTTTAGATTTGTACATTTATACTACCAGATAACATGAAGCCTCATTCTGAGGACAAGAGCTTCTATTCTGTCACATCATGTCGACATGACAGGAGAAGGTTGGAATCGCGCCTAGAATCTTCTGATTGAAAGATTACTACCGCTGAGCAACAGTCGGCCCTTTGTAAATGTACATATTTTTTAATTTGGAGGGAATTTAAAGTAAGAAAACAAACTGCAATGAAAATAAGAAATCTTTGAATGACTGAATACAAAACAGACCTCGCAACAAGTTAGTTAATTTTTCAAACTTCTGCATGTCCAGACGCTATCCAGAAGTGGAAAGAACAGGGTGGCTGGAAATATGAAATTGAACTTATGAAAGACGTCTGTGTCACTAAAGCATCAAAGTCCCACCACCCTCGTCTCTAACTACCAGCCCACTTAAAGCACTGAGTGCAATCAACAGATTTTTATTTATTTTTTTCTAGATCAATATTTGATATGAATTCATTCGTTGTCTTTTCACCTTTTTGCTCACTACATTTGTTTTCTTTCACGGCGTTAAAATTCGGAGGGGACATTGTCCACACTTTCTACCAGTGGAGACACCAAATTGTGCCAGAGCAGAACACACTGCATACAGTCAGCAGGTGATTCTTCAGTGTGGACAAGGAATCATTTGTCTTCAAATTACTAAACAAGTGCAGATAATGTGTCCCAGATCACCATTACATAGATATTCAGTCCATTCTGAAATATGCAAACAATTGCATTGTTAAATTAGATAATGCAATACTGCCTTGGGCTTCTAGAAATGATTTTTCCGAACTATTTGGTCTGTCATTAGTTGCCAGAGCTATTTTAATATGTGAAGAACTACGTCTTTGTTTGGTTTAAAGTTCAACTGCATTAAAATGTAACAATAAAAATTTTGCTTATACGTGTGATGGGGTAATCCTGGCCCTCAGTAACTTCTAATAATGAGTGCTGTATTACTTTCCTGCTTACTTGGAATCAGAAACGCTTATTCTTAGCTAACAGAAATGGATGAGTCACAACTGCCAAAAATCCTGCTTTTAAGCTTTTTTTCTTCTGAGGCAATCAGAAAGATAACAGACCAAACACTGATGATTATAACTTCAAATGATGGCAAGACGGGAAATGAAACCCATGCAAAATGGATTTGAGCTGCTTTTGATCCACTTTCATCCATACATTATATGGATACATGGGCCTTTTTGTTTTAATGCGTTTCAAATGTATGGAAAATGTGCAGAAACAGTTGAGAAATATGGGAAAACAAGAAAAGAACAGAATATTTAAGTAGACAGAATACCCTATGCTTTGCATATGCTATGGAAGCTTAGTATTTATGTGGGTGGTTTTAGGGTTATTGTGAGTGGTCAGTGAAAAAGTGGATTCTTCTTATGTGCTCCTTCTGGTAGGAAATTTATTTTATGTCAGTATTGCAGTTCATTGTCCAATGTACATAAACATACTGTTATGTAAAAGTTAATGTAAAGCCTGAAGCACTTGTATCTCCTTTACACTTAAATCAATATATTTTACATGTACCAGCTCTGGCGCTGTGAACATGGTGATGACTTAATCAAAGTGACAAACTTGGGCTTGGAGTGTGTGATAAATTAGTTTTGAAGCTTTGTATCAGCAAAAAAGTTTCACCGAAAGAACATATTGCATAAAAAAAAAAGTTGGCATTGGGTTGAGTTTAAGAAAAAAAAATGCTGAATGTGCTTGTAGACACAGAGACTACAGTCTATTGTGACACTTCAACATGGGCACATCAACCCACAAAAATGAGCTTACACACAGCTCCTCTCCCACACACAGCTGACTCCTACAGTGTGTACTCTCGGGCCAAGGGAACAAGGGAACAGAAACCTGTGACATAAACCCCCAACAGCAGGTGCTGAATAATGTAGTTAAGACACGGCACGCACACATACCTGCCTACACCTGGGTTTTTTTTGGGGTCTAGGGGGCAAAAAGCTGGCATAAGGCCCACTGTGCCTGTCAGAACCAATCAGAGCACTTGGCTGAGAGCTGGCATTTATAGCTGATTTGTCAGGATCGGCGGGCCCACGGGGCTTGCCCAGTAATAAGCTTCCACCTGTGGTGATGGATCACCTATGACACAGCTGGCCACATAGGGAGAGACAAGGCCACTGGCATGCTTTGAGACAAGACAAGACCAGACACAGGAAGGACAGAAGGGAAAAAGAAGTGCAAGGAGAATAGGAGGAGTTTAGGGCAGGAAAAAATTTCCCATATTTTTCTGTGAAACACAACTATATTATAGATAGAAATAGGTTCTAGAAATGCACTAAGATAATTTGAATGAATTTAAGAAAGGCTAACACATTGAAGTTGATTTTTAAATTGTCTGCTCTGGATTCTGGTTGTTCACTGGATTGTTGAAGTTCTCCATCAAGACCTGCAAAACTTTCACATCATCCCACCCCAAAGGATGGTTCTAGTCAGAGACCAACAATGGTCAATGCCCCTGCAGGACTGTCCTAGCCCTCGTTGTTGCTGCTCTAGTGAAGACGTAATACTTTAACATTGAAATGAACATTGAGATGTTGGACTTGTTGTTTCATTCACAGATTTCATCTGCTAGATCATGGCTCTGCAACCTGCAGCTTCAGAGCCACAAGTGGCTTTTTGCCAATATGGCTCACTTAATATATTAAGATTAAACAGTGAAATATTGCCCTGCTTTTTGTTGTTTCATTCATTTGTTCTGTGACTCTATGAAAAAACCTTGTGTGGTCTCATGCTGGTAACTTGCCACACTTGGGCTTTGCTGATATGTGCATACATAGCCACTCACACGTCTTTACCGGCATTATTAGCGTCTGTCTTTTTAACCCAAAGCTTACCAAGCCAAATGGCCATCCATCCTGAGCCTGATTATCCTGGATTGTTCTTGATGTTTCCAAAGAGTTTTCCTTTTGACTGTCACCTTCCATTCTTCTTGCTCAGAGTGGAAGGTTGCGATTCTATGCAATCCTATGATTTCCTAACAACATCTTTGACTTTTTGGAACAGAATTTCAGTCATTTGAAAGTTGCAGCCTTTACTTGGAAGGTAAACCAGACTGAGATTCGTTTTGCTCCTTATTGGATACATATAAATAAAATGAGCTGAATTAAAATTCATGTCTTTTCACTTGAACTGGAGTGCAAGACCACAATGGCCTTGAGGAAAGGTAGTTTTTTTCAAATCTGTAACTCTCTGTAAGGTGCACAGAAAGGTAATTATTACATACCGTGGTCATTAGCCACTTTAGAGACTAAACAAAAGGGTTGTATGAAAACCTTTGATGCTGTTTCAGAGCAAGTCAGGAAGGAAGACTGGGAAATAATTTTTGTACCTAATGCTGTGAGCAAGGTGGACGGTAGAACTGTTTTATCTTTAAACCATTTAAAAGGTCAAATTCAACAGATGTCCAAAACCAAAATGTGAAGCTATGAATCTGATTCACTTTACACTGTATGTGCTGTTTGCCAAACTGATAGTAGAGCATCAGATGCTACAAGTGTGAATCCTGACTTACCTCAAGGAACACTGGTGGGAGATTCTGTACAAAAAACTAAACCTGAAAACAGAACTCGCTTCAGTTTTGATGGACAGCTACCATTTTCTCTCACGTGAACTTGTCCCCTGAATTCACTTACTGGATAAGACCTTGTATGGCAGTCTGAGAAAGTGCCTGTTTTTGTTACCCCTGTCTTTTGAATGTCAGTGTACTGTCAGATTTCATGACCCAAGGCCAAGAAATAGCGAGATCAGGAAGGCTGTCACTTCACTGTGGTAAATTCATTTTGTCACTCGCATATGGCAAGCATAAGATAAGCTGAGTTTCGAAAGGACATGAGAAAACACAGATATGCCTTCCTTTTTAAAGAGTTATCCACATACACCTGAAGAAAGCCATGCACCAAGACTACAATTTAGTTCCTTAACTTAGGTCAGTGACTTGTCAGTCCCTGTGTGTCTTATTTTAAGTAGCAGTCATCAATTATAGATGTATTGAGGGGAATAATTGATGGGACACACAGCTTCCTCTAATGTTGCCAAGCTTGACAGATGAAGGCAGAGAATGAACTCTTCGGTGAAATTGCCCTTCACCTGCCCACACTCGCTCGTACACACTCGCACTTACATTGATGGATAGATGGGCAGCTGGAAGTCGGTGACTGGATCTTTTTAGCTACTTATACAGCACTTATCCACATCATCTAGACCAATATTATCAGACTGTCGTCAATCTCGATCCGTCCGTCACTCTTATCGTTACATGTATTGTCATGTGTCTTGACCTAAAGATAGCCACAGACTCAGCTTTCCCAAGTGTAATTGTAGAGCTATCTTAGTGGCACATTGTTCTTGCCAGACTTTACTTTTCCTTTTAATCACTTTTATCACAGCTAGAACTGTATCAAATTACAGTCATAACTGAACAAGATTCACTCCCACTATTACTGTCTAAATATATCTAGTTAAAAAACTTTGTTGGAGTCGTGGCGCAGGGGGAAAAACCCACAAATCCATGCATGGAGGTTTCCAGTCCTCAGCGCGGCTGTTATGGGTTCGAGTCACGGCCCATTGACCTTTGCCGCATGTCTTCCCCTTTTCCCACAACCCTATTTCTTGTCAAAGTACTGTGAAATAAATGCCACAAGAGCCAAAAAGTACTTTAAAAAAAAGATTTTTATTAACCTGTTGCAAAAATTTAAACATACTGGACTGAGGGTGTTAGAAGTTAATAAAAAACTTTAGAGCAAAATGGCAGAACATAACAGAACAAGTTAAAGTGGTGGTATCATGTATTTTCCATGCACACAGTGCCATTTTATAGCACCTTCAATTAACTGTTAACTTCAGTTATTGTATACAAAAGCATCAGTTTATATCAAAAATGATCTAAAACATAATATAATTTGACACCTTGAAAGTGGCCTCTGTCTCTTGAAAAAGTTAATATTCTTACCATCACTCCCCCTTTCAGCACGTCATGACAGTGTTCCTCCGTGATGCCATTTACAACTATAAAGGCTGTTTAGGAACGTTGGACCAAGAAATAGTTTGTAACATAAGTTCAGCAGATGTGCAGCTGTCCAGGTGCTGCTGCAGCTGTTCTGATGGGGCTGAGAGACACCCCCAAATGGCTGCAACCAGAAGATGCAAGGATGATTTTCAAACATGCGTGAAAGAATCAAAGTAAATATCCAAGTATGTTTTGGATTAGTGTAAAGCTAAAAAACCAAAGTTGATTTTACAGGATGCCTGTCCACACCCACCCTCCACTCCACCACCCTCTTTACAAATGATTGACAAAAAGTATTGAAAATGACATTTAAATTTAACACAGAAAACTCAAATATTTTTTACTTTTGATTAGGAACAATCACAAAAAAGTATTGTACCATCAGCAAACCTGCATCAAGACAATTTTTGAAAAAAATAAATAAAAAAACAAGTTCTTAAAGTCTTGCGTTGGACCTTTTATTATAGGCAGGAAAAAAACTGTTGAACTGGTTTACACATGTATATGCCTAAGTTGCATATTTTGCTTATTTTTTAATAACCTTTCTGAGGTAATTGCACTGTAAATACTCTGTCTTTAACATTTAATACACAAAGTAATCAGTAGTAGATACTTTGGATTGTGAGTCTGATATTTCTGTTTCTAATAACTGGAGTCTTTTTTTATGTTTATGTTTTATGTATATGTACAGTATATTATTGTTCATCTTGTGCTTTATTTGTGTATTTTACCATTTTAAAGGTCTTTTGTGCGAGGCCATATATCTGATGCTTTTGTTACACCTCAATTTCCACTTTTATTGGACAATAAAGTCTGTTTCTACATTTTTTTTGTTGTATTCAGTAAGTTGTTATATAACCTTAGGAGAACCTGTATCCTATTTATGACCCAGCACCCAACAGGACCCTTTGCGTTTTTCTGTTTATGCATACCTTCAGACCTTTAAAACAGTTTCCTCAGCATGAAAGACTTTGCTCTTGCCTTTGGAGATGTCGCTGTCATTTTATGTGTTGCGACATCTACTAGCTACTGCCAGGCTATTTCAAAACTGTGAAGAGGGCACAGAAAGGTCCAAGGGAATGCACGACAGGAGTGGGGTGAATGCACACATGTGTACTTTCTTCCTGCATATTTGTTGTGCTTTTCTGTCCTTTAGCAACCGCCCAAAGCGCATATTGAAATATTATGAAACATGTGACAAATCAAGAGAGATAACATTTCACTGTTTAAGAGGAGGAACTTATTTTGACTCCCCCTAAGCGGTAGTTTTACACAAATGTATATAGAGTACTCCGTTCTTTTTTGTTTGCTTGTCAGTTTGATGAAATTAAGAGTTGTTGCTAGATTTTGTGTTAGCTTTTATTTAAGGTTTATTACTTCCGTGTAAATTTGTACAGTTGCTCATGTGTGCGTTGTCGTGGAGGAACTGAATAAATGTGATTGTTCAAATTTAAAGCTTTCAATTTGGAATAGTCTTCCCGTCCGACAAGTACATCTTTACTGTGCTGTATTGTGGCACGTGAGGTGCGCACATTGCATTTCATATCTTAATCACCTTTGCTTTCAGAGTATTGTGGACTGAGTCTGTTCAAATGTTTTATTTAAAATGTCCTTGCATTTTAAGGAGGTAATGGGTTCACAGGCCATTTGGAAGAGAAAAAATATCAGCATCACATATTTCTGTCAAATTTAACTTTGGGAATGCTACAACTAAAAGCCCCACTGGAGATGATCAAACCCCACATGATTGCAACCCTGGCTGAAGGACAGATTTTCCTCCCGAATTGACTCTGCATGTTGAGAGCTTCAAATGACTGCTGACGGTTGGTTTTTTATATAATTTCTAGTCTTGGATTAGGCTACTGCAGTACATATTTATGTATTTTAAAACTTTACAAGCTACTTAACAAGAGTGTTAATAAGATGGTAGCATTCAATATTTTTATATATTAAAATTGCATATTAAAAGCACAGAGTTGATTTATACTGGTGCAATATATTCACATTGAATAGTGAATTATTGAGAGGCAAACCTTTTTGTACACGTGTGTGAGAGATCTTAGCAACACTTGAAAGTATCCAAAATACTTGATCTGTTTTGTTTATTTGAACTCTTTACATTTTATTTTGTATTTATGTCTTTGGTCCATATTACACATGTCTAAATACTCATAGCACGCTCAGTTTTAAAAACAGTAAAAATTAATAGAATATCAAAGCATAAAAACATTAAGCATAAAAACATATTTTAGTATACCCACTCTTTGGGTGATAATTGTGTGCCACACCAACTCAGAAATGAGTTCCATTGTGGAACAACAATAAAAGAACTAAAACTAGAAAACATAAGCTGGAAAAAAAAAATAGCCCTCTAACCCATAATGTGCCACTTTTAATCAAAAATCAAAGTACTCTGGAAAACGGTGTGGTTTTACATTTGCATATCCACCAATCAAGAACAAAAGATTAGATTCTTGTCAATTATGCCAAATGTCTCAAATTCCCAAGTTACAAGTCCATTTTGTGCTATGACAATGAGCCAAAACAAACAGCAAGAGTCTTAAGAAGCCACTCCAAGCAATACAAAGACTAGTCCTGCAACAGATGGTGCAGCCCCTGCAGATTTATTCTCTCAGCATCAACGAGTCCGGCTGGGATAGCATGAAGAGACAGAACTAACCAAGACAGTCTATGTCTCCACATGAGCTGCAGCAAGCTTGCTCAAACGCTTGGCATCCCCCCCATTTCCCAGATGCATAAGTCTAAATAAAAGTCTAATATTGGAAATGTTTGAAATGTTTATTTGGTTTTAAAATAATATTATGGATAAGTAATTTAGTCCCATAAACCTTATAGTATTCAATCTTCTATTAATGAACATTATTTTTCTTAAACATGTTGAATAAAAATTACATTAATTTAAATGGGACTTATGAGAGAGTCATATTTTCAGGAAAGGAAAAAAACTATAACAATAAAATGAATAAATTTAAAAGGAGATGGCTGAAAATGCATAAAGATAAAAAGTATAATAAGACGGTGATATGTATATGATTCATTGGTCGAATAACTTGTTTGGCTGCAACCTAACAGACAAGAACAGAATTTTGAATTCCTGCAGTAAGTCAGTTTTCAAAACACTGCCCCTCTCTCTCTCTCTCTCTCTCTCTCTTTCTCTCTCTCTCTCGCTTTCTTGCTCCTTCTCTCTCTCCCTATCTTAGTTTTTCACAAATTTTTTGAAACCTAAATGGCCTTTTAGCTGGTGAAATTAACAAGCAAAAGCAAATTATTAATATTTAAAAACTGCACAAATGATGAAGACTTTGTTGAGTCACCAGGAGGCACCAGGGGCCACACTGTGACAGTCTGCTGTTGGCACTGTGGCGACAAACCTCTGATAAATATTGGATGATGCCTTAAATTATACATCGGTAAGCAGGAGAAACACACGTGCCTCCAGGGACACACAGAAATACACACAAATGATTTTGCATATTCACATACAAGTTTGATTGTTTAGTTTAGTAGGAGTCGTTAGCATAAGCAGATGAAGAGCAGTCATACAGTACATGTCAATGAACTTATTCATAGGCAAGGAAGTAGCTAAAATGGTTCACATTCATTTTATTTCTTAAACACATTTCACATTTTAGTATTGGTAGCATAATTGGAACCTGACTCAGGACTCCAGTTATTAATGTACAACAAGAATCACCACATCTCACTGGCCTGTTTTACTTACATCTTCCTCCAGGCCCTCATGTGACCACATACTATGTTGCTTAATCAAAGAATTTTGAAATTTGAAATTTTATTTCGAACATGATACAAATATAAAAAGTAATATAGTACACAATAAGAAAAGTGAATAGAAAAGAAGAAAAGAAAAAAGAAATATCTGTTTCAGTTAACACATCATGCTCAAAATGGGGTAGGAAAAAGTAAAAACTTATTAACTCCTACCCCCTAAACACTTGAAAACTTACAGTACTACTGTTATTTTAAAAAAAGAAGAAAAAAAGAAATCATCTATCAATTAAAAGTCAGAGTAGCTGTCAGCAATTACTAGTATATAGCTATGCATTATCCCTTTTTATACTGGTTTGTCTTTTCAAACCCTTACCCCAAGTTGTTCTCCTCAATGCACACATTATTACTTTCTCTTACTCATATGTTTATCTCTATTGAAAATGATCTCTTTATATTTTCTTTTAAATTGTAAATGTAAAATATAATGCTGCATTGTTCACAAATGTGACATCAATGTAAAGTTATAGTTTTTAAAATGCCACGTTTATCCAGGACGTTTTATCCTTTGACAGATGATTTGTGCCTTTTACTCCTCCTGTCATTGCATAGATGGTAGCAATATTTTTGTCTTAATCTTTATCCAACTGTAACCGTTAGACGCAGAGTCATTGCCTCTCCTGGGAAACTGTGTGGACCACATCATTACTCTTCTGTAGCTCTGTTGGTATTAATATTAGAGAGATGTGCACCGGTAGCTGCTGCAGCAACATCAAATTACATTTCACGGAGGGATCATGGGATGCATTGCGGTTTTTTTTATGTGTTTTTTTATTTTTTTTTAGTTTCTCAAAGTATAACATTTCAGTTACTTTATTTCATCGCATGGCTCCTGCCCAGTTAGTACTGTAAATGATGTGTAAGTATCACTATGACTTCATGAGAATGTGGTCGGATTTGAAAGTTGTGTAAACTTAACTATGTAAATTTGAAATAATCAAGTTATATTTATGTCATATGGCCTAAAACTTTACAGTAGAACACTTTTTTTTTTCTATGTTCAAGCAGTTTAGCGTCAAACTGAGTTTACCTTGAAGGTCTCAATTTTGTATGAGACACTAGTGGCATAAAGTCTAAATCCCCCTACTTAGAGGACGCAATTTCAAGTCCTCAAATCTGAAGATGACTTGCAAAGTGGCCTCTCCCTACCACTTAAATAAAAAAAAAATAACAGTTTGAGCATGTGGTCTGAGAAACCCAAGGCTGTTTAAAGGACATTCAGAGTAAATTTCAGATCTTAGTTCACAGTGAAGTGAACTTCACTTTTCCATTTTCTGTTCTCGATGAGTTCCTGTAAATTTCACAAAAAACATGTTGGGAATATGAGGAAAGCATTGAAGCTGAACTTATATGACCAGAGGCGTTTATGTCTTAATTCAGTTGATTTCCAATTGAATGATTAAGCTACTGTATAAATCACTTGTTTTAAAACTAACTTAATATGTGATTTGGACTTAATTATCCTGTGTGGAATACATTAATTTTCTTTGATATGTTGCAAGTTTTCAGTGATATAAGCATATTTGATTTTTCCACCATTTGAGCACATTTTCCCTCATTTATTTTCAGTTTTATCCCTCTTACAATTTCCATCTTTTTTTCTATGACTTGTGGTTAGAATCATAAAACATGCAACACAAATGTTGCATGTGACAGAAATGTCAAACATATATTTCATACTACTTTTAAACCGTCTAAAATATGTATTGTTTAGCTAGTGTTTATTTTGCAATTTAAATTTGAGAACAGTTTGCCCATTACCTGGTATCCTGATTATTTTTCATGAGCTTGAATAATAACTAAGATACAAAAATGGCATATCAATGTTCTCTGATAATAAACATAAAAAATATTAGAGCTTATCAGAAAGTTACAAAGAAGTGGAACACAAAAGGATTTGGAAATTGCCCTTAAGCAAGATTTTGTTTGACTGTCAGCGATATCCTTGGGCTAACATTGTTATATGATAAAATAAAAACAATGTACCAATGGATGGAAAAAAGATGTTCATAATTTTTTGGTATTTGTTGATTCATCCTCTTCTAGCTTTCTTTATTCATTTGTCTTAATATACTATTAAAAACATTACATTCTCCATTTATTCTTCCTAAATCTATACAGGAAACACTTTTTCTTTCCCTTGCCATGTTTTTTCCTCCCCTTTAAAGGTTAAGACGCAAGGAAATTAAGTTAACACATTGTTTCTAATTAAAGATTTCTATTCCATCACCTCTGCTAGCTTAGTAACTACAGTACATCCTGCAAAATTCAGAAGTCTCTAACTGGGACAAATGCATTAATTATCTATGAACAATTCTTGCACAATCAATGAGACAGGGATCATAGAGGGGATGTACAACCGTTTGACTCACTGAGTTGTTCTTGTAAGCAACAGTTACTTATACAAAACATCTCTCTATTCAACAAGCTGTAGCAGAAGAAGTGATTAGATTAACTAAAGGCTCCATTACCGCACAATTTGACCTCGCAAATGCCATCTACACTATGCTGATGTTTAAGTAACATTTTGCTGTAAATATTCCTCCTGTAGCTGTATTCCACTGTACCTGCTCTAACCTGCAGACTGTACCCTGCTGCTCTTCTTATTTGGCAAGTGCCACTCACGCTGTGCACTGCAGGCTTACAGAAATGGGCAGGCGCATGCCGATGTAACGGCATCCAGGAGGCCATCTACAGCGAACATGATTTTGCCTTCCTGAATTGGTGACTCGAATAATATTCAGAGAAAAATGGATACAGTCATTCTCATTGTGATCTACTGTATGTGCATAGCTTTAAGAATAGAATAGCTTTGTATGATTAGTTGAAAGTTATTTTTCCTCCAGAACAGTTGTTCTAAAAAGACCCTGTCTAATGATCGGCACAGGTTGCTTTGTCTTTTTGTCTTTCATTTTTTTATGATTCATAGAGTATTTTTTTTCGCCCATGACTAAAGATTTTAGCATTAGGCTAAAGTCCACCTTTGCTATCATAATGCCAATAGTTTTAATGCAGAGCCTCTTAAAGCTGCAGTTCCTGTCACGTTTGAAATTGTGTGTACCCGTTTTCTTGTTTACTTTGAGTCTGGTTACTTTTGAGTTTTTGTGCATACAGTTTTTCACTGAGGTTCAAATTGTGCGACAATTGCATTTTGAAATATTCCTGCCACTATTCTCCCGCAGAAGCCAGTTTCATTTCAGTTTTTGGACCGACTGCATAACATTTGCATTCAGAGTGTGTTGATACTTTGTGGAATTCATTACCTTTTCCCATGCAATCCTTTCTGTGGTATCGGCTGCTTCAACCCCAATGCAGTATATTTCAAGTCCCATGCATAGTTTCACTTTGCATGGTAATTTTTACAACAAATGCTGGTGTTGTTTTCTAAGTTTTTTGGGGTCTCCCGAATGCTGTCTTGACTTTTCAATTTTCTTTTTAAACAACATATTAACCAGTTTAATAGCAGATGCTTTGTATATTTTGTGTGCTTTGTTTATGGCAATTTTTTATGTATTTTTTGCAAACTTTACAACAAAATTGTCTTAGTGGTTAAATTATCAGCTAAGAAACTGTTCATGATCTATTGCATAAGTTTTGTTAGGTCCGTTATTAACCTAACAAGCAACAACAACTACTGCACCATTTAATTGATTCTAAATGTGTGCTGTAGGCAGAAATGTCTGTCCGCTAACCTATATTCATTATTTAGTAGTAAGCTGTTGTAGTGACTGGTGGACGGTTATAGTCTTTTCTATCATTTCTTCTCTGAAATTACAATAGAGGACAGGGGTTTCACAGCACACTATGGTGCAAAGTCAACATAATGATGTCGATGAAAGGACGTTGGCTGCCACCTTCCAGGTGTGTTCAGTTGGAATCAGAGTAATTGGCAGGAAAACTAGGAGTATGCAGGTCATCTACATCCTTTCAACAATTGTCATCAATGTCTAAGCCTATCACACTGCGTTCATCCTCACCCCCGTCTGTTCACTGCCTCTTCAGTTTTTTAGCTTTAAATACTCAACAAGCTGTCGATCTTTTACACAGCATTATCTCTATAAAAAACACAGAAATAACCCCTGACATTTATGACATGGAACCACATTGAAATCAAAAGGCAAACTCTGGTCTGCCTAATAACTGGGGTTATTATGTGTGGTTTGAATGCACATGGATGTGACAAGCAAACTGAATACCGTTCCAAAAGCAGGAAGTGAATTGCAGCGCAAAGCATTCTGGATAAATACAACCAAAGCAAATGTGCATGTCTTGCCCTACCGGGAGGAATTGCTGGTGGTCTTTTGCCAAAGATAAAAAAAAGAAATTATACAACCGCTAAAATCTGACGTGACTCCATTTTTGTTTACATGTCATGATCATCATTTCATTCAAAATTGTAACATTTGTTACATTTTAAGTTGACAGGTTATGCTTTCACACTGTGTTAAACAAATGAAAACCCATTAGCAACTTGTTTATCCTCTTGCCTGTGGAGGTGCTGCACTAAGAACTACTGAAGGAAATGACAGAACAACCTCTGAACAAGACACAAAGCACAACTTCATTCAAAAAAAAAAAAAAATGAAAGCAAAAATGGGGTGGTCTCAGATTTTAGCAGTTGTTGGATGTTTCGTTTGCCTTTGGGCAAATGTGAAAAACAAACACTGTTCAACAATGGGCTCAGCAGGAGTCGAGGATGAGGCAACAAACGATGGAGAATGTTGTTTTTCACATAAGCGCCCTCTGGTGTAGTGTATTTCCTGCTTTTGGAGCGGTCTCAGGACCACTTGGCATTCACATATACATTCGAACCGCACCACAGTTCACTTCAGCTGAACTGAGACCTAGGCTTTTAGGAGGACCAGAGTTCACTTCTTTGGTCGGCATTAGAGTTTGAGTACACATTCACACCTCCCTAAACGAACCAAATTTTATAGGCAAATGAAAGAGTATTAACACGGGCTAAAGTGGGCTGGTGTGAATTTACCCCAATTCTCCTGAAACTTGGGAACCTGTGGCAGATGTGTGCAAATCCGCTCTCAATATCTTATACATCACATGGCAATAATGTATGAATACATTTTTTTCAACTTGTGGAAAAGATGAGCTATCTTATGCTGGAGACTGCTGTGAGGAGTATTTTATCCAATTCACTTGTAAAAAAAAAATCATAAATGTATTGAACAAAGATACATTTTAAATATTTTTCATGTACAATATCAGTAAATGCCAATTGTCTCCTTAGGGAAAAAAGATCTCCAGTTTGAATCGTAGCTTTGGATTTATTCTGGAGAGTTTGCGTTCTCTCGTGCCCTGGTGTTTGGACTTCCTTTAGCAGTGCTAAATCATAAATAATAATATTCAAAATAGCTTGTTTTAGTAAATCTCAGTAGGCATCTTGGTGTGTTTCTGTGTTGGCCCTGTGTTGAACTTTAAATTCTCCCTGAGATACAGTCTGCCTATCATCCACAGATAACTGTATTCAGTTTTTGTGCCTGAATAAGATGCAAGCTGGTACAGTAAAATTGTCCAAAAGAAAATTTCTGAATTTCTTGTGTAAAGGTTTTGGTCTCTGCAATTCAATTCCCTCAGGGTTGATAAAAATGTAAATGCAATAAAGATCCTTGGATTTGATGAAAATGTTTACATTAAACACCTTGGTGAGCACCCTTGTGGAGAGGGTCCATATCCTGTGCTTATATAACTTGTTACCATGGTAATCTGAGTTAAGAAGATAAAGTGAGAAAAACATGGCACAAGATGCATATAGAAGGAAAAAAAAGAATGTCTGGCTGAAAGGGAGATAAATAGCCTGAAAAGGTGGGATGGGACACAGACGCTGCACATCTGTGAATGAGGCACCATTGAGAACGTGTTATACATAAACTGAATAAGAAAAACCAAATTAATATTTAGTTATTCAGTGTCCTCATTAAGGATTTGTGTGCTCATCAATGATTTCTCCTTTATGTAGGGCACAATGTTAAGGTTTGGAATTTGATATCAGGTCTGTTAGACAGACCCTCTACTCCACTCTTAAGCTCTTTGTACCCCTTTTCTGTATGAGAACATTGGATCCTATTTTGAAATGGAGTAATGTGTTCATTTTATGGGTGAATTGTGTGTCTAATGCACAAAGAAACGACTCATCTGACATTCACTTTATGCTGCATAATCTCTATAAAGAACTAAAGAGAAGAGGGATTGTGGTGGTTATATTTATACTACTATTCTCAAAAGCTGTGAACTATAATTTATTACTGGAAACCACCATACTCCATAGCTGAATTGTCTTACATGACCTGACCGGTAACGCAAAAGAAGAACCTTTGTTGAATGCCAAAAACTGCAAACTCAGGTCATCAAACATAAAACTCAGGACAGCTGAAACAGGGAACAGCAGGTGGTTCTGGGAGAAAGTGTTTAGAAGAGATCACAGAGTCCAGTGGAATATATCCAGGAAGAATAATGAGCATGAGCGGCACATTGAGAGTTGCATTTCGGACAAAACTGGAGAAAAAAAAAAAAAAAAAAAATATATATATATATATATATATATATATATATATATATTTGGGGAGGGAGTCGCTTTAACTTTTTTTACAGTGTTCAACAACAAGTACTGCAAACCTGTCATACTAAAGAAATGGGTTTTAAACACTGAAGGTAAAATGATAGATGCTTGTCTCCCCTTCAGTTTTACTTTATCACCCACTTCCATTTTGTTTTCCAAGCCCCATCCCATACCACGGTGGTGTTGATGCCTTGCTAGCATTGTAAGCAGCGCTCACATTAGCATGAAATTGACTTGTTTAAATGACCATAAAGCTCTCCTGGATGCAATGATGGCACTGTTGTCTCTCACATGGTTTCTCTTTTATTAGAAGATATATCACCACTTATGTGGTGTGACTACATCACTGAACAGCAGTGTGAACGCAGAGCACTGTGATTTGTATGTGTGCAAGTTTGTCAATACTCTTGTGAAAGCCTGCATCCCTGTGCCAGTGTGTGCATTTGTCATGCGGTGTTGAGGAATTGAGGATCCAAATAAATTCTGCCATGGGCCAGGAAGCAGAGAGTGAACAACGAAATAAGTTTGTTTAAAAATAATGAAGGATGCTGCAAGGCAGGAAGAAGCAGAAGCAAACAGGTTGACTATAACTGAAGTGGAAATAAAAGCTGGCAAGAATGAACACATTACACAGCAGAAAATTAGGACAACTAGCGGATGTCGGTGACCTTACGTTAATGAAACTACCAGCCATTCTAAATGGTTCTGAAACTGCTGAGGGCACAAACATAAATAGGTTTTCTCAAAGGAAGGGGGAAACCATTTTGTCACACACGATGTGTGGGGCCAGTTCGTTCTAATAAGATCTAGTTCAGTTTGCTTAGGTTAAAATTGGTGATGGATGGATGGGTAGTTGGAGGGATGGATAAGCATCCGGGGTACAATTTCTGACCAGCAAGCATTGTGCAAACTGAGTTG
Organism: Poecilia mexicana; assembly: GCF_051168715.1. Classification (NCBI taxonomy): domain Eukaryota; kingdom Metazoa; phylum Chordata; class Actinopteri; order Cyprinodontiformes; family Poeciliidae; genus Poecilia; species Poecilia mexicana. Next base: position 13,584,881 of record NW_028263378.1, on the reverse strand, counting down.
AATGTATATACCTCGGGCCTCTCACAAACCATAACCTTAAATTCTCTTGATACTTCTATTATCTGTGTACGTGTGGCTTTTCTCCAGCTGCTCGTTTTTGCTCTCTGTCCAAAATCTCCAAGTTTAAAATCAGTGTAGATTTAGAAATTCACGTAGGAATGAATGTGTGGATATATGGCTCTTTGTCATGTGTGTTTTCTCAGCTTATAAAATAGTCACTCAGGTAAACCAAAGGCAACACCTGAGCATTTATTTTGACCACCTAACCATTTATCCAACAAGGAAGGAAAGAAGTGACAGAATAGGTTAAGCTTTAGGTTAAATCTTTGGCTCTTCTCTGTTTGAAATGTAAAATCCAGTTAACTCTTGAGGCTTGACTCTGAATTGGGGTGAAAGATTGAGACCTGACTTGGAATTGAAAGAAATGACTTGTGAACTACTCTAGCATATGATCAAAGTTTAGAGTGAAGTGAGAGTTATAGATTGTCACTATCAGGTCCACACAGAGACTTTCCTGAGTGTGTAACAGCAGAACTGCTAGCCTGGTAAAATCCAGCCCCTTGTTTCGATTCGTACAGAGGGGCTGGACCCTCGGCTGTCGAGAAACGATTGCTTGCTGGAGGCGTGGACTCTGTTGAGGTTTTAAATGTCACCCAATCACTAACTTTTGGCTGTGATGTGTGTAATGTGCCAGTTCAATGCTGTGAAGCTTACTGGAAATTGTCTTCACTGTAAACAATCAACACGCCAACATGAACCTGAATGTCTTTGTTCACTCCATCTGCTGCTATTGCTAAAAGGCTATTATTCTAAGACAGGACAGAAAATCGGTGTCATTCACAACATCTCCTCCAATTGAAAATTTTACAATTTTATTTATTCAAAACAGGCACGATGTACAACATGCAATAATGGCAAAAGGAAAGATGCACTGTACCAGGATGTAGCTCTGGTGCTAATTTCCACCCGTAGTTCACCACCCAGCTGGTAAATTTTTAAAAAGAAATGCATAAAAGCAGCCAGATGCAATTTAGTAAGTGTAATTATTGAATTATGGTGTTTTAATCATATCCAAAATGGGAAATTTCTCCCACTAAACTGGCACACTAACTGGTACCTGCACCTGTTAGTGTGCCAGTGTGCATACAGTAAAATGAAAACTAACCATAGACCTGAAAGTCTCCCAACAAATCAGCTGCTACTTCATGAAAGCTTCAGTTCTAAATTGTTTTAAAAAAATGTTTACCGAGTTTTTCTCTTTCTAAGACTTTTAAAGCCACATGTAAAGAAAACAGGAAGCACTTTCTCCAGAAGATAATACAAGAAAAATAAATATTGAGAGCATCATGATGAGTTGCTTCAATCCTAAGTGGGGTTACATGTTTATAGCTTCCAGGAAAAAAAAAAAAAAGAATCAAAATGTGGGTTGCGGATGGCCAATAGATTGGTCGCTGTCCCACTCCCCTCTTTTGAGAATATTTTCAAGGACTAATGGAAGATGATAGCTTTTTGTATTGCAAAGGAAACTTCTCCCCTCTACTATGTTCTCAAAATTTCTTGTAATTTCGAGACTAAATTGAGAACAGAAAATGGACAGCTAAGATTTCCGACTTAATTCTATAGCAACAAGACACCTAAGCTCTTAGTAACATTTATGTTATTCCTTTGAAGGTCAATTTTTCTAACTTGATGAAAAATAAATGACCTTATCTTCACCACAGTGGATTATAAATAGGTATTAAGTAAAACAGTGACCTTTCGTAAGATTGTGTGCACAATTATTTTGTTCCATTCTGATACCATGTGAGTGTCTTAATTTGGTCAGCAAAAGAAGAAGAAGAAGAAGAAGAAGAAGAAGAAAAAAACTACTTGTGTCCTATTTAGCTCAGTTGTGACACATGCAAGTCTGCAGCCTTTTTACTTTTTCGATTGTGCTTTGCATTTTAAATACCTTTTAATAATGTTGTTTAATTTATGTTCCTATACTTGTTTGTTCTCCTAAAGTGTGAGTGACTCAAGGCCTGAATGATGAGGGTGATTTCATTAAAACTACTTATTACCATTATAAATGTACTGCTAATGCAGTGACTTGACAGGAATTAGCCATGTTCACCTCATAGAGAGCCCTCATGTAATCTTCAAAGTTATGCCTCACATATTCCAGGTTTTCTGTGTCTGCCTGAAATGTGTAATTCTCTTAATTCTCAAGTGCACCAAAAGTGGGAGGGTGATGAGGAAAGTGTGTACTTGCCAAGGAGATCTTTGGCGTTTTCTGATAAAATTAGAAAATCTTAATTAAATATTGAAAAGTAAAAAAAAAAAAAAGAAAAGAGTGGCATTTTAGACTGTGATTAGCTATTTGTATTGTATTAAATACCCCTCTGTCTGCCCTATTCATCACTGAAAAAGTTTTTTTCTGATTTTTAAATGAGGAAAAATGCATATGTAATGTAATAGTATATAATCTATACAACTGTATAATATATACACATTGATACACTGAAAAACAGTGATTTTGGAACATGGAAAAAAAATACACAAAATATAAAAGTGTACAATTTATAAAAAATATTCTGAGGGAATGTAGATCTTTCTTTCCTCCAAAAAATATTGGCAGAATATTTTGGAATGTTATTGTAGAGGCATTACATGAAGAGAGTGATGGATGGATATGACTGAGGTTTAAGTGTCCTATTTGGAGAATGTCAGAACACAAGTCTGAGAAAACTAATGATGGGAAATCACTCAAGATAAAGAAGTGGTATATATTAATAACAAATAGCAATGCTGCTCACTTTCTTATGATGAACATAAAAAAATTAGACCACTACCAAAGCAGGAGAACAAATGTTGCACTTTCGAAAAGAAGAAGTCTGAGAAGGATGACACAAGTATTTTAGTAATGTATGAAGCAACTGGTTTCACCATTCCATTCAGTGGAGAGGGGTAAAAACAAGTGGGAACAATTCAATGAGAAAGTATTCAAATATATGACAATTTCTCTAAAATAATAAATTGTAAGAAATAAAAAATGGGGGTACTTTGATGACGGGGTGAAATGCGGAAACCAGATCTGTCAGCATAACCCCTGAGCCACTTCCTGTCATGGTGGGATTTCTTTCTAAATGCATGAACTTTGAATCACAGATTGACTTGTACTCGCAACATAAATTGAATGCCTGACACATCTGTGTATTCACATCTGTGTAGTCCCAGTCCCCCCGCATGCATGGTGATAATACCATCATGCATGCAGATGGTATTATAAATTGGCCTCAAGACAACCAGATTATCTACAAAATGGGACAAGATGGCATTCTACTTAGGTTCTAATGTGAACGTACCGCCGCACTAATGACCAGTGGTTTGTGCGGAGATATTAACCTATTTATTTTTAATAGGGATGTAATAATGCTGAGATCACTGACAATATTTACAACAGTTAGAAGAGATGATACATTAGCTACCAGCCAGATTTAAAATTACTTTTATTGTAACGCAAAGTAATTTTTTTGGAAATCACACCAAAATAATTATTTTCAGGTTCAGATAGTCCTTTTTTTTTTTTTATGGTTGTGCAATTATAAATTATTCCCAATGAAAAAAAAAACAACAAAAAAACATTGAGGTTTGCATTTATGTTTCTGTGCAGAAGATGTCATAACCCTCAAACTGTGCCTGAACTATAGAGTTCATATTTCATCCTTATATATATATATATATATATATATATTTGTATTTTTAAACATTATGTCTTTGACTAATATTCACATCTGGCAGTAAAATGCAGCCACGTGAGTGAGCCTGTGATGCAATAATCATGGGTGTGACCACATTTAAGAAGCATTGAGGATGATTTTCCTCAGATCACCTCCAAAGGATGGTATGGTACATTTTTGTATCTGTATTAGTTTTAGTCTGTGTGCAATGCATCATGGGACAAATTCCAGGATCACCCAAGCACCAGTAAAACATGACGCAGGATCATAAAGGATCCATGTTCATACCAGGTCTGAACAAAAAGTACAACACAAGTGTATTGGATAACAAAGTACACAAGGCTTTTTATTTTTACCTTGTGTGTTATGTCATTACTGCCAGTCTTTTATTGACAGCACGGTTGCTTGTGGTAGAGCGCATATGATGTCATTTTAGTTTAAATCTGATCGCTTACTTAATTCTCAGGATACATTCAGAGTCATCCTTTTCCTGGAAAGATTCCTGTAGATGTCTCGTCTTTCTTTATGAACAATTGTCCAACGTAATGAACGATTTCACGGTTATGGTGGTTCTAAAACTTGCAGGAGCTAGCAACGTTACAAGGGGAGGTATCTTTGTTAAAAGCAGATTACTCGTTCGGAGAATAGACCAGGAAACGATTGCAAATGGAACTACCAGACAGCAGACAGATGAGAGCTAGTAGAAATGATAAATGTGGCATTTTTTGACAGAGTAATGAAACAAGGGGAAAAAATAAGGTTACGGGAATGGAAAGAGAGGCTAAAGAATACTAGCTGAGCTGGAAGGATGGAAAAGCCTGAAGCAAAATAAGTTGTGAGGATGAACGGTAGCAGGACAGGAATGCTCCCCTGTGAGATTAGAGTGAATGAGAAGGCGAAATAGTTGGCAGTGTATGTATGCCTGGAGGGAGTTAAGGGAAGTCAAAGAGAGGAAAAGACAAGAGGGAGGGAAGGCTGTGGAACAAGTGGCAGAATCAGCAGAGTTCAGTGAGCAGAAGGAGGGAATGGGACACTTTGCATTATAAGTGACACAAGAGAAAGCAGGGATTCAAACTGGATGGGGGAGCAAATGTTTTTTTTTTCTTTTCTTTTTTTTTTTCCAAAACAGTATTTAGACTCTCTGGCACCAGACTTTTCATGGGTAGGAATTATAAAGCAAAGTCTTTCTAACCTCAGGAAACTAAGGGCCATTTTTTTCCCCCTTTTGTGCTCAGTAACCACATCAAATGAGAGTTAGACAAAACAGGAATCTAATGGGTCTCTGCCTTCAATAACAAAGTTTGGGCATATATTTCTGTTTCATACTGGTATACCTTAGTTAACATAAAGTCATTTTCTCTGAGTTGTTGCTTATGCTACAAAACAGCTTTAACTACACCATGATCTGGGCACAATATTTCTGATCTTGTATGCATGGCATACACACAAAAACCCTAGAGGTTTTGTCTCGATGCCATGGCACTGTCAGCCCATCCTCGGGGTCCTGTGCCTGCGTTTTCCGGTGATGTAGCATCATGTGAATGCTCAATCGGATTGGGATCTAGGGAGTTTGGAAACTTGGGCAGATGAAGTGCAGATGTTCAAAATTCTTCACCTTCCTATTATCTTTGGGATCATTTTAACCACATTAAATGTATCATTTCTCTAAATAAATATTTGTTATACTTGTATATTAGTTTTTTCTTGTTTAGTTGAGGTAAGTAAATAAACACAAATAATACAAACACACACAGAAAAACGTGTTTTCAATCTCTTATACACATTCTGTGCATTTGTGCTTATTGGGTTCAACTCTCCTCAGGCTATTTCAGCCATAAAAACACAAGACAAACACAAGTTTGACATTACTTGCAACAGATTGAAACCATTTGTTTGAAGATTATGCTGAAACACAGTTTCCATACAAATTCAAGGCTGGGAATGTCAGCCTAAACAAATGGGTTAGCTCCATTAATGAACCAAGCTTACCTTCTCATAAGGTCCAGTGTATTGGTTAATAACACTGAAGCTCAAATATTAGCGAAAATTATATTCCTCCCCCCCGATAAAATAAGATGTATAAATGTATTTTTTAAAATCTTAGCTAGAGTTATCACTGGTATCTCTTTTAAGCTATTTTTCACTACCATCTAACACTACCAGTAATAATCTGGTATTTTTCTTAAAGACAGGAAAAGTAAAACTTTCTTCTTCTTTTTTTTTTTTTTTGCCTGTTCAGGTTGCCTGTCACATAATTTCCATGCAACCAGCATAAGTCTTATATGAAAGAAATCACCCTATAGTAAAACCATTAGTTGAAATACCTTGAAAGGAAGAAAGCCCTTTAGAAATGTAAAAAAGTGAACATTGCTTTCATTTGTCCTGTGAACATGAAAAACTCACTTCCACAGCTAGAGCCACACTAATCTGTAACTCTGCCTTGGTTCTGCTCTAAAATGATGTGGGTGAATATTTGCCTTGATTTTCATATACAAATGAACACTACAAGTGTTTACCAGACCACAGCCACAGAATGACCACTAATTACTAGAAAATGATTCTGTTGCCATTTCTTAATTTGAATCTCTGTTGAATGGAGTTTAATTAAGCAAAGAAAATGCCCTGACAAAAGCAGTTAAAGCATTGCTTCAACTTCTGAAGATCTATGCTACAAAGCCCATATAATTATGTGCTTTTAATTAATATGCATGTACTTTTCATGAAAAAAAAAAAAAAAACTAATCAAATAGACCTAGTTATCTGAAAGGTCTGCAAGAAGTGGAAAAAAAAAAAAATCTTGTTTCTAGTCAGATTCTTCTTTGTTGTGTTTTCACCACAGAAAATCCCTCATAATTTGCACTGTGGAAAATCACCGTTTACCCTCTGAAAATCCCTTTCCTAGATAACACAGAGGGACAAGATGTGAATTGGAGATGCTAAATTTAATCATTCTGATTTCTTTTCATGAATTATTAAATACATGAAAAACTAAAACATACAAATGGAAGTATTTTTTATTTTTTTACTATCATTCTTTCCATCAGGGGTCAATTACTTATTCGAATCACCAGTGGAGGTGACGTCAAGTTGTTCTGCAAGAAAACGATACCTTCAAAAATGACTTAAATTCTGTTTATGGACAAATCCAAAATTATAATTTCATTTTAAACTGGCTTTAGCATCTTATATTAGCTGTCAGCATTGCCAAAATAGCAATCTTCCAATTTCTATTGTAAATAATGTAAATCCATACCTTAGCTTTGAGACCTAAAGGGCTGCAAACATTTTCAAATTCAGTCTTTTCCATGACGGTTTGAAGCAGAAAGCTCAATGGGATAAAGCTAAATATCCTGGCAGTCGGTTGTTCCTTCCTTTTATCTACTGAAAGTCTGGGTGTCTCTCACCCTCACTGAGTGAACCCCAGACATTATACCAGAAACATCTCCTCTTTTAAATCACATCTTAAATATCTATGCTTTCTCTGATGAGCTTAAACTGCCTTCTAACACTGACTGCTAAGTTTGAGCCATCCTCCCACAGTAACAACACCCACACTGAAGAGTGTAATTGCTTGGATGACCTGGTAGCACTTAGTATGTAATGATTTTGATCAGAAAAAGAACGAGGCTTTGAGTTTCCCACCTCTCCGTCACCGGTCCAGTCAAGTTGTTCAATTGTGGATGATTCGTATATGCACTTTTCTTCTTTTTTTTGTAACATTGTTGGAATTTCATTTTTAAAATAAAACACTTATGACAGATCTAATTAATAGTTTTTTTTAAAGTGTTGCCAAGTTTCATAAAGGTAACGTATTTTCTTTCAACTTTTAACAGTTCATTTGTAACTTATTTAGTGCAAATAATAAAAAAAATCCACCATACCAGAAAGTATAGATTGATTCTCTCTAGTTTAAAATTAATTATTTGTAAAACATATCCCATAAACTTGTTTACATATAGCATCCATTCTCCCCCTGAAACACACACACTCAAAAATAATAGCCATGCACAAACTCCTGAAAATAAAAATCCCTCCTAAATTCAAACATGCAGATGGTTACTTCCAATCTTCCAGCTCATCGCTGTGCAGCAATGTGTGTCAACGTTTTTGTTTTTAATTAAAACTCTTGTGTTTTCTCTGATAAGACACCCAGTCATGTGAATAGTTTCCACATTGTTTAGATTCAGTTCATGTAATACTTGGTACAAATAGGGCAGAACATATGGAGTGGGATGGAAGAAGCTGATGGTTGTAAAGAAGTGGTGGGGGAAAAAAACAACATCGCTGACAAAATCAAATGATACGGATGGAAAAAGATGGCATTTATGGAGAAGCCAGAGAATGCAAACTCGCACAAAATGTTGTAAATGGGTCTGCATTTACTGCTGGGAAGTAAAAAATTGTGATGGGGCATCACTTTATATGATATGACAAGACATCGAATTATTATGCTTAATTGTCTTTGTGCACTTGCCAGGTATTTGTTACATGTTGCCTTTGAGGGATAAGCTTGTAGTTCTTGAAGAAGCATCATGAGAGTTGAATTTTACAAAAACTAGAATGTTTCTGGAACAGAAATGAATATATGGTGTTTTGTTTTCTAGTTAATTGTGGTTTAAAAAGATCAACATTAAATTGTTGTTCTATTTGCCTAGTAAGACTTCTTTTCTATTTCTTGAAAACTGTTTCTCATATTTTTCTACTATTAAAGAAGGAAACCTATTGGTCTTGCGATTTTACGCGGGTCATAGTTTCGATCAGTTCTCTGTTGTAAACTAAACCTACTATTCACCTTCCCTCCCTACCAGTTTTCATGCCATTCTTCAACATGTGTTACTGATCTGATCTTGTCTTCTGAAACTAATGTGAGTTTTTATTCCAGTTCAGTGGTGAGTATTAGCCATGGCTTGGATTTTAAACACTAAACTAAAAGAATTGTGGTGGCCTTCAAGAAGGCTTGGATTTCCAGCAGGATTGTCGTAAATATGAATGGGTGGAGGGTCCTACCAGCCTATTACACGCCCACATGAAAAGGTCAGAAACAGAGGAGCATAACTGCTTCTATGTTCTCATACACCTGAGTAATTGTCGGTCTTGCTTTTCTCTAAAGAAAGAAAATATGTGAGACTGTTTCCCATTATTCAGACACACCAGCTGCCTGTGCTTCATTTTTTTTTTTTTTTTTTTTTTTTACAGCCTGAAATTCTTTCTTTTCTTTTCTCCTTGAGAGAGTTTCAACATCAGAGACAAAGGATGTAACACCTGTTTAGATTCTGGTACTTTTTTTTTCACAACTTGTTGCTTCTTCTTTTTTTTTTTTTGTGACAGCAAAGTAGAACTTTTCACTCAAGCATGTTTAATTCACATGTTTGTTGACCACAACTTTTATTGACTCTGCTTTAGCTTAAGCAGAATATGGCAGCGGGAGAGACTGTTGACAGGATTATAATCAACATCCATACTATCTGAAGGTGCAGTATGATTTCTGAGTGATGCTGCAAGACAGTTCTTGGTGTGTTGTACCATTTCACAAAAGCAAAGCTACATGCAATGGTGGTAAAAAGGTTTACATACCCTCATCCTGGGTGTGTTATCGTAATAATTTAGGGGTTTTCCAAATGTTTTTCAATAGTTTTTTTTATGTTCTAATGTTTATGAAAGGAACGTCTTGATTTTTATCTTTTGAGCAACAAGTCAATGAGCTTAAGTTGGTGTGTTTTTCTCTGGGACACATAAAAATACACTGAGAGGAATGTGCAGCAAAGGGCTGTGCATGCACACATAGATATTGCCGCCACTGTCTGGAAATGTTTGCCATGTCACACTGTGGTAATTGGAAAAAAATTCAACATCAAAAAATTCTCTTTAGCATAATGGTTTCCGGTTGACGGAAGCCAGTTTTCATGGCAGAACTCTAAAAAGTTTCAAAGAACCTCGTAGACTACTAAAGCATTTTCAAAGTCGACTCATAAATAGTCTCAAAGTGTAGTCGACCCATCTGAGCTTACCATGCTTCATGCATTTTTTCGTCTCGTTATTCAAGTAGTTACTTTACAGGCCTTTGCGTGTCCTGTTGCAGGATTATCTCCTAGTTATTGTGGAGCCAGAACTAAATGGTCCTCCACACAATTATTCTGTCCTCGACTTAAATTCTTCTCTCTACCACCAAAGCCTGGATGACCAGAACAGATACAGCTCCACGTTCTTTCATGCCTCAGAGCTTTGTATCGTAGAGTGGCCTTGAGAACTGAGTTGGTCACATCAAGAGTCATCTGAGTTATGTCCTTCCCACGGTTTGTGTGTCATTTCACCCCTGAGGATACGACTAATTGGAAGGGAAACATTGACATGTATTTTAATTCATCCCACACACGTTGCAGTTATAGCAGATTGAGAAATTCAATCTTTCTAATTTTAGGCAGGATGTTGAACGACTTTTTTTTTCTTTTAACTTGTGCAATTTTGCAATCATGAAGTTCCTCACTGAAGGGAATTTAATTACAACAGCACTAATAGCTTTCTTCATACAATAGGACCCCGTCCCTTTTCAAAGCTTCAGCCTCTCTTGGATTCTTTATTTCTATGGTGCTTTCCCACGGCATTATGGTATAAAATGATGAAGGCAGGCATGATGTATATCTCAGTGGCGTCAACATGCAGTGTCACGTATAATGCATAATTCAGAATAACTTTGCTGAATGAAGAAAAAACAATGCATGACACACCTACAGTTCTTCTTGGTGTAAAAGCTTCCGTGTAATATTTTCTACCTGCTCAGCTTGTTGTGCCGTTTTATTTTAAAATACCAGAATTTGAACTAAACATTTTATTTTCATCTATCTAATTACATAATAAAAAAAAAATAAAAAAAATTACTCCAGATGATCAATTTATTTACTTGAGTAGCCTTTTTATGAAATACTTTACTTGAATAGTTTCTTGGACAGATATTTTTTAATTAAGTAATTATGTGTTGAAGTCCTGAAACTCCCACCTTTGCTCAACAGGGACAACGAGTAAACCTGAATGATGTAATGCATTTAAAACATAATCAGTACTGACAAAAAGGGGATGGCAGCAAAGGCATTGTCAAATAAATTAATATCACTTGTTAAATTTTAAATGGCGCGGGAGAATAAGTATGTAAACATTTAGTATTTTCTTTAGAAACACAATCGGCTGGATATAATTCTAAATAGTAAAAATTGCAATTCTGATAAATTGGAAAATAATCCAAGGCCTTTATTTTCAAGTTTTTACGGTTTTACACGCATAACATGGTCAGAGTCTTAACTGATTAAAAAGAGAACAAACACATTAGGAATTAATATTACCTGGCAGCTAATCAAGGCAAAAACATCCATTCTGCTCACACTTAAGCCTACATTAATTATTTACAAGTAATACTGTTCTGGTACCAAAAGACCACAAATTGTTAATGGTGGGTCTGATCTTCAGGAAATTCATATTTAGCTATGTTTTTTTTTTCATTTTTAAACAGTAATTTCACATTATTCCTGGCAGGACATTCTGTCCTTGTGAAGGAGAAAATATTGTTCTAAAGCACTCAAGTGCTAAATTCTTAAAAAGGAGCTTTAAAAAAAAAAAAAAAAAAATCAAAACTGTAACTAAAGCAAAGTGTAAAAGACAATGTCATTGTGAAGTAGGGAAACTGGAAAAAAAAAGAAAACCCTTCAATTAATTCAAACATTTAGTAATCTGCTTACTCGGTTGAGAAACCTGATTAGGGACGTCCACTCAAGTAGGCAAATTTGATTCAGAGCAGTTGGAAGTAACAAGCTCTGAATTGTTATGGTTCACTTAAGAGATTCTGAAAATCAAATACACAATTCTTCCATGCCTATTTTAATAAACTTTGTACATTTAAATGTATGAATTCAAGTGCCCTGAAATGTTTTATATTCTCCAAACTGATGTTTGTACCGCTTTCAGGAAGGTTTAAGTCTTACTTGTGTGGATTGAACCACTCTGCTATTTGCACTGACCAACTCCTACAACCAAACCCTTTAAATAGAAAGATAATAAGAGCATCATTTAAAAATAATAATAAAATAATGAATGCAGAGTTTAAAGCATTTTTTGTAGTATAGAGAAACATCAGCTTTCAGCAAACAAAAACGGCCTAACTCTCACCATTTCCCTTCTTCATCTGTCTGTTTCTACCTGACATATTTATTCCACAATGGATTGTTTACCCCAGAGGGAAAGTGTGGCTCCTTGGTAAATTGTTTTTATCAAGATACATTTTCCAAACATTGATTCTAACTTTTACACCTACTGTATTTACTCTTTTCGACTGTTGGGTCTGCTCTTTTTTTTTTTTTTTTTCCAAGGGAGATATATTTTGCCCTGAGTTAAATTTAGAACACCTGCACTTATGGCCAATTACCTTCTATTAAATAGAGATGCACTGAGTTGCTGCCATTAGAGGAAAGTGCTGATTTAAAATTACATCCATTCCTGTTTGCCACACTTATGATGAATCATATCTGTGTTTTAAATTCACACCAAATTTCAGGTATTTTTATTTTATTGCGACTGAAAATCTGTTTTGGATTAGGTTAATGAGTGATTCAGTTTTTGTCATGCACAGCTGCTGGTAGTTATCCATCCACTTATCCGTCTGATCAAATGGCACCTCTCTCACAACTGCGGGCATCAACTTATCACACTGAAACCAATGGAAATTTCAGGAAACATTTTTAAAGAATTCACAGTATCAAGGCTTTAAATAGTTTTTATTTTGTGGATAAATTGCTTTTCCACAAAATAATATTGGCTCATTTTGTCTTCTGCAAAGAACTTCTATATGTATGTATATTTTAATTTGAGCTGTCCCTAAAAAGAAGCAAGCAGACATTTTATTAAAACATTGCTTTCTGGATAGGGACCAGTCTGAGGGTTTAAGACACTGAATTATTAAGTGGCTTCAGTCTGTCGATGGTGGATAAGTGTGTGTTTGGATGCAACTATGTTTTCAAAAATTGCTGCCCCTGTATGTGTGATTGCACTGTTACGGTGCCAAACTAATAGTAGTTTACATACCGTTAAAAAACAAACAAAAAAAAAAAAAAACACTTTTCATAGCTTAATAATATATCTAGATTAAATGAAATAATATATAAGAAAGATAAAACAAATTATTTTGATGTACAATTTCAACTATTTATTTTGTATAGTATGATTTTTGAGAAAGCATGAGGACGTGTTGTCTCATTGAGGAGTTCTCAATTTATCGCTGTCTAAAGATTTGGAAAGATTTGATCTTTCACACCTTTACATGCTAAGGAAGTATACTTCAGCTTTACAATACAACATGCATTCTCTCTACGTAACGGTTATTTAATGTTACTTTGTTCCACCATGTTCTTCCATTTATTCATGTTGCCTTTTGCTAATCCATCTCCGCCCTGAGTGACAGAGCTGCTGTTCGCTCTGCCACCCTACAGAGAAATCTCTTTTCAGCTGCTTGTATCCAGGATCTTGCTCTTTTGGTCATGATGTACACAGACCAGTAGATTGAGAGAATTGCTTTTTGGTTCAGCTCTTAGTTCACTGCAACAGAGTGAAGGAACTCCTGCATTACTGCGGATAAACCTTAATTTATCAACATATCTTCTGCTCAATCTTACCATTACTCAGGAATGAGATGCCAAGATAGTTCAACCCCTCCACATGAACCAGAGACTGTCCTTTGACCTTAGCAGAGCAGGGAGACCAATAGCGATCTGAGTATAGGGTTGAAAATTGGCAAACCTTTCCTGGATTAGAGAGGCTGGTGAACCCTTCTGAAGCCTGGCAGTCGAGCTTTAACTCATGCAATTCTTCTCGACATCTTCAAAAAGCAACAGGAGGACCCCTTTATGCGGGGTCACCACCTTAGAGGGGGTGAGTTAAAGTTGGGTGCTAAATGAGCCAAATGGCAGGTGAAGATGCAGCCCTGAGCATGTTGTGTGCCTGCATCATAATTCAGTTCCAGTCATCTTGCTTCTCTGAAATAGCTGAAAAAACAGGTTTCTTGTGCCAAAGTAGAAGCAGTACTATTAACATGATGGTTTCCAATGAATATGAACATGCTGTGTATGTACTTGGACAAGGCATTTTGTCCTGCTAAAAGACAGTCCTGTCTTTGTTGCAAAATGCATGCACTTGCAAACATGGCAACACGGTGACACAGCACAGAAGAGAAAAAAAAAACAAAAAAAAACTCCAGTGTCTGCCTGAGCAGATGCCAGCTCCACAAATTTGATCACAGTGTCTTCGGTGGGACCAGGCGCTAACGTATCAAAGAGACTGAAGGGCTGACAGCCAACCAAATTAAAGCATTAAACCTTAGCATCTGTGTAGCTGTTGCACAGTCGGCCAGGAGAGTCGAGTGAGTGGAAGACGGATTATAGGAGAGGAAATTTAGAGAGGGGACAGACAGATGGAAGAGAGGGAAACAGACAACTGTTGCAGTATGAGATGAAATGCAGAAAGGCAATAAGATGTGGTGGTAAAAACAAATAGGGAAAGGAAGACCATAAGTTCAGGAAATTGTAATTCTACATTGTGCAGCGCTATTGTATAAAACAGCATATTATCATAACAGGTCTTGTGTATGCACACAACCTTCCAGAAGTAATTTCACCCACACAGTAAATAAATCTACACAGATTGTTCACTGTAAACAGAACAACGTTTTGTTAAAAAAGAAATGGAACCAATAGAAAAGGGTTCACTCATTCAACAATTGTGAATATATATTACACACATTTCATTTCAAAATGTAAAAGTTACATAAATATGCATAAAAATATTTAGTGTTGGTTTTTGAAGTTATATAAACGTGCATGCAAGGCGTTACTGCTTCAGGGAGGCACACAAGTATAATGCCGCCAGTATCAAAGTCAAGTGTTAATGATATGCATTTTCATTAAGGCTTCTACAGTTTGGAAGTGAACAACTCTGCAGTGAACTCTTGAAATATCACACATTATTTAAACTAGTAAAGGGCAGCAGTTCATAAAAAAACAAATGGTGTACTATTTAAATGCTTTTAAGAAACTGGATAAAAAATAACTACAGCGTGCAGCTCTGCGACTGCAGTTAGGTGCTATAAGTGTTTGTAATATTTGTGTGCTCTTGATTATTTTTGTTTGTTTCTAAAAATGTGAACTCTTTTTTTCTCGGACTTTACCATGAACATTATATTTGCTTGCTTACAGTTTTTTTTTTAACTTGGTCGTAAACAGAGTCCATTTCTACCCCACCACATGTATAGATTTACATAGAAAAATAATCCTTTCTATAAACGCATCTTTGTGTCAACGAGACGCATTTGGATCAGGTGGATTAACAAAACATCTCAGATGAAAACAGCTGCAGTCATCTGAGACTAAGCCAGAGTTTTGCACAATCGTCCTTTTCAATGAAAGGTTTTCATTGTAATCCCTACTTGTGGGAGTATTGTATGTTTCCCAGCCCTTTCACTGATTGACATCTGCAGAGATAACTGCAAATATTTTTTTGACTTGTCAGCTCTCTGTGACATTCATTTTGATAGTTTTAAAGCTGGTTGCTTAAGTTGTGTCCGAGTTTTTTTTTTTTTTTCTTTTTTATGTTTTAACAGTTTAGTTTTTCTTTTCATTTTCCACAACACTGTGTTCTGGATTAATATACAAAATGAACAACATATGAAATGTCATTTTTGTGGTGGAGTCACAACGGCTTATGAGCATCAACTTCATCAGAGACACGTTACTGCACTTTCCAGAAAAAAAAAAGAAAAAAAACAAGAACAAGAGGCTTAAGAGAGACCACATTTTCCCAGTTGTGCATGTATTAAATGTTTTAAACATGAATTTGCTAATGAGTGCAGGTAAAACTTTCACAAAATTTAGATGCAAACAACTATGGTTAATTAAAAGGATTAGTTTTCCTAAACTTTTGCACCTTTTACATCGAAAAGTGTACTTTTCTTACTTTGACTACAGGAATGGATCAGATAGTGAGAAAACCGCAGTGAGTAATAGTCCTCATACTAATACACAACTATTAGTAGGGACATTATTTCACTAAGTGGCAATTGTCTGTTTTATTGCTCCCATTAACTGTTTTGCTAAGTTGTAATAATTTGGGTTTGGGCAACAAATTTTGAACATTGTTTTACGGCGCAGACAATAGACCCAAAACCTACACTGAATATTCTGCCAGAAAAGTGTTCCACTGAGACTGTATTTCTAATCAAAGATGTTGACTCTAAAGTCAATTAGTTTCCTTCAGGGGGTGACGCAAACAAACACTCAACAATGTGCTACTCATTAAAGCAATCTCTGCTTTTGCGAATGCATCAAATTCAAATTAATTTTTAAGAAGGGAAGCACCAAAAAAAAAAAGACACTTGTTATTCCCTTACAATACACCACACGTCAGATGTAGATTTTTATTTCCATTTTGTTTTTAATGAGTCTTTGCCATCCTTATAAAAAGTAATTACTCCGTTTTCATCATCATGCATGTGTGTCAGTCTCGGTGTTTTTTTTAAAATTATTATTATTAGCTGCTCCCCATTTCTTAGCCGTTTGTGCCACTCTGCAGTGAGTGGTTAGCAATTGCTGGGTTCAGTTATTGTCTATACCCATACATAGAAATCAAGTTGGAAAAATATAATTTTGAGAACTACACAAACTTTTATTTAATAATAAAATGATTAACTTTAATAATTAGAAAGCATTAAAGTTCATATTTTCTAATCCTTTCACTGCGTAAAGTGTAGGCCTTACAAACCGACCAGTCGTTTTCTTTTAAAATATGATCTGTCTATCTCTAAGACTCAGTTTTGTATCTATGGGAATGAATGAGATGTGCCACTAAAATTTTCATTATTTAGCATTCAGACAAAAACTCCATGGAGAAAGAACAAGAATAAAACAGAGTAGGCTGTGAGGACCTTGACAAACTCTGCACAGACTTTTCAAACAAACTGCAATCGTAGAGATCATAACAGATTCTCATTGCAATTCCTAAACCCACAGCTGACAGCTACTTTAATGAAAATCGGGATTTCTCATACAAACCCAAAGGAAAGGAGCATAAAAACACAAAGCATGTCAGTTAATGTTTTCAGGCTTTTTCATTGGCTGCAAACACTTGCTCATTCAGTCGTGGATAAACAAAATGGCATCAAAAAGGAGCTTTAGTCAATACAGGGAACGCTCTCTGCTGTCAGTTTTTAACTTGAAATACATCAGGCATTTGCTCCTCTCTTCTTTTTGAGTCTTCACAGGGGGCCTGCCATCTGTCACACCACAGAGTCGCACACAACATACCCAGCATGTACAGTATACGAGCAGAGAAACACACCCAGAATCAAAAGACATATCTTGGAATATACAGTGGAACAAACATTTTCTGAGAGAAAAATGTGCAAATGCACACTAGTGTGCACACAGTCTTTCCTCACTCGGAGCTCATTCATTCTTGTTACAGCAACATAAAAGTTATCAAGCATGCTGTCAGGGGGAAAACAGGAAGACAAATATGGGCAGGGAGAAAGAGAGAGAAATAATGGCGCAAGTTTGGTTTCAGTGTGACTCGTGGATATTTTTCTTTATTATGTTTTCTGGGACACAGTGTGTGGACACTGCCGTATGTTTTCTGTTTACAAGACCGCGTGTTTTGTACTATTACTATCCAGACAACAAGTACAGTGCACAACCTTTATAGTGTTGCAGTGTCATCTTTTTGAGTTGCTGCTTCCTTATGATAAAGTGCTGAACAGGTCAATAACAGCAGATCTACATGTTGTGCATGCTAAATTACACTGTGAAAAAAGTTTGATGCAAATGAGCATAGAAAATATTAAATAAAATATACTGTAAGATATCATTAGTGTGTCAGTCCAGCTCAAATGAACTTGATGTAAATGAAAGTGCTGTTGCTGACTTACTATGAGCGATCCAAAACCTGGCAACCCTAAAGGTTCAGTAGCCTCTGATCTCCAGTCTAGTCTTAGGGAATACTCAATTCTGGTTATCCAACTTAAGCATCCTGGCTGGGATATAAAAGTGCAAAAGTTCAATAAGATGCTGATAAACCAACCGACATAATTGATTTTAAAACTAATACAGTTTTCAAACCAAACTAATATCACACTGCTACCTTGTGAAAGCAAAATAGCGTAATCAAGCTTTTGTTTATCAGTGAGAAAACGTTGGCACAGTATTGAAAACCGGGTGTTATGTTGTTTTTTATGTAAAAAAAAAAAAAACAACATAACTGGTGATATGCTATAAAAAGAGTAAAGGGTTCAAGACGGAAACCTGAGGAACACCAGAGACGAGGGAAGCCGTTGATGAACTGAATTCACCTGACTGAACAGACCTTTTGATCAGTGAAGTATGACCATGCTTCAGTGCACATAGCCGGGCGGTGAAATATGAATTTCCAAATATAAGTAATTTCCCCCTCAATACACAACTCATCTGTATGTAGTATCATTTATGCAAAACCAGAGAGAAATAAGTTCACTTCAATTCTGCATATTTTCTTACACAAGTGTCACATTGATGGGCTTGCACTAGTGTCCAAATATTGTGGAAATGCATCAAAGGCTAGATGAACATCTCTCTCTCTGCTCCTCGTCTGGATCTGTCAAGTTTCAATGCTCCTGTACTTGACTGTTTTCTTTTCCCTCCAAGCTGTCTCTTTCACCATCTTTGTTCAGCATTCCCCTTTTTCTCTGTCTCTTTGCATCTCACTTTCTGAGTATCTCCCCGAACGCAATAACTTTATATATGCTGGACTGCATTAATACCCCAAACCACACAGTCCTGTTCTTCTGCTCTTTAGCTCACATGTACACATGTCTGTCAGGTTTTATTCCTTCCCCTCATCTGCTCCCACTCCATCTGGCTCTTCTGTAAAATAAAAGCTGAATGTCGCCTTTGGCTATGCACAAGCACTTCAAAGCCCTCTTATTTTCCTCTCTCTCTTTTCATCATGAGCAGGTTAAGTACATTTATAACCCCAAATAACCTTTTTTCACCATATGGTCTTTACACAAGTGTGTCCTTTTGAAATTTCAAAGATGGCAGCGTAGAAGACTTTTATCTCAAGGGCCACAGAGATGCCATCTACACAAAATATGTAGTCTGTTTGTCTGCCACCTTACAGGTTGGGAAGCTTGACTCAACGTAATTATTCAGCTTCATAAAAAAATTAAGCGATTGCAGGAAGCAACCCGAGGATGGATTATTACTCCTATGTCCTCATCTTCTTAAAAGAAGGATTATATATATATGAAAATATATATGTATACGTTCCCTTTGTTTGTCTAAAGCAGGTTCTAAGTGTCCAGCAGGTGACGATGTAGTTTTAAGTGGGCTTCTTCATTCTCAGCGTTAAGCTGCATAAACATAGCGTCTGTTAAAAAAATGTTGGTCCCGATCAGAAGTTGTGAAGATAACAGTGAAAATTTCTGAAGAAATTTAACGTGGCCTTCCAAACTGTACTTGTTGGTTGGAACCCAGCGTTCTGGTGCTAAAAATTAGCATCGATGTATCAATGTTTTTTGTTTTTTTTATTTGTTTTTTAACCATTGTATATAGAATGCTTATTTAGTGGTGATTTCTGTATTTTTTTTTATAGGGACACTGTATTTTTGTTGTTTTTTAAGAGAGCTGTTTGAATTAATAGCTTTAAAAACCCGTTACATAAGTGTCTTTTTTATTTCGTTTATGCCAAATCAAACATAAGGAGGACACTGAGGACAGTGTGGAAATAAAACCTACCTGTGTTTTTCATAGTTGAACATGTTTGGCTCATCCTCCTAATGGCCGGATAGATTCATACACACTGGAATATATTGAATGTGCCGCATACAGTTTTGTAGGCAGTGGTGTCATTGTTCCCACTTTGTGCAACAGATTTAAAATTCTCAACTATAACTTAACGATTGATGTATTATCGCACTTAGTGTCTATGAAGGCAGCGCTTAATTAATTATGCATTATTATGGCTCTCCACATAATCTGTTTGCTTCTGTCAAATTAACTAGCTGTGCTGGTAATGATGTCAGTTTTCACTTGGTGTAGCACTGCTACCCACGCTCTTATGTTCACTTGTATGCTTGGGTGGCAGTTGACATTTAAGGCTCTAAAATTGCAGCAAATGTCCTGACCTTCTTGCGCTCTTCGCACATGCTCATTTGTTTGCAGACAAACAAATGTATACAAGGGTGGCGAGTATCATTTGGTATTTTTCTCATCGATATTGAACTGCTTCTTATTTTCTAATCTGGCGAGATTTACTCCTTATGAGGAAGGAGTAAGCATTTTTATTTCTGCCAATCAATAAAACTGTTCTGAACTTGTTGCTTTTCACCGTTTTTTTATAAAATAACAATAATTGAAGATGAATTATTTCAAAAAGTATTTTTCTGTTCAATCTAGCAAAAACACAAAAAAAGGGGGGAATGGGAAATCCAATTATCCAGTTGTGTAAGAGTGCTCAACATAAAACTACAGTGTCCATAAAAAAATATTCACCCCCTGGATTGTTTTCCCATTTTTATTACTTTTATAAATCGTTCATGATAAACAGAATTTGTTGGGGTTTTTTGGACAAAAATACTTTACCAAAAATAAAGCTTTTAATTTCATTGACAAAACTGATTTCTACAAAATCACAACAATGAAAGAAAATCGTTTAATATAAAGTGAGTGAGTGCATTTATATTTGAAGTTAGTGTTTATTGGATACTTTTGGCTGCAATCAGAGCACAGAATCTGTGTGGGTAAGTCTCAATCACGCCTGAACATCTGGATCAAGGTTGATTTATGAAAGCAATAAAAAGAATAGAACATCCAAAGAAGTGAATCAGTTAACATGCACTGTATTTCTTTGTTGAACATCCTTTTGCTTTTGTCTTAAGTGGAAGACTATCAGCGTCCCACAACTTGACTTGGCAATATTTGTGCTCTCTCTTTTGCAAATTTTCTCAGAACATGTCATCTTGAAGGACATGTTTTGTTCAGAGTTCTCTTCGGTGTTGCAGTAAACCTCCTGGAACACCCCCCCCCCCCCCCTTAAAATGTTTCTGTCTTGTCTTTTCAATGATTTCATAGAAATTTTTAGCTGTCTAACATTTTCTCAAATTGTTGATGATCATTGTATCACGATCCTCTGGGTGTTTTGTAACCTCTATGCAAACTGTGACTTTAGCTAAAGGATCCAAAAGTGGTTAAGTCAAGAAAGGACAGCTGAACTTTATTTAATGTCAGGTGTGAACTCAAGAAGACTGAATGCTGAAAATAAATTAGAAGGTGCTTCAGCAAAGTCAGTTTAAGGATGTTCGCACTTAAGTAAAGATGTTGATGGGGGTTTTTTTTCTTTTTACATTACCCCCAAACAGAATACATTTTTGTTTTTATATGTAGACAGTGCAGATTGCATGTTAAATTATACATGGGGAAAGTTTGCAATGATCTACCATGATCTGATTATCTGAATCACAAAGAAATTTTAAGTTGTCTTGTGTATTATGTAAATATTTTTTAAAAAGAATGCAGAATAGTTTTGCTTTCTAAACTATGGGGAAAAACAAGTGGCCTGTCTGCACATCAGACAGTTTAGCAAAGAACCAGTTTCAGCTGAATCTCTAAACGCTTTGTCTGTCACTCTGTCTCAAAGACACAGACTGTTCCAATTGCATTAGTTGACTTTATGAAAAATTGTAAATATGCCACATTTTGACAGGCACCAAATATTGTGTTAGCATCAATAGAATGAGTCCCAAGGGGCTATTAGCTAATAACTTGGCTTATTGTAGATGATCAACAGCAAGATGATGAACCTCCAAGTTCTTTTTTCAGGTCTTTTCTTGCTCTGCTCTTCACTTGTTGACAGCTTTATGCCCTTGACATTTGTTGTTGTTTGCTTGTTTATTTTTATTAAATGCTAGATTGTATATTATAAAACAGGTTGAAGAACTGTACAGAAATGAGGCAAAACAATATTTTACACAGTAGTCTTCATGATTCTGCATGAATCGTGGATATTAATACATTTCACATAGTTCCAAATAGTTTAATTTACACAGACCACTAAAACAGCATTGTTGTTGTTACCTTGTGGGATTAAGATTATATTTCAAGATTTTTGTAAAGTTTATAAAATATATATATATATATATATATATATATATATTTTTTTTTTTTTTTTTTTTTTTTACACCAAGTTGCTTAATAGTGGATTTATAGTAGATATTAATGTCAGAAAACCTGAATATTAACATTTTCTGGTTGCGATCCTGTAAAAGTCCTGCTATGATTTTCTGGTGGCCATATTGTTTGGTATTGTTTGGTTTGTTGTTAGTCCAATAGAAGCTGGGAACCACACGGTGCAAAGCACTCCAGGACAGAAATTAATCAAACAAACAGACGTCATTCAGAATACTTCTGGAAACTGTTGTCACCTTGTTCTGAAGGTCGCTGTGACTGGGTGCTTATTTTGGCTAAAACCGAAAGGTCACCGTATCATTAGAGAGCGATGGGAGCGACGACTTGATGCAGTTTGCTTTATTGACCACTCTTGCATGAATAGAGAGCTAGGGGGTCTGCGGTGACAGAGCACTAGAGACTTGCTGGCATGTTTTGCTGGATATGTGC
The DNA here is from genome assembly GCF_051168715.1 of Poecilia mexicana. NCBI lineage: Eukaryota > Metazoa > Chordata > Actinopteri > Cyprinodontiformes > Poeciliidae > Poecilia > Poecilia mexicana. The sequence continues at coordinate 13,562,491 of NW_028263378.1, read as the reverse complement.
CGGGAGAAAAGGGGCAACAAATCCCTTTATGAACTTGTGTGCCAGTGCCAAGATGGAATTTTATACAAGCAGTCATGGGCAGCTGGAAGCGTTCAGAAGCTCACTCGGTGCACTGCCATGTTTGAGTTTGTCTGTGAATCTCGTCCCAACTGATTCATTTCATTGATTATGAATACTGTTTAAGCTCGGTTCCTCTCAAGTTAAAAACCCATAGCTCGGATGAGCCAATTGTGGTAAAATTCAGAATATCTAATTGGACTATGTTTGTGAGAGTAAAGTTTCACATGCTTGCAGATGAGCTAAACTATCCACATTAAATGTTTGTGTGAGGATGTCAGTATGCATATATGCATGACTTTGAGCTGTGGGGGAAAATGTTAAAGATGAAGAAAATAATTAGGCAAACATATATGCCACTTGCTTGAAATTTTAATTACTCCAGTCCTTAAAGCAATCAAAACACACTGCTTTAGGAGTTAATCAACTCCAAAGTAGTGCTGAAGTGTCTTTGACTTGCTTTTGTGTTTCACCTCCCTCCAGTGCTTGGCAGGAAGGAAAGTGACTTATTTTTACAAATGGAAAAATGTTTCAGCATTGTCCCAAACATTTAGGAATTTTCCTCTCTTGTTCTGACGTGTATCCATTAATACAACCCCTGGCAAAAAGTATGGAATCACCAGTCTTGGATGAGCAGTCATTCAGACATTTCATGCTGTAAAACAAACTCGGATCAAAAACATGATACAATATTAAGGTCATTCCAAAGTGCAACTTGTTGGCTTTCAGGAACACTCAAAGAAATGAAGAGAAAATATTGTGGAAGTCAGTGAATGATACTTTTATTGACCAAACACAGGGAAATAAATATGGAATCACTCAATTCTGAGGAAAAAAGTATGGAATCACTCAAATTGGAGGTAGAAAAAAGGACACACCCAGTCTATTTCCTTTCCCTAAATGGACACCTGCCCCAGATTAGATGTGCCCGTTAGTGTGCAGTTCAAAACACCTGCAGTCATGACACCTTGGAGGGCTGCTGGACGAAGTGGAGTGGCGAGAACCATGACTCCAACAAGAGAAATGTCCCTTGAAACAAAAGAGAGGATTGTGAAACTTCTTGAAGAAGGTAACCCTTCACGCATGGTTGCTAAAGATGTGGGCTGTTCACAGTCAGCTGTATCCAAGATATGGTCCAAACACAAACAGCATGGAATGGTTCTTAAAGCCAAGCGTACTGGTAGACCAAGAAAGACATTAAAGCGTCAAGACAAACAACTAAAGGTCATTTGTCTTGAAAACCAAAAAAGTACAACTAAACAGATGAAGCATAAATGGGAGGAAGCTGGAGTCAATGTATGTGACCGAACCGTAAGAAATCGCCTAAAGGAGGTGGGATTTCAATACAGGAAAGCTAAATGAAAACCAGCATTGACACCTAACCATAAAAGAACAAGATTCCGATGGGCTAAGGAGAGGCAATCATGGACTGTGGATGACTGGATGAAAGTTGTCTTCAGTGATGAGTCAAGAATCTGCAATGGACAAGGTGATGATGCTGGAACTTTTGTTTGGTGCCGTTCCAGTGAGATTTATGAAGAGGCCTGCCTGAAGAAAACAACCAAATTTCCACAGTCCTTGATGATATGGGGCTGCATGTCAGGCAAAGGCACTGGGGAGATGACTGTGGTTAATTCTTCTATCAATGCACAAGTTTACATTGACATTTTGGACAGTTTTCTCATCCCTTCAATTGAACAGATGTTTGGAGATGATGAAATGATTTTCCAAGATGACAATGCATCGTGCCATAGGGCAAAAACAGTGAAGGCATTCCTTGAAGAAAGACACATTCAGTCGATGTCATGGCCTGCAAATAGTCCAGATCTCAACCCAATAGAAAACCTGTGGTGGAGATTGAAAAAAATGTTCCACAAGAAGGCTCCAACCTGCAAAGCTGATCTGGCAACTGCTATCAAAGAGAGTAGGCACCAAATACTGTTTGTCCCTCATCAAGTCCATGCCTCAGAGACTAAAAGCTGTTATAAAAGCCAAAGATGGTGCAACTAAATACTAGTGATGTATTTTGAATGGTCTTTTGTTTATGTGTTTTTCATGATTCCATACTTTTTTCCTCAGAATTGAGTGATTCCATATTTATTTCCCTGTGTTTGGTCAATAAAAGTATCATTCACTCACTTCCACAATGTTTTCTCTTCATTTCTTTGAGTGTTCCTGAAAGCCAACAAGTTGCACTTTGGAATGACCTTAATATTGTGTCATGTTTTTGATCCGAGTTTGTTTTACAGCATGAAATGTCTGAATGACTGCTCATCCAACACTGGTGATTCCATACTTTTTGCCAGGGGTTGTAAATGTGTGTACACGCATGCACACACACAAACAAACACGCACACATGTAGTCACGGTAACAATTCGCTAACATGCATGCATGTCGACTGTCATTTTGCAGCAGTTTCACCTTTGTTAATTGGGAGGTAGGGAATTGTATTCTTATTGGAGGAACTTTGACAGAGTCATGCATCATTACGGAATTCCCCTCAGTGTCTTAATAATTGATACGTCTCCTTTGCATGGTGATTTGCATTTGTCTGCATATGTTCTTTACAAGGTTCGATTCTCACCATTTTCTAGAGTTCTTTGCTGCAGTTCAGTGGTTGAAAAATCTCTCTGTCCCTCTTTCCTCTTGTCATCTCTACTTCCCCTCTGAAATGGATGTCCTAAATTATTCTGTTGAGATGAAAAAAGTTCTTTCTTTCTTACTTTTTTCTAATAATTTTCCATTCATTTATATCCCCTTGTCCAAATCTGTGATCTCAACCGCAGCTAATTTAGCTTTTCATCAATCACCAAGCTTCTGTCTTCAACCACATCAATGTAGAATAGAAAGGGGGATTTTTTTTATTTTATTTTTTTACAGCTAAACGGAAGAAATACTTGTGCTCATTTACATGGGATTCAGTTGAACAGCTAAACATGTTTCTCAAAAGTGTAAATAGGAAGCGGATATCCTTAAGTTTGTGTTTCTTTAGAGGTGATGGTGTTATGAGTCCATCCTGTTTCATAGGAATCAAATACCTGCTTCTCATTTCTCACACTTATCCTGGTTAAGACACTTCATCTGCCTTGCTGGTTGGTGGTCAGAGGCCCCAGTGTGTGTGTGTGTGTGTGTGTGTGTGTGAATGGATGAATGACTGAAAGTAGTGTGCAGCACTTTGGAGTCTAGATAAAACACTATAAAAGGACAGGCCGTTTATTTTAAATTTTGATCATTTTGACAGCTAACAGTTGCACAGAGTGATGTTGCATTTCATATAGAATGTTAAGCTGCACATTCACATTTGTAGCAACATTTTAAAAATGGCTAGCTTTGCTTGATATCATAAACTGTTAAGCTAAATGTTACTGTAAATACCCAAAAGCAAAAGAAACTCCAAGAGCAAGTGTAAAGATATGATGGAGAAAAACCAGACAAGGACGTACATCTGTCCTACCGAAGCAATAGCAATAAAAGCCCCACAGCCGTAAACAGAGAAGCACAGTTTCTTTTCCCAGGGGACACGTTCATCTCCTTGACTTTAGAATGGATTGAGTTGGGACACAAAGAAATATAAGATGTCAGGTCTCTGAAAGGATCGAGGGAGGATGGAAACATAGCCAAAGGAAAGAAGAAATGAGAAAGAAGACAAACGGTTGGACTGTAAGCTACAGTGAGTTTTATTCACACCAAAAGAGGCTTAAGGGGAGTACTTATTTTCTCTCTCATTGAAAGAAAATAAGTACTCCCCTTGCAAGAGCCTCTTTTGGTGTGAATAAAACTCACTGTATCTACATGTAAGTATATATATATATATATATATATATATATATATATATATATATATATATATATATATATATATATATATATAAACATCATATGCCACCATATTCAATAAAACATCTGTGACACAAGATGTTGGTAATTTCTTTAATACATAATGAAACGATGAAGAGAAGAAAAATACAAGAAGAGGTGAGAGTGAGGAGGATGATGGTCATGTTTTCAAGATCAGGCCAGCAACAACATTAGAAGATACTAAAGGTGGGCAGACGGCAAGTTCTCTTGGTTTTCAGTCAAGAAATTAATACATTTCTTTTATAAAACTTAGATCGGAACAAAATAGGCTTATGAAACATAAAAAAAAAAAAATACTTTGAAAGAAAAATCCACTTTAAACCCCAAAGTTGAGATTGTGAATAAAAATGATTAATATCTTGTGGATTGATAACTATTCGATCACTTCAAACTGCCGCCCTTTTCATTTATTTGTTTTTGGCACTGGAGGTGTTTTAACAGTCACCAGATAGGAAATGGGCAGAGAGCAAAGAGGAACAGATGTCAGGAGTTGAAACCAGGACGACTGCATTGAGGACTGTGGCCTCTGCCCGCGCTACCATTTTCTTAAAGAAAAATCTAAGAAGCACTTTTAAAAATGGCAAAAGAGACCAGATAAATTATTTAATAAAATATCTATTTTGAAAATATTGACCGTATTTCTTGTGATCAATTTTTGAATTATATCTATAGAGTGCTCCATATTAACTTAAAGGATGAAGAAAACAAGGGCAGTAGTATGGCTGGCAGTTTTCTGGAGAGAGGAGCAGAATTTTAAGAAGCAGGGAAGCAGCGACCTCATGGTGGGGTAAGGGACTTTAATGGTAGAGGGGAACTGCACAAGATATGATTTAATTGGATTTAACACATAATTGAGTTGATGGACAGATGAATAAAAGGATAGATTAAAGAAGGGAAAAAAATGAACTGTTCTACATTAAATGCATCAATTTTAGACACAGTTAAGGAACAAGTTGAGACCAGATAGAAGGTCGAAGGTGAAAGAAAAAGGGATTAGCGAGTATTGAAAAGGAAAATGCTAATGGAGAGCAGGATGATAGAAAGTAGGAGCTCTATTTTGAGTGCATTGAAATTCTGGATGTCTCATATTTAAACGAATAACATAGCACACAAAAATTACAAGGATGAAATTAAAAGCTGTCCAAAAAAAGAAACATGACTAAGATATTTCCAAGAAATAACAATAAAGCAAGAAAGAAACATAAAAATATGTGCCGGGGTGTTCTTCCGGTAGCTCTGTTAAAAATGGATTCAGTACCTGGAATAATTTTGATGAATAATTGAGTGTGCCAAATAAAGGAGGTAACAATTCTATAAAAGACAGGAGGGGGTGAATTTATCTCATAAGAAAATAGACAAAAAGCAACAAAAAAAAAAACATTGTTAAATGTGGTCCAATTCTTAGTTTGTAATCTGCCCATTAAATGTTAGTGAGAAGCCTGCAGAAGGAATGGAGCCAAACGGGAGTTAAGGATTAGGAACAGATTGTATTTGCAAGAAATCACTGGTCTTGTATTTTTAATCAAACAGAATAGTCAAGCAGTCATCGAGTGACGCTGATAAATTTCTTGAAAATCAAGTCGAAAAGGCCAAGCTATCTTTAACATATTCTGTGTCCCTGACCGCATTAATCCAAGAGTTAGTTCCCTCAAGCATTGTATATCAGCAAACAGCAGTCAACAAATCCACACAGACACACAGTGAAGCATTTATAGAGTAGGGCGTATTTTCAGCCCGCCAGCAGTATGAGTAAGCATCTCATGCTGCCGTTCGATGCTTAGCAGTGTGTATGTCACAGAGCGTAGCAGCAGATTGAAACTGTGGATCTAGAGCAATACACAAAACAATTCACAGACACAAGTAGGTCATCCTCACTCTCACCCAACAGCATAAGTCTTTAGACATGGAGATAAAATCTTACACATGGATGTTGGGACACAAACCATAGCGTACCATATCCTACCATATGCAGTCCTGGCTGTGGTAGGATTTTGGTAACTTGTTACTTGAGTGTTCTTCTCGGACTGGCCGCATGTATTTATCTGCTTGAAATGTGATGGCACGATGTTGATTTTCCATTCAGCTTGTTGAATATTAATTAAACCAAATGAGAATTAAGTGCAGTTTGAATTATTGAAAAACTGAAAAATACAGCACTTGCTCCAATTTACATTCCAATTATTTATGAAACGTCGCACATAACAGGTGGTACAGAAGGATTAGGCAGTAGATGGCACATTGCAGTTAACACCCAGGCCTGTATCTTATATTTACTTTGCTATTAATGATGCTTACACTTACAATATGCGCAAGAAAACAAAAAAACTTTTGGGAAATGGATCAACGTTATGCACTGAAGATACAACCACATACACAGACAGTTCTCATCAACACAGCCGATCACATCGTCAGTTTCCTTCGTGCCTGGCTCTCGGTAAACACAAATGACTTGAATATTTTTGTAAAATGTGTGATTGCTAGACACTGAACTTGTTCTCTCGAAGAGCAAAACGTTTTTTTAAAATATCAAGTTTAAGCATCAGTATTGCTGCTCCCAAGGGACGCTGTTTACTGGTACGCTATCAAAATGGGGCATTTCCAGGGTCACACAACCTTAGGTCAGCCCTGGATGATGAGCTGAAGCCATTGCAAAGCATGTTGGATCTGTTGGATATGAGAGACAAATGGGGAAGAATTAAGTTACGAAGCTTTTAGGTGGGTTTTCCTTTTCATGACTGTTGAGTCTTTAGTTTTTGTAGAGTGGGCTTTATGAGACGAGTTTCTCTGAACTCGGTTTTTCATTTTCAGCAGCCTAGACTTGTAGCATTTGTTCATGTGTTTTCAGATCCTCTCTTGAGCAGATATGGCTCACTGAAGCAGATAAAAAGTAAGATATTCTATATGCTGCCATTTGTGGCATTGTAGTGCCGCAAACAGCAGCATTCTGCATGACTAGGCGGCGAGCACAACAGCTCCTCCACAGGATAAACAACCGGTCCGCTAATACACCGTCCCACTGGGGAAACTCCTGGTAGTCCCGCATGCCAATCTGCCCTGCAATCAACTAAGCTTCCCCAACACATGCTTGTCATATGCACTGAGATTTTTCCGTGTCTTGTAAATTTAAGGATTTTGGTAAATTTCTACCTATTTAGCACTTTGCAAACAATGAATATAGTCTGCTGCTAATTTCCTTTTATGACACATACAGTGTTAATGTTCCTCAGTACTTGAAGTTTATATGTATACTGTAGTATATTTTTGGTTATCTAGCCTCTTTTGCAAAACCTGTGACAGGTAGGGCAATATGTGAAATCAGAAAGTTTAAAAGACAGGATATTTCTTTGACCTGTGTGAAAATATTTTCAGGTTCTCACTGTATTTAACTTCAGAGATGTTCTAGGGCTATGGACACACTCTTTTTTTTATTGGTTTCCTCAAGTATTGATTTACTTGCTTCGAGTCCAGCTCCCTTCCCTCTAATTTCCACGGTAGGTCACCAGGCCAGAGAAACTGTAGGACAATGTCTCAGTGTGATAAAGAGTGCATGGCGGGTGTCAGTGAGTGGAGGGAAGAAAACTGCCAGGACAGAAGCATAAAAAATGTCAGTCGCACCAGAATGCGAGTGAAGTGCTTGCAGTTCATTTACTCTGAAAGAATGACAAGCAGGAGACGGGTCCCAACAGCATGCTTGGTTGCAGAAGACAAATGCACAATGCACGCTGACGTACAAAACATGTTAAAACAGCATGACTTCCTGGTTTTGACTTTTGAAAATGTGCTTAAACCAATGCAAGCACGATGTCTGAGTTTGCAACTTATTGCTTTGGCGTGGGACATGTCATGAAGAAATGACATTTGCAAAAATGGATACGGCAAGAACAATTACATTTACAAATTAGATGAACCTCGTTAAGAGTCCCAGAGGCCAACAGTGGAAGCATGCTGATGTGTACATGTTTGACCTGAATGACTGACATTCTTTAAATGAATACCTCAACATGACTACTTGACAAATCTTTACTTATTTACAGGGAGTTACCCTGCAAAGATTTAGAATCCATCTGTACAGCATTAAGGGAGGTAATGTGTTTGTGTGGGGGCTTGCAGTGTGGTCTGCGTTACTGGAGGCTAGCTGAGTGAGGTGATAGGTGAAAGATTCCAAGCGGCTAAATTTTCACATTGTTTACACTCCTACACAAATATCTGCCCAAACGTCCATACTTGCTTTGTGCTTAAAGTGTCATCACCGTTCACAGCTGTGATTTTTGTTTTTTAACATTGAGAATCTGTGTGTGCTATCTTGCAACACAAAATGGGAGAGAGGACTATTGTGGATTTTATTTCTATTATTTTAATATTTGCACATACCAAAAGTATTCCACAGGTATTTTTTTCCTCTTAAGTACGATCAAATTTTTCAAACTTACTTGCTTCTCATTTTGCTTTCCATTTTGCTCTTACTAATTTTTCCCCTTCAATTTTTACTCTCATTAAACTGTTCACTACATCAGAGTGATGTAAAGTTGGCCTGTGTTAACGCAACGGGTCCTTTAAGTCATTAGCAAGGAGTATTAATGAGCTGAGTGCTTAGAAGCCCCCCACAGACTAAAGAGTGTGTGATGTAGAGGGGATGAGGGCACTAATTCTCCAAAGTGCCCTAATAAATAGCGGATTAGCAAAGCCTTCTATTAGCCAAAGTCTTGATAATGCTAAGCTAATTCACTATAGCTAGACTAGGCCAATGAAGCTAAAGTATTAGTTACCATGACCACTGTAATGTGGAAGTGGAGTCTGCATAAAGTCTTTCGTCAACGGTGGCTGGCATGGTCACCTCTGACATATAGAGGAATGCAGACTTGCACACAGAACAGCAATTCACACCTAATGTAAATCCACAGGTGCAATTTTCCTCTCCTAGATCCCCAAAGGCATGTATGGGCTTAATTATTAAGTTACTCCTGGACAGAAAATGAATCCTGGACTCATTGATTTTAAGAATAAGCACTAAGACTAAGAAATATGCTATGACTTAGTGAATTTTAATCATAAATTGTTACACTTTAATTAATTCCTAAAAATGTGGACTTATGGAATGGCCAGTTAGATTAAAACTGCTTTCTCTCTGACTCATTAATCTTCTACATCAATGTGCAGGGAAATGGATGACTGAACTAACGTTGTTCAGCTCAGACTCATGGAAAATTGTTCCTTACAATATTTAGGCTATTATAAGCACAATGATTTGTGTTCATTTATTTAAAGACATTGATTCCAAATTAGCCTGGTTTCACTAAGAAACAGTTGGAGTGACAACTGAGCAGTTAGCATATCGATTGCAAAATTGTGTGCCATTCACAATCTGTGCCTTGCTGTCTTATTTAGATCTGTTTAGTTTAATAAGAGCCACACATATCATTAACTTGTTTCCACTGAGAGAAATAGTGAGTGTGAAAAGAGCCTGAATGTTGCATGTGCAAGCATACATGCACATATAGCGTGTCTTTCTATCTTCACAAGGAATTTGCATTGGCTTCCATTTTTTCCATTCATTTCTGTAGTCTAACCCTGACATGTACCTTAATCTAACGATTTCCAGTACATGCTTAACGCTAAACCAAATCTAAGCTAAATTTACGCCATAGTTCTAAGACAAACCGAAAACACAGCACTTCTAGTTATGGGGTCCGGCTTTGAGCCCTTAAGTAGCAGTCAGTCCCCACGATGTAGTACATGTTAGGAAAATGGTCACACAAGTCACCAAGCTGTTCCCTGTTAAAGAAAATGTTGCACATCTTTTCTGCATGATAGTACAAGTTTGCCTAAGAGATTCAAAGGTTATATCTTCAGTTCCCCTCTAAACAGAGAGCTGTGTGATGATGCCAGTGACAATTTTGTTCAGTTCATGTATGTTCTGAAAGAAACAGCATTATTGAGTTCAGTGCTCTCAAAAACAGTGAATACTGCTCATCAGTGCACTCACTTTAATGTGTTACATAACACTGGTACACTTAGTATTTGTACAGATTTTTGCCAGAAAAGGCTTTTCTGCAGTTGCTGTGGACATAAATAAAACACAGCTTGACATTTTGAAAAGTATCCACAAACTAACTTGAGATTTTAGATATATAGCTTTTGTGCAAACTAACATCTACAGCCCAGTTGTCATATTTAGTAGCTCTCATGTGCTTTCACACATGTATGCACACATACAATGCTTTTTTTTCTGCCTTTCTCAGCACCATAAGTGTGTCTCCGTCAGCTCTTTCTTTGAGATATTGTTTTGTTTTTTCCCCCCCCTTTTTAGTTCCTTTTCTTTCTTTTGGCTCAATTTCTGCACCATCAACAGAATACTCCCAGTGGCATTAAACAATGTTTATTGTGTATTTTAAAGTGCTAATATACATTGAGACTGGCCAGGGTGCAAATCAAGGTGTTTTCTATTCACATTTTATAAAATATCTTTTCCTGCTTCTTTTTTTTTTTTCTTGTGTCGTTGTTTTGTTTTTTGTTGTATCTAGTGGCACTGTGATGAGATTTTATTCTACTAGAAGGTAAAGTAACACTTTTAACAGTGAAGGACACAGTCAAGAGCAATATGGGAGTGGAAGTGAAATACAGATCAAGATGGATGAGGGATGAAAAGCAGGCACAAGGACATGAGGACAGAATGTGGGAGGTCGGGTTGTTAGAAGTTTTGAACTGAGGACAAAGAAAAGTGAGAGTGAGTATAAATCAGAAGAAAAATATAGCAACAGAATGAGCAACTGAATCAGTAGACACTGGTGTTGTCAAGAGAATAAGCAGAACACGAGGGAGAATAATGTTTCTTGGTAAGGATCCTAAAATAAGAGTTGGGGGTGGTGATGGAAATAATTGTGAAGAAAGTGTGTTAAAAAAGAAGAAGAGAGGACGTGCGACTCCAGACTGAGGACAATGCGGAGCATTCTGTGGTGCTGTGGGGCAATTAAAATGAAAATGGCCATGAAATGATTGGGACTGAAAGGTATGCACTCAGAGGGGTTCTTTTTGACAAGAAGAGAGATAACAGCGGAGCTGGTGGGAGGTAGAGGTGTTCTGATAGCACCGGAAGCCCAGGGGGGAGAAAAGGTTGGCACACATTGTCTCTCAGATGAGGAAGCTTCAGTCAGTAGAGCACAAACTACTGAAAAATTAATGATAAAGCCCAGCAAGAAGACGCGATACTTTAACTCTTTAAATCACAATTTGCGGTCATAGGGAAAGGTTCAAGAGCATTTTATTGTAGTTTTTGGCTCCCCTTGTAATGACCTTTGTTTTCAACATATCCATGTCTCCACTCACCAATAAAATAGCTTCAGAAACGGCTTGACTGTCATTGATAATGAACATCTGAAACGGCTCATTTTGTTTTATAAATGTGTTTATTTTTTAGTACCTAGTAAATCTCTTTAACCTTTCTTCATCTCACGTGAATCTTTCTAGATTACGATTAAGACGTGATATTGTGATATGGAAATAAAATTATTGTTTTCAATATTTTTTTCTGTAGATATAAAAAAGGTGACAGTATTGACCCAGAGTAATGGCAAACTTCAAAGAAGTTGTCTTGGCTTGTTTGAAGCAACCACTGCTGAGTTTCATAGAAGCTGTTCTAATCCCGCCCACCGAGTTTGATAGATGCTTTTTCTGACCCCCACCACCTTCACTGGGTGGAGGGTGCATCCTGGGACAGAACTGGGTCTTCTGGTCTTATACATCTTCTCCCCCAGACTCTGCGACGTGGGCGGGCATCACCCTCTCAGAGAGTGAGCTGTGCCCACCCTGGTCTGGAAGCTGCTTTTTTTATTATTATATTTTACCTCTAAGTTGCTAACTACTATTCCTATTTCGATTTGATACAGTAGATTCGATACACATACAGCACTCCCCGTATGTATGTCCTCTCTCTCCCGCACTTTTTTCAGCCGTTACAGTTCAATCCATTAACATGTGATAACGTGTTTTTCCGAGCTGCCTTTAAACGCAACATGAGCGCTAACACGCTTGCACGGCCCCGACGATTTTAACCCAGGTACTTCTAAGTGTCTACTATTTCAAGTCAACTCCCTAGATGTTTACTGGTCTCAGTGTGGTAGGTCTGCACCTGCACAAATCCACCACCAGCTCCTTGGTTTTCTCCGCATTGAACAGGAGCTGGTTTGCTGGTACCAGTCCTCCAAGTCCTGAGTCCATTTTCTGTTCTCTGAGATGATAGACTCTTGAGTAAGAGCTAGTCAATCTAGAGTGAACTGGACCATAAACAACACTGTACATCTTTTGTTTACCTGGGGCCGGTTGCATAGATTATGACCACCTAAGGCTTTAAATCACATGTTTAGTCTTTGTGGAAACAACATAAAACTACATGCTAGGCTTTCCATGAAGGAGAACATACTGTATCACCATAAATAAATAATCAAACATGACAATTTGTGCTATAAAATATGTAATAGTAGAACATAAAGTAACCAGTTCTTCTCTTGTTTTCCCCTTTTCTTTTCTCCTTACCCCTCCATCTAGCTTGCGAGCTGATGAACCGTGGTATCCTGGCTCTGGTCAGCTCTATTGGCTGCATGTCAGCAGGTAGCCTTCAAACACTGGCCGATGCCATGCATATACCCCATCTCTATATCCAGCGCTCTCCAGTGGGAACGCCGCGCTCGACATGTCCGCCCACCAGTCGTATTCCTGGAGCTGACGACTACACCCTTATGGTTCGCCCACCTGTGTTCCTCAACGAAGTTATCATGCAGGTGGTGTCTGAATACAGCTGGCAGAAGTTCGTCCTCTTCTACGATTCCGATTTTGGTGAGTCAATTAACTTTTCTTGCCCGTCTGTCTTTTATTGCTAACTCTTCCCTTCGCAATAATAAGAGACTACATAATGTAAGGCCAATGATTACCAGAGTACAACATAATTGTTCTAATTTAGAGAGGACTTATTTCTTTCATTTGCTGTAATGGTATCGGTGACCTCCCTGCAGGGAAGGATTTTAATACATTTTTAACCATATAGTGAAGTCTACAACCTTGCTCTCTCCAACCCATGCATATAGACCTGGATTGATACTATCATATGAACATATTTACTCACAATAAAAAAAATTAAAAAAAAAAAAAAAAAAAAAAAATATATATATATATATATATATATATATATATATATATATATATATATATATATATATATTTCAGTTTCATGCCAGTTTGCCTGCTTGTGTATGTGATTTCTCATTCACTGTTCTCTCTTTCCAGGCCATTAACCATAACATTAGGCCACAAATAGCCTATGTCTCATTTATAATGTGCCCTAGTGCTAGTCGAAAGCGTCACACTATGCAGTATATTTTTGCCTTTGTTATTGTGTATGCCTGTTCAAAACCCATTGGTGCGTCAGCATGTTGTTTGCCCATCTGTCCAGTTTCTCGTGTTCTTTCTGAGGTTGGTCTCTGCAGTTCCCTCAGTTCAAAATTGAAATCGGATCACAAAAGTACAGGCAGAATTTCTTCTTTGTAAAACAAAGCAGCTAACTGAATTCAGATACAGTCCTGTCATGGTGTCAACTCTCCATCATGGCCAATCTCCATTAGGTGGGTTGCTTTCACTCTAAACGTACAGGCTAAATGTCTAGGTTTCAACCACAAACATTGTTGTGTTTTTCTATGAATTTTATATGATATGATAAAACAAAGTTGGTAATTATTGTGAATTTGAAGAAAATGAGTCATAGTTAAAATCTTAACATTTTCAAAAAACACATTTTTACTGCATTTGTATTTTAAAGTCTTCCAGGTTAGATCGTTATCAGCTTTATACCTATGATATCTGAAATGATTGCCAAGTTACCTTTTATAAATTTTTAAGTCTTTCCACAGATTTTCTATTCACTGGGCTATTCTAACAACACACTTGTGCTTTGAAAGAAACCAGTGTTTCTAATCTAAAAAAATGCCAGGTTTAAGATCAGTGCTTAACGAGGCTCACAGAACACAGCATGCAAGGGAGCTGAGTGTATTTCTGGACATAGATCTTAATTTTAGCAGACACACAAAGTGTGACACTAAATATGCTTACTACCAATTAAAGTACATTGTTAAAATAAAAAAATGACCTGTCAAAACAGGACACAAAAATGCTGCATGCTTTTATTTTAGTATATTGGAGTGCTGGAACAGTGTTCTTTTACTGATCTGTGTAAAAATAAAGAAAATATCAATCAGCAGATAATACTAAAAACTGCTGTCAGAGTCCGGATTAACACCAGGAACATGGATCATTTCATAAAAGTTCCCAACACTACAGTGACTCCCCGTTTGCCGTTTGTCAAAGAAAAGCTATTAAGCACTAAATGGTCTTGGCTTTTGGTTTTTGTCCAAATATGAACTATGTAGCAACCTTAGGTTTTCGTAGACCTGTTTACTCAACATTCCCAGAACCAGAGCAAAACAAAGTGAAGAAACATTTGGTTTCTATACTCCTCTGCTCTGGAACAAACTGCCTGTAAACCTGTTGGTTCCCTTAGATCAAGACAAAAAATGTTTTCATTCACTGCAGCTTTTTTCTGACTAATGAACTGTTTAAAACATTAGTTTCTTTTGTGCCTTTAATATCTGCATTTTAGCATCTTTTTCCTTTCGGTAATACTTTTATGCTTGTGCTTTGTTTTCTTTATGTCTTCCCTGTTACATCATGTAAAGCACTTTGGATTACCTTGTACATGAATGGTTCTATATATCTAAACTTGCCTTGATCTAAACATATGCTTCTCTGGCAGTATGTGTTTAGATTCATTGTCTGCTTTAAGGTGAACTCCCATCTGATTCTCAAGTATTTAGCAAAATCTAACAAGTTTGCTTCTTGAATTAACTCTGTCCCAGTGACCCTGGCCATGCCAAGGGAAAACATCTCTCTTTGGATGATGGTATTTAGGATGATGTGTGTTATTTTACTGCAACACACATGGCTTTGCATGTAGGCTAAAAAGTTCAAAGCCCCAACCTAAGCATCTTTTCATGTTTGCTTTTTTCCTGTATGTGGCTTGTGTAATAGCTTTATATTTATTTCTCTTCCATACAGGCCAGATTTTTGTGTTGCACTATGTACACCTAAAAATTGGTAGCAAAAATACAAATGCAACAACTTTGCAATAGTGTATTGGGTAGCAAGTGTGAATGTTTTATAAAGTAACCCTGTTTGAAGTGTTTCTGTAACCTTACGCCTAGTCCTTGTGTGCCTCTTGGTTGTCACAATAGCAACCAATAGCAAACAATAGCAACTTTCAGGTAAGCCTGACAATTACTATTGTTCTTTTAGAAACTGATTCGTATTATAGGAGACTTGGATATGGTTTTGGAGGAAAGATTATTGCATGCTTATTAGCTTACCATGCAACAGTGGAGGAAAAATAACATGTTTAATTTTGGACCGAGTCTCTTAAGCATCATTATGGATTTATTATCCAAGCCCACAGATATGTAAACTGTGTGCCGAGTGCTGCAGGAGCTTCATATTGCTAAGGTTGCTGATACTCTTGGGTGACAATATTTACAATAATCGTGGGCTTGAAGTACTTTCAAATATAATCTTTTAGGATCAGTCAAAATTGCTCAAAGGTTACCTTTAATGACCTCATTCATAGAAATTCATGTCTGTGCAACAGAAAATGCCAGTAATGAGAGTGTGATTGGTTTTAACCATAAAATTGTACATATGAAAATCAACTGGGGTATACAGGTGAGACCACTGCTGGCCCAGTGTTCCTGATGGGTTAAAGCTTTCTAACACTTTACATTTTGAATCTCACTTGAATGACTGATGTAAGGGTAGTTGCTTTGCTGCCTAATGGAAAACACTAACCGTAACGCCCTTCAAAAGTAGATGGAGAAAAGAATAGCATACCTAAAAGTTTCATCTGTAAAGTGGTGAAATAGTTTTCTGCCTCAGGTGATTCTCTTTTTTTTTTTATTTCTCCGTTTTGTTGATTTTCCCTTTTGTCATAATGGAGCACCATTCTACTTACTGAAGTCAATTAACACAATTGTATGCATTGATCTCCAATAGGATCTCTGCATTGGATTTGTTTAGCAATGCTTTCTCCAGATTAACACTTTACAGATTTTAAAGCGTTTTATCTGTGAATTGAGTACCCCAAGTGACGCACATTTCAATTTTTGCCATCTATAGTAGCATTCAAAAAACTCGACCTTATATATATATATATATATATATATATATATATATATATATATATATATATATATATATATATATATATATGTGTGTCTGGCAACAGCAACAAAGTTAAAAAAATCTACTCAAACTTTCATGTGATACACCAACATGGAGTAATTAATCTTTGAGAAGCAAAAATCTGTACAACGTCCATTTGAGATTCGAGTTTCTGGTTATGTCTCTACCAGCTTTGCACATCTTGAGACTGAAATCTTTGTCCATTATTCTCTGCATGAGCAAAGAATGTCTATGAACATCAGTCCTCAGGTGTTGCCACAGATTCTCAATTGGTTTCAGGTCCAGGCAGTTTTAGTCATAACATGACATTGTGAAAAAGATGAACGGGGCATGAATACTTTTGCAAAGACCTGACCTTATACATTCTGTAATCTGCAGAGGCTTTCAGTACAAAATTTTATTTCTTTTGCACCAAAGTCAGCACACTCCATTATGCACCATAAGGTTAAGTTCTTTGGAATTGCATTTGAATCACCAACATATATTTAAGCCTCCCAGTAAAGGATTTTCACTCTGACCTTTACTTCAACTATAATCAAGTGTAAAATTAGGGACACCTTTTGTCCATCTCCAGGGAGCCTTCCTCTTTTAAATCCCAAATGTGCCCCATGTGTTGTCGCTTAGTCTTAATATCTGCACAATAGACACAGACACATATACATGAATGCACACACACATTTGTAACCCCACTTAAATTCCTATATCCCCTCTGTGCTCTGTGACCACTGATTCATCACTTGGATCCTGTGGGTTTTGCCAATGGTGTTCTTTCAGCCACAGAAGGCCCTTTAAAGATATCACCATTTCTCCCTAATGACCTCACCCTCAGCTCAAGGAGGGAGAAGAGAGTTGAGAGCACCAGAGAGAGAGAGAGAGAGAGAAAGAGAAAGAGAGAGAACCAGAATTTGAAATGGAGTAAAAGAATGAGAGGGTCTTTTAAGATGATAGCAATGTTCCCAGAAGGCCTTGTCTCTGTACAAGGAGTTCTTTAGAGAACAGACGGTCGAGTGTGTCCTCTCCAATGAAGCTACAGTGCAACTGTCCCTCTCCTTATTTTCAGCTCTACTGGTGCGTACCGGACACTGAGAACACATGTTTTCAATCTACCCCATCTTTTTCCACTACTCTCACAGTTTATCCCTGCTTCTTTTTCTTGTCTCTCCTGTTCTCAACTCAGGTGTTTCACTTTTTGTTTTCCTGTTTTTTTTTGTTTTTCAGTGTTTTTAATGTTCATCTTCCAAACAAAACCTGAAAACATGATTGACTACTTTTATTACCTGCTGTGTGACCTTGTCCATAATCCCATCTGGCAGAGGAAATAGTGCACTCTTTGGCCACAAAGCAGAGGTTGCCATTTAGTGTTACACTAACCCTGTTTCCAGGTTTCTTTTACTATTTAATTTTGGTTATAATCAATGGCATGAAGGGCCTGAGGCAAAGTAGAAAAAGAATTTAGCTGAACAAAACATCAAATTAAAATGCACCATATTAATAATTGTCCCTGTGTTTTTAATTTTAAAATATGTAGTGAATAAGTGCAATTTATTTTCTTAAAGCTGGCGTGTTAAAATATTTAGACTTTAAAATATGATTTTATTTTGTCTATTAACCATTACATGAAAGCTGTGTGGGTGTTTGTTTATAATCAGCAATTAAAAAATATTTTAGCACAAGTTCATTCATTAAATATGGAAGCAAAACATTAAATTGTGGCATCTTCGTGCAAATGAGGTCTTAATCTCATTTAATTCATACTAGATAGTACACTGTTCTGGACTGGTTTTCTGCTAAAAGAGATCAGTTAATTAGTACTGTAACTAAATAAAATGATAACTTTAAATTAATTTTCAATGAATTTTAACATTTGTTTTTCCTTATTACTACTTGAATGAGTTACATTTTAGTAATTAACTGGTAAGCACTAAAGACGTAATACACAATGAGGAAATTGCCACTCTTTTAAAGGCAAGTCATTGTGATCCTATATATCTTATAAGCCCCAGTTTACTCTCACTTTGTACAAAGAAAAAACTTTCCCAACTCAAAACCATTGAAAATGAGATTGGTAGCAAAGTTTTAAAGTTAATTCATAATGGTCGTAAGAGTTCATTAAAAAGCCTTAAATTTAACTTACTGAAACCTGCAAAAATCTTGCTTAAAATCCTGAGCTGAGGTCCATAAACAGGATCCTTGTGCATGTCCCCGGGTAGTTGAAGTGGTGCAGAATAAAGTGTAGACTCAAGTTGACATCATCATTTGCTAGTAACCTAACTGCAGGCGGCCTGTAATGTCCTTCAGTCGCTCAAAGGATTTCATAACCACAGATGTCAGCGTGACAGACAGACCTGGAGTGATGGTGCATTTCTTGGGGACCAGGATGAAGCAGGAGGAAACTTCACAGAGCTTTCAGATACCTGTCTTCACTCAGATTTCTAGGGCTAGTTGGTCAATACAGGCCCTGAGGGATGAGGAGGAGACATTGATAGGTTGCTTTGAAAGAGCAAATTAACATGTTTCTCCGAGGTCTTATGTCTAGGCAGAGGATCTAAGGGGAACAGGATGGTTGGTGTGTCGGGAGCTTTTGTCGCAGAGTGAGATGTGGACGGGTTGGCGGGAGGTGTGAGCGGCTGCCTTTCAAACCTGCAGTAGACGCTGTCATAGGTGTCTGCCAGACAAGGATTCTGTCCAGGGTAAGAGGATGAACTCCAGTAGTTAGTAAAAAATGTTAAACCATTCCAAACATGTGGGCTCATCTGCTAAGAAGCTGTTGTCTAGCTTATTGTTGTAGTTTCTCTTAGCTGCCCTGAACTCTTTGGTCAGTTTGTTCCTGGCTTGCCTACAGGCCCCGATCCCTCCTGCTGTAAGACTCTCGCTTGAGCCGACGCAGCTGTGAAGGTAACAAAAGCTTATTGTTGTTGTTTAGGTGCAAAAGATCTTTATCTGTATAAACATAAACTGACATACGAGATTCGGCAAACTCACTTACATATTTGGTTGAAGCTCCATAAACATTCCAATCTGTGAAATCAAAGCAGATCTACAACTTCTGCTCCATCCTCCTCCTAACAGTCCTATCCAACAGCCTTAGAAGTTTCAAATTTCCACCTGTAGGTCAGAAGGAGACTAAGCAGACAATGACCAGAATGCCTTATATTTTTTTTAAACCTGTGTAACAATGGACTTGTATGTTTTTGTCTCTGATTAACACTTGATATTCTGTCTGTATTTAGGAAGTCTATTGGAGAGGTTTGCGCTCTTCAAATCCCCAAAAACAAAAGAGTCTAGGTGTTTTCCCACGTCTCTTATTAGCTCAGTGAGCTGCTTTTTGAGTCTCTGATGTGCACGGTTGTGGTGGGATGTAAACATTGGCCAAAACAAAGGAGGAGAACTCCCTGTGTGAATAGAAGGGTTTTACACTCTATAAAGAATGTACAGCAGCCTTTGTTTATGTAAAAGCAGATTCCACCTCCTATCTTTTTCCCTGAGAGCTCTGCGCTCTGGTCCGCTAAAAGCAGCTGGAACTCCAGCATTAGAAGTGCACTCTCCGGGGCGTGTTCACCGAGCCAGGTTTCAGTGAAACTGTGGGCAGATCAATGGAAGTCTGAGTTTATTGAATTGAGAAGGAACAGTTCATCCATTTTGTTAGCCAGGGAGCAGACATTAGCCAGGTGGATTGAGGGCAAAGGTGCGCAGAATCCCCCGTTGCCAAAGCTTCACGAGCGCGCCTGCCCATTTACCTCTTCTTTGTCTCCAGTCAATCCCATAGAGAGCCACTACTGCACCAACTAAGATGTCAGTAATGCAGAAGTTGATGAAAATTTGAGAAAAAAAAGTGGGTTCAATTCAATCACATATGCATTCCAATTGATTCTAGTTATCAAACAGGACATTTGGCTCAGGTACTTCTTCACATTAGTTTCAAACTTTCTCTGTCTAAGGAAACCAAACAGATGGCATAGTCATTGACTCGTGGCATTCACACCTCCTGTAAGAGCGTGCAGCGACAGCAGGCATTTGCTTGTGTTGTTGTTGGCTTTGCAGCAGTCCCTCATACCGAGCATGCATGTAGTGAACAACAAAAAAGAAGCATCAATCAAAAAATAATAAATTGCATGTTTCCACTGATATTTTTTTTTTTTTTTTTACAATTTCTGTTTAGTACTTAGTTTCCTATCTTTGAAACTGTCAATCTGATTTAAGTCTTTTCTCTAATGATCCTGAAATCCAGACATACTGCTGGAGAAGACCTGTGAGGCTCAGGAAACTAAAAGAGGGATTGAAACTTTGCATTCAAAGTCTGCCAAGAGAGAGTTTTAAAGACTGATGATGATAAAGGAAAACTTAGATGGATGGAGACAAATGAAAGCACTCATTCATAAAGCATATAAAAGAATCTCAAACTTCATGCAGAGCAGTCATGCTTAACACTGAATGGTTCCACTTTGCAGCAAAGCACAAAAGACATTTGAGAATGAAAATGTATAAAGTAAAAAAAAAAAGCGCAGAGAAGAAAAGCAGAGGCATCTAAGGGCATAACAGATTTGGTGGGGAAACGTAAAGGACAGAAAAAGATCAACACAAAGCAAACTCCACTCCTGAGAAACTCTTACCTCAGGGTGTAGCTTCTACCCTTTGAGTGTTATAATAAGAAAATAACATAAACATGTGCAGTGATAAATTAGAAACAGCTGAAATCTGTATCGGCAGGTCAAATCTTTAGAAAAGGTGAACAACACAACATCGTCAATTGCAATTTAATCTAATTATAAATACAAGTTTTCTGAGAAGGCTTCAGAGAGGTGTGTTTGAGAACACTGGTGAACAAACACTGCTATGAAGACCAAGGAGCACACCAAATAGGTCAGAGATAAAGTTCAAGACATCATCCATCATCTAAGCTGAAAGGCTGAGCAAAGAGAGCATTAATTGGCATTAATACTTTTGCAATGTACTTGCATGTATTTAAAAACTGGTCAGTGAGTTGTAATGTCGACTGAATGAAAAGGATTTTATTAATTTGTGAGACATTTTAATTAGCTAAATTCAAGGATGATAATGACTGATGTGATGAAAATGTGGTGGAAGTTGTTGCTAGTTTAATTCATCTAATATGTAGTGCTGCTATATGAACTGAAAAGCAGTTTATTTGAACTAAGTAAGCATTTATCTAAAATGCATTTTTGCAGCTTTCTACAAATACTAATGCAATACTCTGAGCAACTTGGGTGCAATAAAGCCAGACAAACATTGCTTAAAAAAAATAAACTGATGAGGGGGCAGAGAAAATGGTGAAAAATAATAAGTCTATATAGTTTAGCTGTGTGAAAGACAGGTTGATGTTGTACAGCAGTGTATGGGCAGCTAGAGATGATTTGAGGAAATATGAAAGGTCATGCACACCTGAAAGGTGCCAAGCTTTTTATAATAGAGTGTTGGGTTTTTACAAGTGTTTGTTAAGCTGTCTGTGGGGACTCCAGGAGTTTGAAGCCAAGAGGCTTTGAGGTAAAAGGAAGTGAACAGAGGGAAAAAAAAGAAAAAATAAAGCAGAAAAAAGGTGAAAGGAGATGGACTTTTAACGTGAAGAGGATTTAAAGCAATGGACATAACTGATGTGTGATGCTTCAAGGCCTAAAACTTCATTCCCCCCCCCCCCCCCCCCATGGGGATAAATATCCACAACCACAGTAAATTCCTCACCTAGATCTTAGTTCCAAAACACGCTTGCAGAATTTCAACTGAGAAATTAATGCTTTTGACCTGGGCTCGCTAGAAATGCCAAGCGTTCCATCTGAGGATAAATCTTTATTTTTTAAAAATCACTGCCTGTGAGGTATGGAACAGCAAAACGCCTGAGGCAGGGGTAACGATCACCAGAGGTAGCTGCTGAGGGAAAGACAAAACAAACAGCGTTAACACCAAAACAGAACAGGTTGCAGATATCTTAAAAGGTTTTTCAATTTATTGATAGATTTATCTTTTGATCTTCATAACTCCCCACCGTAAAATATAGTTTTGCCCATTTCTACGCTAACTGTTGGTTTGTTTTGCTAACTAAACATGTCTATGGATAACTTCTTGAATGTGACATAGTGTACCCATCACAAAAATAAAGCAAATTAAAATAGAAGAAAGCTCAATTGGTGAAAAAAAGTTCATTCAGTATGTACAGTTTGTGCTTTGGGATTACCAACATTATCTATAGTTGCACAATGAGTGAGATTTTGTTATTAATTTGTACTATAAAATAGCACTATGTACTCTCCAGGCTCATAGTGGTATTTTATTCTACAATCAAGTAACGATGCTAGTTGCCATGACATCCTGTACATATAAAAATAACTTTTAAGAAATTTGACATTGTATCATAGCAGTAGATGATGCCTTGGAAGAGGCCTCTGTCTCTTTAAGTACCTTTGACCCTTTCTGACACTCCCATTCAGCTCGTCATTACAGCTGTTAACTGCATTAACTGAGAAGTAGATTGTATAAGTTCAGCAGACTCACACTTAGGCCTATTACAATAAACACTAAATCAATTAATCGCATGACAAATTAAAAGAAACTCAGTACTTTTCATTTGCTTATCATTTTTTATTATTTTTTTTATTTTTATTTTTTTATTATTATTACCAAAAACGTAGTGATAAAAGTCTTCAGTCTGGTGCTTTGGTCTCAACTATCCCTTTTTTGAAAGATAATTTTGTTTACAAAGACTTAATAATTCATTTTATTTGTTGTTGGCTTCATAATTCACTTTATTATTTATTTTGGATATTTGCAGTTCCAGAATTTAAATGTTCATTAGAATTTAAACTTTATTGATCCTTGCATCATTACGCCATTATTACTGCTACAATATTAAAGTATTATTGTTTATCACAATAAGTTCTTGGACAATTTATCGTCCAGCAAAATTTGTTATCGTGACAGGCCTACTCACTCTTTTACTAGGTGTTTGATAATTGCTGTTGCAACTAGTCTGGTTATTTAAAATGTATTTGTACGTGCATGTGTGTTGGAGAAATCTAGGTTGGAGACTGAAACTTCAAGGTGGAGCATTGGCTAAATAGGCGGCGCATTATATGAGCAAGCATCTTCTTATGGCTGCCATAGGGGATTCAAGGATTTCTCAAACATGAGAAGATGAGACGTGTTGAAATGTTACTTCAGTATTTGCACATGGTTGTAGGATGACCATTTGTTGAGCTGCAGAAACAGACCCTTTAGTTGGAGTACAGGAGAAAAACTGATTGGAAGATGAGTTATTTCTTCACTTCTATATAAAAGCCAAGGGGCTGTATTGCATATTCCCCTGGATTCTTTTTTTATTTGAGTTGCTTAATTTAACACTTCTTCATTGAGGGAACTGATTTTCTTCTTTAGCTTTTTAGCATTAAAATGCATCTTAATGTGATGCATTTTACTATCAATGTTTTACAGTGACGCTGTGCTTGCATGTTTTGCAACAAAGATTATAATTGTTCGTAATTATCTGATCTACAAACTAAATGTTTAGTCTGAGTTAACAGGCAGTTTTGTGAAAACAAAGGTTAAATGTTTAATAAATTTAATAAATGTTGCACCACTGGGCATAATTTATTTTTACCATATTATTAAATGCTGAGCCCGACTCTGGCATTAAATGGATAGAACAAGGACGGCAGGTTACACTTATACTCCTCCATCAAAACTGACATTTAGCAGCAAGGATTCCAAGACACTAAAAAACTCCCATTATGATGATACAATGAACAATCAAGCACACCCAGCCTGAGCGCAAGCATCAATCACTAGGGACGTTAGGGAGCTCCTGGAGTTCAGGACGGACGGATGAATGAATCTTTTTCAAAAGTGACAAAAATAAACAAGGAAACGTTATGTGAAAGTGAATTTGTGCAGTCTGGCAATATGAGAATATAAAATACCTATTGTTTTTATAATTTTCTTGATTTTATTTATTTATTTATTTATTGGGTGGTAAAATTTGCAAGTCAGAAAGTTAATGAGAACTGGGGAAATAAGAATAAGAGGCTCTGACAGACTTCCAGGAAGCTGCAAAGACTGAACCTAATTTGCAGATATTTTATGTTTTTTATCTTTTTTTTTTTTTTTGGTAGACTTAGGTAGATTAAGTAAGGTGAACAGGGGTAACAGTCTTTTCAGTTGATGTGTAGTGATGGTGTTAATGGACCTAATCAGTTTCTCTGAGAAATATTTCTTAAACAGATGATTTCCTGGGTGGGCAAGAATGGTGGCAATTTTACTCATCTTTTCTTTATTTTTTTTTTCACTGACTGGTCCTGAAGCACCTCGATGGAAAGTGTCTCAAAGTCAATGATAGTGGACTATCATTGACTTTGGACTAGTACAAAGTGCTCAGTGGACTAATACATGCTCAAGCCTTGTCCTTTGAAAAGGAGGAGCACCATATAAAATATTCAAGCTCCAAGAATAGAATATCTGCATGTGGAACGCCAATTTTGAAAATTGACCTTTGGGTGATTGGAAAAGAGAAAGAAGAGAGGAAAAAAAAAATCTACTGTAAACATTTTATATTTTTGCATGTTATTATTTTTTTCTAAGACACTAATATACTTACATTCAAAACTGTGTCCTCTGGTCCTCATTTAGCAGACTAAACTCAAGGTGTTATTTATGTTTTGCAGCATCTATGACCTCCATGGATTTGTGTGTGGAGGGTTTTGCTTTCAGAAGCACAGTATTCGCACTGTGTCTCTCCTGCTGATATCACAAAGAACCTCAAAATTCTGGCCTTGATGGAATCACTCTATCACCAAAGCACTTGTGGCCTTAACAACTTTAATCAATCCGGTTAATTGCTCATATGTGACACTGGCAGTGACGACAGTGTCATCCATTTTCCATATCAAATAGATCATTAGCTTGATGCTTTACATACTGAAGCTTAGCTCGGTTGCGCTCTCTCTCCCTCTCTCTCCCCCACTTTCAGCAGTGAGAGAGTGGCACCTCTCTCACTGTTGCCAGCATCATTAGCAGTGGTCTCAACCAAAGTGCTTCAATTAGGATTACCTTGACTTGCAATGTAGCTCATTAAGAGCAGATGAGTCACTGTAAAACATTAACACTTGCGTCCTGGTTTTGTGATCATACAAAAATAATTTCTAATAGGAGTAATTATAGTGGTTGGTGCTTGAAATCAAGATCCTTTTCCATCTTAGTCAATTATTTTTTACCAGAGTCCCAATATAACATATAATGCAGCGATACTATTGTGACATATTTCTAGCTAATTTGCCAAATAAAAATGAGTGTATTTCTGCAGGACAAGTTTTTAAAGCTCTTACACATAGGAATAGTTTAGTTAACTATGTATTGAATATGCAGAACATAAAGACTGTGACACATTTTTAATTCAAGTGCTGCAGTCTGCTGCTGCGGCATGGAGATTAGTTTAAAAAAAAAAAAAGTCACTTCAGTGATCAAATGGTGTATGCCAGGAATCCAGTACTACAGAGCCAATGTCCTGCAACTTTTTGATACATTTCCAGTCCAGCTCATCTGAATCAAAATTATGGGTCATTACCAGGCCAACCTTGATGACATGTTTAGTAGGTTATTTGTGCATTTTGTTCTGCTGTGTTAGAACAGAGATGCATCCAAAGGTTGTAGTAGAGTGGTAGACTTGAGTGGAGAGTCTTGGTATAGAGCCAATTTTAACACAATTAGCCATATTTTTTCACCTCTTAACAGGTCATGGGTGGGACTCATTATAAACCTTTAAGCCCGATTCTTCAGATCTCTAAGTATAGTAAATAAATGAATAACATTGTACACAGTCGTCCATTAATGTCAGCTGCTTGCATACACTAAGTGCCAGATCCACAAAAATTCCAAATAAGAAGTGCTAAATTGCATGAACAACAACAACAACAACAAAAAAATTGACATCGGCCTGCAACTTCTGGCACTCCGTCTCCCACTAGCCATGCATTCTCCAACTCAGTCAACCCAGTATTACTTTTAATTGTACTTTGTCAATTTGAAAAAAGTATATTACTTACTTGCATAATAACTTATTACAACACTGAGATTGGAAAATGTTCTTGTGCAGAGGACATTTCCTTTTATTTGTTTTACCTTTAATATCCCTTGGGTTCCCCGATGGTGTTCTTGTCTCTGGTGGCTGTTCATGTTCAGGTTTGTTTCCTAATCACAATATTTGTGGTGTTTTTCATTTTGGTTTAATTGCATAAATATTGTCTACTGTCCGGCAGTATTAATCTATCCCATGAAAACATATTTTGCCTGCACAATTTGCGGAACATGCAGCAGATAATTATAATCAGCATCACTTTTTCTGGGCTACATAGATGCACTGCTGCAAGTCATCCAGACCTAATGGTGTTATGCTGCAGTAAAGTGAGGTTGTGCTGTAATTACTTATTAATTCTGCAGCATTGTTGGGATATATTTTATCTACATTATCTTTACCTTTATATTCTTATGTTCACAATATTTGACAAGCAATGTCTTCTGTCTTTGTATCTACGCTCGCTTTTCACCATGCTTATCACAGACATTTTTGCTTGCCAGCTTGCACCCGCAGTTCAGACATGCTATATAAAGATGCAAAAACTGCACTCACAGTGTGGTTCATGTTTAATCAATCACATTGGGAGTGATAAATAATCACATTTGCATATGTTTTTCCCAATTTTTTTTTTTACTTTCTGATGATGAGCAAATGTTTTGCGTATGTACTGCTGTTTTGGTATCTACTGCTGGCTGAAGCTGCTAAGACAAAATTATCCCCAGTGAAACTAGTATTTTACTACATGGGCTCAAAGGCCACTCATTGTGATAGAAGCCATTACAATGAGTGAGGAAGCAACATAAAAGCCAGACAATGTTTTGCAATTGCTCACATGGACAAACACCTTATCTAATTATTTAAAACTGGTCCCAGTCTTTCCCAGTTTTCCTGATTCGCCAATCATTGGCTGCCTTGTATGTATCCTCAATTATTGTTTTGACTTGCTAAGTAGATGGTTTATGTACAGAACGCTGATATCAATTTATATTCTTAGACAAAGTAAGTTAGCTTCTGTTCAGCTTTTCCAACTTGTAGCATTGCAGAAAAAGTTATGATTATGAATTTCAAGTAGTTCTATACTGTAGTGTCAGCAATTCTTTTCATCTGCAACAGCTGCTGCTGAGAAAAACACTGCTGCATGCTAAATCTAACTCGGGGAACAGTACAAAAAAGGCAGACCGTGAGGATCTTGGAACTTGTGAAAGTGGGTACTCTAGAAATTATGGAAGAGTTACTTAGAGAACCCAAGAACAAATAAGACAGTTTATTATTATGTAACGAAGCTGTTTAATTTTACAACACAATGGAAATTTAACAAGTACTGCAGGCTAAAAGTATTTGAGATTTTCAGAAATCTAAACTTTAATGCATAACTTGTTGTAGCTTTTGCTATTTAGGGGTAAACTTTATTAAATATTTATTTAAAAAGCATTCTTTAAGTAATTGTGTAAGATTAGCAGTATTTCTAAAGAGCTTCTGCTTTATAAACAATATTATTTGTTATTAATTTGGTGTTAAAAGATGAGCATTTTTTTCTGCTAACGAACTGCCACAAAGTATAAGTCAGATTTTTACCTTTGTGTTGAAAGTCTGTTTTATTCACCAGCAATAACAAAAAAATAAAAAACATTTTCACTTTTCTGCAAAACTCACCAACTGCACAGTTCTTGATAAGTAGTATAAGATAAGCAGTATTTCAAAATAGCAGGAGTAATCTTATGTTTTTTGAACAATACCAACATTTGTTGTTAATCTGTTGCTAGGATACGATCGTGTTTTTTGGTAACCAAGTGACACGAAGTACACATCTGATTTTTACTTTTTGCAAAATTTACCAACTGTACATTTCTTGTATCTAATCAGATAAAGAGTATCTCAAAAGACCATATGTTTTATAAACAATAATTAGGTTTTGAGAGATGAGCGTTTTTTTTTTTTTTTTTTTTGTTTTTTTTTTTTGGTAACGAACTGGAACGAAATATAAATCAGAATTTTACTTTCATGTTGAATGTTTTAAAATATATTCAACACCAATGACGAAAAAAAGAGAAAACATTTTCACTTGTCTGCAGAATTCACCAACTGTACAAATCTTAAGTAGTATAAGACAGTCAGTATTTCAAAAGAGCAGAAGAAATTTTATGTTTTTGAACAATAACAACATTTGTTGTTAATCTGTTGCTAAGAGATGAACGTGTTTTCTGGTAACCAAGTGCCAAGAAGTAAACATCTGATTTTTACTCTTGCAAAATTTACCAACTATAAATGTCTTGTCTAAGCAGACAAGCAGTATTTCAAAAGAGCTTATGTTTATAGGCAGTAATATTACTTGTTATTAATTTGGTATTAAGAGATTAGCCTTTTTTCCAGCTAACAAACTGCCACGAAGTATACGTAAGATTTTTATCTTTGTGTTAAATGTCGGTTTTATACTATATTTACCACCAATAACAAAAAAACTTTAACTTTTCTGCAAAATTTACCGACTGCACAGCTCTTGTTAAGTAGTTGTGTAAGATAAGTAGAATTTCAAAAGAGCAGAAGAAATCTTATGTATTTTGAACAATACCAATATTTGCTGTTGTTCTGTTGCTAAGGGATGAACGTGTGTTCTGGTAACGAAGTGCCACGAAGTACACATCTGATTTTTACTTTTGCAAAATTTAACAACTGTATATTTCTTGTGTCTAAGCAGATAAGCAATATTTCAAAAGAGCTTATGTTTTATAAACAATAATTAATTTGCTGTTAAGAGATGATCATGTTTTCTGCAAACGAATTGCCTCAAAGTATAAGTCAGATTTTTACTTATGCGTTGAATGTCGGTTTTATAATATATTCAACACCAATGGCAAAAAAAAAAAAAAAACAATATTTGTTGTTAATCTGTTGCTAAGAGATGAGCACATTTCCTTGTAACCAAGTGCCACAAAGTAAACATCTGATTTTTACTTTTGTAACATTTACCGACTGTAAATGTCCTGTCTGCAAACACATATATCTTGTTAAAGCTGGACAAAAATCAGTGTCCTTGTAAATGACAGGCAACCTGCTGCAATGGGAGGATGGAGAGAGGGAGGATTTGCATCATCTCTGAGTCAGAACTTTCAACCTTTTATTCCCAATCATTAATCAGATTGTGTTATGTGCTAAACCACCTGCTGAAGTGAAAGAAGCGAACGATGCAGTCGTCAAAACGTCCAGCACTCTTTAAGAAAGTGGTTACAGGGAAAAGGAGGCTTATTTCTGACCTCCTGCGTTATAATTAGATAAGACAAACGAGAAACTGTGGAGGGCTTCCGTGACTCTGTTCACAGTAAAAAGAGTATCTTGACGTTTATTTTAGCCATAAACAAAAAGAAAACTAAATATTTGAGAAAACTAGTCAATGACTCTTTATTTGAGACATAATCAAATATATATTGACCTCCTCACATTTACATCCTCTCCAGTGTAAGAAAGTGTCATTTTGAAGAAGTAAATGGTTTACAGGAAGTTGGGAAGCTGTTTCTGGCTTTCACCAATACTATAGTCACTAAGCGCTGGCCGTACATATGTTTGACAACCTCAAAGTCTCAAATCAACTATAATGGACACCTTTATGGTTCTTCTGATATCCAGAATTGTCTGATGTGTTTCCAGCTGGACCTTTTGCAGCGACAGACCGATGGTCTACAGAGTGCCAAGCTCAGGAAGTGTTTGGACTATCTCCATTAGATAATAAGATCGTTTGGCACATTTTGATCATTCTTAATGACATTTGTCTGTGAACCAGATTTTGCAATAAAAATCAAATGAAGGACAAGAGGCATGACACAGTAACAGACTGATATTTTAACCACTGCATGTTGTCGCAGGATCTGAGAATCCAGACTTGGCAACATGTGGAAAGTATTTGTAGGTAACTGGCACATTGTGACTCACTATGGAATGGTTGTGCCATGATTTTTACAGGTAATATGTGCAAGTAGAGACATTACAGAAAAAAAGGAATAAAGCTCCAGTAGTGTAAGATGATTTGTGATGAGTAAATTATCACCTACACATATCCAGAAGTCAGTAAAGTTTTGATCCTGTGCTTCACACCAACAATTAGAATATATTATTTTTACAGCTGGATTAGTTGATGCTTAAGACTAATTTAATCCTTCGTGGAATTATTATAGTCATCAACATTGGGTCCAATTTCCATTTTTATTCTTTTTTAACCAGGTTAACCTTTTAAGCTGATGTCACTTCAAATGTATGTTATCGTAGGACAAATATTTATCTGCAATCATTCCATGAAATATGCTATCATCCTGTATGGCTCACTGACAACAGATTCAGCACACTCCTGATTAAATATGACAACTATCGAGCAATGTCATAAATGTTCAGAAATAGTTGCACGATGAAATGTTTGCTGGGACAAACCTTTCATTGACGCTCACCCCCCTCTTCCTGGTTAGAGCACAGTGTCTCCATTTCCTCGTACACCTTATCCTTATCCTCTTTTCAAGGTTTGATACTACTCACAGGAGAGTTAATGCCTTTCCAGTCACTGCTAAAATAAAATTGCTTTCAGATGTTTGTGATGTGACTCAGCAAGGCTTTATACTCTCTGGCACATGCAGTGCTTCGCAAAACGCTTAATACTAACTGAAGACTTAAGACTAAACAAACAGGCACATGTCATGGATACAGTTATTGGGAATCTTAAAGACCTACAGTTATCCCCACTTCAGCTAATAGTGGCGCACTCGACAAATGTGGCCCTGCTGAAAGTTGACTATGGAAAAACTACTACGTAAACAACTCAAAGGTTTATTTCAAATCAAATGTTGATTCATGTCTGATTAATATTTTAACATTTTCAATCAACTGTTTGTGGGGGGAAAGTTTGTCTGGTACCCTTTCTGCATTCAAGATTGAAGACAGAAATATATTTAGTTTTGATGAATAAACTTGTGTGGACAAAATAAACTGCTGATCAGATTAGCATGATGAATGACATTTGATTTAGATGTATGCACTGAGCGAATGAGAGCTTATGAATTAGAATATTTGCTGAATTTACTCATGCAGAGAGACAACACATTTTCCTCGACAGAGAAAATGATATAAAGTCATTAGTGGTAGCTTTCATATTTGTATCAGGGATCCGTTTATTTATTCTAATATATTTCATTTTGAACCCCATGTTTCTCCGTTTGCAAATACCCTGTAAAGAACATTAATGTTATGGCAAAACCAAAGTTATGGTCACTTGTGCTTATGCACGTTTCTCTTTCTCTTCAGACATCCGTGGTATTGAGGATTTTCTGGACCGTACCTCTCAGCAAGGAATGGACGTGTCCCTTCAAAAGGTGGAATCTAATGTCAACATGATGATCACAGGTCTTTTCAGAACGATGCGTGTAGAGGAGCTGCATCGATACAGAGATACGCTACGGAGAGCAGTGCTGTTCATGAGCCCAGCTACTGCCAAGGCCTTCATCACTGAGGTAAGGAAGGACGGTTTCTGCATTTATGTTTCACTAAATGAGTGGACTATCAACATACTATCAACTGAAACCTTTATCTGTGTGTGAATGACGTTGTAAGCAGAAGTTTTCATTTAAAACATATTCACTTTACAGTGTTTTAAGGGATGAGACTACATGATCTATATGATTTGAGTGTAATTGGAACAGCAAGAAGCATTTTTTTTAACCAATTCTTATAGATTGCATTATCATTGTCATGTTTTATTGACTTAACTGCACTCTTTATACCCTAGTAAAGATCAGTTATAAAGGTTTTAATGTTAGCTCCTCATCATGCTACTAATTACATTATCTAAAAAAATAGGAAGCCGTTGGAGCTTTTACTGTGATGCCCTGGATCTGCCAGAAGAGTATTAATATAATAAATGTCTCTTTCTCTCTCCTGCTACTTCAGGGTCCATTGTAAAACAACTCAAATTAAACGAGAATATATATCCCGTTTACTGTACATTAGTTTGATTTAATTTACCTTCTCACATATGTTCAAACTACTTCCATCCAAATACTACAAATCTGCATCCAGCAGGTACCCCTAAACCCCATATCCCATCAAGCTCTTTATCGCTGCAGAAGACAATTAGAGAAGTTCCTTTGCTCTTATACATAATTGATATGGAGGTCATGGTTGAAAGCAATAGGCTGTAGCATTAGTTATGAATTCATAATTTGTAGTGGTAGGATGGGGCTTAATCCCATGTGTCATGTTCTCATCTCAGTTTAATTAAAAGTGACCTCGGAAAGAGCAATCACAATCTAATTTGGTTGGAGGCATGACAGGAAGGGGTGAAAGATGGGGTGTTATCGTGTGAATGCGAGTGTGTTCACAACAGTGTATGTGGGTTTGAGTTTTTATACATTGGCATCATGGAATCAAATCTGAAGCTGTGAGGTCTTTGATATTAAGTCTAAAGGTCCAGGACATCCTGAGGGAATCTTTAAAGTCTGCTTAAAACATTAATAGGCTGTCATATATTTAGAGCAATTTTAAAGAAAAAACATGTTTATGTATCCTTTTTCTTTTTTTTTAAACTTTGAGTTCAAAGAAAAATCTTTTGCCTTGAGCACTTTTGATTATTAGTCCTTGTACTATTTGTCACAGAGTGCCTAAAACAATCAAAAGAGGTTGAACATAATGGGGGGAAAGAGCAGGGATTCTAAATGCACAGTATGCAGGCATATGGAAACATGTACAGTGGACCCCTGGTACTGGACCCCTGGTACAGAACAGAGGAGTCTCATTCCACTCCGTGTCCACGTTGCAGATAAATCATACATGTGCAAAGCTGAGAAACGCTATCACTCAGTGCTTGCCCCACTTGCAATTCCAACTCCTGACTCGCCAAGGGAGCAGGTCTCTGAGTGAGATAATTTTTTTTTTTTTTACCTATATGACATGGTCACTAACCAAGCTGTACAGTTGTAATCAATACGAATATTCAACTGCAATAGCCATCAACCTAATGATGGCTACTGCATCCTGAGGTAAATTATTGCAGCATTAAACAAATTTAAATGAAAATGTAAAAATTTGCACAGAAACACAAAGATAAAACCCCAATTTAGGCAATTTATCTGCAAAATAGTTAATTTATGGTTTAGTTACACTTAACTATCCCCTCTAAAACGTGCTTGTTTTAATTGTTTACACACCAATTACACTTTAACATGCATAAGTACACACAGCATAAACCATCTTGGTGCTACCACAAAAGCTGATATCCACAGTCTTCTTTATATTTGCTTTTGAGGGTACAGCCAATTAACGGCAAGGAAAATCAGAAATATTTAATTGAAATTAATATTTCATACTTAAATAAAATCATATTTTAGATATGCTCTGTGAAAAAATCTGCAAATAGGCTCAAATGATTAGAGTTGTGTTCCACAGAAAAATCTGCAAATAAGCTAATCTGCAAATACTGAACTGCTATTAGGCAATGGTCTTACAGCGAATGACACTTCTTCTTTGTTAATGGGACATATCATGTATGAAGTTAACATTTTGACAAATTTTGTGCTAGAAAAAGGGCAGATCATCAAGGATAAAAGTTGATGATCTGCCCTTTTTAAGGACAAAAGTTTTAGTGTGTTTAGGAAAGGCCAGGTTAGCCAGCTGAGTCAGAATCTCCAAAGCTACAGTTCTTGTAGGGTATTCTAGACCTGTGGTGGTCAACATGAATCAAAGGAGGAATCCAATTTGCATATTTGGTCAAGTGATCCAGGCTGTAGTGGGAGAGAGAGAGAGAGAAAAGCATTCTAAATATGTATAGAACTAAAAATGAGCTTTACAAAATAATTTCACAACTTGAAATAACAATAGGTGACTAAGGCTGTTGGATCCAAATGCAGTGAATTATTTTAGTGCAACAACAATGTCAGTGGAAAAAAAATCTATTTGCATCATACTTTATAACTGAGGGCGGGTTCAGCGGTAGCTTTGCACATGCATGATTCATTTGCATTGTGAACATGAAATTAAACGGATATCTTCTCTACAATGACTGCAGGACGACTGTGACTACAGTGATTGGGAAGTGGGAGGGGCTCCTGGTGGCACTCACTGTTTCCTCTGGACAATTACCTTGGAGCTTTCATGTCTTGTTACCAAACTCTCCAGTAACAAAAAAGTCATTAGATTTGTCACTAGTCGTTTAAAAAATCATTAGTAAGGGTCTGAAAAGTCGCTGAACATATTTTAAGGTGGTAACAGTGCTAGTGAAGTCCATGCCTCAAGAGATTAAACTTGTTTTGGAAGTAAAAAGGGGACCGACACTGCAGGCGTTGAGCCCCTTCAATGTTGGCCCCTCTTTTGCCAGTTGCTCACAATGTTATACTTGCTAGCTAGAAATGGCTAAAAACAATGGGAGTCAGTCAAAAGGAGCCAGAATGGTTCTAATCAGAGCACCAGCAAATGGGATTACATAAGCACTGACGGGACATGGGGATCGGGTGAGTTAATGTCATGTTCTGAGAAAACCTGAGGGAAAAAAGGCTACAAGAAATACATGAACAGGAAAATAGGCAAGTCAACTCGCCTTTTGGTTGGATGAATAGCTCAAAGATCGAAATCTTAACATTGTACAAAGTCAAAATCATTTATTATATAATGTTTTTGGTTATAAAAAAATGATTGTGATTTTTGCATTAATCAGCAGTGCACTCTGCTCTAATCTACCGCAGTTCTCAGCAGCGACATTGGCAAATGACAAAAGGTTTAAACCCATTAAACTGCCAAGGTAGCTGAAGCAGCCTTCATAACTACAAATAACACTGAGTGGATCATTCACAATTATAATAGAAAATGTTTTTAGCAATTGTACAATATGGACTCGGATAATTACCTTAGTGTGATACTGAGACTCTTTTCACCCTTTTTTTTAAAGAGATTTCTATTTGTCTTGTAACATAACAGTCATTTAATCAACGTGAAACATAACATGGAGAGTTTTTGGAATTTGAGTCTGAAGATTGGAAAAGAGTGGTGTGTAAGACTGATGATTACTGGTCTCTACTTCTTTGTTCCTGCCAGGCAGTTGGAAATGATCAGAGTGACAGACTAAAGGGTTAAAAGACAGACAGAGACATGTGGAGATGCTCAGAGATAAATGGGACCTTGTTTTTCGCTACATCACTTATCGGTACAGTCATTTTTCTCAGGAATCACCTCCCCTCCAGATGCATTAGGCCCTGATGGTAAATGTGAACTGAAAGCTGATCCAAATGACTTGGCAAGAAGAGACAAACAGATGATTACAGGGATCAAAGAATAGAATACATTCATGGGTGTGTGGAAATGCCTGAAAGTATTTTTGTCTGACTGTAAAGGAGTGCTTGCTTTTTGATTTGTTTACTGAAGCCTACTTCAAACAAACAATAAGGATACACCAAAAGATGCAGTGACCCATTTTTTATTTTTTATTTTTCATAATTGTGTTTGACATGTGCCTGAGCATTTGAAACCATGGAAACTACATATATACGGTCACATAATGGAAAGTGACTGTTTGATATTTATGTGGTCAGTCTATCCTGAATTGTTAGTCTTTGTTTTCATTATATTTGAATAGAGTAAAAAACTGAAATTTCAAATTGGATAAGATCTAATTTGAACAATTGGATCACAACAATAATAGTTATTAATACAATATATATTCTACATTCTTAATATAGAAATAACAATCATTATTTCTGTTGCCAGTCCTGTCAGATTGCTCCATAAAAATGATTTCAACATTAGAACATTTAGTTATAATGTTAATATTTCTGGTGATTTCCATACATCCATCCATGTCTCCATATGTCCGAAACATGCAGAGATCCTTATCCACAGACAGACTCTGCAGCTTATTCAGAATCTCCAGATCAGATGCCCAAATCACCTCAAGTTGCTCTCTTAGATGTGGAGAAGAGGCTCCCCCTGGATAATGGAGTTCCTCATCTTATCGCTAAGACTGAGTTTGGCCAGTCTACAGAGAAAGCTCATCTCCTCTGCTTGTGTTTGGGATCTCATTCTTTCAGTCATGATCCATCTCATGAGCATGAAGGTGAGAACAACAGAGTCTGAAATCGAGAGCTTTGCTTTTCGGCAAAGGTCTTTCTTTACCACGATCCCAGCAGAGCCCACATTACTGTAGGACCAAACCCTTGATCTATTTTCCACTCTACCAACATGCTCTTTTTGGCAACACAGTAATGCCACAGATTTTCAGCGAACAGCTGCCGCAGTTTCAAATCATTTTAGCACAAACATTACACTGTTATAAGTTATAAACTGTTATAAGTTTGTTTCTTATCTTGTTTTGTATGGTTGCATATCTAAAATGTTAAAGGGAGGATGATATGTAAAATTAACTTTTTTGAGCTTTATATTATGTTCTAATGCTATTCCTGCATCATAATCAGACCTCGAGTGTTGCTTTGATTCTCTAAAGATTTGGAGGAGTCCTTGAATATCCCCTGGTAGCTATTCACTGGTGACTAAGCACTTGCTCTCACAAAGTGCCACCTACTTCTACAAAGCTTCCTGTTGGAGCTGCAGTTTCCCGGTCGAGTTTCCGCCTCACAGGGTGCCCCTGCCTGCGTGTTCCCCAATCAACTCCACCAGATTAGTGGCGGCAACAACTAGCAAATATCTAGTGGAACTGGTCATCTGCTGAGCTTCTCATATGAACTTCCCGGTCCAATGCTCCTAAAAATGGTTGTAGACGGAATAATGGAGAAACATTGTTGTGATTGATGTGCTGAAGTCAGAGTATCAGAAAAAAAAAACAAAAAAAAACCACACTTTTAACATACTATGACAAAAGATTTTAGAGATCAAATTGAAAACTGAATGATCTTGTACAGAGTGTGTGCAGACTTGTTAGTTTTTTTTTTTTTTTTGAAGAATTACTTTTGTGTAGCAGTTTGGAAGCTTAATATTTTTTTAATATCTGTCAGCAGTGGGGAGTTCATCCCCATCACATTGTGTAGATTCAGATTGGAATCTGTGAGCTGCCATTCTCAGGTAAATGTGCAGATGCTCTTTTGGGGATGTTCAAAATTTCTGCAACACTTCTAGTTACTAAGGAGCTAAAAAGAGGACACAGTCCTAAATGTTCAGACAAATATTCAAGGACCTCCCCATGATGTACTCCAGCCTCTGCTCAGCTCTTCATCCTACGTCCACCATCCACCACGGCCTTACAGGAAAGAAGTGAATTAGTATTACCTGTTTTACTGTCATAGGGGAGTGCCTGTGTTTCTCCCACAAATGTATGTATATTCTCACTTATTTGGTTTGTCAGCAATCTTCCCAATGCTGGGTATTTTTTTACTGTTTTTCGTAAACTAGTGACCTTCTTGCTGTTAACTTTATTGTATAAAATACTAAATATTGATCCCTCGAGTACTGCTACCAGTATTAGGCTTCTGAGAGGCTCTCAGATTTCTCCCCAGTGTTGTAATAACTCAATTGTGGTTTTATTAGTCATGCTTTTCTATGATATCTGGACTTTAAATATCTAAATTTATTTACAATAGAAAGACTTTTCCTCTTTATCTGATGGATTTCAGTAAAATAGCCCTCGCCGATGTATTTTGAAGCATTTCGCCGCACAGTGTCTGATATATTTGCAGACCCAACATGCTCATTCAATTTTCTGGATTATTTAACATTTTCCTGCTCTGTTGCCCTTTTCTCAGTCTAGTGCATATGAGCCAGTGCCAGCTAGGTTCCTTGTCGGTGCACACATATCCCCTTTCTGTCCAGTTTTCACACAGAAGAGGAAAGTCGATTTCTGAGCACAGGAGTATTCTTTTACAAAAACATGCGACGCGAGTTATTAATTGGCTAACCAATTAATGAATTCAGAGAAATGACAATCCCTATCATTGCTGCTGAGGTTTTTATTGCATTTAAATTTCCACCAAAAAAACAAATAAACAAAAATTCAGGAGAAGGATGCAAAGTATTAGCCTTAAAAGGTTTATACAGTTAAACAGCTCAATCTCAAACTTGGACCATGGATGAGGCAAGCATTCACACAGCCATACAATTGTGAAAAAAGGGCATTTTGTCACTTAAGTGAAATTGACAGGATGCAATAAATCACACTTGAGCGCTTTGTTGTCTTTCTGATATTTTTTTACAAGGTTTTACAACATATTTGTATTCACAATATGCAATTACTAAAAAAATGAACATTTTTCTCTCTGATGTTTACTTTAATTGTGTTTGAATTATTTCTGCCTCCTGGATTTCTATATTATATTACAGTATTTGCACAAAAAGTCCCTGTCCTGGTAAACACTCTACCCCTGTCTAAAAAGGTGAAGAGAAGCTGGTGATGTGTAATTTTTTGTCTCTATGGTGGTATCAGCCGTCTTCTGGCGTAGTATGTTGGAACAGCAACTTAGCAAGAACCAAGTGGTTAGATAAGCTCATCAGAAAGACTTGCTCTTTCCAAGCATGCCCGCCTCGACCAACTGATGACCACTCGACCCAGTGCAGGTGGTTAGACACTGAAGAGCTAAGGAAAAATAACATTATTGCTGCACAAAGTCTCCTACCACACGCATGAGGCTGTTGCCGAACTGGAGCGCTCCTTCATTGACAGATCGCAGCATCCTAAATGCACAGAGGAGCGTTATGACAAGTCCTTCCTCCTAGCAGCTGTAAGACCTTGCAGCTCAAAGTCAATACATTTTTGCATCCCTGTTGTTATTTGCACAGTTTTTTCATTTCTTGTAAGTAGTCTGATGTTTTTGTACACAATTATAAATGCAGGGTTTTTTTTCTACACTACCCTACTGAGTTGGACATTTATTTTAATATGTGTTTGCTATTTTTAGGAACTGTTCATTTTAATTTTCTTATTATGTAAATGAGTCCTACATACACTGTGTCTTATTATTATTATTATTATTAGTATTAGTATTATTTATTTTGTTTTGATTGATTGATTTATTTTTTTTTTACCCTTGTGTGAATCCTTGTATGAACAAGTTTGCAGGATAGGGTTAGGGTTAGGATAGGGTTTGACATTGCAAGCAAATGCCAGTTTATCCCTGCAACAAAACACATAAATATGAAGAAGAGGAAGAGATATCCCTTTTTAACTCATTTGCTGTAATTTTCCCTCCGGTTTTGGGCTTAGCAGTCCTTCACTGCCAGTGGAGCCTTAAAATCAGATGTTGTGATGCTGCTGTGCTTCATTGCCAGTGATGAATATGCATTTTCTCATCAACATGCTGTGCATGAATTTTCAGCAATTTATAATGAATTACCACTGATCCGTTTTGGACCCAAAGGCCATGAAATATGCTTGGGAAAGAAAATACGAGCTGTCATTAACAATCAAAACAAAGACAACTATATTATATTATATTATATTATATTATATTATATTATATTATATTATATTGTCTTTTTGACAATTTGAAGAGCCCGGTATGACTGTGTTTATTTAAATGCAGTATTACATCAGACATGTTTTGGCTTCATTGTATTATTTGTATGTACAATTGCAGTCCAAATGACTCATAGTTGTGAATTTGGCTTAGAATTTTGCCTGCAATTTAAAATCACTATTTTATCTTGAATTTCTTCAGACTTTAGGTCTGTGAGGTGAACCTTGTTTTTTATGCTTGTTTTCTTTTGTTTACTGACATGTCTAGGTATACAGTCTTGTAACTAAGCATTCTAAAGTGATTTTCATCTAAATTATTTCAGAGTAATTTAGACTATTCGATTTTAGCTTAACTTTTTGTGGAATAGTTTGAAGAATATTTTTTATTGGTAGAACCATGCTTAGTTGCTGAAAGTTGAGTTGTTTATCCCGCTTTATTT
Organism: Poecilia mexicana; assembly: GCF_051168715.1. Taxonomy (NCBI): domain Eukaryota; kingdom Metazoa; phylum Chordata; class Actinopteri; order Cyprinodontiformes; family Poeciliidae; genus Poecilia; species Poecilia mexicana. The sequence continues at coordinate 13,522,373 of NW_028263378.1, read as the reverse complement.
ACAAACTGATCATTTGTCATTGCTTCAATGTCTTTGTTGTGGCAATGAAGTGCTAGGAATAAATGTTGACCTCTAATTATAGAACATAAAGGGGAGGAGTAAATCAATAGGAGGAGTTGCATAATTAAACAACAGGGAGAGGATGGAAAGAATGACGCATTGTTTGTCAAGAAATGCTATTTGGAAGGTCAGTCTAATAGAGGTAGAGGTCAGTACAGCAGAAGAATTGGGTAAATTAATTTAATGGATACATTTTTAAGCATAATTGTTATTTACTCGGTGAGAAGCTTTTTTTTTATCAGCTCTTTTATATAATTATTTAGTTAACAAAAGTACCAAAAAAAATTCTGTTATCTGTTATTGTAGAGTGATGTTAGTTTAACTTTTTATTTTTATTATGAGGTATTCAGACTAAAAAAATGTATGAATTGAGCCAGCTACTGGCTTTGGTGCTGCTGCCTTCTGTGGACAAAGTGAAGTCTCATGTAGTGCAGCCAAAATAGACAAAGTTTTCACAATTTTAGCTGGCTAATGTACGAGTCTGAATAGATTACTGTAAGCTATGAAAATGAATCTCTCTTGAACTAAAACCTACACAAGACCTGAGAGAACAAGATACATATTTAAAAAGACTAAACTTTGATCCACTTTCATTCATAGGGCAGTGTAGATCTTAAGGAGCTTTATTTTCATTTTGCTCAGTTATGTACAGATTAATAAATAATGCATCTTCACCACAAAACAAATCAGATCGGGTATAGTGTCCCAGAAACTGATGATCCCGGTCTGTTTTAAACCGTGACACAATAATCAAACATATTGGTGCAGACTCACGTTTTACCATGACACACTTACCTGATAAGAGAGTATTTCCTCTCTACCACCTTTCACTGCATTTAAAAGAGCAAAAGGACTCAAGCATTGGTTTTCCCCTTGAACTTTATCACAACGCAGCGATGACATTATGGTCTTATCTTAATAAACAGGGTGCCAATATGTGTGTTGTGGGATGACATTAAAGCTTTATCTGTGCTCACAAAACTGGGAGCACAGTGATTATAGGCATTTCAGCTACAGAACTGAGGACTGTTTGTGTCTCTGTGTATGTGTGTAAGTAGCATCAAAGGTTAGCGCCATTGACTGCTGCTGGTACAGCCACTAATGGGGCTACAGATATGTTTGTGTGTAAACATGTCATCTCAATTTCAGTTTTCCAATGTGCTTATCAGTTGCCTTTTTCCTTCTTGTTTCCTCCGTTTCTGCCATGTACTTAAACTCTCATACAAACTTATGCGTTTACCAGTCCTTATGCACTCAGTGTCATTTAAACTCTCCACCCTTGTGCTATATTTGTATCTTTATTAAATGTACGTATAACTCTAATTATAATAGCTTTGTAATATTACAGTTTGGGGCTGTTGTGGCTCAGTTAGTAGACCATTAGACTGACCTTCCCAATAGCATTTTATTTAAAAAAAAAAACACGACTAACAACAATAATAGTAAAAATAATCACCTGTACAGGACTATAACAGAAAATTCTGTGTAGTCATTAGAGATACTCATGATCCAAGAGGTGTGCATCTGAGTCTGGTTCCTTTTGCAATGTCTACATATTGTATATGTGTATGGAGCATTAACACAACAGACTTCCTAAGTCCTGCAGTCAGTCTTACGTAGGAAACCCATTTGTGTCCACTAGGCAAATAAATCACACATTTGTAAAGCTTAGTAACGCTATCGATCAATAGAGGCAGACTATTTAGAGTGCCCTAATACCTTAATACAGTATGTCAATGATGAAAAACAAATGTGCAATAACAAAAGAAAAGTTACTTGAAACTGAGAACAGAGTAGATGATTGTGCAAACCCCAGCATGTATGTAAAAACGTATTGATTTTGATGGGAGCAGTGATGGTTACAAAGTCTGACAACTGCTGGGAGGAACGACCTACAATAATGCTCCTTTGTGCATTTAGGATGCTGCACTCTGTCACTGAAGGAGCTCTCCAGTTCAGCAACAGTGTCATGCATAGTATAGGAGAAATTGTCCATCAGAGTCCTTCTGCCTCCTACCAACCGCACTGGGTTGAGGGGGCATCCAAGTACACAGCTGGCCTTCCTGATTTGTAACTGCTTCCTCTCAGCTGTAGAGAAAATGCTGCTCCAACATACTACACCATAAAAGATGGCTGATGCCACCACAAAGTCAAAGAGGATCTTGAGGCGCATCCCCTGCAGTCCAAAAGACCTCAGCCTACTCGGTGGAGATCGTCTCTCCTGACCCCTCCAGGCAAAGAGCGTTAGTCTTATGAGTCCAATCCAGTTTGTTGTTCAAGTGAACACCCAGGTACTAAGAGTCCAATATCTCAATGTCTACTCCATGGATGTTTACCTCTGTCAGTGAGGTGAGGTGCATAATAATAATAAAAAATCAAATATACATTATTTGTGAAATATTTGGTATATGGAGTGAGGTTTAGAGGAAAAGTACTGGCATTTAAAAGTGGGATGGGGGTGGCATTATGTAACGTTGACTTTTTTAAAAACTTTATATCATGTCATATTGTTATTTCATCATTAAAACCAAACCTGGAGTGCTGCTTCGATTCTTTCATTCATGTTTGAGAAATCCTTGAATCTCCCACGGAAGCCATTTCAGGGCTTTCGCCTCACAGAGCACCGCCTCTCTCCTCCAGACTAGCGGCAGCAGTAATTAGCAAACGCCTGGTGGAGGTCTGCTGAGCTTATCATGTAAACTACTAAAAATGGTTGTAGACAACATAATGAAGTAGCATTGTTGTGATGATGGGCTGAAGGCCGGGTGTTAAAAAGAACAGGAGATTCATTAAGAGGCGATTTAAAGGTGTTATGTTGCAGAGTCAAATTTCGCTTAAGTTATGCTTGATATACAGCATTTTTAGTTAGTCGATTGTTATAAAATGTGCCTGCAAAATACATAACACCCTTGTAAGATTAACGTTTTGTCCCCATTTCTCTTTACTGTTATGATTTACTGTCAAATTAAGAACTTGTACATGGTATCCAATAAAATGTCATTGGAAATTGTAATACTACAAGAAAAACAGACCAGAATGTGTTAAGCATAATCAAATCAAAATGGAGAACAGCTAAAATGAAAGTGACCACAAAGAAGAACAAACAGGACAATGTTTATGGATGGTTGACTTTGAGGAAAGACACAGAAACCGAAGGAAAGAATGGAGCGTTTCAATTCAAAACCACTGAGTTGCTCTCAGTATGACTAACGGCTAAAATAAAAAAAAAAAAAAGAGATGATTGTATTTCCCAAAAGCTTATTATTATGTATGGATGAATGGCTGCAAACAACAAAGTGGCTTTTAAGAAGACACTTTTTCTTTCGGAACATGTTTTAGTTCTTCTTGACAGCACAAAGCATGTCTTTAGAAACATACATTAGATTCAGAAAATAACTAAGCCGTTTTAACTATTCAATAAAAGTGTAATTGTAATATTTTATAGCTTTGTGTTTTGTTAGTTGTTAGTGATATCAAACCTTGTACTTACATTACACCACTCGCAAGTTCAAGTCGGGAGTAATTTTCATCATTTTTTACAACCTTTCTGGATGCAACAAGATACAACATGGAAACTTTTTTATTTTTCTTAATAAATAAAAAGATCCAACAAATACATGAAAAAAAAAAATACTGCGTTTTATCTTAGTGGTTGGTTTTATATATTTTTGTACTTGTTGGCTGTATAAGTAAAATATTTTACCCATAACTTCAGTTTACAATCTGAATGATTTACCTCTTCTCTTCTGTATGCATAGCCAATTAGCAAGGTTGCTCATTCAATCTTGCATGCAAAGCTACATATCTGCCTCATTATTTGCATAGTAACAAATAACCAATATGGCACCGTTTGATGTGTTTTTTGTGTCATTCTTTGGCAGTGCTACAATGTCACTGATTGGCACAGCATACATATCAAATAATTTTCTGAGGACCTCCATTCTGTCATGTGGGCAGATTTTTTTTCCCCCTTTTTTTCCAGATATTTTTGCTTGTCTAAGTGTGAACATGGCCTTAGAGATAACATCTCCCTCATCTGTCACCAAAAATATTAAACATGTAATGTCCTTTTTTTTATTGCCTTTTGCTTTCTAGAAAATTAAAAACTGTTTTCAGAAATCAAAATGTGTTTTGTTAGTGAAATTTCTAATTACAGAAAAGTCTAAATATTCATCACTTGAGAAGCAAAATAGTCGTCACAAAAACTTGGCTATAAAATGTCTCAAGTGATGGAATTAGGAAAAGCATGTAGCTGTTTTGTCAGATGTATCAAATTGTTCACAGCAGATCACTTTTCAGAGGATCAATTAACTTAAATTGGCTTTATTCACCTGCCCCTAAAGGGCAATTGGTTTTGCAGCAAGTTACATTTGAATATTAATAGAACAGTCATTTAGCAGGAGATTTAAAGCTGAGAAAATTATCATTCAGTATTTCATTGCCCTCTTCAATGCTTTTACAACATTGGAATCAAGTTTTTTGTGCACTCAACATCATGATTAGAAAAGGAAAACATGGTTAAAATTAGTCTAACTTACTTCTATGACGTCAAGCTACACTCTGCATAAAACTAAAACTCGAGTGCAGTGTAAGGTCAGCTCTTCTGGCGGAAAACTATAGCATATGCTTCAAACTCTGGAGGCCAAATCGGATGTGTAATTGAGGGCCATAACAGCTGCTGCTCTCCACCATATACAGCTGGTTATTCCTTTCATGGCTCACTCGCTCAAACACCAGCCATTAGGCTCTGACTCTACTATGACCTCTTTTTATGCCCCCACTGGTTACAACTTCATTACATGTTATGAGATTTCATCACATCAACACTCATTAATACACACTGTGCAAGAAAATGTCATATCATGACCTCTTGTGCACAAAGTGTACATGTTAATGATGGGATGACTTGGATTCTCCCTGATTGGATTTTTAACTATCCCTAAGGCATAAGTTCTGGAAAATGTAAAAAAAACTACCAACATGGAACATTATGTCTTTGTTTGTGTGGTTGTGTGTGGTAACAAGAAGCAGTACACACGAACAATTCAAGAAGAATAGGCAATCACAATGTGTAAGCAATCTTAAACTTGAACATAGGTAGAGAATCAGTGTTGGGAATGTCATGAGGGAGACGATTCCAGAGTTTGGAGTTTAGTGGGAGAAAGTTCTGCTCCCCATTGTGTCGATTCAAGCACAAGGAATAGTAAAATAGTCAATAAATCAGTAATAAACAGTGTAGAATGCCAAGGTCCTAATAAACTTCCAAAATGGAAAAAGTGAGCCAAATTTACATTCCTTTTTCAATAAAAAGGAATTGGCAACAACTGACATTTCAGCTTCTTAAATGGGTGTCCTGTTATGGACTGCAAAATTTCCGACACTGCCTGTCCTACTGACCTAAATAGTAGGATGAGTAGGAGTAGTTAATAATTAAAAATTGGATTTGAAGTTCATGAATTACTTTCAGTGTTTAAGATGCAGAATAAAGTTCCGTAACAGGGTCCTGGAGTTGAAGACCTCTGCTCCATAGCATGCAACACAATGAGAATGCACTTTTAAACATACAGTTAAACATAATTCTTATAGCTTGATAAAGAAAAATAATATGTTGCAAATTAAAGATTTCTTGACCATTGCTGTCAATAATAAGTCGTTGCTTGCAGGGTCAACAGTATTACATTTGACACAGATCATTAAGTCTTTCATTGCATTTTTGGTCAATTGCACATTTTCTTTAATATGCAGCCAAATCTTAGAACTTCAATTAGACCCCCTTATGTTTATGGATACTTATAAGCTATGTCATATAATATCAACAGTAAAATCCCACTGTAGTTCTTGAAAAGCAGCTGGCAGACCAATTAAGAACACAAGACCACCAAGAACTTTCACGTCAGCCTACCCATTCACACTGTGTACACACAACTGTGCACTTTGGACCATAAAGACAGCTGATTCTATTCGTTTCAGCCATTGATTCATCCACATCTAAATGTCAAGTTGAATATTGTCATATTTGCTGGAGATTGTTGTGCGGCGTGTGGGTTATACATGGTCTCTGTGGATTTCGTAGTGCTTGGAGCTGTGGTGAGATCAATAAACTGAAAGGCCAGTGTGTGCTTGGGTCTAGTTTGCTCCTGCCAGCACACACGACTCCTCCATTTTCAGTATGATAAATGTATAGCATGTTGGTGCTCTTACCCTTTGCCATATCAGCATATGAAAAGTAAGACCTCTGTTGCTAAAGATTTTTTCAGATAGAATAAAGGAAAAGTAGAGACCAGCTCATATAAAACGTCTGCTGAGTAGGACAAAAAGTAAAATAAATAAATAAATAAATGTCTGCTGCTCTTTTTCCTTACATTTTCATCAGAAAGAATGTGATTGATCAATAATACTGATGTTTTGCTAGATTGGTTAGTGAGCAGGGCAAGACCTTGTCACGACAAGATTTTTGTGGCATTTGTTGACTCTGACAGCTCACTGTCGGTGTTTTTGTGCGTAGAAGAATGGCGGTGAAAGATCTGATCAGCAAAAGTTTGTAGAATAACAATATTCTTGAACATTTTTTTGAAGCAAACAGAAAACCACATAAATAAATATACTAAATGTATAGTTCTTTGTACATCACATCCTCTTTTTTCCCCTTTAACTAAAAGCACAACCTTACCAGACTTTGTAAATCGTTTGTGTGTGACCATGACTGCATCAAACTAATTAAACGTTGCATTGGTAGTAATTTACAGTCATTAGCTGTTGGAAAGAATTACACAGACCTTTGATACCCATGTGACTCATGGTATGGTCCAGTGCATTCAATTTGATTACATTGAACTCCATTTCTCCACAATGTTTCTCCAGTTCGACTCATCAGTCCACTCATTGCACTGGTTAATTGCAAGGGATTTGCTAAAACATTATTGTTTATGAATTTTAGAGCTAAAATATGATATAAATCTATAATGCGTCTATTCATTTACTTGACACGATAATAGAGAAGCAAACAAAAGGCTTCAGATTAGCAGTTTTGACAGCAAGTGTGGTTGAGGGACGTCTGCCACGGAGTCCTGTTTAAAGATGAATGTGCTTGTCCATCTTTTTGCACTCATAAATTATATAAGCACAGAGTTCCTCTTGAGAGGAGTATAGAGTTAGATTAAACCATAGAGGAAATAATTTATATCCTCCAGTGCTAGCGTGCTCACAAATACAGATACAATCAAGCATAAATAAACCCAGAGCATGGCAGCAGCAGAAGAAGGTTGCTGAAATGTAGCAGGTAGGGTTATCTCAGGCTAGAGGAGACTCGGCCGTAAATCAGAAGTGTGGAGTCAAGCCATGGAACTTGATCTCCAATCAGACTGAAGTAACACAAAGAGTTGTACACTCTCACTTATAATTTAAACCTTTGTACCCACCATTGCAGCAGTGAAGTTGCCAGGACGCCCCTCATTCAAACTGAATGATTTCATCCGACTATTCAGTGTGATTCCATTCTCAGTGTTGTTGCCCTGTGCTAAAACACAGTATGTGGAGTCAGACTATTACACATCTGGCAGACAGTAAAGTTGTAATTTCTCCTGTGTTATCAGTAGAAAGTCAGCTTGATCTGGTAGGTTAGATTTATTGCTGTATACATAATTTGATAGCTGTTTCAGAAATCTGGTAATGCTCTAATTTTAATAAGAAAAACACATTTGTACTGTTGTTAAAGGAGACCACCATTCGCACAGCAATGCAGTTACTGTTTCCCGTGATGGATTAGTCTGCTTACATTTTTCTGGCAACTTGGCTCGAAAAATCAATTTAAAATAATTTAATTGAAAGTGATAGCTCTTCACATTTGTAAGCTGTTCTCATGAAATATATTCAGATAAAATATCACATAAATTATTTTATGTAATCTTCCCCTGAAAATGTTCCTCTTTAAACTTTCCCTTAAAAAGTTTGTCACGTAATCGATAAAAAAAAGCTGTTATGTGTCCTGAGATTGCTTCATAAATCAAACTGGGAACTCCAGTTAATCAAGTTATTCATAATTACTTTGTGAACAAATGTCATGTTTTATCAAATGACTTGTTTAATATTTAATTCAAAGTTTACTACATAGGACTTGATTCAGTGTTTTGTTTCTATTTGATTTCAGCTTAGAAATTGGATGCAAAGACATGGAATTTGACACAAAAATTTGGTGAAAAGACTTTGTAACCTTCAAAGCAATAATGCAGTCCCATTCCCACTTCTACATCAATTTGGTTTTGTGCAGTCAATCTTTGTGCACTGTACTTAAGTTAAAGAAATTTTAACTTGGATACAGTACTACATTCTGACATTTTGATATGTTTAATAAGGGAGAAACATCCATAGCTTTAGACCCCATCACTCCCATGTTCTCAACCTTTTTTTTTTTTTTTTTAAATAAATCTCTTCTTGGAATAGTTTCCAACATGTCAACAGACAACCAAATGGTTCCCTAATGAGTCTGAGGCAGATTCGAAAGAAATTAATGGCTAGCCATCTAAATGTACTCGAAACTCCTCTAGATCCAAGGATGTCATAAACTCACACCCTTTTACCTGCCGCTTGTCTCTTCCTCCTCCTCAGTGATGAAGGTTGCCATTGCTTTCATCTGACAAACTGACACAAATTTTGCATATAAGTTTGCCCCAGTAAAACTACTACCAGGATACATACATGTTAAGTCTCCAAACATCCACTAAAGAACTTGGATGCAATTTGTGTGTTCACCTGTCTCACTTGTTCTGTGCTATATCCTCCCAATGAGCACAGTACACCTCATATTTACTTGTAAAAACACAATAATGTAAAGCCAGGGAGGGAAAAATAAGAAGTAAAAGGGTTTGAGTGTAAATATTTTTATGTAATAGATTTTCTCGCCTGAACATTCTGGCCGGAAAGCTATGACGTTGTAGCTAGTTAAGAGAAGGCAAGCTGATGATGTTATTTTAGATATAAATTCTTATTTCAAAGATGTAACTTGAGCTCAGTTTGACCTCAGGTTGGTTTTATGTTTGCTTAATTAATTTATATATTTTTTTTATATTCCTGGAAACATTTTTGAGAGTTTGAAGGCAAGAATGCAAAAATCAAAAGAAAATAAGGCAAGTTTTTAAGAAGAGTGTTTTGGGCCTTCACAAGCCTTGTCCATCATTAAGTACAATTACCAGACGTGTCATAAGATGTACGCAAACTCATGCCACAAATTTCAGTGGTTCTGCAATGGATGAGATGATTTCATAAAAGATTTTGAACTTGAGTTGAACTGTCACAACAATGGCGTATGACTTCACTTGGAATGGGTCTCTTTGACTTGAAAAGACTTAATCTACTACACCAAATAGAAAGTCTCTTATAAAGGGAAATTGCAGGCGGTGCAACTGTGGAACCCTGCCAGCCATATTATCCAGTCCTCTGCACTCCCCCTGACATTTGTCAGTATTTCCTCCTCATGTTGATACAAGCATGCTGGATATATGGTGGTGTTTACCTGCTTTTCTTCTGCATTTACAATGACTCCAAAGACTCTGAAAGGTCCTCTCATTCAGCAATAATCAAACAAATCAAAGCAGAAAAAGATGAGTTAAGCTTAATATCCCCCCTCCAGTTAATGTCAAGCAGGTGGACTACTCACAAAAAGATGTCCTATGTCTTTATTGTTTGCGCTTAATTAATAAATTACAAAAGTAACACTTCCAATGCCTCAGTTTTATAGTTTAGGTTCAATTACATTGTTCTGCTAAATACTTTGTCTATTTATTTATTGATTTTTAAGATGTAGTACCTTTTTAGAATAAATACCTTTTCATTGCAATGCAGCATATTGTACTGTCACCCTTATATTTCATGAATCAGTTAGTTATATTTCTTAGTATGAATCCTGTTGTTTGTTCATGTCCATAATCCCCACATCTAACAAAACAGAGAAAGTTATATTTAATTTAATTTGTTTGCACAAACTACAGGATGATCGAAAATGCAAATTTGAATTTGAAACATGTGAGCTGAAAACTAGAGAGGCAAGAGCCTGTAACTTCCTTTCCATTTTTAAATGTACGTACAGAATTATTACGGTAATTAAAGTTGAAAAAGGAATACATGTATGCTTAATGTCATCTGAACAGCTATGATTTTTTTTATGCTTGATGGTTTAGTCATGGAGCCATGAAGTGTCATATGTACAGCTTACATTAGTGTCCCAAGCGGCAGCAAGATAATAATGTCTAATTAAATCAACTTGATCACAAAGGTAATTTTTAAGCAGTTGTAAATATAATTTGATTTGTCATGTTAATGATCTGGTGTTACTCATACTGTATTTTAAATGCTGGTTTGTACTGTTAAAGTTGGTTAACATGGATTTTCCTTTTTTATTTTGGATAGAAATTTGGTTAAAATCCTGGCCTGGAGTTTTTCTTCATGGAGTTTGTGTGCTCTCTATGGTTTCTCTGCGGGAATTCCAGCTTCCTCCAACAGTCCAACTGTTGAACACGTTAGTTCAGCTGATTGCTTCAATTTGCCCTTGGATATATGTGGGTGCATGTGCAATCATGGTTGTGTGTCTCTGTTGCCCTGCAATAAACTGACAACTTCTCTAGGTGGCACCCTGGCTATTGTCCAGGGACCACTGGAGACAGGCACCTGACCCCCCTTTGTACTAGAGGGGGGTCAGTTATGTAGCAACTAGAATTACTACCTAGTTCAAAATACTATGGTTTGTTATGTTCATACTAGTATATGTATTTGAAATCCATGCAACCACGAAAAGAAGAATGTCACAAATATGAAAGTGCTGAGTACGTGCGTACGTACAAACTATGTCGTGTAAAAAGTATAAACTAGCACTTCTTCTCCAGCTGCCTTTTGCTCTCTCTTTGTAACAGGCCCACATTCCTCCCTGTTCTTGGATGTATTTTTGTCTTTCAACTTTCTTTATTCAGGTGGAATGGAAGATTTGTGATGATAACAGTAATTACACACCCCCACGATGACACACAGACGCTGTGTGCTTGCACCCTTAGAGGCAGACACAGAAACATTAATTATAGTGATCAGAAAGCAGTTTTTGTTAAGCCATGTAGATGCACAGTATTTTATGTTGTGTGTCGCGATGAAAAATATGTCTAAATCCTGACTAAATAATGCAGCAGAGTTTGGGGGACTGGACTTTAGGGCTGCAGCTTTTAAAAATTAATACGTGCGCACGCATGTTGACGTTTTCTTTGTAAAAATTTGTGTTCTTACCGTTTGTGCTTGCATGCTTATGTACAGTGATTGAATATGCATAGTTTGAAGGGTGGGTTCCAGACTGCTTGCCTGATTTGGTCACAAATAGAGCATGAAATTACATTACACAACTAATTTTTAATAGTTTTTAAAGCAGAGAAAGTCATTTATTGTTACCACCCACTTTGTGTTCTTAAGTTTACAAGCATAATTTAAACAGTACTTTCTACTTTTCTGTTTAAATTTGATAAACACATTTGCCTCTTTATTAAACTGTTGATTTAAAAAAATAGTCTACAATAAATCAGCTGTTGTATCGTCTGTGGTGGTTGGTCTGTTAAAGTTGGTAATGTTGATTGCACATGGAAAAAAACAAAACAAAACAAAAAAACGTTTGAATCATTTTTGATGTTTTGAAGTAGAAACCTTAAAAATTCTACCCATTTTATCCATGCGGTGGTCACGGACAGAATCTCAACCGGTCTGGTTTGGGATCTTAAGCGTCTCATCTTTGCTTTTCACAGAAGCAAATTAATTTATTTATTTAAGGGTCTTATTGATGAATGATGGTAGGATGAAGTGAGAGATGGAAAAAAAACCCCCGTTGAGGCTTTATCTACTATAACTTGGGCGAACTGTTGTGGTGAACAGAGAGCCGAGACAACAAGCAAAGCTTTCAACTAGTTTAGTATTCTAACACCCACCTAGGGTCATGAAATATGGATCATGACCAAAAGATGCAAACATGGATGCAATAGACCCTCTATAGGGTGTCCGAACTCAACCTTGAACATAGTTTGAGATGCTCTGTCATCTACAGGGAAGCACAAGGTAGAGTGTCTGCTTTTCTGAACAACTTCTCCTTAGCATAATGCTTCCACATTGGTCATATATTTCTACCTATTAGACTTGTGAGAGCATCAAACATTTATGCCATACTACAAGCTAAAGGTAGTAGATTGGAAGAAACAACTATCGTCTTTGTTGAGCTCCTCTAGGAGTGACAGGTGGATGAAGGTCATTGCAGGATCAAAGTGGTATTTGACTGTCTCGTGGTCTCTCAGTAGGACACATACAGGACTGGTGTTGTCAGTGCCATTGCAAGTGGTCAGGGTTCAATGTGGCTTCTTAAGACTTTGAGTAAAGGCTTACTTTTATTGACACTGGGTGATTGGATCTGTCTTATACCGCAAAGTTTATTTTTATTCTATCTTCTAACTTTAGTGAATAAGATTTGTAGGAAAAAAAAAATCTACTGCAGTACTGGTCAGAGATGTCAGAGGAGTTTCTTTTTTGACCTGAGGTGAGGCATGTGCAGGTGTCTCTTGCCTATCTGCTGTATTGCCATTGAGTTGTGAAGCTCTGTGTATGTATATGAGGAAATGCAGTGGTGAAGCAGAAATAGTCTATCGAGTAGCTTGAACCTCTGGAGAGACTTGTCTACTGCTACAAATCTGCCTTTTCACTAATGAGCTTAAAACATCTGTTCAGACGGTTGGCAGTAGTTGGATATAATGGAAAAAATTAGAATAATTTACTCCAAGCAGTGGTTCTATACAAACAAGGAACAGAAGCATGATGATATTTACATTATTTCACCCATTTTGCCCTGCAAGTCCTTTGTAAAAATAACATTGAAGGACTATTGGGGTGAATGTTTCATTCACGTAATGTTAAATAGGACATTATGTTGTGCTAAAGTTCTGTTGCATCAAATTTGCTCTAATTTGCTATTTTGAAGGATAAAATATTGTTTCTAAGCATTCAATGATGCTGAAACTATAACTTGTTGGCAGACATATTTTGAACTTGTGCCTTTACCCTCTATTCACATGTATATTAGTAAATTTTTGGGTGAGAAAAACAGACATTAACACCTCTGCTTGTAAGGGATCTTTGTAGGCTTTGTTAAGAAGGTTCTTTATTATGCTTTTTAGTTTAGTAATATCAGATTTTGCCATTTTGGGCATTACATTTTAATCTCACCCTGAAATAACTAAAACATTTGTGAGACATTTTCTAAGACAATTGTCTTACAAAATTAACTAACCATATTCTGAATGTTTATATTTTCCTGGTCCTTTAATGGTGACATTATTGCTACCATTTACTCTATAATGCTTTCACTGCCATTTCTGATGATCTTCTGGATAGTTTTTCAGAGGCTGAAACAGATACAGCACTGCAGTGTTGTGTGGATTTCTCACTGAGATTTTATATCCTTTATACATTTGCTACAAGGTGTCATTTCTTTAAACTAAATGTGATTCTTGGAAATCAACTCAATTTCCCACAGCTTGTTTCATCATTCATGTCTGCTGCATGTACTCACTGGCTACTTTATTCAGTACCCCTTGCCCGTACTGGGTTGAATTCCCTTTTGCTGTTAAATCTGGGACATTGATTCGGGGAGGCATTGCAAACCTTACTGAAAGATTTTAGGCCATATTAACATGATTACATCATTAAGCAGAGGATGTTCTGTCAGCTACACATCCATGATGTAAATATATCTATCCATCACTCTATTGCAGTGAGATCTAGTGACTGAGAGAGAGCAATGGACCACAGTTATCACGTTCAGACAAGTTTAAGATGATTTGACTTTTGTAACATGGTGCTAAGATTGAGATTCCATCAAGCCAGGAAACATCTTTCAATTGAGTTATTGTAAACTCTTGGTAAACTGGGATTAAATGTAGCATTACTAGTTTTTAGCTGACAGCAGTATTCTTCATTGTAGTCTTTTGCTACTAAAGTCCATTTGCTTCAGAGTTCAACATATGGTCTGTTCAAAGATGGTATTCTTCATACCTTAGTTGCAAGAAGGACTTATTTTGCTTACTATTGCCTTTCTATCACTTCAAACAGTCTCCCTTTACTTCTGATCTCAATATGTTCCATCATTCACACATCTGATGCTCACTGTATATTTTCTCTTTTTGTACCACTTCCCAAAATCATAAACACGGAGATGTGTGTGCATGTGTGTGTGAAAATCCCACTAAGCGTGTAGTTTATGAAATAGACAATTCTGTCAGACACTAAAGGCACTTTTGCACTGCACGGAACGGTACGGAACGGAACGGTTCCGCGCGTGTTCGCATTACAACTTGCGACCGGTTCCACCCGGCCCCATGGAACCACAAGAGCTGTGGTTCCAATCGTGCCGGCCAAGCGGTTCTGCTTAGAACCAGCAGCTGATTGGCCGCTGGTTGTTATGGAGTCAGACGTTGATTTTCCGTTGACAGCTGGCTCTCACTACTATATAGTTTTAAAAATAATGACGTCCGGCACCGCTTCGATGGCGCCCTAGTGTAATGCGAACACAACAGGGCTGGAACCGTTCCATTCCGTACCGTTCCGTTCCGTGCTGTTCCGTGCTGTTCCGTGCGAAAGCGCCTTAATAGTCATGGCATTGTCAATCTTCATTCCTTCAATGGAAGCCATTATCACAATAATTTTTTTTTTGTTTTGTTTTTAAATTCATTGAGTTGTTACCGTGTTATTTGTTGATTATATTACCGAGCAGTTGCACAAGGGTGCCTAATAATGTGACCTGTGAGTGAATCTATCTGTCTACCTGATGTAAACATTGCCTGGGGCAGAAAAAAAATAGTTTGAAACTGCATTTGGCCATCTTTGGGGGATCACTATCTTTTTGCCAATAGATTATGATTGGTAGCAGAGAGAGAGCGTAAAAACACATAACATTTTGTTAGTTTTTCATTTATGCTACCCAAAGAGTCAGTTAACATATGCAAATGGCAATAGAAATATTACCAGATCAGACACAGAGACATCTCTGTCATTGTTTATCCTGACAGAATTGTTGTCACTGTTGCAACCATGTTGTCGGTAAATCAAGTGTTTTATGGTAACCCACAATGTTGCAGTGAAAAAGTTTTATGAAGATAGAGTGAAGGATTAATTCACTGTTAACCATGTTCTGCCACCGTTTTAGCAGTTGCTTTTGTTTATGTTGAAGCAGTGTTTTATGGCACTCTGCTCTATAGTCACCCTAGGCAATTATAGGTAATGATATATGAGTGTGTGCCAGGGGTGGTGGTAGGGTTGCTTAAGCAGGTTGCAAATGGAGAAGAACCCCCTGAGCATTCAGACAGTTAAAAGTGATGGGATGAGAGTCGAGGTGAGGCAGGATAAGTGAGCAAAGATTGTGCTGGATGGATAGGACAGACGGGGTGTGAAAACACAGTTGTGTAGTCAGAAAATTAGTGAGTGTGAAGTCTACTGCTCAATACATGAACAAGGTTGTTCAATAGCAGATTTAAATTATTTTAAAAAGTACAGGAAAGTCTCTAAGTAGCTTAGTCCGGATATGTAAAAATCCAAAATGTCCATGCCATTCCAGTCAAGCAATTGCTTAGGTGTTGGCTACGAGTTGACATGTATAAATATTTAAGTTGGACAATTAAGAATTCATGTTGACAGTTTTCTTATTCTTTGTGTGGAAAGCATGTTGTTTCGTTGCATTGATTGTTCCACACAATGTATTTCAGAGGCTGCTGCTGGAAAAGAGAGAAGATTTGTAAACTCTGAAAACCTTCATTTTAAAATGCAGGCATGTGTGTTTTGGGTTTGCTACTAGCAGACACATAAGCAGGCTTATGGGTATTTGCATGTTTTCGAAAAAAGCTTTGCTGCTTGAGCAAGTTTTATACCTTTTTTCCCAGTTATATAGGCCAAGAAGACATAATATCTCTGATTTAGAGCCTTAAGATGCAGTCAATCATATAAACCCCCCACCCAAGTATCATACAAAAACCCAAATTACGTGGTGTTCAAATCTTCTACTTTGATTTATTTCCTACAGTGCTGTATGTGACGGTTGTTTTCTTTTGCAGGTGGTGGAGACCAACCTGGTTGCCTTTGATTGTCATTGGATCCTGATTAATGAGGTGAGGGTCATTGAAAGAATGTAACACTGTTACTTGTGCATTTGGTTCTCCTCACTGTTCCAGGTATAATTGAAATAGTTCTTACTTGTCTTTCTGGTTTTATAGATGTCTACTTAAAATAGACAGAAGATATTTTTTTTTCCACGTTGCACCATTCATACTCTACCAAAATCAAAGCGCTTTACAAAAAGTGTTAATGTTAGAAGGAAAATAAATTAAGAACAACACATACAATAACAAGTAACTGAAATAAGAAAGTGCACTAATAACATCAAATTCCATGGTTTTCCAAACTACATAGCAACCTTGTTCCAATTAGTAGTCTTTGGCATTCTGTTTCCCTGCAGTATAAACACGACATGACACGTTTTGCCCCTTGCCACTAGGTTGGCCATTAATCCATATTTATCTTCCCATCGCGCGCACACACTAAGCAGGGGGTACAGGAGATAAAAATAATAAAGGAGAACTACAACAAAGTGTAATTTTCAGCTTACCAAGCATCACTTTAACACTTTGAACATTCCACCTGCTGATTGGGAGAGATGCCAGGAAAAGGTTATTTCTGTCCTGCTGTTAAAAATGTAAATATGCAGACTTTGCTCCACTGTACTGGGATTAACTTGAACTATGTGCTTTGTTGAGATGAGACTAACATTGAGCCTTTCATCAACAAACAAGCCAGGTGGGTTTAGGGCCAAAGAAGGATGAGGGAAAATTAGAAAAGAAAAAAAAGAGAAAAGATGGAATAAAAGGATATGAATGGGGAGTAATTTTGTAATACACCATATTCTAAACAAGGAGGAACATATGTTTTAAATAAAATCACCATGACAATGGAACTTTGAGGAAACCCACATGCAATATATGTTTCCACAGATTTAGAATTTCCAAAGTGGCACAAAGTTGTATCAATCCAAGGTTTCCCCCAGAAAACTTGCCAAGCCCGGTGGTTGGGCGCTCAGCAGTCATTCACCCAGCAGCCTGCCGTGTTTTTGAGTTAAAAAATGTTTAAAGTTGACAGGGAAGATTAATATCTGAACACCAGCTATGAAATCTTAAAAAATGCAAACATAAAAAAAAAAAAAAAAAAACTTTGCTAAGCCTGGTGGGGGCACAAGTAAAGCCTGGTGTCCTGCCAGGCTTATATGACACTTTGGGAAACCCTGCAATCTGACAAATGAAATCTTAATCAATTTACCAAATTGCCATGGATCTTAATCCACATTTTCTGTCTCTCAATTAATATGTTATTGTCATCTGAGTCAACAGCAGCACTGACATAAAGTAAAATCAAGAAATACATTTTAGTAAGTTAACTGTCTAAGCATTTCACAATGCTACTCATAAAGGAAAGACAAGATTGACCAAAATTTTGTTAAATTTGAATGAGCATTTGCTGCAAACCATTTTGCAGTATACATAGTAAATCAAGAAATATTACAGCATGCAATGTTATAGTTTTAAAGCTGTGGCTCAAAAGACATTTAAAGACAGAATTCTGAAGGTTAAGACATATGGGGGAAAAACTGTGGTTGATAACTAATATTCTTCAGAGTGACCTGAAGCTTTTAGACCCCATCTCATAATGTATGCAACCTACTGAACCCGATAAGGCAAAGACTTTGAAAAGAACCACTTTTGAGGGAGTAGGCTTTGAGAGGATAGATTAAATTTAGCTTTAACTTTCAAAGATAAGCCACATTCTTTCTTGGGTGACGTTCTTTTAACACGGTATATCAACGTGTTCTTTATTGCATAATTTTGATTAAGGGTGATAACATTTAAAAAAAAAAATCTATGCATTTCAAAACAAAATGCATCACAAAGTGAAGGAAAATTTGGCACTGTGTATTGTTTTCCAGTTTCACAGCAACCTTAGTCCAACAGCACAAAATAATAGTGCGAAAGAAAAAGAGGAACAGTTTAAACTGGCCAGCATAAGCCCTGACCCAAATCACAGAAAACCTTTGGAGAGTGCTGCCAAAAGCACAAAAGGACTCCTACAAACTTTAAAGAGCTTAAGCACAAAGAAGTGAATCGGTGATGGAAGCTACCAGCTGACAAGGGACAGCAAGAAGCTTCTTAATGGCTGTAAATAAAAGACAATAAACATTGAGCCGTTTGCTGCTGAAAAAAGTTTAAATGATGATATTTTATGAATACCATTTATCATTTCACTAGTATTTTTTTCTGCACTCCTGTTTAGTGACTAAAACAGTGCAGTAAGTTTTTTTTTTTTTTTTTAATGATGTGAAACTTTCAAGGTTTCACATCATTGTGAAACCATTACTTTCACTATCTTTTTCACAAAGTAAAGTAGACATGTTTTTTAAAACGATCAGTTTTTCTTATCAGTTCTAAATACTTAATGTTGTACTGGAGATGGTGTTGAGCTTTATCATACTTTAGAGTTTACAATGTCTTTCTGATCAATTTTTCTGATCCATATTTACATTTACTCATCAGAAGGAATTTTGTCATGACAGAAACAATGATTTTTTTACTGCTGGCTGTGAACTCATATTAATTTTAAATGACTTTAAAATGGCCTATATTTTGTTCATAACAAATAAAAAGAGTCTGAGCTTTCTTCACAAGTAGTGCCATTTCAATAAAGAAAATACATATTTCATCTTTTTAAATCTCTAATTACTTTCCTTGGGAATGGACTGTTTCTTTAAAGCCTTGGGCCTTACTGTGAAATGACAGGACATAACAGGTGGTCCATCCACAAATGGTAGAAGCCTGAGTTGGTGCAAAACAAGAAACACTCCTCGTATCCTTCGGTGTGTCTCAGTTTCTTCCTCTGTGTTCCATTTTCAAGTCAAAGCCTGTCATGACTCTCTGAAATGCCACAAGGCTCAGTGGACCCATTACTTTCGCAGTTATGCCAAGTATTCCTGTTTGAAACAAATGTTTGTATGTATCACATTCATTAATGCTGCAGGAACAACCGCAGTCAACCATGCGAATGTCAGCCCTGTTATATGAAGGTTTAGATTTTTTTTCTTTCTCATATTTATGACGGATGAAAGGCTGGAGCAATATTGTCACCATTTGCTTCTAAATACTTCAGAGAAGCCTTTAAGAATATTTTTGTGGTTTTTGAAATGCTAATACTTGTAGAGGGGAGGGAGATGTGAAGAAAGGAGGAATCCTGAGCTCTGCACTTTAAGGAATATGGCAAACATCAGAACAAAGTATTGGGGAAACAACCGCTTGTATCAGTGACTGACTTTATTGAAATTTTATTTCTCTCCCACCTGCTTCTTAAAGTGAATGTCATTTTAACATGAATAAAGTTTTATAGCTCACTCAAAAGAGAAAATATGTTTTCTGCGTTTTGAAGGCGTAATGTCTTTGTTCTCATCCTTTGTTGGATTTCAAGGTCAAGCAGCTTATAAAGAAGCTGACTACCAGTTCTTCGCCGAAACATCATTTGTGCTTTGAATTCCAACATGAATCTGACAGCAGAATACCATAACAAACACTACTAAACTTAATCTTCCAAACCTAAAAAAAAATACAGTTACTAATATGTTTGAAAAGTATTCATATATTCAGTTTATGAGACAACTTTTTTTTTTTTTTTTTTTTTAATCATTTAAGTACAGCACCCTGGCTCCTGTATTGGTGGCCTCAGCTCCATATCCTCTCAATGAAATGGCCAGATCTCTGTAACATAAAACTACACTTTCATTAAGATTGATAAGACAGTTCTTTTACTTTTTGTAAAGAGAATAAAATAATAAATGTATCTATGTCTATTCCTCTTTCTTTGTGTCTAGGAAACGTGAAGTTTTGTGCATTTGTTGTTTAGTGAATAAATAAGATATGTAAATAATCAAGAAATGTTGGACATTTCAAAAGAATATTCCCATTTATCTGAAATCTAACTTTGTAAAGCCACTATTTGTAGTTGGTGTCTTCTAAAAGTTGTAGGGTCTCAATATAAAAACAAGGAGGATTTCTAAAAGATTAGCTAGGCTAATCAACCCTTAACATTCATACTTAAGACTCATTCTTAGAATTCATTACGCAATCCTGAAAGAAATCACATTAACCTTACCATTAATCAATTTGTAAGGCCAGAAAACAGATAATTTTATTATTATAGGTTTTGTTAGTTTTATATGTTTTAGTTTACATGAAAGTAAAATGTTATAGCTACTAGAGGAATTACTACAGTATAAAGTTTCACTGCAGGAGCAAATTTGTGAACATGTTTAAACATGTTCCACTAAAGCTTTTATTTAAAAACTAATAAAAATTGATAAGTTGGCCACAACTATCTCATCGACGATTTAGTTATAAGCACAATATACCAAATGCTATGGATCAACTGTTGATGAGAGCAGAGGAGTTAGAATACATTCTAATGTATAATGTAACACTGTTTCTTTGGAGAATGGATATTTTAATGTGCAAAAGTGCTTTCAATCCCTATAGATTATTATGCATGAGAGGATACTCTATGGTTGTCATAACTCAGCTTTATCTACGGCCAACAGTCAGCCAGCACCACTGAAGGGAAGTTCACAGCTTATAATTGATCATCCTTCCGTCACCCATCACATTCTCTCCTCTGAGGATCAGAGGATTTGAAGTTAGGAAGACAAGAAATGATAAGAGATGCTTACGGCTTCTCTTGCTTCCTGCCATTCGCTTAAGTTTAGGGGATAATTTAATTTTTGATCATACTCATTCTAAATCTCTTCATCAAATTTAACTGTCCCTCAGTCAATTATCATCTTTTTTGTTATTGTGCAGGCTATTTTAAAACTACTTTTTCGTAAGTAATTTTGCTTCCATTAGACCTTTTGGTGAAAACAAGCATCATAAACTCATAAGTGAAGATGCTATTTGGTAGGTTATCTTTCTACAAACTAATGTACTATAAAAGCCTCTCTGAAATGAGATGGATTTAGATGGATGTGCATATAATTTAGAGATAAGAAAATTCTATGGTACTAAAAATCTCACAATGATGCAAACACCTAGCATTAGATGAGATTGTAATATTCTAGGTATCTTAATGGTTTGTTCAGATGAAGAACTCATAGCAAGCGAATGCATTAAGAGATGTAGACATTTTGTCCTCAGCCCTGTTCCAGCCATGCTAGGTTTTTCTTTTTCTGATAGTTTACCAAGATGCATGAGAGATGCGTCTCAACTGTTGCTGCTCCTCTTCCATTGTCTTTCACTGTTCTCAGTTCTCCATTAATATTTTGCTTTCGTCATCATCTGGCTTTCTGAATATCTGATTTCCTCTCCAAGAAAAATAAAACATTTTAGAATGTGTGTTCTGACAAAAACAAGGTGACAAATTGTGTGGGTGGCAGAGGTATAACCAGAAACAGTCTTTTTCTCTATGGAGTGGAAAAATAAGGGTTTAGTGTCTCAGACAAAAAGGCGGAGGGATTGGCTGAAAGGATACAGAGCATTGGAGAAAGTGGAAGAATCAGGAAATGGTGCCAAGATAAAGTGAGAATTTTGCTTTTGACTCTCGACTTCGAATAGCGCAGTGAAGACTAGAATTTAATGGCTTCTGGGTGTCGAATGAGGGAGATTGAGATCATATTTGGATGTTTCTGGGAATGCTTGCAGCCTTAAACTTCCAGTTGATGTAAAAAAAAAAATAGCTGCTGTTTTACTTTATATTTGAGCTTCAGTGTATCATGAGTGTCGCAGCTTACCAAGAGTTTCAGTATTTAGATAATACCACAAAATTCTTTGTGTAGAGTAACGTCTCATTTGGCCTCTGTCCGACTTGAAATCAAAATAATGGTATTGAAACAGAATAAATACACTTATTTTTTCTAAGCAAGATGAAATAGTTATTTCCTAAAATGTTGATTTCCAGTAAATGACTGAGTGGGTTATTGGAACCTAGGAAAAATAACGATGAGTCAATAGAATTTGAACGAAGAATTTAAAAGCTGTCCGAACCTGATTTTTTTTTTTTTTTTTTAACCCTTATTCCAATTGAAATTATTTAAGAACAGGAGTCAGATAATTTTGAGTCTTAACCCCTTAATACATTTATGTTAATAAAAATTCAAAGTTGTTATATCTGCTTGAAAATTCTGTGCACCTTTACAGTGCAGCAAAATAGCACTCTGCATTTTTTCAACTTTACTACAACTCACTCGCCAATAATGTTCAGGATGCCGCAGTCTCTTCTTACAGTGAAACTTATTTGATCCCAAACACAGGTTCTACAGGATAACCTCAGCATAGCCAGCGGCTATAATGTTCTGATCGTCCATCATCTAAAACATGTACAGCCGGTCTTCAACAAGTGTAATTTTTTACACCCAGAGCCCTAGATATGCTGTAATACAGTTTTGTAAACTGCCCACATAAAACACTGTGCTGGTCAAAAACTGACCGTGCAAAATGCGGCTGCCAACAGGGGTGCAGTTAATATTCCCAGCATTAGACCAAGAACAGGAATTGTCAAGAATTCAACCATAGTCATCTGCACCACTTACACTATTTTGGAGTATATTAGACTATTTGTTGTCTTTCAAAAAAAAAAATGAATTGCTTACTCAAGTTGTCAGGGGTCAATATTTGATTTAAACTGAGAAGTTCAAGCATCTTATTCATGAGTGATCGAAGTATTGCAGGTGTTGTTCCGGTTGTTCCGGTATGCTGTTTCATAGAAAAATCTGAGCAAAAAAACAATAAACAAAACAAAACAACACACACAAAAAACAAACTCCTGATTTAACTGTCTTCTTTTCCTCCATTATAGTTATGAGATATGGTAAATGAATAAATGAGATTGAGATCCAAGACTCAAGCAACTGAAAATGTGAAAAATGAGAAAACGCCTTGAAATTTCCTTGTCTGAGCTGCAGTGAGTTCCTGATAACGAATCTCTGCATTTATTCCTGAAACTTGATCTCAGATAAGCATAAGATGACTGAAGCCTAAGACGATAGAT
Source organism: Poecilia mexicana (assembly GCF_051168715.1). Lineage (NCBI taxonomy): Eukaryota > Metazoa > Chordata > Actinopteri > Cyprinodontiformes > Poeciliidae > Poecilia > Poecilia mexicana. The sequence continues at coordinate 13,499,195 of NW_028263378.1, read as the reverse complement.
GGATACCTTCATCTAAAACAAATTAAGAAAATTAACCCTTGTGTTTAGAAATGGGGTCCAATCGACCCCACACCCGTAAAACTTGTATCATTTGCCACAGTCCTCTACGTTTCCCTCAGTCCTCGCACGCACAAGGGTTAAACAAAACTATTGTCTTTTATGATTTTCATTTGATCTTACTTTATTGACTTTAGAGATCAAATAGGACAAGGTAAACTTATTAAGACTCAGCTGAGTATGGGCTAAATGCTGACTGAGCACAAATAGTTCTCCTTTGTCATGACTTGAGTGTGGTTGTGTCCTGCACACACGAGCATCTGCTATTCAGTATGTATCTGTGTCGCATTCGTTTTACATTAGCTGTTAAAGGACTAACAACTTTGAGGAGACTGAAAGTCATACTAGGTGGTGACTGTTTAGTTTGTCCACAGGGGTATGCAGACAAAGAGCTAAATAGAACATGACAGTGGAAGGAAGATGCATGCTCAGAGGACAAAACTCAAAATTATAGTTTCCTGATAAGTTTTTGTTTATAGGGACTGATCTTTAGTATTCCTGTGCACTGCCACGTCTATATTTGTTTGAGTTTAGATCCTTTGAGTGAAGCCGTCTGGATCATTTTTGCCAGCCGATCTTTCTTTGTATGCCCTTGACTGCTTGCAGTGAATCTTAATTTTGTTTTGGCCCACAATTCTGCTGTGCTTAGCAGGGTTAAGCATTTCTCTCAACTCTGAATCATTTTTTTTTCTTTTTTTGATGGCTTTGTTACTAAACCCCTTTCAGAACTTTGATGAAGACGACTCTTAGAGTTTTGCCACATATTAACCCGACGAGACAACAAATAAATTCCTTACTGAAGAATTCAATTCCTTAAGGCAGAATTACCCCTTTACTTTTTCAAACTTTTTTATTTCACATATGATTTTTTCACCTCTAACGTGAAAAAAATAAACAAGATTTGACAGAAAAAGGAGTGTAAAAACACCAAACAAATACAAACTACTGCACATAATTAATCTGTAGCAGTTTATTTTTAAAAGAAAGATAGTTTTGCATAAAGGGGATAGCCTATGGAAGAGCCTAATTATTACATGTCACACTGGGTATTCTAATATTGCCTGCAACAATAATTGTACCATCATCATTGATCATACCACAATGACTCTCAAGTCTTAATGAACGTTAATTGCTTTCAATTAAAATCCACCAAGATTAGTCAATGAGGTGTGATACCTTTAATATTATAGCTTCAAATATAAAGGTTGTGTGATAAATTATTTATGTATATACACGCTCTGTTATCCAAAGTACTCTCCATCCTGTCAACTGTGCTGCCATGTGAAAATGAAAAGATATCAAAGATGTTTTGCATGATCGGACGGTTTCAAAACAACCCCATAAAAAACACTTGCACGCACATTTACACGAATCAGCAAGCTCACACAGGATGTCCAAACAGACACAGAGATAGAGAATCACTGAACATGTATACAAAGAAAGCAAAGGCTGCCTGGGTTGGTGGCAGCGTTACCTCCACCAGGGACGATAAATGTCAGTTCTCATCTTGTCATCATATGACCCCCTTGCACAGAGGATGGATGGAAATCCATGAATGGAGAGCAGCTGGGAGACATGGTGTCCTAGGGCTAAAATTAGCAATGAGTACTCCCTCAAGGTTTTGCAAGGACATACCGAGGACATGCAAACATGCGTGGTCATAACAATTGCATGAGCTTACACACACGAACACACACACACACACACACACACAAATGTAATTTCTTTCCGCCTTTCGGGCATGTATATTTTCAGCTTCATTGTACATTTTTATTGGACAACTCTTGAATGTGGAGTTAATGGAAGATGTTTAATTTAGTCCCCATTCATTTTTTCTTCCCCTGAACTTTCATCTTGTCTTCACTTCTTACCAGTATGTTTTCTCTGTTTACACCCTTACAGGAGATCTCGGACTATGACTTACAGGAGTTAGTCATGAAGTCAATTGGCCGGCTGACTTTAGTTCGCCAGATGTTCCCAATGCCGCAAAACACAACTCAGCGCTGTGTCAAACACAACCACAGGATTAACACGTCCCTCTGTGACCCTAAAAGCCCCAAGGCTCAGCAGCTTGAGGTGAGTTCCTTTGGGGATTTGTCCAGAGTAATGATGATCAAAGAAATTCTAATATGCTAAGGAAGCATACAATTATGAATCAGCAACTTTTTCAAGTTAGTGGATGGTGATTAGTGTTCCATGACCATTTTATTGTATTTATTTATTTGTAATTAAATGTGTTGACAAAATTTGAGTGTCTAAAGTGCATTGCAAACCATCTATGTTCAATAGATGTAACATTATGGCCACCTAATGTGTGAATAACCCTTTTGCTTAAAAAAAAAAATAAAGTCCCTACTTGTCAAGGCATGGACTCCATTATACTACCGAGGGTGTGCTGTAGTATAATGCCACCAAATGTTAGCAATAGATTCCTTAAGTCCTGTAGGTTGTGAGTGTAAGTCTCTATGGACAAGTCTGATTTGTTTCCAGCACCTCCCAAAGCTTAATTGGATTGAGAGTAAGGGAGCTTGGAGGCCAAGCCAACAACATAAAAATGTTGTCCTCTTCAAACCAATCTGAACCATTTTTGCTTTATGACAGAGAACATTGTCCTGTGGAAAGAGACCACAGCCATCAGACCATAGACTTTCCATCAGGAGAATATGTGGTCTGTAGTAATGGTTGAGTAGATTGTATGTGTAAAAGTAACAACATAATTGGCAGGACTCAATGTTTCCCAGCAGAGCACTACACTTTTCTGTGATACTACAAGGAATGACAGATTGTGTAGCAGATGAACTATTGGAGAGAGAGAGAGAAATCCAGCATTACATTTTGTTGGCCACTAATCGCATAGTTGGCATAGCAACAAAACTAATGTTGGCTGTAAATAGTTTGGATGTTTTATTTTTTTTAGATTGGAAATGGCCCCTTTACTAAGTAGCAATTGTCTTAAACATCATTCCAATTATTTATGAATTCTCCCAACTCTTTCCACTGTTTACAGCATGTATTATGCTAACCATCTGTAACTAATTCAATTGACATCAAACAATCTACATCCTCCCTCACTTTTAGTGGAACTGAACTATATGCTAGCAAATGCCAAGGCAGGAAAAAAAGCTACTTAAACATTAATTAATTCAAAGAAAAAAAAAGTAAAGAAAACTAAATGAACTATAATTGGACATTTCTTTTGAATGTTCCAGTCATTTATTAATTTCTACCACAGCATTACCATTACTCATGGTTGCATGTCTATGTAGGACAGGGGTGTCCAAAGTCGGTCCTCGAGAGCCGGCATCCTGCATGTTTTAGTTCTCTCCCTAGTGGTAGTAACAACCTCCTCAGCAAGTCAATGTTCTCTTTAGGCCTTCTAATCAGCCATCATTTGTTGCACGTGTGCTAATCCAGAGAGAGAACTAAAACATGCAGGATGCCGGCCCTCGAGGACCAACTTTGGACACCCATGATGTAGGGCAATAGAAAACAATCTCTATCACCACAAACCCTTTACTCAGTAATAATGGTGCTGACCAATTACCAATTGGAGTGGCTTCTTTTTGACATTTTGCCCCTTTGCATTTTAATTATCTGGACAGATGATTAGAAAAAAAGTGTTAACCTCTTCTCTCTATCTGTTGAACTTTACCTCTGGTAATAGACAAGTTTGCAACTCATTGAATATTACACAAAATGTTCATGTTTAAGGTCTAAAACCAACCTGTACCACTAATAGCAGTTTATCACTGATTTAATGATAAAAAAAACATCAGTGCTTTTTACCACTACCACAGGTTTTTCATTACTGGACCATTCATTCTTTGTTGTTAAGTTTTAATTGTGAGTGAGTTTACATTGTGCGTTGGGACAAATTCTGAGCAAAGAGATCCAAGAACTCTCATCAGAACAACTTAGTGACAGACAGAAAGGCACGCAAGGCGTAAAACATGAAAATATGCCCAAGTGAATTGTGTGCGTAGCGAGTTATTGCCTGGACTATGAAGATTATTTAGAGCTTAGAACCAACAGTCAGAAAAAGCTATTTTCCATATTAAAAAAAAAATAATAAAACAACATTTCAAGATGCAAAAAACTGAAACAAAGCTAATCAGATCTGATGCAAAATATGTGAAACATGAGATGTACCACTGACACTGTGGGAGAGCCTGAATGAAAGCTGCTTTTGTACTAGTAGGCTTAAACCAGAGAGGGAATACAGCTTTTACCATGGCACTGAGCCAAAGCAGGAATAGGTACATCACTAAATTAACTATATATTAAGCTTAAAACAATAACCTCTCAGAACACTGAAGGGTAACATAAAGATGGTTTATATCCAGTTTGATTCAGCTTAAAAATCGGGAATAAGCTGCCAGGACTTCTTCTATTTTATTATGTTATATTAGCTTTCTTCTGGATTCAAAGGCTTTGGAATGAACAATAATTTGATGATTTGACATTGATATTACTCGTAACTATGAGGCAAAACTTTTATCAGTGTGGAAAAGTTAGCCCATTCTTTTTCTTTTGATCTGATCTGAAACAAATTTATTTACCTATGTCCAAATAGTGAAAGTCTGTTTTAAGTGAGTGTGTTTTTCTTTTCTTTTTTTTTATAAATCCCCTAACGGCTGACAGTATATAGGAATGGGTACATCAGCCATCGAGCTGCCATAAAATTGAATGGAAAAAAGGGAAAAGAGTCTTAGTTATGTGTTGGGACAAACTTGTAAAATTCAGTTAATGTTCTCTTGATTGATGTTGTGACACAAGAGCCTGGAGGAACGCGTTTGATGAAAGATGGAAATACACCGGTGACAGAAAAGTGGTCATAATGTTTATGTGGATGGCTCCCTTTCAGGCTGATCCCATTTTATACTTTCATCGACCATAATCATGACACAGATGTATGTCCCAATATATGGTTAGGTACATATTTCTTTTTTATGTGAATTTTAAACGAATTAAGGTAATTTATGCCTATAAGGTTAATAAAGAGCTCCTGCTGTAAATGATGTGTCCAAATTAAACTTGCGTGTCCAAACATGAAACAAGATCTTCTCAAGGTTAATTAATAATGAAACCCTTTCAACATATCTATTAATTTAATGGGTAAAGGCTGTTAAGTTCAGACTGCTGCTGAGGACTGAGCAAATCCTGTGTTTGTCTCCTGAATATTTGCACATTTTCACATTGAACTGAACTGTTTGCAAGTATCCTGAGCATAGGTATAGTTAGTGGTTTACCTTAAAAAAAAGGAAATAGGGGTTGGCAAAGAAATAAATGGGGCAAATGAAACAGGAAGTGGGCTGAAGAAACAGATCAGCTTCAGTCGAAGAGGGGCCCAATTTCACACTGCAATGAAGCACATCAACTCAAACTGACCCCACACACACGCAAACACACGCACACACATAGTGTGTCTTAAATATGTCTTATATCATAAAAGTAACATTTTTGCACTTATTTCAGAAAGTCAAACTCATAGATTCATTAATCACATAGAGCAGGATCTTCTAATTTTTATGATTATGACTTGCATATAAAACACAAATCTCCATGTCCCAGGAATTTAGAATATTCTCAAAAAAGATAATATTGAAAACTCATGGGGTCAAATCCTAATCATCCAACTAACTCAAAACACCTTCAAAGGTTTCCTGAGCCTCTAAATGGTCTCAGTCTGGGTCAATAGGCTGCTTGATCAGGGAGAAGACTGATTTGTCAAATGTCCAGAGGAGTCATTAACACCCGCCACAAGGAGGGTGAGACATAAAAGGGCAATGCTAAAGAAGCTGGTTGTTCACAGAGTGATGTTGTGTATTCATAGACAGTTGAGTCAAGAATTGCAGGGAATTCACAAGAAGGAGGCTGAAGCAACAGTCAGCACCTGCAGACAAATCCTACATATGGACAACAAGTGTCTTGCCTGTATTTAGGAGAAAACAAAACTAAACTCCGTGATCCAACTTTTCTTTTTCAGATGATGGTAAAGTTTACTTTTGCAAATGAAGTTCCAACTGGATAACTGGTGTAAAACAGAAAGAAGTAAACAGTACCACCAAAAGTCTAAATAAAATAATGATTGTCATCAGCAAAGAAATGTGTTCCACCTTTTCTGTCCACTGTTTTCTAAAATGCCCAGTCAACTTAGCCATCTGCTTAGAAATATTAGATCACGTCATGCTTCTTTCTGCTGACAAAGTTTTATGGAGATGTTAATTTAATTTTCAAGCAGGACTTTTTCTCCTGTCCATTCTGCCAATAGTACCAAAAGCTGGCCAACAAACTTGTGTGGCTAAATATCTTGTGCAACTTTGACCTTTGTGGAGAATTTAGAGTCAAGAGGAATATGGCAAACATCAGACCTAACTTTGCAAATAAGTGCCTACATTTAGGAACCTGGACTTCCAGTACAACTCAGCAGTGCCACAGGGTGATCACCTCCATGCCACACTTCTGCTTCATTAAAGAGACTCTGCAAAGTATTGAGTGCAAAGAAATTAACATACATTTCGGAGGCTTGGCATTTTTGTTTAAAATATCCTTTATTTAATGATCTTATGCAATATTTCAGTCTCATGAGAGATTGAGGGTTCATCTTAAAACCATTGTCCTCAAACTTACAGAAAATAGCAGCTTGAATGTGTAATGAATTATGTGATTTTTATTTTCTGAAATGTGTTCAAAACTAAATAACATTTTCATGACATCCAAGTTCAAAATGTAACCCGTAAAGCATGTTTTCCATAAGTGTGTACAAATTTCTCAATAACATTCTAAGTTAAAAAAAAACAGTAAAAAGTTCCAACATGATTAGGCAACGCTTAGTAATGCGAGCCAACAGCGAGAATGACAACGATGTAGAATGCGTCTATTAGCCTGGGAATAAATTAAACCATGTCCCTCTATTTTTTTCAGAGAACCTTTATAGGTCTTGTATTCCTCAGTAAAAGGATACTGTGGGGCCCAAGAGCCTCATTTGCTGCATCGTCTTTGTTGTTTTGAATGTTTCTGTCATACATATTGGCAGTAATGGTCTGTCTTGGCAGACACATGGTGAAGGGAGCTGTCATAACGTTTTGCATGAGATGACCCATGTTACAACTCCGGGACATAGCAGCATACATCCTGATTAGCTAGTCTGTTTTAATGGTAAGGATGGTAATAAAAGTGCAATTTTCAGGTTTGACCCTTTTTGTATGGTTCCACTATATCTCATTAGAGTACCTTTTCTTCCTTGTGAGTACAAAACAAGCTTTCATTCAGTAAATCTATATATTTTAAGTCAAAGACATGTCTTTAGCTAAGCAAAAGGGACAGCAAAGTGGTCATTTTTATATGGTCATATCCTTTGAAGTTGTAAATACAAAGCTGCGGCTTTGTGTGCGTGTCCAAAACAAAGAAACTATACTGCCTGCCTGTTTTTGATGTATAAAATGGTCCCTTTGGAAATTATAGCTTGTATTTCTTTGATGCTATCATGTTCTTTTCTGAGTTTTCAAAAAGAGTAACATATCCGTTTGTTTGCGTGTGTGAACAGATTCATCTTGTTTCGTCAGTCTACTTGATGTCTTTCTCATTAACATGAGGACAAGAGGCTCAACAGATCAGTCACTCACAAATCGATTAAAGACTGAATGGACTGTCCTTGTTCCTTCTTGTTCTCTTTTGTACTTATCTGAGTCAATGGCCTATTGGCAGTTAATGCAATTTTCTTTATATGTTTTTCTGTGCCTGCGTGTGGGTATCTTTTCAAAATGAAAAATAGGGAACAAATGAAAGCGACAGAAAAAGTTAAGATAACTTTGTGAAGACCAAAAACACAGAAATGGTAGTTGTATCTAAAATGTATTTATTTTTTGTCATTCAGTGGGTTTCTAAACTTCCAAAATGCTTTAATCCAATTCACTGACTAACTTTAATGATCATCAAAATATGACACACGTACATATTTAAATGGGTTAATGGAAAGTCACAGATTTAATACCACAGTCAAATAACTGTTACCTTCGCCTGTTAAGAAAATGTATATCAAATACAACCTAAAAGAAATTTGACTTTGCATCACAGACATGTCTGCCACCTTGAAATAGGCCTCTGTCTCTTTAAGAACCTCCTACCCTTTCAGGCACTCTTAAGTTTACCTCATCATTGTTAACAATGCTTTTTTCATGGTGTTTTACAACTGTGCTTAGGAGCATTGTAATGTGTGTGATAAGCTCAGCAGACATACAGTTTCACCATTTGCTAATTGCTGCTGCCGCTAGTCTGATGGAGCTATATGGTGGAGGGACGGAGTAGGGATGCTTTGTGGGGTAGGAGTTCAGCTGTGGACTTTGCACCACCGAATGGCTACCGAAGGAGATTCATGAACTTCTCAGTTATGAATGAAGCAATACTTTGGGTATGTGTTTGATGAGGGAATAACAATATGTCATTATACAAAGCTCAAAACACTGATTGTGCATAATATCCTTTTATAAATTATGGAAGATGATGGGCTGTTTAATTTTGGCTCTTCATTGGGAGACCATGTCCAAACCATTCTAATTCACATCTCACACTAATCACTTTAAATGTGTGCTCATTTATTTCTTTGCAGATCACCAATCGTTACATCTATGACACCGTTTTGCTGCTGGCCAATACCTTCCACAGAAAGTTGGAGGACAGGAAGTGGCACAGCATGGCCAGTCTCAGCTGCATCAGGAAGAACTCCAAGCCTTGGCAAGGAGGCAAGAGCATGCTGGAGACAGTGAAAAAGGTAGGGTTAATGGAAAAAATAAATTACCAATATTATGGCTACAATAGAAATTGACGTGTTTTTTGGGGATGATGTATCAGTAATTCTCCACCTCCTTACGTCTTAGTTTCCTTAATGTATAGCCAAAGCGAAGACCAGGAGTCCAGGAAGAAAAGCTTTTTTTAATTGATTTTTGCCACTGCAACGGCTTTTATGGCTTTTCTAAATAATTTTAAATACCAAAAAATGCAGTTCTTATTTCATGGACCTAATAAATGTATTATTCACATAAAAAATTTAATTCTTTCAATAAATAACATCACTTTATTATTTTCTAGAGCATCACTAAACTTTCAGTCATTTTATATTTTCAGTGATTTTATATTTTTTTAAATAAGAACTTTTGTGTGATTGTGAGATATTTAGGTTGTTAGCATTTTATATCTGTACATAGAAGAAAGTATTAAACTAATTCTAGATTGCATACTACTTACAACCTGGTAATTTTTATTTCTTCTTGTTTCTGTACACTGAGATGGAATGTGGTGACCCAAAATGAGCTTGAGAAAATGTCATGTGCGCCTGAAAAAAGCAAAATTGAGAAATTACAAACAAGATTTGCTCTAATTTTAACTGTCTCCAATATTTTAGTGGTGAAAAAAAACAAATGTTTCAAACTTCAAATAGTGGAACATGTACTTTAATACTGTTGTAACGACATTAAATCTTCAGGGACTGTGGTTCCTTACGACAACATTGCATATAAGGACTGCTACTGCTAAATATTAATTCAAGACTGAATCCAGCTCTTGGAATCATAAATGCGTCTAAAGAAGAATAAAATAAGTTACATTTCATTCAGTCTGTGTTTTGTTCATTATTTGAACTGGAATTTGAAATATGACACAGTAGACCTATTGAGCCATACATTCATTCAAGGACCTCAATTTTTCTTTTCTCAATAAAAAAACTGTATCATTTAACACTTCTTTTGCAGCAGATGATTTTATTTTTGTATTTTAACCTTAAGTTTAAAGTAGTAATTGGCAATTATTTCATCACAGTTAAATTCAATTGGATAGATGCTCTCTGTTTTGATATTAAAATGACTCGAGGGACAGCACTTTGACTGAATGATGAAATGCTAATTCAGAATTAGTGTCAGAAAATAATAAATGTGTTGCAATGACTTTCATATCCATCTTTGTGTTTCACCTTGAGATCAGGCTGGGTTTGGCAAGACTTTCATCAGCAAGTTTTGGCTATTTAACCAAGCCTGATGACTGTCTCAACAGAGATGTGTTAAAAAGCCCCAAGTGGTAATAGAGTTTAGTTCAGCAGTCTGGCATCGGTTCCATTTTGCTGTGTATCAGCAGTGTTTTTTACTCACTGTACATGCCTGGGTGTTTAATCAGTGTTTTGGTATGTGAGGGCATTATGATAATGATAAATACTAATTTGCACTTGCTGATGAGGGGCTCTATTGATGTTGCTTTTTGGTTTCTATTGACAAATTCAGAGTGGGGAACAAATTGAAGCAGGTGAAATTGCTCCTCTTAGCCTAAATTATGTGTTGCATTTGTGCTGTTGGCAGACTGTCATTGCTTTAGATATTGCTGCCTTTCAATCTCAGTAACTCCATCATTTTAGACTTGGGATTCCTGTCAACATTTCTTCACCATTGTGGAAGTACAGGAAGCGTAATTCAACCATTTTATTCACTGTGTTGGGACCAAGGACACGTCTAAAACCTGCAGGGTGGAGGACTAGATTTGAGGATCCCTGGCCTGGAATATCAGAATGTGAACAGGACAATATGTTCTGACAGAAATGCTCACTGCAGATTTTGCATCAAAGATTAAATTGAGCAATCTTGTTTAGAAAAATCAGACAAGTAGGAGACCATGCAGAACAATATCAGAAAGAGAACACGGGGGATGCACAAAAGCTTTGACATCAGTATTGTTCCCTTATTAAAACAGAAGATGGCATCTTTGAGTTTTCTTAGATGCGGAAAGGTTAATCACCTTTTGATGATGTCAGATGATGCCTGGCTGAAATCCACCCAGACGATACATATAGACATGATTCTTTCCTGAACTATAATAAGTCTGAAAAATGACTTGATCCTTTTCTCAGAAACTGAAGCCCGTCTCTGATGGTGTCGGTGTCATAGGTGGTTGTAAAATCTTTTAAAGAACCAGGGTTCTTTAACACTGTGAAATCTTTTATTGTCAGTGTTTCAGAAAAAGTCCAATGTCCAGATGTGTTTGTGTGCAACTGCCGTTAATCAGATTATTCAATATCCTGCAAGTTGCACAGGAGACGATGAGTGCCTACCAAATGCATATTCACACCTCTGCATCCTGCTGTGTTTGAGAGCCCTAAACCTCTTCACTTCCATGTTCTTATCCAAACACATTAAAGAAAATGGATGTGAGTAAATAATCCACTTCATCCACTGTAATGCCTGCCTTCACACCATGTCCCCATCTGCAGAAAGCAGCATAAACAGCTTCTCAATGTACATCTATTGTCACTGGGTAAACCTTTGGCTTCTGAACTAGAGAGGCTTAGTCCCAATGAATAGCAAATGAAGGGGGTTGGCCCAATGCCCGTCAATCACTCTGCAAAATAAAGATAATACCGGTCTGTTTTCTTTAGCCTGTAAAACAACAAACAAAAAAGCAGGCCACATTCAGAACGTTTCTTGAAGGCTTTGTACTTATTATTAAAAGCTGAAATGATTTGTTTAAAAAAATTGTACACAAATGTTGCCTGAAAAACCGGGTCAGCTTACCTCTCTTAGCGTATTAGTATTCATTTAAATTAGTTGCTGTAGCGAATGTAAACAAAAAATGGTTAAATGTCACAGTGAAATTGCCCAGCACAAAACATACGGATGTAAAATGGTAAATATTGTGAAATAATCCAACATCTATGAAAGGACATTTTCCGTTGTGCTTGCAGTTTGGAGTGAGCGGTCTTACCAGTTTCTTGGAGTTCACCGACAATGGCACTAATCCCAACATCTTCTTTGAAATCCTGGGAACAAACTATGGAGAGGACAGGGGCCGAGGAGTCAGCAGGGTAAGTAGTTAAAGCAGATTATATCAAAGTCACATACACAGTAATTTCAGCATTTTATTGTCTCATTTATTTATTTATTTATCTACCATTTTAAGTGCTATAAATAAATGAATCCAAGGCAGAATAAAATCCATCAAGTTCTAAAGAAATTAATTGATTACTTTCCTTATTTCACTGTCTCCCTTGATCCTAGTTGTTTTGGGTTTTGGTTGGGTCAAGTACAATGACTTCAGCTGCAGCAGCTCTCCTTCTGTTAAGAGCAATGGTAATTAGATGCCATTTTAAGTGACATTTTGTAATGGTAATGGTTGCATAATGATTGCATAATGAATTTTAACAAGCCTCATGAAAGACTTTCTTTCTCCTTACAACCACATAAATTGTCATAACAGAGTATTCATTGATTTTTGTCTTTGTGTGTTTTAATTATTTTTGTTTATGCTGGTCTGCAGTATTTATAAGAGATAATAAATGTATAATTAGTGATCAGCACTATAAGCTGTAAAGGATAGCTTTTTAAATTGTAGTTTTTACCCCGATAATAACATGTACAGTGTTGTACAATTAGAGGTCACAACATATAGTATTTGTAGGTGTTTACAGTTAATCTTATTGATTTTATCTGCCTTTCTAAGTAACGCCAGGCCGCATTCTGAGTGATTTCTGTCCTTACATTGTTTATTTGCCTACTTGATGAGGCATTGAACTGGGCGCAAGGGCGCACGCACCAAACCACACCATTTGCTCGGCTTGCGTAAGCTCTTCACAAATGCCACAGTTGACAAAAGTTGGACATAAACACACACTCATACTCTGCTGCTCACATGCAGGTGGACGCCTATGCCAATTTGTTTCTGTACTAAATGCAGCAAAAAAGTTGCAAAGTTGGCAAAAGTAGGCTAACTATTGTGGAACGCAGCCCTCTCTGACTATTGTTGTGGGTAGAAAAGATCGGTTTTACACGTAAGCATGGACTGATTGTCTATCAACCTGCATACCCCTAAAAATAACCCCCACTCCAAGTCAAGGTCACAAGGGGAAACACTGCTTACTCTATCTTCTGTTTTGGAAATAAATACGTTAGGATATTTTAGAGTTTTTCCTCTTATAAAAACTCTCTAAATTCTCTAAGTGAGGGTGTAATATAATTACACCTTCACCTAAGTTGAATTCTTCAATAAAACAACAGAAACAATTATACTGCTGGTTGCAGGGAAATAATTGTCATATATGGGAAAAAAAGACATCTGCTTACACTCGGGACACATTTACATACCACCGACATGCAGGGTGCAAAGAGAGGGAATCAAAAATTGTCTCAACCAGAAGAATCATTTTAGATATCACAGGACTGTGATTATGGATAATGTGGGGAGACACCAACATAACATAGCATGCCATCACAGACAAAATTAATCTCTGAAGCATAGTGTAATTACATTAAAGTAAAATTCCCTAATCAGAGAGCATAATTACTTCTGAGGGAATTAAATCAGTCTTTGCATAGCTTTTGTGCTGCCGTGTCTGTAAATGCTCTTTTGTCCGTCAGTGGGATTCAGTTCAATCCTAGTGATGCCAGAATAGAATTCATTTTAGTGCACGTTTTATGTATTGTAGGGTTTAGGCTTTCAGTCTTGATGTTTTTCTTAACGTTTTTATTTCTAATAATACACTATATGAACTACGTAGGGTTAGAGAAAAGAAGTAAATAACTTCCGTACTGTAGCTTTAATAAGAACCCTCACAAATCAGTGACATATTTATTATGTTAAATTTTTTGTGCACTTTAGTTTCCCTAAAGATAGATTAACATTTGATGTATTTTTTTCTATTTCATGCTGTAGGCTGCATCATCTTTCTGTGTCTCTCTGGTTGCCTTTAATCCATATATTTTCTTGCATTTGTGCTTCTTGAATAAAAACATGCTAAACTGTTGAAAAGGGTCTGGCTGACACTATTAAGGATATGCATGAAGTCTTAATAATGTCATTAACACCATATTCTTCTGAGGATAGTGGTTAACCTGAGCCTTTTTTCTATCTCTCAGTATTGTTTTGTCTTCTCTTTGAGGCCTTTTTTAATTCCTGCTGAGAGTCTCATTAATGACTAGCATGCAGACAAGCTTTTATTTTCCCCTATCTCACCTTAATTAAGACACTGAGTAACTCAAACCCTTCCCTTTTATTTTTTCTGGACGTTTTTTTAACTCAGTCTTTTCTTGCCATTTGGAGAATTGTCCTTTCTTTCAAAGTGTCCAGCCGATTAAGTGACATTTATTCTCAACCATACTTCAGGAACGCTGTCCAGTATAATGATGATGCCAAAAAAACTGAGATAAGTCATAAATAATATTCCTGCATGGGGTTTCATGCTTCTTTCTGGTTCATTAGCTTCAGTGGTAAAGGAGATGTGGTTCTCTGTATACACCTGGAATCATTGCAGAGTGTTACAGATCTTACAGAGTGGAGATAAGCTTGTCATGTCTAATTGAATTGTCTACTTTCTATAACATATTAAAGGACTTTCAAGAAAGAAAAAAAAACAGCAATATGTACTTCATAGCTTGTGCAATAAAAGCGCTGAGGATACATGAAGAGATAAACAGAATGCATTAGTTAAGCGGGGAAAACTAAAATGTAACAAGCAGAGGAGCATGGAATATGGCCATAGATGGCAGTCTGTTCCAGAGAAAGAGGTGGAAGCTATGGGCCAAAACGAGTCGCAGTCTGTACTCTCTTGAGGTGTTTTCACACTTGATAGTCAGGTAGACTCGTTTTGATTGGTTTCAAGGATTGCAACATTTGTTACATTTTCACACATCACAGTGTCAAATGAACCAAACCCTAGAAAAACCAGAAAAGCACAGTTCGCTTTTTTGATCCGGATCAGAGTTCAATTGTTCATTCACACCTCCTCAAACAAACCAGGATATTACATTCCAAATACAATACATTTACTTTTTGTGTACCAATTATATATTTGGCCAATTGAACACCAACTGTCCTTGCTGCCAATGTGTAATGGAAAGGATGTACATCACTACCTGTAAAGTGTGAACTACATTAACAGCTAAACTCAAACTAAACGTTTAGTGAAACACTCAAGCCCTTTGCCATTTACAAGTACTTGCTTAGGGGATTTGTTAAGGACCAGATATAAAAGAAAAAAAAAATCAGAATACACAAAGTTGTTCACCTCACATCCACAAACTTATTTATTTTTATTTTTATTTTTGTGATTTTATGTAATAAGCCAGTATACATTAATGCATATTTTCCTAATTAGAACAGTGTGAGGGCCAAGACTCAAACAAGGACAAAAGGTGTTCAAAAAGTAGAAAAGTTTATATTTAATACTATTTAACTATTTAAAAATAGTTAACAAAGCATAAAGATTCAATGCAAGAATAAATCAAAAGATAAATAATGGATTTGTGCCCAAATTAACTGAGATCAACTGAGCACTAACAAGACTGACCTGCAAACAAAGATCAAAAGGCTGCTTAAGCAGAGGTGGATTAACCTAAAACTTCCACAAATACAAAATTAACTAAAGCATCTTATGAAACAAATAAAGTAAAACTAACGTTAACTTAGCACAAACAATAAAAGTGAACATTTAAGAGACAAAACTAACAAATTAAAATCAACTTGAAGCTACAAAGTCTTTCAGAAAGCAAATGGTTTGTTCCAGGTTTCCTCCTCCAGCTGGTTTGGCTGCACCTCAAACAAAAGAACAAGTGTAAGTAAACCATTCAGACAGACATTAACTAAAATGTGCACCCATTAGAAAATATGTTTAAATTAAATAACTAACTTAAGCATACTATAAGCTGTAACTACTATAAAGAAAAAATAAATACTAACACGATGTGGTGGTGGTAGGAGCATCCAGCACAAACGGGAACATATTCTCGGCAATGTCACACATATTCTCTAATCATCATGGATGCAGCTGTAAAGCCCAGCTGTAACATCTAAGATCATGAGAACATAATGCTCTTCTTAATGAAGTCATATTACACAAGGAAAAACACTACTGAACCAAATGAAATATTGTAAAAAATATATATATATATATATATAGCAAGACAGTGTAATTTACATGATATGGAACGACTTTAGTCTCATAAGAAAAAAATATTTTGGAGGTATTTAAAAAGATTACATTAAAGGCAGAAAAATGAGATAGAATAATTAACTTGGTAGTTTACAGTAATTAAATAATACGGTGATTTGAGGTAAATCTATAAGGTAACATGCCCAAAGCTAAAAAAAAAAAAAAAAAAAGATGGAGGAAAAAAATATCTCCAAGGAGAAAATATATTATTTCTCTTTTATCCATCATATTAGGTAGATTAGTATGAAAATTTATTCACTAAGTCTTTACTACTTCAGGCAACATTGGGGGAATGAAAAAGAAGTTGTAGTGGGATAAAAGGGAGTGAAAGCAGTAAATGATGGGGATAAAGAACTCGATTGATTTAAGTAAACAGCATTTGTATGAATTTGTCCTGTTTCATAATCTTTCCTTCACTACTTCTCGCCATGCTATAAATTTAGCCATTGCTGATTTTCAGAAATTAAGATAAGATGGTGATATTTTTAAAATGTGCTTTTAGAGTTAATTGAAAATACAGTGTCAAACATGCTGTATTTTAAACCTCTATCAGGTAGTGACAGTGGTAGGAATCTGTTCTGTGGGTTATCGGTTTGAATACCCATTGTGTCCTTATGCATGGCAGCCTTGCTCCTGTCAGACAACCACAAAGTAGTCATGTCTACAATATGGTATCGGCCATTTTAAACTTTGAATAATTACTGGAGAGCTTAGTCATCCTTTTTGGACTTTGGCATGTTTTTATTTTTTATTTTTTACAAGTGAAAAAGAATTTTTTTTGTTTTTTTTGGGAAGGGGTTTGTTTTTTCTGTAACTAAATTTTGCTAAGTCGTAAAAATAACATCAATGGACTGTCCTATTCTTCACTTTTTAATTTAAACAATAGGAGAAAGACAGGTGCTGCTTGCTTTGCACTTTGAAATGTGCTTCCAGGGAATTTTAAATTAATGCAAAGAGTAAGACATTTTGTTTAATCAGGAGTTAGCTGAGCCACTGGGATATCAGCGGTTAAGCCCGGTGAAACGGCGCTCTATCTGATCAGTCTTGTTCTCACACAAGACACCGGCTTTGAATGTTGTCAAAAAATCTATACAAAAGCCAGGTCGTGCTGTGTAGCATGATTGAATAAATGAATTGTGTTTTTTTTTTTCTTTTGTAACAGAACAATTTTCTCATGTTACAACATAAACCGAAGAATGACACAGATATTGATGTTCTCATTAAACCCTTTGTCAAATGACAGTGAAGGAATTTTCCCCAAAATTTAAAGACATTTTAAAGATATATTTTTTTATCCCTTTTTTTTCCTATAAATGATCCCCACGGTAAACAATGGACACAAAATAAAAAAAAAAAAAAAAAAAAAAAAATATATATATATATATATATATATATATATATATATATATATATATATAAAGTTAACTGTTGTGAACTCATAAATACTTGAAGCATTCTTGACTCAGACTTTATTAATACTGACGACAGCAATTTATATTCAGATTGACCAAAGAAGACTTGACATTGGATGCTAATTGAAGGTGACCAATTGCCTCCGGTGGACTTGAATTGGCTCAAGTATGAAAGCATAGGTGAATATATGTTTTAAATGTGGGGGGAAATGTTTAAAAACAACGTCAAAAAGAACCAGAAAGATGAGAGGTAATGAGAGCAGTGAAAGCAAATGAATGAAGCAAGTAAGAATATGGAGAGGAATGGGAGATGGAGTTTTTTTTTCACAGTAAATCCATGGGGAAATTCATTTCATTTTGGCAAAAAAAAACAAAAACATCCGTTGTGTAAACATTTTAGTTAACATCCAACAGTCACCCGGCAGCCAGTTCCTTTATGTTTGTTCAGAAAAGTCAGGAGAAGCTTTATTCCCCAGGTGCTCCACAGTCAGTGCTGTCTAATGACAAATCAGGGTTTCTGATGTGGCATAATCGAGTTCACTAATTTTAAAGTACTTTGTCCACATGTACATATCCATACAGCTAAAATCAGATATTCATATAGATCGTTCAAGAAAACATTTTTTTCTATCTGATATTAAATCAGACCAAACCTTTCCTGCTTGTTGCATATTTTGGACGACCAAAATTATTTGTTTGCTTAATCCCAGAATAATAGATTTAAAAAAAATCATTCTTACAATTTCCTTCAAATTCAGAAGTGTACATACATTTTCTTAGTAATCAGTATCATTTTTCTTTTAAGCAGTAAAACTTCTGTCAAATGTTTTACGCATGTTTTTACAAGGTTCCGCATCAGCTGGAGTGACGTCTCAGATTTAAAAGCTATTCCTTTTTTAAACAAATGCTAACAGTGATCCCTGTGGTGATGGCCATCAGCTGTGTTATCCACTTACACTCTGTGCATGATGCAGCCAAAACAGGCTCTGATTTGAAAGGCAAGCACTTATTTTATGTTAAATGTTTTTATTTTTACTCATTTTCTAGAGATCAGTTATTACCTTAACATTACATTTTTTTTTTGTAAATTTTGATGTTATGATTCATAAAAGAAATAAAAGGGTGAGAATTTTTTTATAGGCATTGTGGTAATTTAAGTGCATGTAAACTTCTCACTTTAAAGAGAGTAAAAAATATTTCCTGAAGGAATTTTCCCCTAATTGTTAGCAAACAGAAATCATTTTGATAAGCAACCCCATTAAACTTTTAAGTCCTAAATTGTTAGTTGGTCCTTAAATATTGCTTAAAATGTTCTGATGCAGTTAGCACAGTCGGTTCAACACCCTTTATCCCGATGTGTACACTGTATAGGAGGAGGAGGTGTTCTTCATAGAAGTAACTGGATTTAATGTCCCACAAAATTCACTTCATTTGCTTACATTGAGTCCCAGCATACATGGGAAAATAGGAAACGGTGCGTCGGCAGCTTTCCAACCCATTCTTTACGTTTCCACCACAAGCACAATAACAATGCTATTTAAGCACCAACTCTTAGCTGGGCCAAAAGACAGAACTGCTTTTGTCAGGTGCTGCGGAGACAGGATGATGGGGACCCACAACCAGTTAAAATGTTGTGTGCTGTATTTGAAACTTGTGAGATACTTTGATTTTTTTTAACTCTGGAAGTTATAACAAAAAAACGTGTATAAACATGCTGTATATATTTTTGCTTTAGTCAATATCAAAAGACTCAATGAGCATGAGCACAAAGAAGAACTGATAAATGTAGAGCCAGAGGAGGGAGAGAAAATGGTGTCACTCTTTGACCACTCTCCTAAATTTCAGATGTGTCAATTGACTTACGAATGAAATAAGTGATTAATGGATGGCAGCATTATGTATACAAGGAAGGTTAAAAGGGAACACTAATTGCCTGTGACCTGGTAGCAATCTCTACTAAGCTGGCAGCAGAGAGTGACTGAGAGATTAGTAGCAAAAGAGGCAGCCCAGAGCTACCTGACACCAAGGTTGTGTCCTTGTGTTAAACAAACCGTAGCTTTATCAGCAGAACTAACTGGCCAAGAGACAGAAAAAGGGGCGGTCCTCACTCAGCCAAAACTGAGAGGTGGGAGAGGTACATAATGGATTCACAAGATTGACCATAAATTACCAGACATAGGAGGAAAAAAGCTTTTAATCATATAATATACAGGTAAGTGCTGTAAGTCAGAGAAAGAGCAATATACCAGCATGTTACTGGTATATTAAAGAAAAAGAAAACAAGTCATGCTTGGTGGTTATTTTAGTTTCTTTTGAGGACAACTGTGAAACTTTTTTGCATAGTTCAAACTTCAGACAACTACTGTGAAGTGGCTGTTTGGAAGTTTAGGCCTACAAAATGCCACTTCGTTTCAGAAAAGTGCAATAAGAAACACTAATGACAATAGGCCTTTGCTGTGCGGGCATATTGTTTTTAAAATATAAAATAACCTTGTGAAATGGCATAGAAAAGGACTAATGGATGTGCTTTTAGAAAAAAGAGGTTCTGAGTAAGTGGTTAAATATATTTTTTTAATGTCCTTTGTATTCGCACTTCAGTTTGACTCATTTCCACTTTTCAATTTCTCTGTGCTAAACTTAAGCATATAACTAAGTTTACCAGATATTGCTTATATATATATATATATATATATATATATATATATATATATATATATATATATATATATATATATATATATATATATATATATATAAATAAGCAATATCTGGTAAACTTATATATATATATATATATATAAATAAGCAATATCTGGTAAACTTATATATATATATATATATATATATATATATATATATATATATATATATATATATATATATATATATATATATGTCTCTTCACTTTTCTCCGGAGGCTAACAATTAGCCTCTTCACTCGTCCACTAAATAATCAGTAAATATTGGCCATAAACTTATTAAAAACATCAGCCAATTATCCCCCTTATAATTACAAAGGCCTCATTCACATCATGATTTTTTTTTTTCATCACATACGCTTTATTCTTGCCATAATGAGATTTTCCCCAGGTGGTAGTTAACACTCACAGACCAAATGTACAAACAGACTCTCAGGTGTTTCTTTTGGTGTTAGATGAGGGCATTGTTACCTTATAGGAGTGATTTTAGAAGGAAAAACTAATACATGTATGTTTCATCTTACAATACAGCTTTTGATCCTGGCCTTGGCCTTTGTCTTTTGTCTGTATAGCATGCTGCAACAAAAGTGCACTGCTGAAGAAACCGTCACAAAAATTCAGATCTGATTGTGTCAGTTTTTACAAGTTCACAAGGCACCATTGGAACAATTAAGCAAATTGTATTAATTTCAAAATTCAAAAAAACTAATTGCAATAATTTGCTCATGTATACATGAGCAAATTATTGCAAATTAAAACGGACATAGAAGTAATTGTAAGATGTTCTTACACATTGTGTAGCGCTATAATAATAAATTAATAATATTTTCACTTCTGATTCTTGGATTGTAGTAGGAGGGAAGAATAAATAGGAATAAAAATTAGTATATTAGCTGAAGCACACTTGTATTGTGAATTAGGACTTTGAACCAAACAACTATGTATATATGTGTGTGTGTGTGTGTGTGTGTGTGTGTGTATATATATATATATATATATATATATATATATATATATATATATATATATACTGTATATATATATATATACTGTATATATATATATATATATATATATATATATAAAGGTTTTGGATTAGAAGGCTGTGGCATAAAGCAGACTTTTTATGTCTGAATCCCCTCCGGTGTGGTTGATTTCAAACATAAATTTTCTAAATTATTTATTACGTTAATAAATAAAATCAGCATTTGAAAATTGTACACCGGATTTGATCTTAGTATTTTAATGATCTGACACATGGAAGAGAGACAAAAAATTAATAATTAGAACATTTTCACACCTCTGTAAATAAATCCTGCAAATAATCTGTTAACGGGGCATAACTAATTTCTATGGTATGTTATGTTTGTGTTTGCATGTTGTAAAGACATAACAGTAAGTTTGAAGTAGTTTGTGAAATTGCCTCTTTTTCTACATTTTCTTCTGTCTTATGTCAGATCTTCCATCTTTGTTTCGTTTCCTCTCCACCTTTAATTTCTGTTTCTGCTGTTTGCAGTTGGAATAAAACAAACAACAAAAACAATGCTGCAGTATATTGAGATGGCAAATTGTAGAATTGCCTCATTAAAAATGTTAAAAACTGTCAATTTTTTAACATTTTGTGGTAATTTATTTATTTTTAATCATTTGTATGCTAACTGTTTTCAAAATCAATAAAGGGTCCTTGTGAAAAAAACCTGTTAATGTGACAAATCAGGAAGAAATTATTAATAAAATGATGAAAATTGGAATCTTTTGAGACAAAAGCATGAAAAACAATCCCCCATCAGCATTATACACACAAATGGCTGAAGTAGTTAGACTTGCCAATTTAACATAACCACTATTTCTGACTACTGTTGGCCAAGTATTCATTCAGAATTGACTTGAGGACACCTGTCAAACATTCTAGGATGTTTCTCAGCAACTCAGCATAGATATGGACATAGACATAGAAGGAAAAGAGCTGTTAATCATATAATATTAACAGCAAATTGTAACATCAATGGTTGCAATTTGTCCAGAAGTACACCTCGCCAGTACTCACCTGCTATTTAAGACTAAAGATTTATTGAAGATTTATTGATTTTATATTCAATTCAAATATATTTTAACATTTAACCAGTATCATATCATGTTTCAGCATTTGTTCCCATGTTGGTGGATGTGTCTAATTTACTGAATAATTATGTTTTTGTTCCTCTTTTTTTTATCCATTATGTTCTTCTTCATTGGGTTGTATTGTTGTCCCTTCTGACCACTCATTTTCATAGCTGTTCTTACTTGACTTTCTTGGTTGTCCTTCTTGTCTGTCTTTTGCTCTCCCTCACTTCGTCTCTGCCAGCATGGCCTGCAGGCTTTCAGTAGCATTACAGCGTGTAAACCTCGGATTACAGCAGCTAGGACTACATGCCTCTTTGGATCGCACATACACAATTGCGTGAATATGTACTGTAGTCACCCACATACCGTCCACACACACGCACGCACGCACGCACGCACGCGCGCACGCACACACACACACACACACACACACACACATGTTAGTATTTCTACCCATATTAGGAGTTTGTATTGACTTCAATTCATTTTAGTAACTGCAGTTTTGCTCAATCCTGACATTTTCTTGAACCCTAATCACGACTGGTTTATTTGTAACCCTAACTTTAATCCAAACTTAATTCACTCCTTACCTCAAAACCTAACCCCGTAACCTTAAACAAGGAGATCCACAGAATTAGGCTTTGGTCTCCATAAGGCCTATCAGTCTTCTGGATTTTAGTAAATATGCCAGAAATGGTCCTAAATAGGATGGTTAAACAACCACACAGAAATTATCTTGTCATTGAAACAGGGCTTCTTTCAGAGGCACCAAACTTTCTGTCACAAATCTAGCTGATGCGAGAAGTGTCAGTCATTGACCTCTGTAGAATAGCCTAAAGCACATCATCCCAGTGATAGCTTTTTTGTTGCTAGCCCCTTGCAAACACAGTTGTAAATACTTTGAATAGATTTTATCTCCGAAGAAATGCTACCAGCAAAGAAGATTACAGATTTCAAGGGATAAGCAGGATAAACAACAGTAAGCAGGAGAAAAGTTACGCAGACACAGCCTTTGAGAGAGGAGCTAATGCTCTGGTGAGTCAAGTGTGATGGAGGAGTAATGGCAGTTGAGAAAATCCTTATGAATCAAAACATTGCGGTTGTTAACACACTGGCTTTAAGTGATTTGTTTGTGGTCTCATACTGTTTGTGTACATAGATCGGATAGCAAAATGTCAATTGCAATTTAAACTTGGATATTTACCATCATTGGAGGTATTTACTAAGAGATACTGTTGTGGCAAAGGATGGTAAAGTACATTAACATCTTAGTCTATTGATCGGACAAGGTTCTAATAGATATCTTTATTGAACAAACGTCAACAAAATATTTTCGTAGTTACATAGACATGGATACAGAGCTTTTTTCTTAGATCTGTGCCTCTTTGTTCACATACTTTTGTGTCTTGAAGATACATGTGTCAATAGATATGTAAATGAAAAGGACATGTAAAGAAAAGCAGGATGGACATGAAGAAATATATCTTGCTGTTGTCAATAGTAATAAAAATATGGGTGTATTTTGTCAGGCAGCTGACTTTAAAATGCTCTTTTTAATAAGACATGTTGGAACATTGCACAGCATCTACAATATTTTGTTAGCAAAAGAGCTGATGACAACCACATTGATTGAACACTGGAAAGAAAATTTCAGTTGGGCAAGCCACTTTTAAAAAGTAGTTACAAATACTAGTTACTTTTTCATAAATGCAAACGAGTTAGAGACTATTTTACAACATTGTAAAAGTAACCAATTACCAGGGAAAGTAACGCTTGCTCTACTTTTAAAAAATCATGTTTACATAAAGAAAATTATATCCTTTCTTAATATAACTTTAAGTTGTTCAAATGTTTAAGTAAAACAGAGTATATGAATGAATGGGCACATAAAATTGTAAACAGGGAACAGGAAATGTTCAATAATCTAAACTAGTCACATCTTACTGTGTGATAATATTAGGGATGCACTGATACTGATACCAGCACTACATATCTGTTCGATACTATGTGTGTGTAGTCATATTCGTATTCATATTCGTATTCTGATACTACGGGACACAATACCAGCGGATTCTGAGCTCTGTTTCCCCCTAACAGACAGTAGCTTGTTAGTTTGCGCATAAATGCTTTAAAACAGTAAGTGGCAGTAATGCAACATGAACTGAATGCGAGCCAAATACAGAGAAGAACATGAAGATACTGTAGTCGAGCTGAACAGACCATTTAAAGGCAATGTGACTTTAACCAGCCGGGTAGCAGAGGAGGATATATGTCAGCAGTGTGGATGTATTTCCAGTCTGACTGCAAATTATGTACAGCAAAGTTGTCAAGAGAAAGAGCAAAACCTAACAGTTTCAACACAAGTAATTTGATACAAGAAAAAAAACAAAAACACAATGCTGACTTCAAGCAGATTTCCCTTGGGAGCGGAAAACACCAACGACTAGCATTGCAGTAAACTCTTGACGAAGTGGGAGAAGATGTCCAGAGACAACACTTGCACAGTAAAAATCACAGAGGCTCTTACCCAATACTGTCCTGTTGATGGCCAGCCACTATCTGTTGTTGATCATGTGGGGATTTGGGATCCTCTCTCTGTATTGGAGTCGCAGTATGAGATTCCTACCTGCCTCCACATTAATGACACAAACATGAACAGAGCTAAAGTTGGCTTATGACTGCAGCTTCCGATTTTGGAAATGGATAAAGGGCAATTCAACATATTTGTTTCTCCACCTTCAGTAGATTTAATATGCTCTCGTTTAAAAACTATAAAACTTCAAGGCTTCAAAAGTGTACTAGATTATTCTTCACTAGTAGGAGAATATTTATAACAAAGTGTGTGTTTTGTGAAACCGTTAATAATAATAGATACATAAATATTAGATAAATAATTTATAAGTTACTTGGAATGAGTGTATTGATATTTAGTAGTACTTGAATCAGTACTAAGTATCGGTAAGTACTTAAACGTAAGTACTCACTATTAAAAAAAATGGTATTGTGCATCCCTAGATAATAAAAAATAAGATTACAAGTCTCAATATCCCCAGTTAGAGTGGCTGCCCTTATATGAATCGTAACCCCTATTGTTTGAGATGCATAGTGTTGCTTTTTGGATAATGAACAAGAGGTGCCACATGGGTGTAAATTACCATTTTTTAGTCTTATTTTTTTATATAAATCATTGTAAGGTCAAATAAAGTGGGCAGTAACTGTGGAATATAATAATTCAATTGTGAATTTCCCTCAGGGATAAATAAAGTATATTCATTCATACATTTGAAATCTAATGGCATCTTTTCAATAGGAGTCTACATCTTTGTCTCCGTCATTTTAGTTCAGATCCTGGTCTATTCAGAACATCGACCAAGTCTAATGGTTTGACTGATTATGTTCCTAATTAATAGTCTTTATAAACACAAATCTCCAGTTAAATTTTTGCGTATTCCTTTGGCTCATGGTGTTGCTGAAAAGGTCTTGTCATGGCTGCTACAAGAGATCGCGCCATGGCCGCAGTGTTTTTGCTTTTGGCAGGACAAAATATTGATGGTGTGACATCCTCTTTCAGCTAGAGCATTTTAGGTGCAAAAGCTATGTATCTCCATAGACTGAGAGATACAGAAAATGCAGAATCTTAGGATAGCTGGCTATGCTTAGTCGGTTTCCAGTCTTTCATCCGCACAGCATCCACTCTGGCCTTCTGCTTTGGTGGATCTTTTGCAAACCTGAAAAATCAGTACGAGGTCCATGTATGGAGGCCTTATTCCTGAAATGATTCACTGCTTTTTGCGACAGGCCTCATTTTAATCAATATTTATCTTCCTTAAAGTCAAAAGTAACGTGAGCAGCAAGAAGTCAAAGCCTTAAAAGATGTAGAGTCGAGTCATTAGGAGCTTGTCAACACCATGAAACATCAATGGATTGAACTATGAAACTTTTTTAAAAAGGTTTTGTTGGCTCTAGTGGCCTTTATTTGAAAGTAGTTTGACAGGAAACAGGGTAATGAGGGAAGACATGTGCCAAATGTCACCAGGCCGGGAATCGAACCTGCAACCACCGCCATGAGGACTAGGGCCTCAATACGTGGGTCGTGCACAGCACCCCCGAACCATGAAACATAGTAAACTCATGAGGTATGAATGCTAGATTTAGTTTCCCATAAATGTTTGAAAATGTGTAGCCGGGTAATTTTCAAACAGTTACTACTTCAACAATTGACATTCTGAACAGGTAGCGTTACCCATCTCAGAGCACTTTGTTGAAAAATATATATTGGTTTTTCTTAGGTGGAAAATGGCAGGCAGGAAACGGCTACACCAGAGCAAACAGAAGAACATTATGTGACCTGAATTTAATTTGTACCGTATTAGAAAAGAGGAGAATACATGGCTCTGTGACTACAGCTCAGTTCCACCCTGCTTTACCTGATTCATGTTTCAAAGGTGTTGAAAGTGCTTTTAGATTGACCTATACTTGGCACAATCTGTTAAATGCTCCTTATAGCACATATTTATACAGCTATCATTGTTAACTTTGACACCAGGCAGTTGACATTTTTTGTCCAGGAATTTGTTGGGTTGGCGGTTCGATTCCCGCTCCATCCGCTTCTGTCGTTCTGTCCTTGACCGTGACACTTCAACCCGCCTTGCCTGCTGATGTTGGTCAGAGGGCCCGGTGGTGTCGGTGTAAGGCAGCCCTGACTCTGTCAGACTTCCCACAGGGAAGCTGTGGCTACTATTCAGTAGGCTTACCACAATCTGTGTGTGTGTGCGTGTGGGGGTGTGTGTGTGTGTGTGTGTGTGTGTGTGGGTGAATGACTCAGTGTAGTGTGATGCTCTTTGAGGTTCTCTGCACTTGATAAAACACTAAGCAAGTACAGGCCATTTACCGTCAGGTTGTAACTGATTTTAAGGTGATAAAATGCAGGCCGTGATGTATTATACTTGTTTCTGAAAATGAAGGTGAAAATCCAGCTGACACTTAGGTTTTTAACATGCCCGCAGGGATTAAACAACAAAGGATTCAAAAGAGGCTAAGTGAGATTTTTCAAACCATTGGAGCCTACACGGAAAATCTGTTTTTTGCTCCTTCAACTTCAGATAATTTCCTGGACAACCAGCATTTGACACCAGTCAGACTTTCAATGAAATGATTTACAAGGTTAATATCAGCAGAAACATGTATTCAGCTATGTGTCATCAGAGTCAGAATGCTAATCAACGTTATGGAGTCTGATGATAGAGCAAAGAGGACTTGTGTAAATTAAACAAAGAGAACGGAGAATAGATGAAGAGATGTTGCTTTAAGTACCTTGTGTTCTTTTATGTAATTTTTCACTCTTTCTGTGTTTCCTAACAAATTTGTCACTTTGTAATGTGTGTTTTTATTCTCCGCAATTGTAAAAAGGACATCTTGACTACAAGTGAAACTGTGAGGTAAATGTCTTTATAATGTGATAATGATAATTACACAGAAGCCATTTGTGTAGAGTTAGGTTGGATTGCAATGGTTAGATTTTTTTTTTATTTTACGTTTTGCAGGAATCCTTTTGAACTAGATTGAAAGAGAACAAGAAATCTGCCTGATCAATGTTCTCAAGAAGCTCGAACTGAAAAACTATTAAACGTCAAAAACGTATCTAAATCCACTAATGCAGAAAAGAAGACCAA
Source organism: Poecilia mexicana (assembly GCF_051168715.1). Classification (NCBI taxonomy): domain Eukaryota; kingdom Metazoa; phylum Chordata; class Actinopteri; order Cyprinodontiformes; family Poeciliidae; genus Poecilia; species Poecilia mexicana. Next base: position 13,471,294 of record NW_028263378.1, on the reverse strand, counting down.
GCAGACTTATGATGAGTCCCCTGTTAGGATCTTGCCATGCCTTCGCCCACAAAGCAAAATTATGCATGTCAAGTGATTGAAAATTTACTTTTAGAAATATTGTGAACTTGTATGGTTGTTAGCCCTAACTTAGATTTAAAGGGGGGATTGATTGAGATTTCTGAAAAATTGAGAAGCAGCTTGTCTTTCATAATCTACAGCATTTTAGTGTTGACCCAGATAACTCTCTTGTCTGTAAATGTCAGAATATAATTGTGAAATCATATCTTATTTTTCAGTTTTTTCCCCCACAAATTAAAAAGTATCAGAGAGAAGTGATATAATGTTCCACCTCATGGTTTTTTTGGTGATTTGAATGCACACTGCTAAGGCACACATTCCATTTAATTATTCATTACATGTACATGTATAATTTCTGAGTCTACATGTATGTCCATGAATTATGTATGACAAATGGGCATTTTGATTTTTCTGTTTAACTTTTTGCAAACAGGTCATATGGACTTGCATTCATCCCTGCACATCTTTACAAAGCTTTATGAGATGTGCAAAGTGTACATAGAGGACCATGAAAGACAGAACAGGACAAAGGCTGTGTGGCTCTGCTAAAATATTGAGTTTGATTACAGAAAGGGGAACAAGACATACAGGCTAATTTGCTGCCCCTCTTGTATCCAATACCGGCACTAAGTAAACATCAAGCAACGATTAATGAAGGAAAGAAAATGTTAAAAAGACGAGACACACTTGATAACTTTCTCAGTCATTTTCACCAATGAAGAATAATGCAGATAATCAATCAGGTCAAACTCTAGTGCATCTTCTAACCTTTTTTGGAGGCTTTTCCTCATTTTACTCCCGTGTTTATCAGCTCGCCCCTCTTTTAGTTTCCTTAGAGAGGAGTTAACGCAGTGCAGCCTAAAACAAAATTGGCAAGATGACAGGTGCTTTTCTTATCTTTCTGCTTGGCCTGTTTTATTGAAGTTTTGTCTGCACTCTGAATGAGGATTATTAAATGAAAACAAATGTATACAAAGGTAAAACAAAAACATAATATGAAACAAATATCTGTGATGTACTTTTGAGGATTTGGTTTGTTAGTAACAAAGGTGACATAATTCCAAATGCCAACCATATCTGAAACTCAGAGGCTAATTGATTTAAAAGACATTTTTCTAGGAAGTCATTACATTAATCATCATTTTGAAACAAGGCAATTATTTATGAAGCATTTCTTTCTTTGTCAATTAAAAAGAACCAAGCAGAAAGCAAATTAAAAGATATGCATTTTAATCATAAAAGTATTAATCAATTTAAACTTTGGTATTTGAATGCACATTGAAGGCGCAAAGTTTGAAGTAAATGTACATAACACACCCAGACTGAGCCATAGTGAAATACTATTCCAGCAATTCAAGCAGGCAGCAACTTGCTGTTCATCTGGGAAATCAGACCAGAGCTTGTTGTTAATGATTGGTTTGTATAGACTTTAGTGGCATTGGTGTGCAGTGTTGTGAATGTATTTGTGTATATGAGAAAGAAGGTTTCAAATAGTGGCTTACCAGACATAAATGTGTAGTTTACTAGAGGAAAATTTTTCAGCAAATAATCCAATATATATAAAATCAGTCTTTTATGCAGTTCATATAGGCTTATATGACAAAGTGGACAAATGTAGATTGCTAAAATGTTTGAATCATGTTCATGTAAATAGCCACAACACAATAACCTATTGCAGGATCACGGTTTATCATACAGGTTATAAAGTAAAGTACATTTAATTTGGTTTGATACCATGAACTATTAGAATTACATTTGTTTAATGCTGTAATTCGAAGGTTTACAGTAGGAAACAGCAGGAAAGGGCTATGTTTGCAATAAAGAGGACTTTAAATGTAATTATACAGAAGGATAAGGCTCCTGCTCTTTGTACTTAAAGGAATCGCTTGACTTTGATGCCTGTCTATCTTTGAACACTTTCTGGGGACATCTCATTGGTAGTAGAGCCTGGGGCAGACCCAGAACTCACTGCAAAATTATATTTCCCTTACAGCCTGAGAATGCTTTGGGGTCCGCCTTGAGGGAAAGGGATGTCTGGGTTTTTCCCTGGTTACCTCTGAGAAACGAACTCATTTGGCAAAAGACAATGGCCAGATGGATGGATCCTTTGCTTATTTTCTATATTTATTGGGATTTTTTTTTATTGGACTTTTGTTTAGCTAATGCTCATACAGTTATCTCATCATTTAGATGTTTTTCCTTTTTGTTTTAAGTGAAGCATGTTTCCATTGAAGATCTAAACATTTATTTTGAGCTAATTAGTCCTACGAATTTGACTATTTTTAATATTTATCATTTACCTACTGCTTTTGCGAATGGCATGTATTCACCACAGTTGCTCATTTGGGATGTGACCTCATTTATTTCACTTTCACATGTGCATAGTTCCTGCATGCTGTAGATTGTAGCAGACGGTTAAATAAAAAAAATTAAAAAAGACAGTTTTTCAGCAAGCTAATATTAACAACAATAGTTATTTTTATTCCAGGTACAGTAACAAGGCAAACTGATTAAATTATCTTAATTAATTTAATAATCTCAAAATAAGTTGTAGAAAATAGCAAAATAAATGCCAGGTGTTTTTAATGAGACAATGTGGTTTTGCCTGTGAAATGACTGCAAATAATACACAAATTTTGCTGCAAGAGTGGGCAGTGGAGAACCTGCAGTGAAAATGCATTTACATTTATTCCCTCACATACTGATTACTTGTCAATACATAAAGATAGCATTTATATCTATGTTTACAGTACGTATAGTAACTTCACCTTTATTTATGTACAACAAACCATTAGTGAATAAAAGATTGTATCTTTCAAACTTTAATTTTAAAATGTTAGATACAACCTATTATACACGCTTTAAAAGTTTGTGTTATTTTGGCATGGTTTAAATCTTGCAGTCTGATTCCTTCTATCCCTCTCATCACAGGGTAAAAGCTTTGCCAAATGCTGGTGTATTACATCAGTGTTCTTGGATTGCAAACATTTTACTCTGCAGAAGCGCCTTGATTTTTGACAAGTCCATTTGATGCTCACTTTTCGGGATGTGTTTGGGAGTGACATGTTGGCAGTCTCATGTCAATGCATTAGCATTCACACGATGCTTTACAGCAGCAATTTAATCTAGAATGTGGATGTTTCAAGGGAAAGATACAGGCACCACATGCATAAATTTTGGGGCAAAAATAGAACTTTAGATGACAATGTGGAAGCTGTGCTACTGATCATGTTGTTTTTTTCAGTGCAGGATGTTTTTTATTTTATTTTTTTTTTTTTTTTGACTTCATTTAAATGTATGTTCTTTAGAGGATAGTTCCATAAATGAGTCCCCTGAACTGTTGCATTTTTTTTTTTTCTGCAAATGCGTGATTTTGTGTAAAAAAGGATAGAGGGAAATTTTGGGAGATTTGTCAGGTAACCTTTCTCTCCAAAACTTCAGTAATTTGTTCCCTTTTTTTAATATTTCCTATAAGATCACCTTCATTGGCTTTTGCCATAGTTTTGATAAAATCCATATTTTTTGTTGGGTTGCAAGTAGTTTAATGGCTAATTGCCTTTTTTATTCATAATTTTTTATTCAAGGTTATTCTTTTTATCAAATACGGCAGTTTTATTTATTTGTCACAAAACAGCAGTGTTAACTAAAATTGAATCAAAAATTATTAGATACAGCTCTGTATACTCTAATTTTACACATGAAGTAAGTCTAGAATAACTGCAGTTCAGTCTGGGTTCCATGTCAGAGTATATTTGTATAAAGACTGTGAAGTGAGATTTGGCAGCTGGTTGTGCAGTGCCCTCATACCACTGCAGCCTGGACTCTCTTATTGCTACAAACTGTCCCTCTGTGCTGTCTGATAGAGAGAGACAGTTCAGATGAAGGAGGAGAAAGACTTGGAGATTCTTACTGTTTTTCGATCTACCAGCAGAGTGCAGAGGGAATAAAAGGAGAAGAGAGCACAGACAACAAAAAGGGCATAAACCTGCTCTGCAGCTTGTCTGTGCTTCTGCCTGGAGACTGGTGCTTAACTGCTATGGAGGAACATGACTGCTTTGCAAGTCACAGGAGTGTTACAGGACTGAAAGGACCTTAGTCCAGTTTTGTTTGCCTACATGGACCAATACGAGGCCGACTGTAGCACACAATTTTTGACATTTATTCAGACATTTTATTTAACTTTTTCAACTTCCCATGCACATTAATTAGGTTTCAGCTGTGTATCACTGTCAGTCCTTTGTGCACTTTTCCCTTTCTCCCAAAATGTCATCTGATATCGATTGCATTTTGAATATGCTATGAAACATTTGTGTAACAATCTGACTAAAAGCTGCAGTTTGCTAAAGAATGTCCTTTAATGTGTTTGCCAAAGACAAACAAAGCGTGACATGCTTAAAAACTCCAGGAACTCCTTAGAGTTTGTCAATGTGTATACGTACAGAACGGTGTCTGATGTTTGTGTGAGTGGTGAGGTCTGTAGAGTGAAAGGGTTTGTTGTAACAATAAATCACTCTTTTGTCCCCACACTGCAGTGGTCGATGGGCCAATTACTTTTAAATATGTGTGGTTACACATCTCTTAAAATCCCCAAGGTTTCTGTGTCTGTGTGCTTCTGTGTGTATTTGTATACATGTAGTAAGAACGTTAAAATTTACTCATTTTTTATAAAAATGTGTTTTACAGATATTTGTTAAAAATGTCACCATGTTGTGACAATATAATATGAGACAGATAATCCGTTAAAAGATTGAGCTTCTCCACCTCCAAGTGCTACTATTACAGTCTGATAATTGTAATAATCAGAGCCAGGAGGAAGGTCTTAGTGCTATCAATCAACCTGTGTATGTGCTGCTTAATGTACTAATGGCAGATGAAATACTTAATGTTACAGGAAAACTGTGTATCTGTTGTCATTAGTAGCCATTCTAACTAGCCTTAGCCTTCATGGATCTGTTGTAGTGAACCACCTGTAGAATAACAGAGAGAAAGGGGGAGGCTGTGAATGCCATCGAGACCCTTCCTCTTGGCTCTCATTGGTTGTTTCTGACCAAGCAGACTGCAGAACCACAGGAGAAGGCAGAGAAGCTAAACATTTTCACAGATTATCTGCTCCATATCAAATTGTCATGACATGGTGATTTTTTATTTATTTTTTTATTTTTTAATAAAAAAAATAAATTGCATTTTGAATACATACTACAGATTTAACATTCATCCAAGGTGTTGGTCATGCAACTTTTAGATGTATCCCTTGTCCTACTCACTTAAATTAAATAGCAAAACTGCCTCACTAGCATGCAGTGAAGCTCCACAGAGCTCTACTAATGAGTTTATAATAGAGCCAGGTGTGCTGAAGCAGGGAGACATCAAAAAGATGCAGGACTGTGACCCTAGAGGAATGCAGTTTGAGACCACTGCTCTACAGTCTGTATCAAGTAACCAAGGAATAATTACATGAGTTAATCAGAAATAAGGTCCAAATAGTTCAAGCATTCAGTAAGCTGTGGTGAGTAGATCTTTGAAAATTTAAACACAACATCTGCATAATACAGTGTGATGTTAATATTATGTAATTTCTGGACCATTGTTGAAACTTTTGAGTTGCAGGAGTGCTGAAAATATGTGCGGTAGATATGGCTGAGCTCAGCTGTGTAATTTTTTTGACATGTTCCAAATATCCAAGCAGCCTGTCTCAGCTGAGGATCAAACTGTGCATGCAATAGTGTAAAATGCCTATTTAAAGCTGTACCTTCATGTGCTGTTGAAACACGCGGCAGATATACGGTACTGTAACAAGAGCTCTAGGTCACCGAAAGATGACTTTGTGACTTGATGAAATGTAAACACAGGATTCCTCTCTCGCCATTATTTTTAGAATATATTTTATTATTTATTGTCTGAGAAGACCAGAAAGGTACCGTTCCAGTCTTTTCAACTTTCAGTCTGTACATAGGTTGCAAATGCAGGTTTATTTCAATGTCTGAGGGAGGAATGAGCCTTTCATCCGCAGCTATGAAGACAAGCGGAGGCATTGGGCCACTCAGGCACTGGCAGTCAGGCTGCCGATAGAGGTCCTTACTTATTTGACCACGAACAAGGACTATTTTGTGTTACATTAAAGCAAAAAATGTGGACATGAAGATAAATTCAATTTTATCTAAATATAACTTTTTGTAATTTACTTCACTGACTTTGCTCTGTTGGTCTTCATTTCCTCTTTGTCTTCCACTTGGATAGCAGAGAGGAAATGAAGACAGCACTCTCTCACTGTTATGATTAAGGAAATGCTTCTGTCAAAAATAAATGACAATAGCATTAAGTGTTTTACCAGGTATATCTCAGCTAACCGTAAATAAGCCAAAATAAGAAGTAAAGAAATATTTATAATTTATAGAATATAATGAAATAGAAACAGCCTTTACTGTCCTGCAATAGGGGAAATTACCCAGTATCAGTGCAAAAAATAACACATATGCTATATATATATATATATATATATATATATATATATATATATATACATACATAAAAATTTACTATCAAATTTTATTTGTATAGCACATTTCAGCAGCAAAGTGCTTTACATAATTAAAATAAAAACAGCATGTGACATTGACTAAACAGTGAGAAAGAGAGACATTTTGAGAAAGATTAAAAAAGATAAAAACATTAAATGTATGTATATATATATATATATATATGTGTATATATATATATATATATATATATATATATATATATATATATATATATAATTTTTTTGAAGGAAAAGCTCGCTTTTAGAAATTAGAAATACAAATTTATGGCCAGTCAATATTTTTATTCAATCACTATGAAATACTCACAATTTTAATGCAAAACATCAAAACATCTAGGATGTCAATTTAACATAACTTCTTTTTTTTTTTTACGTTTGCCTTACAATCCATCTAAATGATCAATAAAGTATCTAGGGAAATCTCATTTTACAATCACAGTGCATAAGGATCAATTTTAGGTAACTCCCGATCACAACAGAAGACTGTCAAGCCTTTAAAGACAGTTATATTTATAAGACATTTGTTATATAGATGTTAAAGTCAAACATCTATATAATAAAACTGCTTTGTTTGGTTTTTGCTTGCTATTCATTGTTGTTAAATATTTCTCATTTCAATCATCCTGACTTTTTAATAAAGGGGTTAGAGCTCAGCAGAGCTCAGCAGCTCTTTGTCTAACAGTATTAGAGTGCGCAGTTGAAAGTGTATTTTGCAAAGGTTTACTTATTTCCATTTGAGTGTTCTTTGCTTTTCATTTAGGGGTTTGGCCCTAAATAAAAAAAAACACTATTCCAAGGTAAATTCTACTTTCTGAAACTTAAAACCACATTTGTTATAAATGATTTATCCATCCATTTCACCTTTGTTTTTCATTAGGAAAACACTTTCCCTGGCACAGTTCAGGACACGTCCTCTCACAACCGGTTTGCTTTCATCAGATAAAATGAATAAATGACAAAGTGTCTGTGTTTTTGGTGTGCTGTATATCAGCTACTTTATGTCAACACTGTCTGATATATTTTATTGTATTGTGTCCTACGTAATTAATTATATACACATTTAAATCACTTGCATCAGCAACTAAAGTCTGGTCTCACCCTTCCATCACTATCTTGTTTTTCTAATAAATTACCCAGCTGCCATTCATCTTTTTCTTGCCTTGAGTGACTTTACCATCTTGCTTCTTAATATCCGTTTAGCCTTCTAGGGTAAACTGGTTTTCCTGATATGCAAGTTTTAGGAATCAGATACAGATATGCATGTACGACTGGACTGCCACACAACATATGAGTGAGAAGTAGGACACATTCTTACATTTTTACAAAATGATGAAGGGCTGCAGTGACACTGGCAAAGTGTTCAGAAGAATTCCAAGAGTTTGGTCTTCATTCAGATTAAATGTATGTTGGCCCAGCAAGATTACAAAAAACTCTTCTATTTTATAAAATGTGCCAGAGCTCAGGCTTTCATGCAAGCTCCACATCTCCTCCTCGAGGCTGAAACTAAGATAGCATGTGATGTAAAGTTTTTGGTACACATTTTCATCGATGTCATACATGTTATATAGTTTGAGAGAACATGTCTTTTTATTTTCCAGTAATAAACATGTAGCACAAGACCCATGCTATCTTACCTAGTTTCATTTTGCTTCAAGCAACTGGTTTCATTGTTTTAGCCTTTAAATAAGCAACATATAGGCTGCTGTTCACATAAGTGATTAAATATAGCAGCTCTTTGCACCAAAGACCCTCCCTACATAACAAGAGTTTTATGTCAAGAGAGCATTCTGTTTCATTTTTAAAACATCAAGGCCACTGCAAATGAGAATCATTAGTTACAAAAATATTAAAACTACTGAATGTGTGAAATAAAAAAATAAAAAAAACCTACGAAGCAAAGTATGTGGAACATTTACCTGAATGAGAGGCTTAGCAAAAATAGATCTACAATTTTCTAAAGTAGGTGGGGGTGCAGCGTTTGTTCTTAGACCAAGTAGTTGGTTTCCTTTTGATTATCCAAGTGTTTCACAAATACTATTTTTGATTAGTCGAAAAGAAACGATGGTAATCATTTCTCATGACACGCTTCACAGTGTGCTTTGATAAAATACATAAATTGTAGACTTTGCAAAATCTCCCATTAGGATGCAAATAAAATGCAATTTCCTTCTCTCAGTGGCACACTGGTCAACTGCTGTACTGCCAATATTTAGGCTTTTGATGAATTTTGATTTAGGCTTTTGTTCCAGCTCCACATCTACCAACATATTCTTGTTAGGGGACCACGAATCCATTGTTACATTCTTTTCTTGGGAAAATGCTTCAGAAATTCAATAAAATGTTAACCAAATAGAGCTTCATAAAAGAAACCAGTTCAGATAAGTATTACCATAAGTATCTGTCCCAAAAGGGAATTGATAAAAAAAATGACTTAAATCTTACAACCAACAGTAACTTTAACCTTTTGAAAAATGGATTATCTGACATTTCCTTCCCCCAGTTTGTGCGTGTGTGTCTTAAGCAGAAACCAAGCTGTTTAATTCTGTGTGTGCTTCCTAGTGTGTTTATGTAGCTGTGTGTTTGTCTTTGGGTAGCAGACAGCTAAATCACTTATTTCTTTCCTACTGGTTCTCTGTCCACAGGGAAGCCAGCCTACTTTGATCTTTGAAGCTAAAAATAATATTTTATTGAAAGCATAAGGCAGTACAGAGATTATATAATGTGGTCCTGGGGAAAAGACTGGACGTTTATGATGCAATTTGATAGACATCGAAGTCTGGGTCAGAGCCTTGCAGCACCTTTTGAGTTCCAGAAAATCTGAACTTTTTTTTTTTCTGAAATCCGATTATCAAAAGTGCATCTCTGATAGGAATAATCTGACTTTTCAGATAAAAATATTTTTTTTAATTATCTGATTAAAATAATGTTTTTGATTTAACGTAATTGCTTAGAATTGACATCATTTGGTGGAACAAATAAGTTTTAGAAATTCTTCACATAAAAAGAAAATAAATGTTGATTTGCAAAACAAACATTTGTACTCAGTTCACCAATGTTGTTCTTTACCACATTCCTCTAATGTTTAGGCTCATTTACTAACCATTTAACTATTTCTCCCATGTTCTTGACTAATTACTTTATGATTCCTCTGATTTTTTTTTTTTTTTTTTTTCGGAAGGAAATTTGGTGCATTTTATATAAAAATATACAGTATACAAATTCACAAAAGACATTTGCAGAAAACTATTAAAACACCTGCCGGGAATTTTACCAGTGGTTTCTTTTTGTAGATGGGCCCCAAACCCTCGTTTTGGTTACCGGATTGCGTTCACTCCTGCATAACCCTTAGGATATACTCACTCACAAACCATGACAAAAGCACAACTCATCAACTGTGTACACCCAATGTCATTGCAAATCAGTGCGTAAAGGATTGTAAAGCTGTAGGCACTATTTACTGAAACCACAGAGCTATAAAGACATTTCAAGATCTCTACAGGTTTGAGCACCATCATGCATACTGTTTCATATTTAATAACTAACTGCCACCATTAATTGGGATTATTTTGGTTGAGTTGAAATATGAGTGTTATCGGTGTCATTTGGGTGCAGCGTATAAGTCAAATGTGTTTAAATTCAATATATTAAGTGTCCAAAATATACCCCTCTACATGTTGAGAAATTTAAGTCAACCTACTGTACTACATGCTTTGACTGTGGAAAACTTGCCCATGTAAATCAAAACTAAAATGTCATCATGTTTTTGGCATTTCAGATTTAATGTGCCTCTTTTTGGGTGTACTTTGCAGCTCGCCACATGGGACCCGGTTCATGGGCTGAATGGCACTTTGACTGACAGGAAATTGGAAAACAACATGAGGGGAGTCGTGCTACGAGTTGTCACTGTTCTGGTGAGTCAATAACCAACGCATCTATGTCTTATTTTATTTTGGACTCCCCAACACTCAAATCTACACATGCGCACATACAGAAGATCGGTTTCACCAGTTAATAGGTGTGAAAATAGCCTGTTTTAACCCTATTTTCATGTCAAACATTCAATTTTTAGTTTGCTGTCTGTCTCTCTCCATCCACCAACACTGTGTCTGCAGAGATCCAGCAAGAGATATCTTAAGTCCTTATATAGGAAAAGGAAAATGAAACGAGGACATAGGGGAAATACGGATATAGTGAGAAAACACAGTATTAATACTAATACTTGTCATTGTACTCCATTTGGCTATTTAACAGCAAATTGACTGAGACCATTGGAGTCCTGATGATAGTGGGCGTCCTGTTTATTACCTATTCTGTTTCACCTGTAGGATCGATTTGATTACATCCTATGAGTGCTTTACAGTTTTTCTGTTGTGAATTTTTCATATCCTGTCATTTAATTCGGAAACAGAGGGGGAAATAAATTCTAGACATCTTTGCTACTCCTTTTTTCCCTTTTGGTTTATTTTGAAGTCTTTGATCTTCATAATCTTTAAAGGGAGAAAAGATACGGACTGTGCTTTTTGAGTATTGTCTCTTAAGTAGGGTGATAGTATAAAGTGACAACAAAAAAGTAGACTGTGCTCATTTAAATTCTGTACTGCACTTCTGGTCCAGCCTTCATGTTTTATGTTTTGATGCTCAGGTTGAGTAAGTGTGTGTGAGTTTTTGTGTAATAATAATAATAATAACAAGTTTAGGAATATGGTGTGAATTGAGTTTAGGTTAGGTTTAGGGTTTAGAGCTTAGAGTCAGGGTTTGGATATGGAAATTAATGAAAAATGAATGGAAGTCAATGCAAAGTCTCTGTGTAGATAGAAAGACATTATGTGTGTGTGTGTGAGAGAGACAGAAACCATGTGAAATGTCCTGGGTACTGCTTGGATGTACTGAGCTCTTTTCATCTGTGAATGGTTGGAGGCTGTGCGTTCTGATCTTCCGTGTGTGTATGCGTCAGTGTGTGTGTGTATGTGTCTGTAATAGTTTTCCTATAGGGTTTATGAAACCTATTTCTTTCGGTTTTGCCCCTGAATTTGCTTTTTCTCTAACAATACTGTGGGGCACAAGCATTTCTTAGTTGGACCATCAATATTTGTTTATTGTGCTGAAACACAGATGAAAACTGTTGGGAGCTTGTATTTATATGCACACACGCCTCCAGACACACACACACGCACACACAGACGCACACACACACACACGCACACACAGACAGACTCTTACAACAACAGATTCAGTCTTTCCATCATCACACAGTGTTGAATAGTTATTGAGCAGTTAATCACTAAGTAGATCATAGACCTATTAGAGCCGTTGACTTTAAATCAGTGCTATTGATTATAGCCTGTATTAATAAATCAGTATTTAACAGGAAAGGCTGTGTCGCAGTAATAATTTGCGGGGTCTTTCTCAACCCTCAGTTGAATGACCCCATTTACACATGTGACCGAAATATACCACAACTGCGAACTCAAAGGAACCTTGCTATAACTGTGTTTCAAAAAGGAACATGAGTTAATTTATCAGGCCACATCTTGTTGGGAATCATTATTAGCGTTTAAATAATTGCTTTTTTTTTCTCTAATTGTTTTTTAATTTAGCTTGAGACCTCAAATAAATAGTGGTTTTCTCATTTTGCTGCTGTAATATTTTATGGTTTCTTCTCTTCAGCTATGGTGAAGTAAGTCTTATGGAATGTTTTCTCTGAACTAACCTGAGATTTTACTGAAAGCTCAGGAGACAATGTGGAATGCAACAACCAAAGCTACTACTGGTGTAACAAGATCTCATGGCATGAAATCTCATGGTCTTAGCTCTAATCAAAGTCAAGTCTGGCTCTCAGAATGCTAGTCTGTTACTCTTAGCCTTATTTTTTCCAAGTATTAAAGGAAGTAGCTCTTTTAAGTTATCGGTTAATGAAGACGATGTGAGGCTGGCCAACAACTTTCTGCTTTTACAAGCCTCTCTCACATTGAATGATTTGTGTGGCACAAGTTTGATCAGAAAAAAAAGACAATGGAGTGATGAAAACAGTTTGCAGCAATGTTAAATGCAAATATGTTGGATACTAAACCAAATTACTGTTTCATTGTTTTTAATGAGAATTTCTGCATTTGATCATGCATGCTACAAAATATTAGATGCATTCATTTCTTTGTGTGAAATCAAGTTTTCTTGTTATTTTGCCTACAACCTAAAACACTACCAACATAATGTTCAATAATTAATAAAATGGTTGCATTCATGTAGTAAATTAGCTGGTTTGAGATGTCAGAACAAAAGATAGAACACAATCTCTTTTTTTTCTAAGCATCACTTTAATGCATATGTGCATTTGTCTCATTAGTTATTTCGTTTATACGCGTTAAATAAAATCTTTTTCAGCCACTTTAGACTTTTATTTGAAATAGCTTACCATTCTAGAACTAGTAAGGGAGCAACATATTTTGTTATTATTTATTATTTATTTTCAAAAAGTCAGTTTTGAAACTTCTGTACTTTTGGAACAAAAACCACTACAAGACAGTACAAACCCTATAATTATGTGTCTTGGTTTTATGTACATCTATGAAAAGACAAATCATTGTACCAGATATTGCTTCATTCAATGGATGTTTTCAATCAGAAACTGACTCTCTGAAATCTTTACAAAGTATCTTATGCAAAAGTGCACGAAAGGACTGTGTTTATGTCCAGTTTCTGAAAGCTTTTCATCTCTTGCTGAGATGCTAAAGATTAAAGTCCCACATATTGAGCAATATAGAACCCTGAAGACTTTGCATTAGAGTTACTACACAGGCCTTTGTTTTTAGAATCACATTTTTCATCTCTTGGAAAGAATGACAGAAGGAAATTTCATTTTCTCTAACAATATAAAATACAATCTTATGCAGAGACTGCCAGAGAGTTTTTTTTTTTTTTCAAAAATATACTTTAAAATCAGTTTGACAGACAAAGCCACAGTGTTTTGAAATTGTTCACCGTTTTGTGAAATCACCATGACTCTGTCAGTCCCAGCATCCCCTCCGTGGGCTTTTGAAATGTCATTACTTTGTTTTTGTGGGAAATTGGAGTTCTTTCCCCTGGTCCTTTCCTCTAGAAGCACAGAGGCAGCAATGAGACAACATGTGGTACACCCATTCAAGAGGAGACAGAATGTTGCTGTGCCAAAGAAATTAGTGCAGAGGAAAGTGATGAGTGTGGACGGAAATTTGAGATGGGCACCATATCAGGAAGAGAAAAGCAAATGTGGTAGAAAAAAATTACGGAATACTGTTTAATAAAGTCACAAGTGGTAACATAAAGCGCACATTAGTGTTACAAATTAGTGTCACCAGCATTGTTGTGGAAAACAATAAAAGTTGGGTCTTATGTAAAATTGACTTTAGCTTTAAATCATGCTATAATGTTATTCTGTCATCAAAAACACATGCAGTGTTGCTTTGATTCTTTCATTCACGTTGAATCTCCTGTGATAGGTGTGCAGGGGTGCCTTAGCGCTTGCTCTGACAAAACACCGTCTATTTACCCAAATCTCTTCCTTAGAGCTGTAGTCCTCGACCAAGCTACTGCCCAACAGAGCACTCCTCCTCCGCACCTCCCCCACACAACTTCACCAGACTAGCGGCAGCAACGGTTAGCAAAGCTGGTGGAACTGGGCGTCTGCTGAGCTCATCATACAAACTACTTCTCAGTAAAACGCTCTGAATCATCGTTAAAATGGAAACAGAGGCCAGTTTCAGGGCATCAAATTACTAAATCAAATGTCTAAATTTATTGCACCTGCGACTCTCCTTATTTGCCTACACAATCTTGTTTGCAAACCTGATCTATGTTGTTTGTAGATCAGGTGTGATGTGAAGTTTCCATCTGTTTTTTTTACAATCAAACCTTTAGTAGATCAGGCCCATGGTGCGGTATCCTGTTGGATGTAAACATCAAGAGATGAGTGCAGTGTGGTCCTAAAGGGATGGGCACAGTCAACGATAATAGTCTGGCATGGTGTGTTGTGTAAACTATATTAAGGTGGAACTTTCTGTGCCAAGAACATATTCTTCACACTACCACAGTTTAGACAAAGATCTCCCATCTGTGCCTAAACCATTGGCACAGATGGAACAATGCCTCATGGTTGTTTTTACCTAATTTCTGACTATCATCTAAATAGTGCAGTTGAAATCAACGTTCATCAGATCAGGCAACAGATTTTGCTATCTGTTACCGTCCAATCTTTATGCTTCAGTTCTTTGCTATCTAGCTGACGGGGTGGCATCCCGTGTTGTCTTCTGCTGCTGTAGCCCATCTGCTTAGCAGTTTGATATGTTGTCCGTTCAGAGGTGATATTCTGCGTCCCTCTGTTCGGTTAATTGAGCAGCTGTTGCCTTTCTGTCATCTCAAGCCAGTCTCCTCGTCTTCCTCTGACCTCTTGCATCAACAAGGCATCCTTATTCACACACCGGCCACTCACTGAACATTTTCATTTTTTTCTGATCATCTTCTGTAAATTAAAGCGATGGCTGTGCATGAGTAGATGAGCAGTTTCTGATCTCAAACGTATGAGTAGAGCCCAGCAGATCAGCAGCTTCTGAAATACGTAGACCATCTATCCAACCATCTCATATCATCTGTCATTAAAGCGATGACAGAGTCTCCACTCTGTCATTTTAATCCCTCTTCCATACACACAATGCAACAGGAAGTTATGCAGGAAATTTGTGCTAAAAAGCACAAATAATTAAGTGATCTATAAAGCAAAGCTATTTATAGCCCTGACATTTTTTTTTTACCATTACAATCACAATCTATTTTATTAGAATATTATGTTATAAACAAACACACAGACGTTCATCTTTGCGATGGAAAGAGATGATTTTGAACTTTTGTCTTCAAATGAAATAAGAACTCAAAAAACTCCATCCTGACTCCTTTTTTTCAGCCCAATTAAGCATAATTTCCCTAAAAAAAATCATTGCAACTGACTGCAAGCTATGCAGTCACTCAAAAATGTGTGTTTGCAATGTAACAATATGTGTCAAATATTAAAGTAGCATAAATACTGCTTATAGAGTTTGTGTCTTTTTGAAAAGTAGTTTTGCCTGATAGTTGCAGAGAAATTAATTGTTTTCACAATCCTAGACTTGAAAAGCTAACAAAAAAAAAAAAAAAAAAACACAGAAGGTGCTGCAGGTGCATTCATCCTTTCAGATGTTGGAAAAAGTCCATTTTGTTGTCAATAAGCCACAGAGAGGTGGGGGGGGGCTGTCAACTATTGTTACGGCACACCTGAATACAAGTCTGTCTTGGCAACCTTCAATGTTACTAAGAAAAACCAGTGAAAGAACAGTTTCAAACAGTGCTAGAACATTTTGTCTTCAATATGCAGTTTGGTTTTATTTACATTGTTTTATTTCATCCAAGGGTTGCCTCTAACTTACTGTGAGAGGCAACCCTCTAACAGCTGCCTCTAACTGAAGGGTCCGTGCTTGGATGCAACGTCAAGGTTTTGTACCATAATGCCTTCCTTTTAAACCAGTATGACTATTATGAATTTTGGGATATATTTTCTAAATGATTAAAAGGATTGTTTTAATTGATTTTTACTACTTTTCTCAATTTACCTTTGGCTACACTGAAATTACTAGACCATGTCTGAATAAATGCTATGAAAGAAGAGAAAGATTTAGTTTCATGGTGGATAGGATTTGCAGGAGCCACAACTTAAGAGTTAAAGGATAAAGATGAATCAGTTTACATGTCGTATGCAATTTAGCCCAAAATTAATTATATCTCAGGCAAATTTAAATTTAAAATTACTTTTCATTCAACCAAGAAGTTTCTGATAGCAAATGAGATTGGAATCTCTCAAAGGACAATTAAACACCGTTAAAGGATTATCAAATAATGACAACACAATCTGTTCTACTGAGATTTTATAACACAAAAAAAAAGGACTGGAACTTTAACATGTTAATTTTGATTTCTGAATTGCACAGATTTTGATGTGAACATTTTTTAAAATGCAGTTAATCCCGTTTGTGTGTGTTTTTTTTTACACACAGTAGTCTAGAACTGTAATCTTTGTGTTGTGTTTTTGTAACACCTTTAAATCTGATGCACAAGAAACACACACAAACAGTAATGCATGACAAAGCTGGGGTTTTTTTTGGGCCCATTTGGGATTATTATTTAAATCTGATGAGACGATGGGGAAAAGACTATTGTGGTGTGCAAGTTATGCAAAAAGGAGTCATCTTATTACCAAGGCTTTTCAAGCCTAAAATGCCATCTCAATGCAAAATGTGTTTCAAAACAAGTATTTTTTTTTCAAAGAAGCTACAAGTATGATCAGAGCTTCCTGAAACACTTGAACACTTAATGGGCGATAGCACTTTGCACCAATCTGATGGCAGATTAAAACTGACAAATGTTGAACTCATTCGTCTGCTTATTTAATAATTTAATAGCAAAAAGGCTTTTTGAATTGAAAATGCTGCTTATTTTGTCAGTATGTGGTGTTGATGAAAATACAATTAACCCTGCAATTAACTTGATAAAAATTTTTTAATCAGGTCTCACCACTAAAAAAAAAAAAATCTATTAAACACGAATCACGTATTTCCTAATAATAAGTGCAAGACCCAAACCCTTATCATCATTTTTGACCATTTTTTTCTTGTGTTTCCTCTGCTATTTCGATGATTAATCTTTGGCTGGGAGCACCGAGTCCCTGATCCTGGAATGCCTCTTTGCCATCATCCTAATCTTGAACTCCTTCCACTGATTCTCTATTAAATTGAAGTCTGGCTGAGCAAGAAAACCCAAAACCCAATAATTATAGTAAAGATGATTTCTGATAAGTGACTTTACAGTGACAATGTGTAGTTCGTTGGAAAGTATGCCATTACAACTTTGATCTTTTTAGTGATTTTTTCTTCCAAACTTTTGGATTGTAATGCATGTTGTAGAGATTATTAGAGGAGTGTTCAGTTGGAATGACTGTACATAGCTAACCAACGTCGATTTAAAAAATAAATAAATAAATAAATATTAATTTGCAAAAATATCTAATTATGAATTGCGAAACAATCACAAATAAACCCCTTTTTGTTTGATAACCTGTGAAGACTTTCCTGTGGGTATTCATTTTAATTTACTTAATTGCCTAAGATATTATTTAGAATTATTAAGTATTTTAATGGTGGCAACATTTTTTGCTTTGAAACCAAAGGCAGCATTCTATGGCACCTTTGAGGTTACTTGGGGGCCACACTTGTGTGTGTTGAGGGGTGTTCCTACATTGATAGATGGATACTTTTGGCGAGAAAGAGCTTTGGCATGCATGTCCACTCACTGCCTAATAGCTTATTGAACTGCCACAGCTCGCGAGGATTAGAAACCACAGAGCGAATATCTGGGATATCTTGTGCCTATGTGTAAATGTGTGTGTGAGAATGTGTGCAGTAGATACTCAGTCAATAACACACAGGCTCTCATAAATCTCAGGACACACTGTACAGGCATTCAACATTTCACTCATCAATAGAGATTTATTAAAGAAAAAGAAGAGTGGTGGAAAAACTCAATCCACTGGACAGAATCTAAATATAATATGTAAAGAAAGAACTCATGGTCTAAGTTTACTCACATATTGCGTCTTGTCCGTCTAATGTAACCACTAAAATATTTTATTTTCTTGATTTCTTCCTTTGAAGACTTCAATATTTTCTTACACAATTTCTTTCAAAAGGCTTTCAGAGTGAATAGATTTGAGTAATGTGTAATTTACCACTGAAATTATTAGTGTGCTTACGAAGTCCTTGATTTACTTTTTTAGTAATTGATTGATTGTTGCCTTCCAGGAGGAGCCATTTGTGATGGTGTCAGAGAATGTGCTTGGGAAACCAAAGAAGTACCAAGGCTTTTCAATTGACGTCTTGGATGCGCTGTCCAACTACCTGGGCTTTAAGTACGAGATCTATGTGGCTCCAGACCACAAATATGGAAGCTTGCAGTCCGACGGCCAATGGAATGGACTCATGGGGGAACTGGTTTTTAAGGTGAGGTGAAAATCATAACTAAAAAAACAATAATAATAATAAGAATTTTAATGATTAAATCAATCATGCTTCATCACACTTCTTCACAAGTGAGCTTCTTCACACTTATATACTTATCAATAGCACGTATAGTTTTCAGATGTACAGCAAACACACTGATATCCCTTCAGTAATGGGACATCTTATGCTATTGAGAATTTATGTGATCAAGTCATTGTGTGGAACAGAATAGACAGGCAGGCGGATAGATGCTCTTCCCAGACATGAGGTTTGGGAAGTGCATTAAGTAAAACCAGCTGAAAAAACATGCAGCAAAACATTGAAAATGAAAACACATCAATAGAACATAATTCAGGAGAGCTAAGAAAATAAAAACGTGACAAAAAAGAAAAGAGCAAAATCAAACCCACAATCCATAGATTACTCTAATATCCATGAATCATGATTGAAATCAGTCTTAATAATACAAAAATGTTCTAAATTAACTACATCCAAGATGATCTGAGAAACATAAAAAGTTAAGTTCAATTCTGTACTTCTGTTTTAATTGTTGAAACTAAACACTATTACCTTGGATGAAACAAACCATACTTGGAGCATTTGCACATTGTCAAAAATAAGCAAAAACATGTTTTATTGACACAGAGTAATAAAAAAAAAATGCATGAAGGGTTTGATTTTCCCATTATGTTCTCATCCACTCTTGCAGACTTTTGTTAAGTTGCTGTGCAGGACTGACATTGTCAATGGATCGACATAAATTTGGCCTTACTCTACATTAATATATTCCTTTTACTGTGTTTCAGGTTTAAGCAATTGTCGAAACTAAGTTCTCGTTCTCTTAACCTTGAATGCTTGTCGGTGCTAAAAATTCGTCATGCCCTTCTTCACTGCACCTCAGAAAATTATAGAGAAAGCCTTTGAGCACAATCCATATTTATGTGCATGCATGCAAGCGCAAGATGTAAATAAACTCAACGTGCACGTAATTTTGTTTTCCCCATCAGTCAGCAGCACTGTTTATCTCTTCAAAACCTAATTATATTAGATAATTATTACCCACAGTTCTTTCTGTAAGTTTGTATGTGCACTGACCACATGCATCTGCATGGGATTTCATGCTTACTCAAACAAGCACACAGTTTGTATGGATGCTGTTGTGCTGTTTCTACCAACAGGCGTCCTGCAGGGTTTCTTCAGATGTTCTGTTTATGCAGTAGAAAGGACACATTTTGCAAACTTAAGCGTTTTGTCTTCTTCCTCAACTACTGAAGTATGAAATTAGCATGAGGTAGATAAATGTTTTTGTTTCTATTAAGTTTTTGCGTGTGAAAGGAAAAGGCTGTGGGGACAGGATGTTAGACTGCAGTGGCTCTTAAAAATAATGTTTCACAATATAGTTTTACAAAATTAGTCTGCGATCTAAAGATGAGTTGCTTCAAGCGACTAAATGACGTTGTTGTTTTAGGTAATAATTTTCTTTGTCATGATCAGATTTTATTTGTGGATTTTTAAAACAAGCAGAACCTCACAGCTGCATTTTACTTCCTTACGCAGATATCTTCAGTTGTTTTAAAGCTCTGGGGACAGAAGCACTTTAATCAACAAACATATCTATTTCAAAATGGAATTTATCCCAGTTACACAGAATAAAAAGAGAGTAAGCTAATAAAAATAAAACACGTGTAGCTGAGCAGATGTTGGAGTCCTAGCCTAGCCTAGCTTATATGTTTTTTAACTTTTAAAGCCATTGATTTTCGGTTAACTTGAAATTTTATTCTCGACAGCAAGGAGTAAATGACATACACCACATTTATTTGCTAAATTGTCTGTTGAGGCCCTTCCTGTGCTGACACTTCTGCAGGTTTTCAGGGTCCACTCTTTTGATTTCCTCTGCTTCTGCTCATCTCCTCCATCTAGTCCAACTCAATAAATGATTAGTGATAACACACCAAACATCTAATAAAAAACTCATTTTGAGGTGCTTTGGTAAGGCTACATCTTAAGTGTATTCACTGTTAATATTCCCCGTTATGCTTTACTTATTGCCAGTAGTTTTTTTCATTATACTTTTTTAAAATTATTTTTTTATTCATCTTCACATTCATTATTGACTGAGGGCCATCTAGCTCCAGGGCATTTGTGCAACTAACTGCTCCCCATTGTAAGCCAGAATGAATGATGCAAAAACATCCTTGTAATGTCTAAAACTATGTATTAATGAAACACTGAATTTAGATGAGTTTAAATTCAACAAAATAGACAATGTTCATTTTTGCTTCTATATTTGCTTTAAATTCTTTGGTCAAAGTGTGGATGTTGAGCATGCAGTAGCTAGAACTAACCTCTGACTAGCAGGTAAGAACCAATGTTATCTTAAATTAATTTATATATACCTTTATTTACATATTAACACAATCCAATGTAATGCTTGATTAAAGCAATGTAACTTACATTTCAACAGCAAAAATACAACATTTGGGTTAAAAAAGCCAACAAACCTAATGACACATGAATCATAAACCCATATGTCGGATATCAAACGATGTGTATTGGTAAAAAGTTATTCTGAAAGAAAAAGTCTTTGTTTTGATTTTTTTTTCTAACCGTTACACTCAGCAACACTGTGGAAAACATTAGTTGTGTACTCTGATGACGTATGTGAAGGTGTCGAAGTAGAAACGTTTGTGTTGCTGATTATTTATTAATAGGAATTATTAATAAACAGCCTAAAACTGAGAAAGCTGTAAAATCTGACAAGGTAATTAAAATTATGATTTAAAAAAAAAATGAGCAAAGGGTCGCTCCTCAAATCAATGCTTAGTCTTTTGGTATAATAGTCCTGAACAAACCTCTCACTCCTCTTCTTTCTCTGCCTCTCGCAGCGAGCTGATGTTGGACTCTCCGCTCTGACCATCACGCCTGAGCGGGAGAGTGTTGTAGACTTCACCACACGCTACATGGATTATTCCGTGGGCGTTCTGCTGCGCAAGGCCGAGCGCACAGTGGACATGTTTGCCTGCCTGGCACCCTTCGACCTGTCGCTGTGGGCGTGCATTGCAGGCACTGTGCTCCTCATTGGCATCCTGGTGTACTTGCTCAACTGGCTCAACCCACCGCGGCTGCCCATGGGATCAGTGTCTTCAACCACACTGTACAATTCCATGTGGTTTGTGTATGGGTCCTTTGTACAACAAGGTAAGCAAGACAACGAATGCAACTGGCTCAGCAATTGAATGTTATCTTCACTATACTGGCTTTCAGTCTGAAATTGCTTAATAATGAGGATATTATTAAGCACATTATATATGTATTACTTACACAGATGAATGTTTGAAAGCCTTTATGTTATGATCATTTTCTTCTTACAGTACTGAAAACATGTCATCAAAACATTACATCAGAGCAAATATATATATATATATATATATATATATATATATATATATATATATATATATATATATATAAAGCTAAATATTCAAACATTCAGCTTTGATGAAAGGTATGTTAAATACCTGATTCAAGGTTGTCAATTTTCAAAATATACTTTTAATCTGACAAATTAGCCTCATCAAACACATATTCTAATTTATTGAATGTGATTGTGTGTGTGTGATTGTGTGCGTGTGTTTGTGTGTGTGTGTGTGTGCGTGTGTGTGTGTGCGTGCGTGCGTGCGTGCGCGCGCGTGCGTGCGTGTGTGTGTGTATATATAGATATAGCAAGACTGAAAAATACCTCCTCAGGGTGGTGTGGATGTGAATTGACCTTTACGTTTTAGTACATTAGTCAGATTAGGACAAAATGGAGGGGGCATTTTGTTCAGCCATGGATTGAGAGGACGGTAATAGCCTCATCTTGGGAATATGAGCAGAATCTCTCAGGCTCTGCTCAGGTATGGAACAGGCAATTTAGGAAGGTTTTAAATGTCATCAGCCATGTAACGGAGGGGAAGAAAAAAAGAGGGAACATTTCAGAGCATTCAAGTGGAAAGAACATGTAAATGTGTTATGGTTGATACTTGTGTTTAATAAAGTGTCAGTATCTCTGTGCTGATGATAGGCTCTCAGTAAGTTCACATGCTTATTCCCGTCTTTCTGACTGAATAAGTCCTACTTTCCAGTGAGCTCAGTATTTGCTTTTTTTTTATATCCTGCTCAAAGCCTGGCAATAGTTAATTTTTTAAGTGACATCAATTATGCAAATTTAGGGAGGAACGCTTTTTTGTTTCTGGCACTGCCACTGAAACATTTCGTGCTCTGAATAAGCAAATGATGAGCATTTCACTATTTGGTAAATAATTTTCCATATTTCTACGGCAGCTAATGGCGGTAATGATGGTGACTATGATACATGCTAATTGCTACTTCATCTCCACAATCATCTCTCTTTTTAGCTGTAATTAACATTTTAGTCGTGGTATCATTAGTCTGAAAACAGAGTGGAAGAAAGGGGATCTAATTCTTCAAGAGTGAGTTTATGTATTGTTGTCACACAGACAGCTAGATTGTATTTTAGCAGAAATTCCAAGATGTGAGTTTATCCTATCCTAAGTCTATAATTACATTCTTTGTAGCTTTTTTTAGGCTAGAGCTAGCATATTATTAGCATGTTTCAGTTTCAGTAATAATGTTTTGAAACTGAAACATGCTCCTAATCGACTCCTACGGGTTAATAAGTGAAACTGCCTTGTTATTTTTGCACTATTTCATCATTATCTTGCAACAGTTTTAATCCATTTTGTACAAAAAAAGTCAATAAAGTAACCACATTCACATCGCATTTTCACATTTTGATACGTTGCAACTGTGACTGACCACAACAAAGTGGGAACAGGTCTCCCAGGGGGCGTTTAAGTTGTTAGCAACATGTTAGAAGTTTTGTTCCAGGATTGGCTCAATCCATCTTCACTTCAACTCTGACCAGTTTCCCTGTCCCTATTGATGAAAGTAATCCCACACCAGGGTTGATATGGTGTTCAGTGATGGGGGTTTTTTGTGCCAATACTTTTCACATAGTTCAGTGATGGTCTTGTCTAAGCAGAGTATCACAATAAGTGTAAGAGCAAAAGCAGTTTTTGCTGTGTCTCTACTACATGCCTTACTTTAACCAGGACTATCTGTAGCTTTCTTTCAAAATAGACTTTCTTGTGACAGGTCTGCCGGGAAGCCAAGATGTATAAATTGTCAGACTACTGTCAAAATCATCTACCAATTTGCACTGAGCTGTGGCTCTCGTCCGCTCCTCCAGAGTTACCAAGGATCAAGTGTCTCTGATCAGGGCTTTTCAGTCTAGGTGTCTTGGTGGGTTTTCAACTGTGGTCACTTGGCTTGGACGTTTTAACAGTGCTTTTTTTATATGCTTAAATAAATACTTTAACAAATAGGGATTATTTTATATATTTATTACAATTTAAACGATCATGTTAATAATTGACAAATTAATAATTGAGTAGAATGTGGGAAATGTTTCCTTAGGTTTATATGCTTATGTCCAGAATCTTGTACAAACCCTTTCCATTTTCACATCCTTGATCTCCTGCTCTACTGCTAAATGAATTGACCGTCTCTACTTTCATTCTGGGACAATTTTGACCACATTGGACAGTGTAAACCAAGATGTTTACTTTGGCTGTTGGAAGTGATGCACCTTTTCATTGTCCGGTTTAAAACCTATAAATGTTTCAAAAATAAATTAGAGTGAGATGTCACAAATCCAGTTAAAGTACAAATGAGGGCCCTTCAGACACAGCTGTTGCTCTTAACCTCCACCCCAATCCCTCTCTCTGCACATATACACACACACACGCACACAAGCACACACTATATATACACACCCATATCTGCATACACATCTGTAGTTCTCTCTCGAATGTCTCAGATTTTTGTGCTTAACCCTAAAATATTAGCTTGAGGGAAAATTGATTCAGATGCAAAGACATCCACAGCAATAGGGAGCTGGAGATAAGTAATAAAAGCGAATAGTCAAACATGACACCAGAATTTTGCTTTTGGCACTGTCACTTTCATTGTCAGAGGGAGAAGGGCTGAGAGGCAAAAGAGGGAGGTCCAGAGGGATTACCCCTATCTTTGTCCAGCCTTCTCTTTTCACAGCTTTCTTTTCACTTCCTCCTTGCACATTTCTTTTCCTCCCATCCGTTTCTCTCCGTTATAGTTAGAATTTCCTCCATTACATCCTTTTTATGCATCTCCTTGTCCCTACTCCTTCTCTTCCAGGCTCCACTCATTCCTCTTGCTGCCTTTTCTCTTCATGTTCTTCCTTTCACAAATTCTATTCTTCCTTCATGTTCATCTGAATCACCAGGGCACCAGCCAAGTGACTGTTTGTTTACAACGTGTCCCACAGGCCTCTCGGTCTGGCATGTGCGTGCAGAGGATGTTGTGAGAAAAACAAAAAAAAAAATCTGCATGCCATAAAGTATGTCTAATTGGTCTCAATGAGAGTGAGGGAAACTGAAGATAGAGGAAGAAAACCGAGGGAGAGGAAGAGGCTGCGTATTTCAAAATCTTATGGCTGTTCTAATAATGGGACTGCTACATTGGTAGCCTGCAGTGCTTTGCAAAAGTAAAAAAATATTCTGCATACACTATGTACTTGGCACATTTCCTCTCATATCTTAAATGAAATCCAATGCCAATAGTTGCTCCTAGAAGTCGCACACTGTTAGAGAGAGTCCAGCTGTGTAATTTAATCTCCATTTAAAACACCGAAGGTCTGGGAAACTTAGGGAACCTTAGGGAACAAACAGCATTATGAAGACCAAGTGTCACATCAAATAGGTCAATCAATATCTCAAGCTTTGAACATCTCAAAAAACGTTGATTTATTATTGAAAATATATGGCTATCTATCTCTATCCCCCCTACACTGACATTCAAGAGGCCCACTGTAAATCTATGAGAACTGCAAAGATCCTTTGACTGATTTTGTGTTGGTCTAGCTCACCAAAATAAAACTGCATAAAACAAATTAAAGCTTGTGGTTATGTGACATGTGGAAAGATTTCAAGGATATGAATAATATTATCAGGCACCATAGACCAGTAGATCTTAGGATTTATTAGCAAAACAAAATATACAGGAAGAAAATAGCCCATGACAAAAAAAAAAAAAAAAAAATCAGTGGTAGGCACTTAGAAAAACCTCACCTGCATTGACAACAGGCTTATAAATGTGGCTCATCATTAGTATTGGCTGTGGTACCTCTCATCTTTGAAAAAGAGTCAGAACAGGAGCGAGACCATAAATTCATACAGTGCCAACTATCACATAAAGGTTGTAAAAGTTGGATATACAACGCTCTCAGGCAGAGCAAGGTCAGACACCATATCAGCCACCATTAAAAAAAAAACTTCTCTGAAACTTTCAAGAGCAATAAACTGCACTCAGATGGTGAACTCTGAGGTCTGAAGGTACACAATATTATTAAGCTATAAGAAAATACAATTCTGCTGCTCAGATGCTTTTCTGAATACCAACCGACATAATGCAGATGGGAGAGATAATCTATCAGTCCTCCTAGATAACTTGTGTGATCTTCAAAACCTGATTTTATTTTTTTGGTTGATTTCCCTTTGGTAAATAAATTCAACACAGGCATTTTGAAGAGAACCAAATGCAAGGTGAATAGTAATGAAACAGTGCAGCAATCAGGTGAGCTAAACAGTAAATTAAATAGGATAATTATTCAGTTGTTTAGTGAGACATTCACAGATCGACAAATCGATCCAACTTTAAGTTAGAGAGTCGTCAGTGGACACATGAAGATGTGTGATAGAGGATATGAAATGTTCCCAAGGAGAATATTTTATTCTAAATTGGGCTGCTCTTTGACTTTTGCTAAGCCAAAGGGAGGGAATTCCAATATTTTTCAGGGCCAGAAGGTAAAAGAGTCAGGGCTGGAATGAATGATTACCAAGTGACAATATTAGGACAGCCAAGCAGGCAACATTAGCAGAGTGTATGCCATCGACCAGCCCATATGCAGGGGGCCCGGACAGCGTGTGGCCTGCAGGGATAGGGATGTGCACTCATTTGTAGTCTTGTGCACCAGGCTTTCGATCTAAAATGAGCCACCACAGGCAGTCAAACAAGCAGGGGAGCAGGAAGCAGGGGACTTGTGAGGCTTCAGGAAGATGGAAGAATAATCCAGCCAGCAGCAGTTTTGAGTGCTGGGTCATAAAGGAGGTCTCAGCGGCTCACGCTGAAGTTTGGACAAGAAGAGCAATGTTTAAGTGTTGATCAGGAAGTCCTACTCCACTCACACTTCTTAGTAATTGAAAATCATGCAGAAGGGACTATTTTCAAAAATAATAATAAAAAAACAACATAACTGATCAAATTGATGCATTTTTAAAGATGTATTGCTGAAGACTGTTGTGCTCTACACAGCTTTTAAGTTATATTAATATTGGAGAGTGAACAAAGTCTGATGCAAGGCAATTGACTATCATCTGGGAAAAAAAGAAGACATGAATTCATTAATGGCATTACTAATTCTGCTTGGAACGGTGATTAGAGGGGATGCAGGTGAGCTAATTAAAAGCAAGAGTAATGCAATCTGGGGAACTAGACGGGTGAGTATATTACAGAACAAAATAAAAAAAATAGGAACTTATGCACTGCACCTCTTCCACTCTCAAAAACCTGCAACACCAAGAAAATATCAGGGAAAAATAACAGGTGCATCTCTATAATATGTAAGAACATAATTACATATGGAATGATACATTTCAGGCAATTATTTCTGTTAATTGCGATGATTATGGCTTACAGCTGAAACTTAAGATTCAGTTTCAGGGACATAAACAATTATTTATAACACAGAAATGTTAACATATAACCATGTAATATCCTCCACAGATTTGGATTCGGATCCTGAAAGTTGTCCAGCGCACCGATGTGTCACATTGCTGAAGTAGCATTAGCGAAGGTTGAGTGGAAAGTAAAAATATGGTAGAATAAAATGCAGAACTCACAAGGATATTTGCTGCTGTCAGCAGATTGTAAATCAAAGCTTATTATAACACTTGAGCAAAATTCACAAGGACTCTGGACGACACAGACATTACAGGATGCCACATTCAACATCCCATGTTTACTTCCTGAATCCCAGACAATGTCAGAAGCACCTTGCCTGCGCAAAGCAGAGGATTTCATTTAAAAATCGAGTTCCCTACTGGAAGGAGAGATGGAGATTTGGGGAGATATATCATTTACTGGTGTGTGCCCAATGTATTTTGGGCATACACAATAGATTGTGTCCAAAGTCACTACAGGTATTTGTCAAAAAAAAAAAAAAAAAATTAGAGCACATGCTTCCCTGCTGACATGCATTACAGAGATGCTGAGTTCATTTTCAAGCAGAACATGGCTCCTGATCAGACTGCTGAAAGTACCAACCCCTGCTTTCATGACCGTAGCATCACTATGCTCGGTTGGCCAGCACATTCAGCTGACAAAACTGCACGGAGAATCAATAAAATGTTATCTATAGGGAGGTGACAGCAAGACCGACAATGCAGGTGAGCTTGTTATTAAAGCAGCCTCCACTTCCTTAACACCTCAACAGACTTACAAAGTGATCACCCCCTTGCCGCGCTCCATTGATGCAGCATACCATGCCAAAGGTGGCTCAACCAAGTATTGAGTGGAAATGCTGTACGGTACATGGACATCATTTTCAGTAAGCTGTACCTTCTGCATTAAAGTAATTTTTTGTCTAATGTAATACAACATAAAATTTTCAATAAACTGATTTTGGGGTTTTTATTTGCTATAAGCCATTATTTTTACAATTAACCGAAATAAATATTAAAATATAGTACTATTTCTTATTTGTGTGCATCCTGCAGAGCACGCCTTTAACTGACAGCAAACAAAATCAGGAGAGGAATACTGTCTTACACAAATGTATGTAATGTGAAATAGATATTTCATCTACCATCCGTTCTCCCTCTCCTAACTGCGTCACTACACGTTTCTCTTTTAGTCTCTCATATCTCCTCAGCATTTCGCCAACTGCAATTGCAAGTTTTTAGCCGTCTTCAATAACTATCTTTTTACAAATCTCCCACTTTCTGCTTTCCCCCCTTAATTAAAGTCCAACCCAGTGGGGGAGGAAAACGTCAGTGTGGAGAAACAGACTGTTTTTTTTGTGGGGGAATGAACATGGTGCCTGGATGTATGCGTTTTTATTTACATACATGCAGACGAAGTCCCAGCATGAGTGTTGCTTTCTTTCAATTAGAACTTTGCGGGGAATAGATCCATAAACTCACATTCATGCTCATGCTGCATGCATTGCTTCTTCTCATCCTGTGAAAGAAATTGCCCGGACACACAAACGAACACATGGAGTCAAGGCCATAGGCCATAAACGTAGCTTTCATCTTTCCATCTGGTGCTCAAAACCTGTTTTTCTGTCTATTCCTTTCCACATCTCCTTTATTTCCTGCTGTCCCCCACTGTGCATCTATCTGTTGGTACGAGTGAGAAGAAAGCTTTGTAGGAGAGAGATACTTTTCCAGAGCTAAAACTCTGTGGAGAGGAACACTTGTGTGTGTGTATACATGCCTATATGCATGTATAGCCCCCCCAAAATTCAGTCTTCCACATTCTCCAAATCTCTCCGCCTCCTGCTGGGTTTTCTCAGTGTGACTGCTATGCTCATTCCCCACTCCCTGTTCCCAGTCTAGCTTCCTGGATGTGTCCTTCCCTCCATCATTATCCATGTCTCTGCTGTGATGCACTGCTGGGAAGCCAATACTATCATCATTTTCCTGGACTCATCTTTTCCTCTTTCATGGTTCCTTGGATTCACATATTTTTCTCTAATGACTGTTTTGAGATCCTAAAGTGGACCTAACTTTAGGACATCCATACCTTCTGACTTTAGCCATCCATTTTTTTTTTTATCTTTCCTACCTCTATTCATCTTTAGCCCCTCCTTGACCACAGGAATGTGCTGCTGTGAAAGAGACCATCTCTCACCAGTGGCATTAAACGCATGTCTCTCTCATGCCCTCTCTTCCAGTCTATGCTCTTTTGTTCCCTTTCTGCTTGTCTCACAGCTGCCTCTTCTCCCTCCTTCATTCTTTTGCTCCCTCACTGTGGTCCTGTTGTCACAGCTACATCCTGTAAGGAACTTTGAAAGGGGCTCCTCCTGGCCTTCATCAAACGCAGGAGTACAAAAACTTTACATGGATCCTGTTATAGGCCGTCTACACTCTAGGAACTAAAACTTTCTGCATCATCTAATTTCTTAGCTGGAAGTCCCATTATAAAATATTTAATACTGATGAAATTCTTCCCACGTAAACTACAGCATGCAATCTTTAGGCCTTTAGAAGTTTTTTCATGTAAAAATTTTGAAAAAGGCGTGGATGCAATATTTTGTAATTCACAACTGAGCTAGTGTGAGATCCATTAAAAATAAATTGTTCTCGATAACTAAATGCATGTATATCCAACAGAAGGAATACTGTGCTTCATTTGGCTTGCAAGACAGAGCTCTTACCCACGTTCCAGTTACAAACTGTGAAACCAGGTAAAACCACCTTTTTTCTGTGCTAAGTAACCATGCTGGCAGTGACAATGCAACCTCATATTGTATCAGTGTTTTAAGCTGAGCTTCATACATTAAAATATCGTGGTGTCAAACTTGCACATAGACTAACCGGAAATAAATATTTCATTATTGGAGCTATCGCTACTCTTTATGCATGAAGCTGCTGCGCTGGATTTTTTTTTTTTTTTAAACTTGAAAGTTCAAGTTTTTGATTGCATTTAAAACACACTTTAAAATGTAATGAAGCACTATTCAAGAAATTAACACTTTTATATTAAAGCAAGCCTTCTACACCAGCAAAGCAATCTACTGCCTCTGATTCAATCACACTAATATATCCATCCACATCTACTACATTCCCAAGCTGCTCCTAGGCCAGAAGAGATTTACATGAACTCCACAACTTTTCTAGAAATGCCTTCTTCAAGTGTGACATACCCAGAAAACTCTTGAAAACACAGAATCCATCCTCAACTCATTTGTTGAACTCAGCCATGGGACAAAACAAGAACTTAACTACATTTAGAAAACAACAACCAGAGACTGGTGAAACTCTGAATACCCAGATTTTTTTTTCATGACTGCTCCCATTTTCCAAGCTTTTATTGTTAAAGCCAAAAGCTCTGATAATTTTAAGATGGAAGCCATCACTTCTGTGTTTAATTCACTCTCTCTTGGTTTGTGCTGTAAATAGCAAGCTTCCACCTTGGTTGTCCATCACTCCGTTTCATCAGACACGGTGATAGCTACTTAAACCTACGTAAAGAATCAATTGTCCAAAATGTCGTTAATTTGTAATTTAGTAAATGGTTTTTGAAACACAGTTTTATTGAAATAGTGTTCAGTTTCCTGTCTCTCATTGTGAACTGGTTATTTTAATACCTAGCAGCTGTTCTTCATCAGCTTTCAGAGCTAATTTGATTGCATTACCAACACCCCCAAACAAAAAGTGGTTCTGAAAAGAACCACTTATGCACAGCTAACTGCAATATCACTGAATAGTCGTATTGGTTTCAGTTTTAATCTTTTTGTTCCTGTTTACAATTATTTCCTTGTAGTTTTCTTTTTATGTTTTTTTTGTCTATCATTTAAACTGGAAGTTGAAGTACTTTGATAATAAATGACTGTATTTTGCAGAGAAGGTATTTGTGTGTAGGGCTTGCTGATTTACGGTATCTGTTACTCTATAGCATCACACCTTGCCAGGCAGGTAATCATGAAACAATAACAGCATAGCATTTAGTTCTGTTTGGTTAGTAATTCCTGGTATTCAGGTACAACCTGCTAAATTTGTTTAAATTACCAACAGTATTACTATTTGGTGTCGGCACTGATTAATATTATGTTATTCATAGTCAAACCAGACATATTGTTGCACAACACTTTGGATTACTAAGTTTAGAGCTTGGGCTTTGTGTACCACAGACAAGGTCATAATTGCTCTATACCTCTCCTGCTCCATCCTTGCATGACTTGTGAATAATGCAATACACTGGAAGTCCTCTTGATGTAGATAGAAACCCCTGAACTACCAAGGCCTTAGACCTAAAGGCACTGACTCTAATCTCAGCTTCTTCACAATCAGCTTTAAGCTCTTGAAGTGGATGGTAAAGATCATTAAACCTAAAACAAGAGGTGCTTCAGCAAAGTATCAGTTCAAAGGAGTGTGTTATTTTACAAATTGGTTTCTACAGACTGTCGCATTATACTTGGAAGAAATTTTGAAGTGATTGATTAAAGTCTTTTTTTTTTTTTTTTTGACAACTTGACATTTTAAGAGTGGTGTGTATTCTTTGTAAATCACTGAAAACACTGTTCACATTTTGACTTAGTGACAGTTTATTTTATTGGTACCTTGTGAAATAAAAGCCTTAGATCAAATTCAGCAAACCAACTTGCTATCCTGTGTAAATGCTCCTTCCACCATAATAAAATCTCAAAATCTGATCATCCAGCAATGGTGAAGTTCAATCTTTTTGTTTTGGTCCCAAATGAAGTAGTGAAGACCACAGCATTATCAACTAGCCATCTAATACTGTATTTATGTCAACTAAGTAAGTCTAAACACTTAACCGAATTAGGGAATTAGAGTTTTCCTTTGATCCTAAAGCATCTCATTTGTTTGTTAGAAGGTGTAAGACTAGCACATGTTCAAACTGATATTATCAGCTTATTTGCAAAGATCCCATGTTTTTGCCTGTTACATATTCTTGTTAGTGTCGGTCTGTTACAGATACTTCCTCACCTCCAGTGGGACCACCCCTGCTGTTTTCTTTCATGCTTGAGATTTTTATCACACAATGTGAGGTTCGTCTGCAAGTTTGAACAGCTTTTAGACAAGCCCCAGGAGCTGCAGTAACTTACTACCAACAAGAAAAAGATAAGAGCTTGGACCCGGAAGGTGGCAGGATGTATAAACATGATCATCACAAGCATCCCTTTTGCAGTGTGTGTAATCTTGCTTGGAGTTCTGTGAACATCAATTTAAGATGTCTTAGAGGAAAACGAAAAACAGGGTTGTAATTACTTGTGAACCTCAGCTTTGCTCTGTTTTGTGGAGTGAACTTTGCAATAATGTTAACAAGATAGAAGATACGGCACAGATTATGGTGCGGCAGGAGCTATTTAGTAATTCAGAAATCTTTTAAGCTTGCATCAAGAATGGTGAGAAACACTGGTACAGCGAGAGCCACCTAGTGATTTGAGAGTCTGTTTAGCCTGTACTGAGAAAGCCGTAGAACATGAAGTGACCTTGTTACAACCAACGTGGAAAGACTTGCCTAAAGACCTACCTTAATTTATGTAATCTTGGCATATATTTAGCGAGGCGTTATAAGGATTACGCCAAGAATCGTGTCCTTAGTTACATCATAGCATCGTGTAATTGAAGCTTTTGTCAACATCACACTTATTAAGTGAATCCACCACGTCTCAAAGATGTTCTATTGGATTGACATCGGGTTAACTTGTGATACAGTGAACACTGTGGAGAGGAACACCGATGTGTGCTTATTCATGGCTGTATGCATGCATAGCCCCCCAAATTGAGTCAGTATTTTTATTTTTTTTTTCCAACCTGCCGTTGTTCAACTATAGTGTGTGAATTGTAGCCTCAGTTTATTATTCTCAGATGACAAGAGTGGCACCCAGTGTGGGTGCTGCTACTGCTTCTCTAGTACGTCGTCAGTAATGTGTTTGTGTGTTAAGAGAGCCCAAGTACCTTGGTTGTAATGAGTGGCTTTTGAAGTAGTCTCTCCGTCATCTTGGGCGGCGACGTCAACAAAGCATTTTTGTCCGTGCAGCTGCTGCTTACTGGGTGCCTAAAAACATTAAGCTTGAAATGTGAAACAGTTAAACAAGTAGATCTAATAAAGTGTTCTGTGAGTTTATATTCAGCAAAAATGAGGTGTCTTTGACTTAATTTGACTTGCTTTACATCAACTGTATTTCCATCGTGGGGAAGAATGTCACCTATTTAGTCGCTTTGATATTTTAGATTTTTTTTTTCCATATGCAAATGAGATATACATGCTGTCTCTTGTGTTCCAGGTCTCTGTGGTAATGTGTTAATGATGAGGCTGCATAAAACAATGAAAACATCTGTTGAGTGAACAAATCTTTAAAGAAAACAGATATAATAGTTATCTTCGTCAGGGCTTCACTCTATAGATCATCTTGATGTTTACTGAACATGGGTACCACCCACTAAATATGCATCTGTCAAAGCCAGCTTCAAAGCACAATGCTAGCAGCTTGTTTTGTTCTACCCAGATTCCTTTTTTTTTTTTTTCAAGGAGACAGAGAAGCAGTTTCTTCTAGGAGGATGGAGTAATTGTAATACAAGCATATTTATTTTGGGGCACTCTGTTGTTAACTGCCTCAGATAAACAGACTAAGAGAATCCTATTTATTTCCCACAGTATGTGGCGTAAAGGTCATACTTTGAGCAGGATGCAACTGGAATAAACAAAAGAATTAATTGCTTCATGATAGATGCTGTGCTCACAGTCATTTTTCCCCACCGAATTTTAATTAATGTACAGTTGCTAAAGTAAATTTGATGCATAGACAACTGCCTAAAACGGATAAAGGTCACAATGTATTATTAAAAAACAACTTCAACATAATGAAATAGACCTTTTATAATAACACTTCCCTATTAAGGATCAATGCAGTTTAGAGAATGCTTGTCAACAAATAAAAAGAGGGGAAATGTAGGTCTATTATTTAAGAAACAGTGTTGCAACAAGTTCTCTTTTCACTTAGTAAACATTAGTAAATGGAGATAAATGCTAAGTTCATGTGTGTCTTCTAGGCCGCTTCTTACCATAATCTCACTGAAAATCTCCAAAAGCCCTTATTTTAATACAAAAGGAAATGGAACATAAGGAATATGAAGTCTCTTTTTTGTTGCAGTAATTGTAGTGTATTTTAAGCCAAGCCTTATAACAAAAATGTTGTGGGCATCAATTGAGGAACCTTTGCACATGGTACTTTTTGTGTAAGTACCACAAAAGTACTTACATAAAGCAAGTACGTACCTACAGAAAAGAGGGATGGGATGATGCTAATCATTTTAGATACTGAAAACACATTATATTTTAGCAGTCTCAGTTTAAGCTCATCAGCTCATTTTTGTTACCCGTTAACCCGACGAGCTTTTCATTGAGACTTTTTGGCATCTTTACTGACTACACATTTCTTCTCGTCTTGACATAATCTTAGTTAGCAATGTGACAACAGATTTACCAGAAATCAGATATTATCATGAGTAAACTAGTATGGTGTCAATCTATATCACCACATCTTTAATTCTTGTGTCCATTAAATCAACTAAATTACTAAGGAACTATTTATATCTCCTTAGAAATATTTCTAAAGAAGCAAAAAAAAAAAATATATATATATATATATATATATATATATATATATATAATTAAAGTATTTATATTTCCATATAGATTTAGTTGCTTTACTTCTACTGTAGTTTAAGTAATATCGACAATGGTAAATAACAGAAAAAAGCACCCGCTGACTTGTTGATTCTGGTTTTTGCACATTATTGTTTGGTGTTGAACAGGTGAGAACATTTCAATGATTAATCAGACGTGAGAAGATGCACTTAGGCATTGAAGCTTGTAAAGAAAGACTCAAGGCTTTTAGCCTTTGAAAACATTAATGACTTCCTGCATAGTTCACCATAAATCTTATATAAAAAAAAAAACATTTTATGCTGCAACAATTGAAATTGTATGTCTTTAATCATTTGAAAACCCAACAGTTATTTACACCAAGACAGCTCATGGGGATGTAGTGTCAAGAAAGTGGGTGGCAATCTTTGAATGTTGTGTTGAAGATAGGAGAGCAAAATAAGATGTTTTTTAAAACCAGTGTGAAAATCACAGATGAATAACAATGACTCACTAATGTGCCAGCCCAGTCACTTGGATAGAAAAGTTGACACTTTATGTTGCTGCAAAGCAAAGATAAATATAATATCCATGTTTCTATAGCGAAAATACCACCTTGTCAAATGCTGACAGTTATTCTAGGGGATGCAGGTATTTGGAAGACTGTATTTTAAACCAAACTACAATATTCTCTTAATATACTTTATAAAAAGAATTAAAAAATGACAAAAAAAAATCACAGAGAGTGCTCAAACTCACATCAATGTTCAGAAGATGTGTTCCCTTTGTTTACAGTATCTCACAGAAAAGGTACTTTGATATTTGCAAAATATAGTCCAAATTAGATGTTTGCAAATACAAAATGCACAATACAGTCTATATACATTCTTTCAGGAGAAAACTCCCTTTGTTGTGGCCTCGGATGTATTTAATGTGTGCTGACTTAATAGAAAATACATTAGACGATAGGCAATAGCCAATATGCTAATCAAAACCTGCTAGGTGGTGCCAAAACCCTTTTTGGAAAAGCCTTAATTTATGCTTAAATGTATATTCCAGGCACATATACTCATGCAGAAATGAGGATAAACATGCAAAACTGCCAGACATTTAGGGATGTACAGCATAATGGAATGTTTTCATTTAATTGCAGAGCAAGCTGCAAGTCTCTGAAAACTTCCAAAGTGAGTGTGTACACGCTGTCCTCGACAAAACCGACAGGATGAATAAAGCAAGAAGTTGGGGAGGCAGGACAGCAAGAAGAGGCGGGGATGGAGAGGGGTACAGAATGTGGGTCATGAGGTGTGAAATATTGAGGATGACATTGTTAAAATTGAATATGAGCGAATCAAACACAATCACTATCAAATGAAAGGTCTTAGAAGGTGCACACGTACCCATGGACTTGAGTGTATGCACAAGGGGAAACACACTTGCACACTTTGTACCAGTCGAGGGAAAATTGCTGAGAGAGCCATCTGTCAGAAGTTGCACTGAGGGAGGTAGCCCTGGTCTTTTTCGTGTGATAGAACGGCACACATTTTGAATCCAGTCACCTGTAATGAGACCACAGAGTAATTTGCATGTGTGTCCATGCAGCTATAGTTTGACATGATGCGGGAGATGGGAGTGCGAACTTGTCAAGGTCAGTTTTGTTTTGCTCATAGCAATTAAGGCAAAGCAGCCAAAATTACCTTTTCTCTATAGTGACTTCATATGTTGTATTTTAAGCTACTACAGTATTTTGACATCACATTGTCCTTCAGCTGAACACATTTTAAAACTAAATAAAAGAACTTTTTGTTACAGTCACCTCCAAGTCTTAGGTAATTAACTTAAGACTTACTGTATTTTAGTAAGCTGTAAACTTAAGTCATAAATTATAGTTTTTAAGACTTGTTGCTTTTATCAATCAAGTAGATTCCTTAAACTTAGGTAAAATCCCCACAACTAAATTACCAGATAAAAATCATGCATATGCAACTCAGTGTGACATACAGACATACTAGAACTGAACAATAAATGTAAATATGAAAATGTTAACTTCTTTTTGCAAGTATCATGTTGCTGTTAAATACGTCAGTTGAAACATTTTGATTAAAAAAAGTACACATTCTACTTTTAAAAAAATCACAAATTAATAACGACCAAAAAAAAAACAAAAAAAAAAACATTGCAGACTTCATAAGTAGAGAACCAACCTAGGATGACGCAGTCAGTATTGTTTTTGTCCCCAAAACAATACTAATGGATATCTTTAAGGCATCTACAAATATTCCTTTGGATTTGTTCATCAGTCACGTTGTTTTGTGTTTTTGTTTTTTTCTGTAAAAAAAATATTTGTTGTCTTTTTTATGAAAAAAAAATGTCCATCTATAAACTACAGTGAGAGATAAACATCTGCACTCAGTCCAGTTTTGCAGTGACCTCCTTGTTTTGATGCTCTTTAGAATCACTTCACCAGAGGAGGGTCTGAAATAGTCTGAGATGCATTCCTCCACCTTTTGCTCTGTACTGCTTTCTAAAGTTTTCTGTAACTGATTATGTTCACTAAAATAAAGTATTTTTAAAATTTTAAATGAGGTTATTAGGGAATGACCAGTTTGAAATCCCACAGCAGTTAAGCTTCTTATAGGCTACATGGAGCCAGTTGTTACCAGCAACTCTCCTGTCAGCTGAAGTGCATGAATTCATTTCTAACACTCATGGAAAGTAAGCCTTAGTAGTTATTCTTTATATTTGTCCCATCTTTTGCTTTTAGCTAGAGATAGATCTGACTGGATTTAATTACGTTCCAGCAGTAAACAAGGCTGTACTACTGATTTCAAACACCATAGCCTTTTCAGCAGATTTATTTGAACTGCTTTTGTTGATTTTGTGCTTTGCTTTGAGACTTTATGGTATTTTTTTCCCGGACTGTCAATGTAGATTGTGTACGTACCACACACAATGTTGCAGGACTGAAAGAATTACTCAGTGTTTCCAATCTATGATGGATTACATGTATTCAATGTCAGGTTGTAATGACCTACAGCTTTAATGATCTCCTATCTTCTTGAGGAATTGTCATGATTTCAACTAATTTTGCTCCATATTTTATCCCCTTGAAGGACAAGAACATGAAAAAAACTGCCACTTAATGGCTGAGACAAACACAAGTAGCCCTGGCGTCCTCTCAGCTCTTGTAACCCTTACATACTACGTAGTTTGTATTGATCCATTTATGGGAGGTGAGCAGGAGAACATGCTCTGTAAATACGCTCAAAGAAATTTCTGCTGATCTCATCATTTTCATGTCCCTAACAACCATGAAAAGGAGGGGAAAAGCGCTGATGAGGCAACGGGGAAAAAGACGAAAGCCAGACTTTCTTTAACAAATCCAATGTCAAGCACTTTCTGCATGTGATACGTACATAAATCAGCACACACAAAAACACTCCGAGAGGCCCATTTAGTGAAGGAGTTTTAGCATTTAGCTGTTCTGCAAGGACAGTGGGAACTTGCCACACTAAAGCACATATACTCACAAGCATTCATACATTGGGAATAGAGAGTGGTTTATCACCTGCCGCAGCCTCAAACTTTACTGGCTGCTGCTTTTTTATGCATTTCAGGGAGTGAGAAGTGAACCATGTTGATAAATGTTTGAAAG
The DNA here is from genome assembly GCF_051168715.1 of Poecilia mexicana. Lineage (NCBI taxonomy): Eukaryota > Metazoa > Chordata > Actinopteri > Cyprinodontiformes > Poeciliidae > Poecilia > Poecilia mexicana. The sequence continues at coordinate 13,432,491 of NW_028263378.1, read as the reverse complement.
TGATGATGACGCAAGTTGGTCACTGTTAAGGGGAGAACTAGCCAAGGAAACGGTATTAATACCACTTTGAAAAGCTCAAGACTAAATGTGGGCCCTTGGATTTAATATATTAAAAAACATATCTGCTTGATAGAATTAGACATCTTTTTTTTTTCTTTAATTGACCATGTGAGAAGAATTTACTGAAGTCTGGGGTATGTGTTTATAAATAAAACCGTCCAGCTTTGTTATTCTTTCAAGTATTTTTGTGAATATAAAAATGAGTAACTGTGTGTGAATCAGCTTTCAGAAATGGTTCAATTTAAAAAAACATATTTGCAAGCATAATTTCAATTTCAAAATGAAGGAAAACCAACAGTAGCCTGCTTGAAAAATCAATTTATAAAGTTCCCTTTCTAGCTACATTGAAAGCTTAATAAATACGACACACATTCATTCCGTTGATTTTTTTATTTTATTTTATTTTTTTGCCTGTATTCAAAGTGTGATACTTTTCTTTTAAGGTAACTCAAAGAGATCTGTTCTTATTTTATGCTTATTCCACATCTCTTTCCAAACACGCTGATACTACCACTTTTTAAAGCAATACTAAGTCATGAAATTATTTACATTTTTGTCTTTTTAAGTTGCTTTTCTGTGCTTGTTTGCACAAGTCAACATGGGTAAATGCAAAATGCCTCATCGGTTTCCCATAAGAATGATTTTGTACATTCTCAAACATTTTTCTCCCAGTGGACCTAATTTTGAAGTTCATAATTATGTTAAACCCCTGTAGGTTTTGAACACATTCTGAACAAGATGACTCTGCAAATATGAAGTTAGACATATTATTCTTCGCTTGTTGTATAATTAATATGTAGTTTCCTTATGGCTAAAACAAGTATCCATTTTGACCACACTGAACTGCGGTATAACCACATTTCTTACATATATATTCTCTTCATTTTGCCATTTCCATTCTCCATCTCTTTTTGTACTCTTTTGTCTACTTTATCTGCTCTAGATTTTAATTTGCAACATACTTAATATTAAAAGAAGCCTTGAAAGAAATTAACAATAAAAATTACTATTATGTGCCCTGACTGATTGTACTCCTTATCAGTGGGCAGTGTTGTTTTTGAAAAATCTTTGAAAGTCCCCTCGGATGTATTTTCATCTTTATAAAACATATATTTTCCCAAGGTGTCTTTGCTATAATTATTGACTTGCATTTAGAGTTAATTCATTTTGTATTCACATTTAATCTTTGTGCAGCTGTTTGCTCAGTAAATTAGGTGAATACTATGTTATCACATAGTTAAACCCAACATTATTCATACTATTTGCAAATTTAAGTTTAAAGTAGTGTTTTCATTTTACTAAAATTGCTCTGTTGCAGTAATAACATTTTTGAGTCTTGACAGGATTATCAGGGATAATTTTTGGAAGTACCTAAAGATTAGGGTGATGACAAGGAGCTCTTCCAGTGTTAAAGACTTGAGCTCATTGCCAAAGGTAAATGACTAAAATTACAATGGAAACATGTACAGAGCTGGTCAGCAATTATAGGAAGGGCTTGCTTGCTGCAGTACTAATAAAACATTTCTATTAGTTATTGAATTGGTATAAATGATTTGTGACATGCCATTTTTCAAATAATAACAACAGACAATGTTGCTTTCTCAATCGATGTTCCTTTTATTCTGTACCATGATGTTTTGGGAAATGTCTGTCTCACTTCCAATCAGTGAAGTCTTAAAAGTAGTTTTAAATTTAACACCTCCAAATTAATGAAAAAATGTGAGCTCCATTGTGTATGAAAGTGTATATCCAAGCTTTAACAGTAAGAACCTAAGAGCGTTCAGTGTCTGAAAAGAGCTTCAGAACAATCAGTTTTTGGTTTTCTAAAACATGCTGCTATTTGTCCTTTAGTAATGATTTGCCCCTCCTCTCGCCTATTGACCTGTGGAGATAGGCACCAGCACCCCTCTCGTCCCTTCTAGGAAATGCGTGAAAGATGATGGATGGGTAATGATATTGATATTGTTAATGACTTTTCCACATTTTATGAACTAAGGACTTACTTTTGTGTCTTAGCAATCTGTTTATGCCATCCAATTCAGTCACCCCTAGTTGTTTGATCCGTAACTTTGAACATATCCACGGTCTGAAGTTCTTATAGGAAATTAGAAAGCATGCTGTAAGAGGAGATACAATTTTGCACATCTCTGAATCAGAAACTTCATGCCTCTCAGCTCAAATCCTCATCTTCACTGGCCTGCCGGATTCTTTTAATGGCAGCACTTGATGGCTTGAAAAAATTGCTAACCACATGGAAAATCCCCCTCAGCTTTGGCTGATAGCCAGTGGTATTAGAGGTGGCACACATACAATGAAGAGATTGAAAAGCAGAAGGCTGGAGAGCTGCTGGAGGAGGGATGCATGCCCTCTTTCGTCCTCCTCCTCCCCTTTTCTATTCTCGTACTTCTTCCCTCTTCACCCCGGCTCTGGCACTGTAATATGTCTCTTCCAAGTTGTTTATAATCACCGGGACAGCAGCGGTCGAGCATGATTGAGGTGCTAGAGAAGAAATTGATGGTAAAAAAATAAATAAATAAATAAATAATGATTCCTGCAAGTCATCAGACGGCAGAGGGTATAATCTGTGGCAGTGGCGGTTCTTGCTCAGTGATGAGATTTGAAGCTTTACAAGAAAGTCACACATATATAAAACTCTCCTGCATGTGCCCACTGCTCGGCTGGCTTCAAAGCTGCACTCATCTGCAGCTACCTTCAGTGCTGAATGTCAACAAGGATGCAGAAAAGAGGGGAGAGGCAGAGGAAGAAGGTAGTAAGATATGAAGCAAGGCAGCAAGATGATGTGAAAGGGGGAGGCAGGCAACGATAGAGTGACTGTGTTTGATGCTGAAGAGTTGACTTATGGAATATTTTAGCACACCAAACATGTAGAAGTCCACAACTCTTTTCATTTCTGTTGCTTGAGGTTCCCCTCCACTCTTGCAGAAGAATGTCTCTTGACATGTTTTTTTTTCTTTCTTTTTGTTGTTTGTTTTGTTTTGTTTTTTCCAAAGGTGCGTATTCAACTTCAGTTTATTCTATCTTATAAGAGAATCAATAGTGGTAAAGATATGGTCTACATTTATATATACCAGAGCTCTTTTATTGTTACATACCAAAACTGCTCTCCACATATGACAAGTTTACATTCCTGTATATGTTTGTCTGAATCCCGTTCTACAAACTTAGTAATCACTGATGAAGAATAAGTCGGTATAAAAAGCAGATTAAGTCACCCGTGTACTTCGTTGGGATTTCAGTACACAGTTGGGAAGTGGAAGGGACAGGATGCATATATGTAAACATTTTGGAAAAATAAAAATCTAAAAGGTGTGGCATGCCTTTGTACTCAATCCCACTGGGCCTTTTATGGTGTGCCTCCAGCAGCTATGTGCAACCAAAAATGATTATTTTCACTCATTCCTTTCCTGCTAGTATAATGGCTTGAAAAATTAACAACTACAGCAGAGAGGTGGTTTCCTTACAAGGTCAAAAATAAAAAAAATCTGCAACAACTTCATGCAGGACCTGGGAAATGAACCATGCTTCAGCTAATTGAATTGCTGCATGCCAGGTTTTCTGCTAATTGCCACTGGTACATTGCTTTTGTAAAAAATATTATTTTCTACCTGTAAGGCTGAAGTGTTGTTGGTGTATCGGAAGATTTCTCAAAAAAAAAAAAAAAAAAGAGAGAGATTTTATCGTAGAAGACTGCTGGTTATTGAATCGAAAGCTTTTTTTTTTTGCTTTGTGTTTTCTTTTAGTTGTATGTTAGATTTAGACACATTAGTTATTTTTTTAAGTTCAGCAGTTAATGATTCATAGATTATTAAGTGCTTGTAAATATAGTTGTTGAGCACTTTAAAACAACGTTTTAGCCAACTTTCAATATATGTTAAGTTTTTATGTGACAGACCATGACTAAAAAGGGCTCAACTATGTGAAATGAAAGTCATACATGGTTTTTAAATATAATTTTGAAAAGTGTGGTATTGATAAATTTCAACTCCCTTCACTCTAAAATCCCAAAGAAATCCAGTGTATCCAGTTGTTTGTCACAAGAAATTCTAATTAAATACATTAAAATTTTATGGTAGTAAAATGGACAAAACATGAAGGATATACAAACTTTTATAAGGCACTGCAGCTTGACTGATTCGCTAAGTATGTGTAAGACTGAACAACATGGATATGTTTTTGCAGATATTGCTAATTTGTTTGTGCTGACTGAGAGTCAAATAATATGCACAACGTAACACTTCCTTACATGGTTGTCGTTTGTCTAAGGCAGTGGTTCCCAAACTTTTTCTCCTGCCCCCCCCCCAGTGGTTTCCAAACTATTTCTGGCCCCCCCCATGGATTACAAATAGCTATCTGGTTGAACGATGTGTGTGAGCGAAGTGGGGGTGGGGGCTGGATTCTTTGAGACTCCCTGTTATACTCAGCCCCGGCTCCAGACGAACAGGGGAAATCAACTTTTTTGGGGGCAAAATGAATCGTAGCTGAACATAGACAACAACACCAGTAGCCTACAAGCTACTTGTTAACCAGCTTAAGGTGATGTATTGATATTAGCTAGTCATCTTTTAGCTAACATTATCTGCATCCAACAGCTTTACTCAACAGTCGGTTAGTTTGGGGGAAAAACTGTGAAAAGTTCTTTGCGTATTTCTGGTTTGCTGCCGTGATTCTAACACACCTGTGTAGCTCTGCACAGCAGCAGCAGGTCTCTTTCACTGCTGCACAGGTGTAAACCCAGCGTGAGCATCGTAGCGCTTATGTTGCGTTTATAGGCGGCTCGGAAAAACAGGTTACGACATGTTAACAACAGGTTAAACGGTTTTAACTCCTGATAAAAGTGACAGAAGACACAGATATGGGAAGTGCGGAAGCCCCTACTGTTTCAAATTGATAGAGGAATAACAGAGTTGGCCACTCTAAGATAAAAACCCAGCGCATACAGCGTTCATGTTTTTTTTTTTTTTTTTTTTTTTTTTCATCCACGCCCCCCCTGCAATGGCACTGCGGGCACGCCCCATAGATTGGGAACCTCTGGTCTAAGGAATGTTTTTCTTCTTTGTCTTTTTTTTTCATCCTTGACCTTCTAATCTAAGTAAATACAGCAAAACATTGAAGTATTGTGGTCTTGATTCTTGATGAGTCATTGCCATGCTTTGATATGGGAGAAGAACCTTATTTAATCAGATGTTGCTTTGAACAGCCTCCTTCCTTTGATTCAGAGTTTGATGGACTATAAACATAATTATTTTTCTTCTAAAGACCAAAGCTTTGAGAAGACATCTGCACAGACTCCTGTTGCATAAAACAAAACGACCTTCATTGTCTGCAAGCTGGATGATTAGCAAAGTTTATTATGTGAAAGTGTTTGCAACTTGAAACGCGTCGTAAAAATACAAAGAATCAGTGCTTCTGTTTCAAAATTGCATAATCACATATCTTTATTTTACAGTGTGTCTGTCTCCGTTACTTAACCTTTGAAGGGCAAGCGGTTTCCTGACCTCCAAACACTGTTTGGCAAGTTCATCCAGTTCACAGAGTGAAACACAAAGGTTGAAAGGTTTGACAGGAGCAAAAAAGTAAAGACTGAACACTGTTAAAATGCTCCAAGACTCCAACCTTGCAGCTTTTCATTGTAGTCTTTGTAATTGTGAACCTCCTGCTGAACTATTCAATCAAAAAGTCACTCGAATGAACATTTTTCAGAGCTCTGAAAAAACATTGGCAAATTGTTGTTGAAAGGGTCTTGCATCACTAGGCGGTGAAGATGCAGGGGTTCTTACTTGAAGTCGACACTGGCACATTTTCCAGCCATGCATTCCTTCGTTAAACACCTATAATGAACCACTGGAGCTGCTTTGCATCCAGCAATGACTCAGGTCTGTTGCTGTAACTTTGAAGAGACCTTGCATTTAGTGGTAAAGTATTTTCAGAGTTTTGAGCAAATAATGCAAGCCTACTTTAATCTCAGAAGTTGGAAAGGATTTGCAAGGAGCCAGTTGGATCGTCTAAAGATCTAACTCACACCGTTTCGTGAGATTAGTTTCGACATCCAAGGATCTCTGGGGCAAGAGCTGTCGAGTAACCCTCTGCATTTTTATATACAGTAAGTTGACTGATGTAGTTGGGTAACTGTGACATCATGCAATTAGGAGTCAAGAAGCCGGTATACATGCAAAATAGAAAGAAAATCAAATAGGTTTACAAAACATCTTGTGGGACTAAGCGTCTTTACTTGATTTATATAGAAATGTTAAGACTTAGAAAAACAAGAGCAGTTTTTCCTTTAGCTGATGCAAAATATTTTTTTTTATTTATGGCACAACTTTCGAGCCATGAAGAATCAGTTATGTTAAGCAGCATGATACATCTTGCCACCTGCTGCTACGTCACTATGCATTGATGGCTTATTGGATTGCTGCATAATAAGAAAATATGGATTCCCAACTGGGCACCAGTGAATTATGTTTTTATTCACTATTATAGTTGTTCATGCCAGAATGTAGAAAGTGATAACTAATTTAAAAAGTGTGATAATTTTTTAAAGCGTTAACAGCATATTTAAGATTTTTGGTGGTTATTGGACTGTATTAATTCGAAGACGTCTTTTGTTCAAAAGATCCTTGAAAAAAAAAAATGCCTTAAATGTTTGTTTGTATTCAAAGAATGTAAAAAAACAGATTCACTTTGGCTTTAAAATGAGATGATTTAATACAGTTCAATACAAAAAAATATGTCAGCATTGAAAAAGTCAAATACTTTACCTGCTTTGATATGTTTTGCCTTTCAGTTGCCTCATTGTATTGACTGCATCGTGTAAGAATGGAGTGCAGTTTAGTCTCAGCATTTTGGACTCTAAATTAAGCCTGACTCAGCATTAAGGGATCGAGAAAGACTCGTGGTGCAGTAGCCTCGT